>NC_046349.1:14448964-15059066 GCF_000738735.6 Corvus cornix cornix | reverse complement strand
AAAACACCCTGTGATCCACAAATGCCACAATCCAGACGCCCAACTTCAACAAGACATCCTTTTTACCTAAAAACACTCACTCTCAACTCTTAGATCTTTTGAAGTTTTACCCCACAAAATTCCCCTATCTTTCCACCACTGAATTCCTCAGTCCTGCTTCCAAGGATTTCTTGAATACCACGGGGCTTTTCTCAACATTTACCCCCACGACCTTCCCTACGTGCCCACTGCTCATCACCTCATTTTTCCCTCAATGTCTTCGTTCTCCACCCCAGGGAGTTTGTCAAGTGTTGCCCCCAAAATGTTCCCCATCTGTCCACTACTGAGTTCCCCATTTTGCCTCCAAAATATTCCTTCTGTCCCCTCCAGATTGCATCCACTTTTACCCCCAACATTTTACTTCCTCTACAATATTGATCAAACCTTTTCCATCCCAAAAATGTGCACTCTCTCCCTTAAACAGCACCTCAGCTTTTCCCTCAAAAACGCCCCAGAGAGAAACTCAGATTCAGCCCCCAAACTCCCATTTTCCTACACAAACAGTTCTTGTGGCCCCTCTCAATTCCCCCAGGCTTTCAGCTAAAGGAAGAACTGGAAGCCTATTCCCTCATCTCCGCCCCTGTTTTGCTTTCCCGGAAAACCTTGCGATCCCACACTTTCTCCAAGAGATCTGCTGGGAGTACTGCAAGGTTTGCTCTGTCAAGAGCGCATGGGGGGTTTACAGCACTTGTTCCTCTGCATCTTTACCCTTTCATCAGCTTTCCCCTGGAACGGTGTTGTGGGAGAAGCTTGGAATTACCAGAAATGGATCAGGTTCACATTTTTGCCCCACCAGTTTTTATCTGGTTTGAAATTCCTGGAATTACCCTCAAATGTGCCCTAGAACACTGCTGTGAAAGGATCAATGAGAAGAACAGCCTGAAAGCAGAAAACCACCTCCAGCAGCAGCCAGAATGATCCCATTTCTCTTCTTACCTGGTCCTGCCAGAGCTCCCAACAGCCATTCCCATTCCGAAACAAGAGCTATGGAAGACATTCCTGCTGTCCGTGAGGGTGAGGTGGCAGTTCTGGATGTTCTTTGCTGTGGAACCAGACAACAAACAGAGTGTAAATGATCTTGGTGGTCCCTTCCAAGCCAAACCAGCCCGTGATTCCATGCGTGGATCAGCACCTGTCCCAGCTCCATTCCAGAAACCTCCTCCCATTAACCCAGAACTTTCCTTTTGCTGCTCAACATCAGGGATTTGCTGCCGAGTGCCCCGGGCAGGGGACGCCTCAGCCTTCCCTGGGACCGCAGCATTCCCTGCGCTGCCTCAGCACTCCCTGCGCTGCTGTTCCACGCCGATCCCGTGGTCCAGCGCCTGTGCGGGCTGCAGTGCCGGGCTCTCCCCACAAGGCGGCAGCACCGGGAGCGAGCAGCCCCGGCCGGTCCCGCTGGCTCGGGGCAGCTGCGCCTTGAACCCGCCCTGAGCCGGCGGGGCCGTGAACACAGCGGGCACAAACCCCACCGGTGCCCTTTATTTCACCCTCAGAGGCACAGGATCGCAGCATTTCCTGGGCTGGAAGGGACCCGCAGGGAGCATCGAGTCCAAATCCTGGCCCTGCACCCCAAGAATCCCACCCTGTGCCCGAGAGCCTTGTCCAGACCCAAACTCTTCCCCCAAGATCCTGAAAACACAGAGGGGCTGGGAGAAGGATGACCATGGAGGATTTTTTATATAGATCTCCTTGTACGATCGTTATATAATATTATTAGATAGTCCAGGAACCCATCCCTGTGCCTGGACACCCATCCCTGGGCCGGGACACCCATCCCTGGGCCGGAATACCGATCCCCCGCGGCCCCCACCGTCCGCTCGGGGCTGTCCCCGTTCCCCGCTCACCTCCGAGCCCGGAGCACCCGGCCCGGTGCCCCCGGCCCGGCAGCGCTGCTCCCCGGGCTCCCCGCCATTGCCGCTCCCGGCGAAGAAGGGCGGAAGTCACCGGGACCGCGCCAATGTGGCTATTCGACCTTCTCAAGATGGCGGCCGGAAGGACCCCGCTCCGTCTATTCGACTGCCTGAATGCTCCCGCCTGCCCCAGGCGCCGCTGACCCCACAGTCGGTGTCCGCATAGCGGGAAACGCCTCAGAAATCTGCGTGCAAGCGCTGGGCTGGCGTCGGCGTCGCGTTCAGGCAGCCGAATAGACGCAGCTTGGGGGGCCTTCCCTGCCGCCATATTGAGAAGGTCAGAAAACAGCGTACACGGCCGCCATCTTTAGTGTGGCGGTGACGAAACTTCCGCCCTTCGCCGCCATCTTGGGTGCTGGCAGAAGCCATCTTCCGTTGGCCCTTAGTGTGGCGTGACGAGAAACTTCCGCCCTTCGCCGCCATCTTGGGTGCTGGCAGAAGCCACTTCCGGTCGGCCGCCATCTTTAGTGTGGTACACTTAAGGGCCCCCGCCGCCCCTCACAAGGGCGTCTATTCGGCTGCCTGAATCCGGCCCGGACTCCGACGCCGGCCCCGCGCTTTCCGCGATTTTCCGCGGTGCTTCCCGGCGCGAGGACACGGCTGGTGGGGTCAGCGGCGCCGGAGGCGGGCGACTGCTCCGCGACCGGCGGCAGGCATCGGCAGGGACACCTCTCAAAGGGGCCTAGTGCGTCCGCCATCTTGAGTGTGGCGGAAGTGTAAACCACCCTCTGCAAGGTCCTGGCAGGTTCTAATAAAAACGTCACTTAACGCCGTCCCGAGAGCGCGGAACTGCGCCTTCCTTTCCGAGCCGCCTCCTTGAGAGCGACACGCGGGCGGCTCGATTCCGACCGTGCCCGCCCGGTGCCCCCGCCCGGGTCGCGCTGCGACCGCGCCTCTGCTGCCCGGCAAAACCGGCCCCGCCCCCCGCGCTGTCATTCCTCGCGGTCCCGCCCCGCACGGCGCCCACTCCTTTCCATACTGTGGCCCCTCATGCACGGCCGTGTCCCTCGGCGCTCCGAACCGCCTTCGCCCCTCCCCTCCGCTGACAGACCCAGCCCCGCTCGCTCCCGCTCCTTGCCCTTGCCACGCTCGGCAGCCACCGAGGCCGCCGCCCTCTCGGCTCAGCCGGCACCGGGCGGCAGCAGCGCCGGGGCGCCGTGTCGGGGGCGGCAGTGCCGCGCTCTCGCCACCAGGCGGCAGCAGCGCCGCCCAGCTCAGCCCGGGGGCAGGGACAGAGCAGAGGCAAAAGCCGGCTCTGGGCGCTCTGCAGCTCCTGCAGCCCGAGCGTCTCGGCTCCTGGGGCCAGGCACTTGCTTCTTTCCTTCCTACAGAAAAACGCCGGCTCGTTATTCGCAAAACTTGCTGATCTCTATTCCCAGCTTCTTATATTCCTGTATGCGACAGAGTAGAGAGAGAGGGCTGGCTCATTTCAAAATGAATTTACATCTAAATCAGTAGCACTTGCCTATAGATGTAAAAGTGAAGAACTTAACAGGTTTTAGTATTCTGCACACATCCCTCGCTGGGAGGAATGGTAAAAAGTTAAAAACGAATGAAATGTAAAAAGTAGAAAGTTAGAAACAAAGTTACAACAGCAGAAATTTAGAAACAAACAAAGAGGTAAAATACAAGAAACAAACAAATTTCTAAAGGTAGAAAGTTAAAAACAAACAAAGTTAGAAACAAAAAAAAAATTAGAAACAAACGAAATTAGAAAGGTAGAAATTTAGAAACAAAGTCAGAAAGGCAAGTGTTGAGCCTTTGACCAGGGTACCCTTCCTTCTCGACCAGGGTGAAAGAGCAGAGGAGGCTGCCTGTTCTGGCTGAGTTCTTTATTTCACGAGTCTCACAGCTGTCTCGAAGGCAGAGTTCGAATGGGGTTACATGATAAAGCCAAGCAGCAGCAGCAGGCAAAACCAGCTTCTTCTATATGCTCCATACACTGTATTTTTTCTTACAGAAGTGTGGATTCTATTTGTTAATTGACCAGTAAGATTAACACACCATTCTAGTTTTCTTTTTCTTAACCCATCCTGCTCTAACACTCGTAAGCCTCACACAAGTGTCACATCTGTATTACACAGATTTGCACATACAGTTTCGATCAGCTCTTATTGTTTATGTGAACACTCCATCTAAAACATGTGAACAGTCTAATTCGATCTAGATTTTGTCTAAAGTAAAGAATTCTGTGAAAAGGTAACACTGCTGCAGCAAGAGCTGTGTTTAAGATCTCTACTACAGCTTTTTCATGTTTAAGGCACTTAGCATCTATTTCTACTAAAAGTTAAAAATCTGTCCAAAGGTTTTAATTCAAACCTAGTGCTTTGGCTTCCCTCTGGGCCTGAGGCCAGAGGAGCCTTCACTCTAACAAGAAGGTTAGAAACAAAGTTAGAAAGGTAAAAGTTAGAAAGTAAAAAACAAATTTAGAAAGGCACAAAGTTAGAAATGTAGAGTGTTAGAAACAAAGTTAGAAAGGTAAAAAGGGGGAGAAAAACAAAGGTATAAAGTTTCAAAGTTCCAAACAAAGGCAGAAAGGGACAAATCCAGAAAGTTAGAAACAAACAAAGAGAGAAAGTCAGATGTAGAAAGTTAGAAACTACAAAGGTAAAAATGAACAAAGGTAAAAAGAGAGAAAACTTAGGTGGTACAAAGTCATAAAAGTAGAAACAAAGAAGGTAGAAAGGCAGAAGGTCAGAAGGGTAGAAATGAACAAAGGTAGAAACGTAGAAAGTTAGAAATGAAGCAAGATGGAAAGATAGAAAGTTCAAATGGTAGAAACAAACAAACGTATCAAGTTAGAAATTGAGAAAGGTAGAAAGCAACAAAGGTAGAAAGCAAGAAAGGTAGAGAGTCAGAACCAAACAAAGGTAGAAAGTTCAAAAGGTAGAAATGAACAAAGGGAGGAAGTTGGGGAGGCAGAAAGTGCAGAGGCTGGCAGCAGCCATTCCAGCCTTAACGAGAGCCCTGAGTGGGAGAGCAACTTGTTCCACTGATCTTCACTTTGCTAAGGGCCTTCTGCTCTCTTGGGAAAGATGCAGAGCAGGCAAATGGCTACAGGTAGAAGCACCAGGTGTGACTGTTCTTCCTTCACCTCCCAGAAAGCTGGGGGGTTTCATGTTTGAGTCAGTGGCCTAGAAGGGGCAGAAAGTCTGCCCTGACAAGTGTGTGGGCATGGATCTGTTTTGTCTTTCCCTGTGCCCATTGCCAAAACTCTCTTAAAACTTTCCCAAAATAGAAACACAAAGCCTGGGGCAGATCGTGCCTGAAGAAAGAGTGGTCTCTTGTTTTTTTCCAAGCTGCTACAGAAACAACCTAAGGTAGAAAGGTAAAAATGAACAAAGGAGGGAAGGTGAGAAAGGTAGTTCAAAAGTCAAAGTCAGAGAGAAAGTCAAAGTCAGAGAGAGAGACAAAGAAAAAAATAGAGAGAAAAAAGGAATAGAGAAACAGAAGAATAGGGTTTGAGAGAAAAAGAAATCGAGTTTAAAAGAGAATTAGTGTTGAAGAGAAAAAGAGAAACTGAGAAATAGAGTGACAGAGACATCCAGAAACAGTTAAACAGTGAGAAAAAGATAAAGTCAAGTGAAGAATAGACTGAAAAGTAAAGCAAAGCAGAGTAGCAAAGCAAGAAATATGGTGAAAAAATTACTAAACCACACCAAAGGAAGAGAGCAACCAAAAGGGGGGAGGGGGGGTATCTTTATTAGGGTTTATTCAGCTTGATTGAACGAGGGTTTTTTATTTACACTTCAGCAAAGCAAGTGGAAACAACAATGTACACAAGCACAAGTACAATCCATATGCACACTGGTCAAAGTCCAATTGACATACAGAGCAATATGTGCAAGTGCAGCAGCAAACACGAACACAGAGCAACACAAGCCAACCCCCTATCAGTACAATGTAACAATTGTTCTATTTCTGGAAAATTTAGGACATTTTATTGTTCCAGGAAACCCAAAACAACAGCAGCACACGGAGAAGAAAACACTCATCCACCACACACCTCCTTCAGCTGACACACAAACCCACCCTCGCTCTCGTCTCGAGAGCACCCCATGGGAACGCGGTTCCCGGGAGCCCCAAAATCATCCCGCCTGACAAATCCCCGGCACGGTCGGCACCCAAACCCTGGCGATGAACGGCACCTCACAGACCGGCCGGGTCCCAGATAAAAAAACCCAGCCGGGAGGGAAAAAATCCCCAGACAGCGCAGCTGGGTTGTTTTTACTCTAAGTTTAAAAAGTAGCTGAAAGGCAAAACTCCCACACACAAGGTCAGAACCATTCCACACCCGCACTCTTCTCGCAGGCAGACAGACACAGTCACACACACACACAGTCACACACCCTTCAGCTTACACCCTGACTGCAGCCCTTACTCAAAACATTCCAGCCAGGAAGATGCTCCGACACAGCTTCTGGATGCCGCTCCTCGACGTCGAACGGCCCGCGCCGGGAAAATCGGCAGCGTCGGTGACCGCGGAGATCCGAAGCCGCCTCGGGGACCTGCGAGACAACGGGAGGCGGTCAACGAGACGCCGAGGGCTGGGAGTTATTCCCACACCGGGCCCGTAAGTCTTCTGCCCAAAAACCCACAGAAAAGAGGTGAACCACTAAGTTTGATAACTCTTCTACTTAACCGTGACCCTACGTGCCGGGGCAGGGCAGCTCTGACCCTAAGCGGCACACGAACAAGGTGGTGCGCCCAATATAAACAAAGATGATGCAAGGGCTTGAAATAAATCTCCGGAAGATTAATTCTCGAGCCCGACACGCTTTGAGGCAGCGGAACCTACAGAACCACCGCAGTCACGTGAGAAGAGTCTAATACTCTCCAAAGAGAAGTCCAAGGGAATGGAACGTGAAAAGAAGGTGCTTATCAAAAGCGAGAAGGAAGATGGATGAGAACATCTTGTGTACTTCTTCTGGTCTCAAAAAGCAAAAATGTAAAGATGCCAGACTAAGCCCGATCTGGGAAAGTATGCGAGCAGAGACCCCCGCTGCCGATGTGGCCCAGAACGATGCCGATAAAGCACCGAGACATAACAAAGCCCTGTGACACACAAGACGATGGACACAAACTACATAACACAGACACAAACTAAATGACACAGAGAGAAGTTGAAACTTCTGGGGAAGTAAACATTTCTGAAACATCTACCAACAATCCGTCCATATATATTTCCATTCCACGGGACTCTTGGTTTGATATATGCGTGTTAACAGTAATCCCCGCTGTAGCAATCACCACTATGCATAATTCATTAATTCTTTGGAGTTGCTGAGTATCATCTTATCAGTCTTATTTTTTTCCTTGGCTCTGGTTTCGGGCTTTTTTTTTTTCTTCTGATAAGATTTTCCAGGAATGTGAAGACCCCCTGCATCCTTCCCAAACTGACCACCCAAACTACAGACATTCTATAGCATTACATTACACAACCTAGGCAAAGTTTTTCTAACATTAAGGAACATGAAAAAAGCCAACATCACAATATATTCATAACAATTATGGAACATGCGAAAAGCCAATACCACAGTACATTTATAACAATACCTCCCTTTTCCTTTCTTTAGAGATCATATGGCTTGACCGCCGCCTCCTCGCCCGCCACCGCTGAGTACTGCCGTGCCGGAGTCACGGAGCCAGTCCCCCGCGGCCCCACCGCCTCCTCGCCCGCCGCCACGGAGATCGGCTGCGCCACTCCCGAGCTCGGCCGTGCCATCGCCGCCCCCGCCGGGGTCCCCCGGCACCGTGCAGCCGTATCCCTCCGCCGCCCAGCAACATCCCTCCGCGCAGCGCAGCCCCGCCTCACAAGCTGCAAGAAGCGAAGGGAACGATGCAGCTCCAGTGGCAGGGGAGACAGGGAGCCGCTCTGCCGGAGCTGATCCTCCGTGCCTGAGGCGGCGCGGCCGGGCCGGTGCGGGAGCGGCGCTGCACACGGGAGCGGGCGTGACTAGCGGCTCCTGGCGCCCCCTGGCGGCCGCGGTCGGTGCCCGTCAGGCGCGGGGCGGGAGCGGCCCCGGGACCCCGCGGGCCCCTCACATCCCCTGAGGGATCGCTGGGCTGGAGAAGCGCTTCGGGACCATCGAACCCAGCCTGTGCCCCATCCCCACCCTGTCCCCAGCCCAGAGCGCTGAGTGCCACGGCCAGGCCTTCCTGGGACACCTCCAGCGATGGGCACTCCAAACCTCCCTGGGCACTTCCAAGGCCTGAGCGCCCTTTCCATGCAGAAATTCCTGCTGACGTCCACCCTGAGCCTCCCCTGGCCCAGCCTGAGGCCGTTCCCTCTCCTCCTGTCCCTGTTCCCTGGGAGCAGAGCCCGACCCCCCCGGCTGCCCCCTCCTGTCAGGGACTTGTGCAGAGCCACAAGGTCCCCCCTGAGCCTCCTTTGCTCCAGCCTGAGCCCCTTTCCCAGCTCCCTCAGGAACTCTCCAGCCCCTTCCCAGCTCCCTCAGGAACTCTCCAGCCCATTCCCAGCTCCCTCAGGAACTCTCCAGCCCCTTCCCAGCTCTGTTCCCTTCCCTGGACTCGCTCCAGCCCCTCCGTGTCCCTCTTGTCCCAGAGCTGCCCCCAGCACTGGAGGTGCCCCAGCAGCGCCAGCACAGGGACGGGCACTGCCCTGGCCCTGCTGTCACCCCAAGCTGGCACAGCCCAGGTGCCCTTGGCTTTGCCCACCTGGGCACACCCAGCTCGTGTCCAGCTGCTGTCCCCAGCACCCCCAGGGCCTTTCCCAGTTTTCCAGCCCCTCTTCCCCCAGCCTGGAGTGTTCCACGGTGAGCCAAGGGAAGGACCAGGCACTTGGCCTTGTTGACCCTCACACTGCTGGTCTCACCCCATGGATCCAGCCTGTCCCGATCCCTCTGCAGAGCCTCCCTGCCCTCCAGCAGATCCACATCCCACCTGACTCGATGCCATCTGTGAATTTACCGAGGGTGCCCTCAATCCCCTAATCCAGATCATCAATAAAGATATTGAACAGGACTGGGCCCAGCGCTGATCCCTGGGGGACACCAGGCTGCTCCCAACTGGGTACGGCACCATTCCCACCCCTCCCTGGGCTGGCCATCAGCCAGTTTCCAACCCTGCCCAAGTGACCCTGTCCACGGGCTGCAGCTTTTCCAGCACAGCAGCACCCTGGGAGTGCTGGACTGAGGCACGGAGGCAAAATTCCATCCCAGAGAATAGCCTGAAAAAAGGAAAAGCATCGGGAAAAGCCACAGAGGATGCTCAGAAGAAACAACGCAGCTCCTGGGCCTGGCGCAGGGACAGGGAAATGTGTAACTCCAGCCCAGAGAACACGTGCTGCTAGAAATAGCAACATCAGAACAGAAAACTGGATCCGCAGAGAGAATTAACTCCCTGCACATGTGAAACAGAATATTTGGGAGAGGTAAGAAAGCTCAGGCGAATCCCTGCCGTGTCCAAATGCTCTGCTAGAGCAGGCTGCACCTCGGCAGCATGGCTGTCAGCACAGGGATCAGCAATCAGCGCTTGGATGCATCCGTCCATGCCGGGAAGAGCAGGAATCCGCTGAGCGGCAGCCAGGGCTCCCCTGCTGCAGGCGCTGCTGAGTGGGACAAGGACATTTTTGTGACTGCCGAGCAGTGAATGGCAAAAATGGACAATTTCCGCTCCTGTCTCCAGGAAAAGCAGCAGGGATCAGGCCGGGGAGGAGGTCGCTGGCTCCGGGAAGGGATTTTTCCAAGCCGGGAATGAGCGCAGGCAGCAGAAGGAAGAAGCTCTGCAGGAGCTGCCCTGCACAGCTGGCTACAGCTGGCCTACGGGTGGCACAGCACCTCAGCAAAAGAGGCATTTAGTGTTTTTTAGTGAAAAAACCCCTTTTTCAGTGAGTCCCCAGGTGCTGCAGGGTTGGTTGTGTCCAATCCCACAGCCCAGAGCAGAGCAGTGGGACAGAGCTGAGGCAGGAACGCCACAGGGCTTATTTAGTCAGGATTTTTTCCTCCTGGAGGAGTTTGTGGGGGTATCAAGGGTTCCCTAAACTGCCTCCCTGCTCCATTATTTTATCCAGTTCATTTGGGACCACTCAGAAAATCCTGTTCCCCTCATGTCACCTGGCACCATTTGTTATCCTTGGTTCCATCTCTAGAGCAAACAGAAACTTCTAATTTAATTTAAATGAGATTCTATAACATTCAAGCATCAATTTTTACCACCTGCTCTTCCCTTTTCCTCTTCCTCACTTTTTTCTTTCCCTTTTCCTTTTCTCTTTCTCTTTTTATTTTCATTTTTCTTTCTTCTTCTTTCTGTTTTTCTTGCTGTCTCTTTTTCTGGTTTTATATCTATTTTTGGGTTTAATTTTATTTTTATGTCTAAGTTTTCCTTTCCTTTCCCTTCCCATTCCCTTTCTCTTTCCCACCTCTTTCTTTCCCTTTCCCTTTCTCTCTCTTCTTTTTCCTTTTTCCATTTATTTTTCCTTTACTTAAGGAAATATCTCAGCACACCAATTGCCATTTAATGCACAACTCAAAACTTTTTGGAAGCAGTAAATTCCGTGTTTAAGCTTTGATTCTTAGACATGGAAATCAGGAACATCCAGGCTAGAAAGAAACTTAATGCACACATGCTGGAAGCCCTTCCCAGGCATGAACCACCTGGAATTCGTTCATGTCTTTGGGGAAGGTTTTGGATTCAGGTAAATTTAAGTTAATTGCTTCCTTGGGCAGTTTGTTTCTCTGACTAAGTCCAGATTATTAAAGATCTGGGATGAAATTTAAGATGCAGCTGTTGTGGACAGCTCAGGATGGGAAAACAAGGAACACAAGCAAGTTTGAAGGCTGGGAAGAGCAGGTGCCTTTTTACTGAAATATTAATTGCGATTACCAAACACACACAATGGCCAGGGCAGCCCAGAATTCTGCTCGAGAAGGGGCAGCACAGCAGAACCCACCTGCAATGCAATAAAACACCTGGAAAAACATCTGGAGCAGTCCCAGAGGCTGCAGGGATCCTGCAGGGCTGTGTTGGGATCTCCCCGTGCAGTAATCCTCCTGCCACCACCTATCCCCGTCACTTTAGGATTCGATCGGTAGGATGCATTCTTTAGGGGTTGAACCTTGGAATTCTTGGGGAGCAAAAGGTGCTGGGAGATGCTGCTTACCTGTGACGCATCCCCGGGTGCTGTGGGCTCTCTGCCAGAGGGCTCCAGGTGGGATTCCAGCTGGGATCATCCATGAAGCTCTTTCACAGCAGCAGGTGCCAGAATGCTGCAGCTGGACCCTGGAGAGGGTTGGAAAGCACTGGAGCACATCGGAGTGCTGGAGTCCCAATCCCTGGAAGTCTTCAAAAAACCCGTGGGTGTGGCACTTGGGGACGTAGCGGTGCTGGTTGAGGGTTGGACTTGATGACCTTTAAGTGCTTTTCCAACCTTAAAAATTCCAGGATTTTGGGATTTTTTTTTTCCTTCTTACCTGTACCTGGGTGCTGCCTGGCCAGGCATGGGCCACTCCAACATCACACCTGGATTTTCCAGAGGGAGGTTTCTCCCCTGCAGGTCCACAGGCTGTTCCACACTCTCCCAACAGCTGCTGCAGGGAAAACAGACACTTCCCATCCATACAGGAAGAATACTGGAAAATCCTTGGCTTGGTTAGTGCTGGGATTATCAAGGAATAACTCAGGTTTCTCTTCTGGGATGGAGATCATGGATCCACCATCCTCCTTTTTATGCCCTCATCATATCCCTCACCCTAAAAACATCTTATGGGGCTGGGCATCAACACATTAAAACACCAATTAAAGAATTAGTTAAAGCATTAAAGCTGCTGCCACCCAGCCCTTTGCAAAGCCCCTCCCTGCAGGCACAAATTCCCTCTCTCTGCTTCTTCTTTTTCTGGGGCTGCATTTTGGAGCAGGATCAATCAGGGAATAAAGAGGATTTTTCCCCTTCACCTCTGCTTCCCCAGTCTCCTGTGGCCAGGGACATTTAACAGCCCCCATTTAAAGAACTCTGATCTGCAGACAGCAGGAAAAAGCTACTTTTTCCTCTACTGATCCTCAGATGTGTTTTCAGTCCCTGCTAGGCGACTCCCTAATTCCAGCCCTGTAACAAAAGGCCCATTTTAAACCCAATATTCCTATTTCAGGCAGACCTGGGGGGATTTTTGCTGCATTTGAAGTTCCTGGAAGCCTTTGGCGCTTTCAGTGATCCTGGATCCAGCCCAGCAAGAGCTGCCCCAGATCTGGGGCAAGGTGGAAAGAAGGGAGCAGATTAAGACCCTAATCTTGATTCCATCACGGATTTTTTCATCACCAGTCCTGGTGAATCACTTTCACTTTTATTATTCTTCCAGTCCCATTCTCCATCTGGGAGATAAGATCTTCTTCCCTGGGCTTTTTTTTTAATTTAAGGTAGATTGCACTGACACCTTCCGAAGGAGGATGGATTGACAGCTGAATGGATTTTAGTAGAGGAAACAGCTTTAAAAAGCCAGAAAAAATCTGTTTATGGCCCCATGAAAAAGAAAGTTGCTTTGAGCTGAAAACCTAAGGAGGCTTTAGGCTCTGTACAGTCCTGAATTAATGAGAGTTTCTGTTCTATTCCTAATTTTCAAAGCTTTTGCTTTTAAAGACAAAGTCTGTATTAATGTTTTGTTCCAGCCATTACCTGGCCTCGAAATCTGGGACCTCAGCCGTGCTGTTCCCTAATCCCAGGGATTACCCAGCCCTTCTTTCCCTTGCATCCTAAATACCACACAAAAAAAGGGCTGAAGGGCTCATTTCAATTTTATCTGCAGTGGTTTTATCTCAAAACTTCGAGTGTTTCTCCATTTCTCTTTGAATCCGGGGGCGAGGGGAGCAGCTCCTTTGGAGCTGTGATTTTCCCAGATTTCCCAGGCTTTACAGGAAGGGGAGGAACCCAAGGTCGTTTCCCTCAGTCAGGAATTTTGCTGTGGGAATTCAGCTGCTCTCCAGGCAGTTCTTCTGTCAAACCATTAATCAGCTCGGAAAAGTTGATTAATCCACGTAGGGGCTGTGGAGAGAAGGATACAAAGGAACTTTTCCATGATTTTGGGGCTTGAAGAGGGAGTGAATTTCCCTCGAAGAGGGAGTGAATTTCCCTCGAAGCTGGGAAGGGCCTGAGTGGGAGCAGGTTGGGAAGCAAATGTCCAAAAGGGGAAAGATGGATTTGTTTCACATATATTGTTGGGAATAAAGTCTCAAGCTTAGTAAAAGAACAACTAGTAAATAAAGAGGCAAAGCCAGCACAACAATCTAACTCTGTATTGACCCCAGTTCAAGACATGTATATGAAACTCAAAGAACAATTTCATCCCCATCTCTGGTCTACCCTGAATTTCAGTGAATATCGATATAGTTTATAAATACTCCCTTTGCCTGCTACTCAGTCTTTCCCTGTCCATCCAGGGAGCAGATTACTCCATCCTTTGCTCCCGACTGCAGCTCTCCTGCCCAAATGCTGGCTCTCACAGACACTAACTAAGCAGAAAAGTACTACAATTGTTCACTTTTAAAGTAAAATTCTTATTACATCTGGCTAAATAATCAAAATAAATACAAGTATTGATGGTCACGAGGGGAAAGCTTTTTTGGAAGAGAAAATATCCATTTTGGTAGCACAGATCCCATTTTGACAGTAATGCACTCTTTTGGGTTTGGGAATCTTGCACGTCTAAGACAGCTGAAAATTGGTATTTTGGAAGCTGATACTTGAAATTGGGCCATTTTGATATTTTTGGAACTTAATATTCTGATATTTTGAAATGGAATTATTTTGGTATTTTGGAACCTGGTATTCTGGTATTTTGAAACTAGGTTACTTTGCTATTTTGAAACTTGGTTTTCTGGTATTATAAAACTGGACTACTTTGGTCATTTGGGATTTGGTATTCTACTATTTTGAAAATGAGTTACTTTGTTATTTCTGAACTTTGTATATTGAAACTAGGGTACTTTTGTGTTTTCGAACTTGGTTTTCTGGTATTTTGAAACCTGGTTTTCTGATATTTTTTAACTTGGTTTTCTATTATTTTGGAACTAGGTTATTCTGGTATCTTGGAATCTGATTTTTTTTTTTTTGGTAGGCTGGTTTTTTTGGTATTTCTGTAGGCGGGGGGAGGGTGGTATTTTGTGACATGGGCTTTCAGTTTAGTATTTTTGTAACCTGGGGGGTTGGTATTTTGTAACCCGTGCTCGGCAGGAGCCTGTGGCATCCTAGTCCAGGCTCTTGGCTTCATTTGCCTTCTTCCAGTGCAATTATCCTCTCATGGGAACTGTTAAATCCCAGACTGCACAATGAGACACGCTTCTCAAAACAGAAGTAAATTCCAGCTATGGAAAACATCACTGCCACATTTAGAAGCACTTCAGCAAAGACCTCGGAAAAAGCAAAGGTGACGTGTGATTACCTGGGGCCCCAGGAAACCGAGGTAAGGGTGGGGAACAAACACATAGCAAACAGCTTCCACTGCTTCTTGCTCCAGCCACTACTGCAAGTGCAGCTTCCCTGGAATTTCACGTCCAGTATGTGTCTTCCAAGCTCAGCAGGTGAACAAACAGGTACTCCAGGATTTACTTCGTTGGTACTTCAGGCAGCACAGACCCTCCACGAGGAACTGGAATCCAAGGGCAGGTCTAAAACTGGTCCTTCCTCCCACTTGCTGCTCCACACTTTCTCCTTCTGGTAGGATGCAGGTGCCTTGCAGAGGCAAGAACACTGCCTTTCAATTCAGTAGAAAACCTGCCTGAAAAAAACAGGACACCAGGAGCCAGCAGCAATTCCTTAGTGTTTCTGTTCAATGCTGTTCTGCTGCCTTTCTTCACGGGGCCTTTTCTGCCAAGGTCATTCCTGTATGATTTTATCTTGACAAATGCTTTAGAAAGTTGAGTTTCTTGAGAATTGTTTCATCCTGACGTTTTCAGTGCTGCGCTTGTCATGATCCTTTGCATGCCCTAACTACGCATCCAATTCAGGGAACACCAACTTAGCCCTGGGCCGGGAAATAAAAGACAACAAACATATAAAAATCATCCCTGCCTTGAGGGTGTTCAGGCCCGGGAGAAAGCTGCTCCCACCACCCTCTTGGCATCTTCCCAGTCTGAGTAACTCTGGAAATGTGCATCTGAACCCGAGTTACACAGATCGGGGTGTGTTCTGCACACCAAAGACCACAGCCCCAAGCACCGGGAGCCTGAAGATGCTCTGGATTACAATTCACAGCCTCGGTGAACCCTGCAGAGTAAAGCCAAGCGGTTTCTCCTTCTCCTAGGGAGGAAAATGCATGACAGGGAGGGCTGTCCCAGCTGACCTGGCCCTCATGGGCAGCTGCGTCGCTGAACAGGATAATCCGCTGGGTCTTGCTCTGGTGCTGTAAAATACTACGTACCCTGTGGCTCTGGGGTTCAAAAGCTACTCTTAGGTCAGCAAAAAGGTCTCTGGCTGAGACAATCCACTGAATTCAATGGCAGATCCCAAAATCTGTTTCCAAGTGCATAAAAACCTACACGTACAAAAAGGTGCCAAGCACAGTGGAGTTAAAGGTGCTTTGGGCACCGGCTCCTTGAACTGCAGGGAAATGATCTCAAGTCTGGCTTTGGGCTGCTCCCCCCTGCAGCCTGTGTTCTCCACACCAGCCATCCTGCCTGGGAAGGCCAGGGGTTTTGGAACCCCTCTGGGAACCCCCAGCCCCCCTGCCAGTGAGAAATGACACTGTCAGTGCCTGCAGCCCTCACCCCAATTTGTGTCGGTGGGTGGTTCCTGATGCGGCACTTGGGAACATGGCTAAGGGGTGGCCCTGACAGTGCTGGGGCAGCAGTCAGACCTGATGGTCTCAAAAGGCTTTTCCCGCCTCAGGGATTCTACAGGACAGCCTGTGACTGACCCAGCTGCACAGACAGGCACGGGAAGCTGTTACACACAGATTATATTGCCATGAGCCAGAGCACTTCAGGGCATCCTTGAGCGAGTGCAGACAGCAGGAAAAAAACACACTGTTGCACCATTTATCCTGCTCTGTGGTTTGCAAGTGGGGCATGAACACCATTTTGTTCTGTTATTTTCCTTGATCACTCCAAGGAAAATAACTATTGAGCTGGCAATGAAGATTCCACTTTCCTGATACTCCTGGCCCAGAACCATGGCCCAGCAGGCTTCTGTGGCAATCTGAATTATTTGTGCAGTTCAGAAGCTGCACATCCCTAAACTAATCCCTTGGGAGCATGAAGTTTCCCACAGGCATTTTGTACTTCAACGTGTACTTTCAGCACACTGGGACAATTTAAATCAGAATGAGGTCACTTTGTGATAGCACAGCATTAGATCAGAGATATCAAGAGACTCACCAGACAACATTCACTATGGACTCTCCATTCCCATTGTTCTGGCTGCAGCATCCTCATTTCTCACAGGTCTGTTTCAAGGACTCCCCTCAGAAAATGGATCGCTGGTCCCAGTAGCAAATCCCCAAGGGCATTTTTACTCCCTGCAAACCGCAGGAATGACTGAGGACAGGTTCTGTCATAGGAAAAGCAGAGGATTGTGATGATTACACAGCTTTCCCTGTGAGGGCTTCAGTTTCTACCTGCAGTCCCTGAGCAGCTCTGCCTTGGCCCCACCCGCCTGCTCCAAAATGCCTCCGTGGGGTTTAACTCCAGCTCTTTGGATCTGCCCATCCCCACCGACAGGCAGCACCGACAGCACAGCAGGGGAGCATCAGAACAGGTACAGCCAGGGGCACACCAAGGCCATCAAGTCCTGCAGCACAGCTTCTTGTGCTTCAGGTCTTCCAGTTTTTGGTACAGATTCACTGGAATTTAACCTTGTAAAAATCATGTGGCAACACTTAATGTTAACTCAGAAATTCCAGTGCATCCCTGCACCACTGGGATTCCGGCTACTGTACAAGCTGTGAGAGGCAGTGAACAAAGCAGGACCTTACAGGTAAATCAGGTGCCAATCTGTTCAGCCAACAGCAGCTGCAAGAAACACCTTGAGAATCGCTTCAGTTTTGAATTCCTTAAGCAAAACCAAAAGTGATTTTCAGATGTTTAGCCAAAGTCCATCTCATTTTAACCAATTTCTGGGACTTGTTCCCAGCCTCCTGATGTTAATTTCCCAGTTCACACGTGGCTGCCAGCATTAGAGCTGGTTCTACACGCAGACACGCGAGGCTGCTGCGACTTGTCATTTCAGCAGTTCCTGGGAACGTGAATACAACCCACGTCTCCCACCTGCTCAGCACGGAGTCCATCCGGCACTCACAGAGCTGCTACGAGCTGAAATTCTCCCTGCTCCCCCTCTCTGGGAAACCTTGCCTCAAGCTCTGCCGCCCCCCCCCCCCCCCAGCTCTCACCTCCAGGGAAAGAGGAGCTGCATCCTTGCTGTGTGCTCCCGTCTCTGCACAGCTCCTGCCCTTTGGGGGAGCAGGGGGATGGCAAAGGCAGCTTTAGTGACTGTTTGGTATTTTCTGACCATTTTGAGTTTTCATGCATTTCCCGGGGGTGGGGTGTGGCCAGGAGCCCGGTCCGGCACCGCGTGGCGTCGCGGGGTCCTCGTCACGCGCGGCGCGGCACGACCGGGACAGAGACGTCCTCGCCGCTGCCTGCCGCCGCACGCTCGGCTCCTGCCTACCCCCGAGACCCCACACCGAGAGACTCCACGGAAAATCACGCTGAAAGCGCCGGGTCGGCATCGAAATAGGGGTCGGGTTCAGGCAGCTGAAAAGACGCCTTTCGGAGAAGTGGGGAACCTTGTGGCACCATTTGGTCCTTACCCAAAAAGCGCATGCGCACGGTGCCTCACCGGCGCACGGTGCCGCCAAAAATCGGCGTGCTGGCATGCTATCGTTGGTGTGGCATCACGTGACTTCCGCCCATCCTCGCCATCTTGGGATCTGGCAGAAGCCGCTTCCGGCGGGGCCGCCATCTTTTGTGTGGTACGGAAAAAGGGTCCCGCTCCTCAGAAAAGCTTTTTTTTCCGTCGCCTGAACCCAACCCCGACTCCGACGTCGACTCTGCTCTTGCACCATCCGCGTCCGCACACCGCAAAGCGCCGCGCAGGATCGGGCTGCAAGCGCGGGGTCGGGGTCGGGGTCGGGCTCAGGCAGGCGGGAGGACGCCTTTGTGAAGAGAAAGCTCCTGACGTTGAGCAATTTTTCCCTTCCACGAAGCGCATGTGTGACCGCCCCCCATCTTGGGAAGGACGGCGTTACCCGTGCCCAAGCCGCCATCTTGAGTGTGGCACAGGCTCACCAAGCGGCTGCAGTACGTCAGTACGTGCAGTTCTTATCACCAGGTGGCAGCAGCGATTTAAGTGCCAGCCACAATCTCAGGCTGTTAGACGGAGAGAAAGAAACTGAATACACTAAGCTATTTCTATTGCCTTCATAGGTACCATATTTTTCTTCCATTTTCAAGCCTTTTCTTGTTTAATTTATATATATAAAAGTTCTATTTGCATTTTTAAACCTTATATATCCATATTTAGGACTTCTTATCCTCGAAGATCCTGTATATAATACACTAGATACGGGGTTGTATTTTGAAATCCATTTTAATATAAATTGTTAATTTTATATATATATAAAGGTAAGGAAAGCTACAGTTTTTAATATTTTCTGCACAAACACGCCCTCTAAACTTCCAGGCATTTTTGGGCTGTAACCTCCCTTTTTTGGGAGAACACCACCTAAGCCCTCTCATACCCTACTCACCTTCTCCTCCAATGCATCTTCACTCTCCAAGTGACACTGGGGTGCCCGAAATGACATCATCATCCCGCGGATTCCAATTCCCTCCCTTTTTACTCGTCCCCAAAGAAGGCAAAAACGAATCACACTAGCCCGGACAGCAGCATGTTTCTTTAATAAAGCCATTTACATTTGTGTACACCCCCCCCTCCCCGCAAAAGGAGCATCTTCCAGAAAAATAAAGGGAGGGCAGCCCCCCAAAATGGTCGAAGTCCCTCCCCAGCTCCCGCCTCACAGGCTGGCGGCGGCCCCACAGCAAAGGCGCAATGTGTCCGAGGATGGTGTCTCGTCTCCCTCTCAGGCTGTTCTCTGCCTTGTTCCTCCTCTGTTCCCGCGCTCCAGGCAGTGCCAGATGTCTCATCCCTTCCCTGTGACGCTCCTGCGGGGATATCACCCTGCGCGGCTGGAGAAAACGGCTGTACGATGGTCGGAATCTGTGCTCACAGACCCGCCACGACAGCTCCAGCCCTCGCGATGGTGCCGCACGTCTCACTGGCAGGGCCAATGAAGCCCAATGTAAACTGTGAAAATTTTAAGAGTAACATGAAAATCGATTTTTTTGTTTTGTTTTGTTATCCTGCTCTCTCACGGCTGCGGCCACAGGGAGAGCAGCTCCAACATGTACAAACACACACTGCACACAAACAAAACAAGAACCAAACTCCCTGAGAAACCCGAGTACAGGATCAAGGATACAATCAGGACCCACAGCTGGAGGTCAGCAGAAACAAGGGGGGAAATCGCACGACCCAGGGCTGGTACCGCACTGTATTTTGAACTCTAGTGCGCAGTAAAACGCTCCTTATCATACAGATACGGCATCGCGTGACCTCTAGCCGCATTGTGCAAGTGCCGCCGGAACGTGCCTGGGGTTGCGCGGCATAGGCAGCTTCCCCTGGGACCGCTTCCTCCTCCCCGTTTCAGCACGCCCTACTGCGGAGAACGCCGCGATGCAGAAGCGGCACCGGAGCGCTGCCTGACGGCTCCGGCACCGGGCCTGGCGCGGACTACAAGTACCATGAGCTCCCACGGGAAGAGGGAGTGGGTCCCGTGAACGCCCGCGCGGAGCCGCACTACAGCTCCCACAATGCCTCACACCGTCTGGTGTCTCCACTCCGGTCCCGATTTAAATCCAGGCAGTGAGGAAAATGGCGGTGCGCGGCTGAGTGTGGGGGAGACGGAGATGTACCTGAGATTTGGCGCATTTCCTAGGTGAGTGGGGTTTGGAGGGAGGGAGTGAGTAATGAGTGGAGGGAGGAGAGTTCTAGTTCGCGTTCCTCTGCTTCTAGTGCTGGGGTGGGACGGGGATGGCGGAGGGAGCGCTGCCCCTTGCCAGGGAAGGGCGAAGCTTGGGGGTGGCCCTGAGGGGCGGCTCTTTTCTGTCTCTCGCCCCCCTCCTCAATATGAACGTGGTTGCCTGAGGGGAGGAGGAAGGGGAGCGTAGATGGGTTGTGTGAGGAGTATTCCTAGGGCTGGGGATGAGGGGGTTCCCCGAGCAACGTGTGGCTGCCTTTACCTCTTTCTAGCTATTGTAACTTTACTGGCGACTGAGTTTGAAGGAGCATTCCTGAGGCAGTGGCGGGGAATTGATGTGTGGAGTGAAGGCTTCTCGTATCGCTGTGTGATGCATATCTAAGTACGGTGATTTTGGGTGGAGGTTCCTCGTAGAATACAAAGAGATCTGAGATCGCTGTGGACTTGGCTTTAGAATCGTCTGACCCACGGTTTCTCAGCCTGAGCAGAAGCGGGGTGTGGGTGAAACGCCTCGGTTAGAATGGCCCCGTCTGCCATTCATTTGGGTTTATCTGGTACTGAGGCGGTTCCAAACACCTTGATAGCTGCATTCTCCTGGTCATCCTGTAGCCTCGGTAAGTTTCAGAGCTGACTTCTCTTGCCTCCTTATCTCTGGTAATAAGAGAAGGGATGAAAAATACTGCAAATGAAAGGTTCATTTCCATTCCTCTTCCCTCTTTCTGCCTCGTAGCTGTAATGAAACTATGTTTTTGAGGGCTGGAGATGATGCGTTCTCCCTCCCCACCCCCCGCCCCGAGGTCGCATGCCACTTTAGTTGTTAGTGTTTCTGGGATATAAATAGGGTGATTATGAGTTAGAATGTAGCGTGAGGTTGAGATAATTCCCACAATTCTCTTTCTTTGGTTCTAAAGTTGGTTTTGTTTGTGGTTTCTGCTCCCGCTCCTAAGCACAGTCAAGTTTTCCTTTCAAAGCGAAGCTTCTGAATTTGTCAGCTCATCTTCAGACTCATTTGAATCCTCAGTATTTCCTTCCTCTTTTAGATAGAAGTTAACAGAAAACAGTATGTTGGATTCTAACTGGAATAACAAGACAAAACAAAAGGAAATCTGAAAGTGTGAGGTATGGTAATACCTAGCTATATGGTATCTGTAACACAGTTAAAATGGACTCTTACAATAAGCTTAAAATTCTGTCATTGCTATTGTAAAAATAAATATTTTCTCATGGAACATTTTCATCTTAAAATGTGCTGCTTCACATGAAACAAAGTTGTATGTTCTGCATATAAAGTATAGCTTCACAGAAACAAATAGTATATGAGTGAAAACCAGGGAATAAAAGCTTGGGTAGAGGAAACAGACAAAACTGGGTGGTTTTGGGGGTTTTGGGCTTTTTGTTTTGTTTCGGTTTTGTTACTTTTGTTTTTTAAACAAGATTGTGCGTTATAGCATGCGGTCATTATATTTACTCTTAATTGCTGTTACAGTGGGCTGTTCAATTGACTGTTGTAAAGAATTTCTTTCAACTCTGTTACTACTACTGTGGGGGTTTTTTTTTAACTAATACCAGTGGATTTGATGGATTCTCTGCTGTGATGTGAGGATAGAGGCTGTGGGATACGGGAAGTGATAGAATAAACCCAGCATTCAGCCTCACTTTAAGTACTTCTCCTGATTACAATGTGTTGTTTCCAGTCTGATTTTATTTGGAATATGACTTGCGTGCATTTTGGGCTTGCCTGTGGCTTTGTGTTTCTTTTAACTGTTCATTTGAAGGCCTTCTTCATCCTGGCTTTGGATTTATTAACTTGGAAGTTTTGCATTGCCTAGTTATCTTTTTTTTTTTTTTTTTTTTCTTTTTTTGCATTGTATCAGTGACGTGTACCCTAACGTATAGCTGAGACAAAATGCAGATTAGGAAGGAGAAGCAAATCTGTTTTACAATGGAACCTTATCTTTTGATCATGGTGGGGTTTTTTCCATAATAATGGACAAGAAATCACAAAATCTTCAGGATTAATCTCTGTGGTACAGTTTCATAGCAAAGGGGGTGTGTGCTTTTAATTTTGAAAAACTGTGGGAAAGAAAAGATGTCTCGATTATATTTGCCTGCATAATTAAAGCATTTGTAGCATGTGAAAAGATATTGGACACTACAGTCTGACACTGGAGGTTGCTTCAGTTCCTGCATTTAAATTAGTCTCTCTCGAAAAGGTGATCTTAAATGACTGCATTTCATGTTCAAGCATTTTGAGTATTTAGAAACATCTTAGATATTCTTCTGACTTGCTTTAATAAAAAAAAAAATGGAGGAGAGGGGGAGGGGAGGAATAGTATCCTTTATGACAAGGGTATGAAAGGGTGGTGAAGAATATCTAACCCGAATGCTGGGGCAGCCTGCCTATGTAGTTTTTTTCATTTGTTTTTTTCCCCTTCCCCTCTGGCTAGATCTACTGATATTTCTAGATGTAGTGTATTAGGAAAGAGGCAATTACAAAAGAATTTAACTGCTACTAATTTAAATCTGCTATGGAATTGTATTTCTACTTACTCTGATTTTTGTATGCTGCGTTTAGTTGAGCGAAGGTACATCAAATTATTTTTTGCACCATATAAAAGCGAGGTATATTTCAGATGGATCCTGTTACTTTAATAATACTTAACTGGTGACTTTTAAAATTTACAGTTATCAATAACCTGATTTTTGAAAAGTCAAACAAAATTACCTTGCCTTCAATCTCATAAAGGATTTTTAATCTTTTGTGTGCAGTGTGTCTAATAACAGCATGCCCTGCCTCACTGCAACCTCCCAAGGTGAAAGGTAATGGGACAGCGACTGGGTTTGGCGACTTCTGTTGCCGTATCTTTTAATGGAAGGGTTAAGTAAAAGACAATTTACTTGAAAAAAAAAAAATAGAAATACATGTTCTCTCCAATATTTTGGGGAAACTATTGTTCAGAACAGTCAGTCAGGAGAAGAGTTCTCTGTTGGTTTTGTGTGAGTCTGAAGAACTAAATAAATCTAAATCAAAGGTAGCATTCTTCTGGTTTTGCTTTGTGCACTCAATTTGTAATTCTAACACTTTGCAGATTGCCCTGTAGAGTATATTAACATCTCACCATTGCTGTGTTTTATCATCACATTCTCTGGAGGCTAGTAAGTCACAGAAAAAGGTAAACTGCTACTTGCTTTTTCCTGCTATGTGTGCCTGAGGAGGTAGCTAATATGGTCTATGTGGATAAACTTTTTCTAAAACCTTTTAGACAGCCATCAGGAGCATACACGTGCGTGTGTCCACACGTAGTCAATCAGTATATGGAAATGCTATATTGGCTTTTTTGAATCTTATGGAAGAAGCAGTAAAGCTTCAAAAATTATTTTATTGTATCAACAATGACAACTCTAAAACGGTTTTTCATTTTTGGCAGCTTACATCTTAAGGAGATGATTTCAAACAAAAACTTGCAGTTTCTTTGCCAGTGATAGGGATAGGCTTTTCAGGCATCTTCCCCTATAATAATTTTTCTTTCCCCATAAAGACGAGGCTAGAGAGGTTAGGTGGAAATAAGGAATTATGACTTGGTTTGCAGTTCTTTTTGTGCTTGGTCCATCTTTGCTGCTGCAATGAACTAAAGCAGACATAGCAGCACCTTTTGTTGTAGTACCCTCCTGGTTTTATATTCTATGGCAGCCTTTTTGATATTCAGAGTAGAGACTTCTGGCTCAATGGGCAGAGGTCAGTCAGCATATTGCTTAACGTTCTTAGGTAGTAATTGAAAGAATCCTCTCCTAATCAGTATTTCAAGTATTTATCTAGTCATCGATTCAAAGATAGCGCTAATGGCAACAAAAGCAAGAGTACTTTATCTGCAAACTGTTCACTTGATTAAAATAGAACAAAACCGACATAATCTGTTAACCTAGAAAGTACATTTGATCCCCCCTTTAGAAGGAAGGCAGTTTCTCTAATCAGTGCACAGAAAACTGGAAAAAGAAAACATCTTCACTGGCCGAAGTAGCTTTCAAAGACTTTTGTATTACAGCTGTAGGTCTTCTGTTGAACCTTCTAATCTTTGGTGATGTATTTTCAAGGCCAGTGAATAAGATTGGTAGAGGTGAGGTGTAGAACTGGTACTAGCAAACTTGCCAGTCTTAAGAGAAACAATAAGCAGGTAGTAGGGATGATGAGTGGGATTCAGGACAATGGAAAACGAGTGCAAATTTGAGAAAGTTGAAGGAGTGCCATCACTTGATAGGAACAGAATAGCTTACGTTGTCATCCACCGTGATTTCTGTTCAAATGTACAGCTACGAGGCAGCTTTATCAAGTGCTTTGTCTTCTCTTGCCCATCTGTCTGTCTGTAGCTGAACGTCAAGTGACCTCTATCAAGATTAATACACAGTATGATAATATTTCAGATTGGCCAAGCAATGCTTTTGGTATTTGAGCAAAATTTTTTCCTTCCCTCTCATCTTAGCCCTGCTTTACAGCAATGAAACTTTAAATGAAAGAGTCTGTCTAGGCAGAAGTGGAAGGTTGTTTGAGCAGTATATTTGAGAGAGCTTTTTAAAAATCTTTAAAAGCAGTGGAAATTTCCAGGCTTCACGAAAGAAGAAAAAAAAAAAAAAAAAAGGCTTTTAGGGTCTGGTTTAATAACTGCTTTGCAAGAAGAGAAATATGAAAAGGAACCGCAGACATTCTGGATGTCAGCCTGAGAAATTTTCCACTGTTTCCTTTAATAACATGCAGGCATGCTTTTATTGCTGGAATTTCAGTTAGGCATCCCTTCCTGACTGAAACTTCAAGCTATTTGGTGAGCAAGTGCTTGCTGAAAATCAGTTGTCAAGAAATAAATTCTCACATGCAAGACTGCGCATAAACTACTCTCATGGTGGGTATCAACTACTGATTACGTTAATCTTCAGTTTCTCGTTTTACAGTGTGTTAACTGTTCCTATTACTACGTGATCGCTGCTAGGTGACAATACATCTTTTCTTGCTTCCGGTAATTCTAGATTAGCATTTCCAGTAAGGCCTGTCTGCTGCTAAAATAGAAATCTTAATTATCCTATCTTTAATATACAAAGGAAGAAAGACATTAGAAAACATATCTTTTGTCAAAGAGTTAACCTTAAAGATTATTTAATGGTTATTTTTAAAATTATTGTAGTTTCAGATACAGTGGTGAAAATCAAACTGAAGGGATCTACAGGTTCAATCTCATTTGTCTACCTTAAAGCTCTTTTCTGTGTAAGTTGTTCTTGTTCACTAAAAGCTGCCTGACCTTTCTCCAAGATGTAGAGGACTCTGTACTTGGAATGTGTCTTGTCTTTCTGTCACTACAGATATTTATCGTTGACTTATGCTGTTTTAGGTTAGGGCCTAAAGAATCCTTCATCTATTGGGTTGAGGTTTGTCTTTTTTCTTAAATGCTGGGGTGGGAGCTAAGCTCTCACTTTACTGTACTGTGTAAAAAGTAAGCAACATCACAACAAACTCTTGTCTTTCTAGTATTAATTGAAAATTTAAAACCAGAACCCTTTAAATGCATGTTAATGGAATGTTGTCTTTTTAAGACAGCATAGTACACTTCCACAGCTCTCAAGCCAAGTCAGGGCTATTGTGCTTCCTTTTCTGTTACCTCTCTTTCCCTTGCTCTGGGGCTGAGTCTCTTGTCATCAGCAAACAGATTTTAACTCAAAATTGCCCATTCCCTCCTTCCTGCCAACAATAAAAGTTAAACCCCAAAACAGACTTAACCACCCAGGCAACTCCTGGCTACCGTCTTACCCCTAGTTGCCCAAACGCCAGTACAGTGCAAGGGGATGGGTGGGATGGGACTATAGTAGCCACAGTCGTGTCAAAATGTAAACTAGAAGGAGTTCCTCTAAGAGTCTGCTTCTGAAACAAATGTTATAGAGAAGAGAGACTCAAGTGGTGCCTGAGCATAGACTGAATTCAGCACCCTCTATAAACCCAGGGGCTGTAACGGGGAAGAGTTGGATGAGATACTGATTGTGTTGTTGCTGGTAGTTCTTTACCTACTGTATCTGCATTAGAAAACTAATTTCACTTAAGTCAATAAGGATTGAGTAGATATATTGAATGCTGTCCTGACAACTGATGTTGAGTGACCTGCTGCATTTAATGTGTATTTTTTACTAGTGTAGAGCATACACATATTGCTAAGCAGACTAACTGACTGAAGGGGATAAATACTAGAATAATGTTTATTTTGGAGTAGAATTAATGTCTTTAATCTGTTGAATGGACCACATCTGTAAGGGCTCGGAAGGTCACCAATCCCATGCTGTTTGGTTTAGGGTTGAAGGATTTTTAACGGGACTCTAGAATTAGAATATACTAGGTTTTGTTAGGAGAAACTACTTCTTTTGCTTTTTTCCTATACTGTTGTAATCAGTGGTGCTTCATAGGTGGTAAGGGAATTCGTGGTTGCTAGGCTGAGGTTTAAGGACTGAGAATGGGACTAAGATCTTTAATAGCTGCTGGTGTGTGCGTCTAAATGAACCTGCAGAGTAGACTGACACACTTGCCAGCATTTACAGGATTTGGGCTTAATACTCTAGTTTTCACTTCCATGAAATCAAGGTTCATATTTTTGTCCAAGGATCTTTTTATGTGGGAAAAAAACAAAAGGGGAGGGGAGAAGAGTAGAGAACGTCTTTTGTGTACGGTATACCAAGAGTGCCTTTTGTGTCTAGGTCTAGATAGTTTTCAAATTAACCTGTGCAGCTAGGCTAAAGTGAACAACTACATGCAAAGCTGAAGACAAATTATTGTACTCTCATAAAAGTTTGTTTATTGTAGGAAGCTACTACTAAGTAGAAATATATTCTATGTTTATATGAACACTTGTTCAGAAAGAAGCTATCAATGCCTGTAACACAGATTTATAGGACACAGGTCAATTTCAAATATATCCACCTTACCTGCAACTTCATGGAAGTGATGAAAGTGGGAAGAGTGGCACATAAGAGTAATTGACTTTTTTTTAAGCTCACGTGACAGTGTTTCTCAACCTCCAAAAGCAGCACAGCTGAACCCTCTTACTGTAACACACAGTTGCAGAAGTTATTGTTATTATTAATTTTTTTTTTTAGGGCCCTGTTTGATGTCTGCTTAATATTGTCTGTGAGCTTTTTTCCTGTTTTCTGTCTACCTTTATGTTACACTTATGCATGCAGGAGATCCTCAGTCAGTTTTCAGGGCAGATACTTTATTGAGTTAAGTAGGGATCAGACTTTTTTAAGAGTGGAGTGTCCAAAAGTCTTATTTCAAGTGTGTGACTTGTATCTGGAATTACCTTTTAGCTGACATGCAGGTTTCACTGCTATGGAAGTTTAGCAAATGTTTCTCTAATTTATGATAACGCAAACCTATGACGTGAGCTGACTTTATCAGAGGCAGAACAGTCCTAATACTTGTTTCTGATTAGAATCCACAAATGTTTTACCTGGAATAGGATCTCTTGAACATTAACAATCTATGAAGCGTCTGTGACTGGCCTTTCCTGTTGATTTGAGTTTAAGGAAAAAAATAGTGTCTTGAAAATGCAGTTTAGCTATAAAGTAAACTTTAATGTCTGAGTAATAGTTTGCTATAATTAACTAATAATCTGTTCATTAATCCTCTGTCTTTAAACAGAACTGGTTGTCCTTAATGTTTCTGTTTACTAGCACTCTTCAAGTTTACGTGTTTCATTGTTGACGTTTCAGTAATGAGTCACCTTTTTCATCCTCTTTCAGAGCTCACAAGAACTAGTAGCACACTGTATAGAGAGAAACCCTTTGGGGCAACACTATTCCTTAGTGCAAAGTTGGCTTGAAAGCTTTTTCAAGGTGATGAGGTTGCACATGTGAGACTTGGAGTATTCTGGCATGCAGCAGTAATTCATTGTGCTTGCATTTTGCATTAAGTTTGATATAGCAGGGTTCCATTAACTTTATCTGTTTTAGAGAATCTGGAAAAAGATGTCAAACTTACTTTCTAGGTTACATGCTATTGCAAGGTTTCTTCAGTAGACTCATTTCCTTGACCAAGAACTGCTATCTGGATTAACACAGTGAGTGAAGTACCTGTAACTTTCAGTAATACATTATTTCAGGGTACTTTATTTAACACTATGTGGACTTGTGCATATATAGCCTTAGCCACTTGATTTCATACCTAGTATACAGGGTCTACCACAGCACAAGTTTTTTTAAATAATTCTAAAAAAAACCCGATACAGTAGTTTCTTCCTTAAATATTGAGACACTAGTAGAGGATAGATGTATTTACGATGGATCTGTTTCACCAGAGTGGTGGTGCCAGCTGAGGATGTACCTCAGTTGTGGTGGTGTTACTATAGCAACTGCCTTCTAAGAGCAGTCTCAAGGTCACTGATCGGTTGTACCATGGAGTGCTTCTTGCTTAAGCAAAATATCTACACCAGACAATTCCAGAAATGATAATTCTGCTTTAAAAAAGCAACAACAGGGATGCAAAGTAGTATTTTATTTTTGGGTCAAGGGAAAGGAGATTGTCTTCCGTTACGCTGTAGATTCATCCATTACATAGTTGAAGAGTATTACGAACATTGAGAGGCAGATTTTAATTCGAATGTGAGTCATAAATAATTTAATATCAATGACTGAAAAATGTCACATTTAAAAGCAAAACAAAACAAAAAGTAGAACCTGTAGAAGTTGAAGAATTCGAATAGAAATTGGTGACCAAGCCTGAAGTTTCTCGTACAAAAATGACTGCTTATACCGGTGAAAATTTAGACAAGATGGTGAAAACTTACACTGAACTGGGAATTCAGAGCTTCTCATACTTAAGAGCTTTTTAAATGAGACGTTCAGATGCATGCTCTTACCTAAATCCTTGTGTACGTAGTCAGAGAATGTCAAATACATTTGAGAGCATTTTTAGTCTAAGGTGCAGTGATTCACAGGTAAGGCTAAAGAAGGGGGTGGTCCGTGAAGTTGAACTTGTGTCTGAAGTTACAATAGATTCTACTATACTGCACGCATAAGATTGAATTGACTAGGCTAAAACACTCAACATGGTTTTCTGAAAGTGAATGGGTAGACTTGTGGGTCAGGCTTATGTCTGTATTTTTCATGGCATTTTGCAGTAGTTACGTCTATTTAAGAACTGTCCAAGAGTTCATGAGAGAAAGACACTGATATTCCACAGCTGTTACAGATTTATTGAGGATTCAGCTATTTGATATCTTCAAAAGCAGGTCAGCTAAGATCCTAGGCAGTAGGAATGTTTTATTCCAATATATGTACAGGCTATAGCCAAAAGTTTCAAGTTTAGGCACATTACTTGCCTTGGCAACCTCAAAAGCTTAAGTTCTTTGCAGTCCCACAGCTGATTCAGCTTTCTAATGTAGTATTTTGAACAAAAGGTTGGACACTTTCCTATAGTCAGACGCGCTGCCCTGAAAGCTTTTCTAATATGGAGCCTTGATATTTAGTAATTCTAATCTGGTCTAGGCTTTTTGTTTTTCTGGAATAATAAACTTGCAAAACTTTCAGACTTTTCTTCCTCCCCAAATACAGCTAGCAAGGAGTTTCACCACAGACTGATTCATTTAGAAAAGATTTTCATGTGCTGTTATGGTTAAAAACAAGCAAGGAAAAAAACCCAAACAACTCAAAAAAACTGTACATGAAATAGAATGTTTTTCTTCTAGAGTTACGCTGGCTCCGTAGCATCAACAGTGGAAAAAAAAAGTAACTGACAGTCCTGGACAGACTTTAGCTGTATCATTTGAAACAATGATACAGCTAGAGCTATTGGTTAGTGTAAAACAAAACCAAAGCCACACCCACAAAAGAATACAGCTGAAAAGTGGCTTGTTCTAACTTGCCTAGTATATACTAAGACAGCATTTTTAGCATATTTGTGCTAAATTAAAGGCCCTGAGCCAACGATTTCAGAAACTGGTCTGACTTTTCTCTGTATGCTTGCATTTCAATATTATTCTAAAGAATCTGAGGAGACATGGAACAGAATTAAGCAGCTGCTTAAGGTCTAACTCGAGATTGGCCACCGTCACAGAATCACAGAATGGATAAGGTCGGAAGGGACCGTCACAGTGGGTCGTCTGGTCCAACCTCCCTGCTCAAGACATCCTAGAGCAAGCACATTGCACAAAATTGTGTCCAGACAGTTTTTGGATATCTCTTCTGTGAGGGAAATAGTCAGTTAGTTTGTAAGTGGTGTGTCATAGCTGGTGGAATTTACATTAAGATTTGTTACATAAGACAATATGGTAGACACGTTTTGCAGAACAGATGAAGCGGCTTTTATTTTACATTGAAACTTTCTTAACTCTCATGAGAGGATACAGCTTGTTAAATACAGCTTGGTCAAAACAACTAGTTTTCCAGGAAAGTTGTGTCACTTTTTTGAAGTAAGTCTGGAACAAGCCTAAGATATAGAGCTGTTCACCCACATTTCTAATCAACTTAAATTTCTTCACTGGCAGCTATCTTAGTAGTTCTTTCCTCATTCTAGGTGAAAGAGAAACTTCATGACAAAGGCTGCTAGAATTTGGCATTACCTTGAATCTGCTTTACTCCATGCAGTCCTACATTGTCTCTGTTTGTCAAAAGCTAAAGAAACAGAAGGACAAAGCACAGATCAAGCATCAGATAAAAAAAAAAATTTAAAATGCTTTAATAGTTTTAAATAAGCAGAAGTTACAGCTTCTAGAATGAAGCTGTTTCGGTGGTTTTCCATTTGGGATTATTTGTTCACCTTGGGTTTGATGCCATATATCCAGATGTGACTGACCTGTCTCGAGGCAAAGTTTACTACAGCACTTTTCTATTGTTCAAGCTTAAAAAGCTATTACTGTCATCTTGTAAATATTAAGTTCTGTATTAGTTACAATTTACTGTGACAAGGCAGAATTTACTGATGTCAGAATTGGCAGAAATTAGTTTAATCCTCTCAGAGAAATTAAGTTATTGCTTACATGCAGTAAAATAACACGAAGATGGTCCCTAATTCACTGTTTTCCTAGCAGTCATCTGAAGCAGTTTCAGTATCTTCCATATGTATGTAAATACATCACGGTATCTGCTGCTTCTAAATCTCTACAAAAAACCAGATAGTTCATATAGCCTATAATTCTTCAAAGAGTTCTGGCCTTCAGTCAAGGCTACCTTGCAGTGTTGGGGCTCAGACGTACAGGAGCGCTCAAAACCAGTTTGTTACCTCTTAAAGGCTAGCAGATGCTCATGCCTCTTCCCTATTTGTTAGCCTTCTTGAAGTGCAGTTGTATCAGGACATTTTCAAAGGGATTGTCATTCAGTTCACTATTATGTCAACTCCTAGTAAGTCTGTTGTGAGTTTGGCTGGGTTGCTTTGATCTCGTGAAATGCTTTAAGAAGTATCTTGAGTAGCTCTTACAGCAGTATCCTAAATTTCACTTTTAAAAAGGCTTTCTAAAGAAATTGTTGTATTAGTGTCAAACTACATGGATGTGAGGATTGTTACTCTGTGACCTAGAGCAAAATGGGAGTCCAGATTTTTTTTTTTTTGATTTTTTTTTTTTTTTTTTTTTTTTTTTTTACTTTTGGAATGAAACATGCTTATGAAGTACACCATGATAAAGAAAAAATAATAATAGCAAGCAATTAATTGCTAATTTATAAAGCCTTAATTTGGTATACTGGGACAATGGGGGATTGCATTAGTTGACTAGGTCCAAGTAATTTTTATGGAATCACTTGTTGGGCTACTTTTTTTTTTTTTAAAGTAATTATATAAAAATTTCAACATCTGACTTCCTGACTGCTTATAATCCTTTCTCACGTATTAAGTTACTGCTAATGAGAATGCTAATGACTAAAGTTAAAAATAGAGCATGTTGAACTTTACATGAACCTTAATATCTTTTCCAGCTTATGTAAGGATTGTATTGTGAATTGTGTATTGTTTAATTGGTTTCTCACTGATTAAAAGTACTAAAATTACTGCCACTGCTTTGTATATTTGCTTTACAAATTTGCTTTACAAATTTGATGCAAAGTTCAAGCTTGAGATGGGATTTCTAAGTCTTAGTGAGACTTTCTCTTCCTGAAGGCAAAATGTATTGCTGAAGACATAAGACAACTGAAATGTGTTTATTGTCAAAGCCTAAAACAAATTTACTTTGTTTATCTGGGCTTTGGATAAAGCTAGCGTGGCAGATGAGATATTTCACTATAGTGTTAGATGCTGAGGCCTTGCAGAAGTTTCCAGTGTTCTTTGAGCTTGGTTTTACATGTATCTTTATTCTGCTTATTGCAAACTCATTTATTGACTTAACTGGTAAGTTTGCTAAATACGTTATAGAAATAAGGTTGACCTTGACTGAAGCAATTCTGCTCTGAGCAGAAGCTTAATGCATGAAGATTTGGTCAACTTCAAGAAAAAAACTCAAATCCTTCTTGTTCTGGTAGTAGATTCTAGTGTGGCTTGGTTACCTCTGATATTTTATTCTTGTCTTCTATAAATGAGATCTGGTAACCACAAGTAATAATTGCAGTCAGAGTGGTCATTGAAGACGAAGCTGTGGTGATTTAAGAGAACTTACTTTTCAGGATGACTGACTGGATGTATCGCCAGCACTTGGGTTAGGAGACTTGTCCTTACTCCAGTGATGCCTTTGTCTTTATGCGTAGTGTTTTACTGAGGGAAGAAGAGGGCATGCTATAATCAATAAATATTTGTTCAATTTTCCTCCACTCAATAGAATAAAAAATAAATCTGAATTAATTCTTCTGTCAAAACAACAGACCAGTGCAAAGTAGTGCTCCAAAAGTTGAGTGTTGTCAGTAAAGAAAAAGGTTAGAAAATTGAAAATACTACATCATTATACAGTCATATTATGTCTTCCTCTTGAATATAAGTATTTCTGGTATATGCAGTATCAAAAAGAATATAATGGACTATGTTTCTCTGTATTTTTAATGAGAAACAGAATTTCCAGCATTTCTCTCCCTTTTTTTTTTATTTTATTTTGTTGGCCTAACAGTACAGGGCAGATCTATACAAAACCGCAAGTGTAATGGAAAAGCGACAGGATGAAAGCATTTTCTTCTTCACTCATTTCACTTACTCTCCTTATTATCAGATGGCAGGGCTAAAAATAAAAAAAAACTACTTTCAGATAGTGTAGAGCTTAACTACAGAACTGACTGCCACAGAATATCCAGCAGCTAGGAGACTTAGTCCTTTTGAACCAGGAAATTCCTGAACAGTAGACTGTAAAGTTTGAGAGTACGCTAGAACACATTCATATGCTTTTTCTTTCTAGGTATTGCTACTGGCTTCTGTTGGAGAGAACACTGTGCTAGGTAAGTTTTCTGTCATAAGTACTTTGTTTTCTCTGCATCAATTCTCAAAAACAATTGATATTTAGGGAGTTAAAAAAGGGAGAAACTTTCAATTCCCTTAGAAAAATAAAGGGGTTTTTTTATGTTCTGTATTAATATCAAATATAGTTTGCTGTCTTCCACCTCACTTAAACTTGAGGAAGTTCATGGTGTGACCTGGCCTTGGTATGTATCGCAGTATCTAATGCTATCAGGCTTTTTGGGGAACACTTGGACCATTAAAGCATGCTCCTCTTCAGCTGTGGGATGGAGTGCTAGCATCCTTGTGTGTATATATCTGTGTTCCGGTTTGGCCAAATTCAAAAATACATCCTCTGAGAGAAGGCAGGTCACAACCACCCCTCCCCCACCAGGTTCGGGAAAAAATAAATTTTCCTCGAAGGAAAGTGAAAGAGATAAAAACTATTTGTTTAACAAACACATAGGAAAAAAAGATAATGATGCTAAATAATCCAACCTCTTGATCTGCTGAGAGAAACCTGGGAAAATTTCAGAGTCCTTCTGTAGATGTCTCTCTCCCCCTCCTTGGAGCTGGGACGGGATGGTGGGCCCACCTCCAGGGCCACGGCCTCAGTAGAAACTCCTCGCAATGTATTCTGATGTTGAAACAGTTCAGCAGAGAGAAAAGGAAAAAAAAAAAACGAAGTCCCAGGAAAACAAAAGTTCAGCTCTCCAAAGGAAAAGGAGCTGAGGAAAAAAAACTGCTGAAAGCCAACTGGAAAGAAAAGCAAGCCCGGGTGCTTCCCTTCCCTCTCACTCTCCTGCCGCAGCTGAAAAAAAAAAATTGCTGTCTCTGTGTGACCTTGAACAAGCTGCAAACTGCTTTGAAAACGTTTTGCTCAGTTTTTCCTTCCTCCTCTCAGGCTCAGTTTAAAGGCATAGAAAGGCACAAGAATTAATTTTTGGGCATAGGGCAGCGATATGGGATACACATCATGAAGTCACCCCAAGACATTCTGCCTTTGGTTTTTAATTCTCTCTATCACCAGTACTAGAGTTTTCTTCTTCCTGAAGTAACCAATAATTGTTCTGAGCAAAGTATTCACGTTATTTTGAAAGACTGGTTATGAAATAGGATTTCTTAGCTAAATCTGTTCTAGGCTCAGTGCAGATAGAATGCTAATTGCTGCTGGGTATTGTTTGTTTGAGGTTTGATCATAGCTCCTAGGGTAAGCAATTTAGCCTTCAATACTCCATTAGATTAATATGTCAGCCTCTATATCTGTTGCTGGAGAGTAGTGAAACTGAAAACTTGTCTGGACATTCTGTTCAGTGGGATTTTGGTCTCAAGAAAGGAAGCACCTCCTTTGGAATAATCTCTTGTCATAAGTTCAGCCTCTATGCTCTGCAGTTTAGCAGGTGCCCTGGAATAGAATTCAGGTGAGCTGGCTTGGTTAGAATGAGGTAAGGTTAAAGCAAAATGAAGAAAATGAAAGGAGACAGTTGAAAGCAAACCTTTGGAGAATAATCTCTTCAAAGGACAGAAGAGTTTGTGGTTTTTTACAGATAGCTGTGCTCATCAAAACATTACAGTTCCTAAGCCATGTTTTGTAGACAGGTGACACACTGAGGTAAATAGTACGAGGTGGAGAGAAGTGATAAATAACATTTGCTCTTGACTGGATGCAGGCACTTGTCTGAGCATATTGTCTGTCATAAATCTACTTTCAATAAAAAAAAGTCACATCAATTTTATTCTTTAAGAGGATTAATGATACCAGACTTAAGTTTTGTATGCTCTTTTCTTGTGTTCCCTCCATGGTGTGCTGTGATTATCCTGTTATTGTTTGCACAGTGTTACTTAGGGGCTTCATCTATATGAGATTCTAGCAAGCTTTCGTACTGATGAAAGCTCAGGGGTAGGTAAGGCTTTGTAGGTTTTTGAACTTTCAGTGGACTGTTGGGTACACTAAAAAATACTTACTGGACTTTGAAAAGAGAAGCTATTCTATGCCTAGAGACAATTACTAGTAACTTTTCTCCTAATAATTTTGACAGGGCCCAAGAATATAAACTTCTGACTGCGGTGTACCTAAACGTAACTTCCCACGCTGTGTGGGATGTACTGTAGCAGAAGCTCATTCACTGGATGAATGCAGTGTGGCATATACTGATAAGAAAACTCACGCCATCAATCATGCTGCATAGCCGATCTTCTCCGCTTGTATGGCATAAATGCATGATCACGTGCTACTCAGTTAGCTACTATGTTTTATTTGCTTATCAGATGCTAGTATGGCAACGTTGCAGTGCAGTGATGTGGCTGAATACTCCCTTTAAAGATCAAGCAATGGCTCTCCAGCTCAGGGTTTACTGATTGTTAGATACAATTCAGTCAGTCTACGTATATGGGAACGAAAGAAAAAATGCATGTAAGAAAAAAGTAATAATAAAAAAATCTACAGCTCTGTCCTGGCATTTCCATCAGTGCACTATCTAAGAATACGTAAAATTTGCTTCCTGATGATGTGAAACTGCACAACTGCTTAGCTATTTATCTATAAACAAGGAAGGAACTGGATCTGAAGACATCATAAATGCTTTTGTTGAAGAGGAAGGATATCATCCCATCTGGTTTTGGTAGTCATTGACCTCTTGTACTAACTTCCAGAATGGCTGCTAATCTTCTTAAAATTACTTGGCATTTCTATGCTAATGGTGCTCGTGTCATTTTGGAGAGTTCTGCAGATAAGCATTAGTGTTTGAGAAGTGCCATTTGTATAAAAACTTTCATGAGTAAGACTGATTTTCTGCCTGTTTGAGGAATCTTAGGGAGCTTAATGTGAAATTTGTTGGAAAATGGCTTTTTAATGAAAGTGAAGATACCGCTTCTTTAATAGAACATTAGAAAAACTAGGAGCATAAGGTTTTTATGCAATGGAAATTTCTCGTAAAGAATAGAAAGGTTTGGACCACAAAAAAAATCCAGAGGGCACTGAGAGCCTTATTCAAAAGCATGCCGTTTTTTCTCATAAATGGGAGGGGAAAAAAGATCCTTGGTGGTAGGAATGAATGTTGTGGTCAGGATTACATACTTTGTGTCCAGTAAAGATGGGACTGTTGATGTATGTATAAAAAATCTAAAGCGTACATGATATTAATAAAACATACCTCTTAACTCAGAACCAAAAAGAATGTGGTAATATATCTTAAGATTAAACAAAGTAGGATCAATTGTAATGTTACTTTCCTGTCTTAGTGGCCTATTGTTATAATGGTAGGAGTTTATCTCTGGGCTATAGTACATAATTCCCTGATGATAATGTTTTACTGAAACTCATAGCATAACTATGCTAGCATCAATTCAAATACCATGAGCAAAGTTAGTGCTGGTTGGTCAAGGTTTTTTTCCGTCAAGTATTAAAAGTCTCTCAGGATAGGGATTCTGTAGGCTGTCTGAAAGTGGTTCCTGTGTTCAATAACTATTTAAAAACTGAAATTTAACTTGTTGCAGGTAATAAAGCTTGCCTATTGCCCTTTTCTTGTAGTTCTCGGAGGAGACTCTGGGACTCTCCAGTCTCTAATACCTCTCTAGGTGGTACTTCTCTGTTTTATGTAGCACTGAACAAAGATACCAACCTTGGGACTTTTTCCTTTTTATTACTTCACTCTGCTTAATTTTTAAATAATTGAGCCCTTAAATCTTAAGATTTCATTTGACCAGAGATGTACACAATACCGCTGCACCTTTGTTTTGAGCAGTAAATTGTAGTGGATGCTCTGTGTTACAAACATTGGTACACAGTGGGTAGGTAACATCTGAAATATAACAAGATAACCTGACTGTATTGTGGAAAGATTAATTAACCTGATTTGGGGGTGATTCTGTTCTGCCTTTATTTTTCAATATAACTGAAGGTACTCTACTAAGCTCTGTTCACTATGAATGAAGCATGGTAAGGTGTATGAAAAAGAAATAGAGAAAAGGGGATCCTAATTATTGGAATGCTGAAATCTGTTGGTATAATATAGGTAGACAGCTGATCTTGCTTCAAATTTTGAATGGTAAGCATTTTTGTTGAACTAAGTGAATACCTCTTGCAGCCAAACAAAATGTACCTGCATATACTCAAACTTAATCAGATTTTAATGACAGCATTGAGCTTGAAACATTTCCATATTTCAAGGACAAATTGGTGTTTAGAAATGTCACCTTTGTATTAAGTAGCTGTACATATTCCTTTCAATTAAATAAATCATATATAAGCACTGATGCTATGCATGGAAAACTTGAACTATTTTGATTTCCTTTCTTCAGCAGCTTACTTTGGCTTTAGTAGTTTTTGATCTCCTACTCTCAAATCTGAGAGTCTAGTTATGTCAAAAACTCATTAACAGGCCTTTAATTACTATTAGATCAGCGGATACCAAGATCTGATCTTAAAAACAGAGGATGTGTGTTTTTCAATAAATTTAAAAACTACTCTATTTTAGCAGCACGATGGAAACAGATACAAAGTAGGATTCTCAAAAGCACTCTTAAGACACCGGGCACTTAACTGTTCTTAAAGCCAGTTTGTGTGAGTCTGAGTAGACTCATGCAATTTGAAACCCTGTAATGGATAGATGCCTTCCCCCCTACCCTCTCCCCACAGCACTCAAACACTTTTTCAGAATATGAATCTACGTTTTCTAAACTGTAACGTTTCCAGTGTAAAATAATATCTTTGCTTTACATTAATTCTGTAACTTAATTCTTGTGCAAGCACATGGATAAATGTTCATAAGTACTGCATCTGCCAACTAGCAAAATGTGCCTAAGGCAAGGCAATGGGATTTATGGAGTATATTTCTTTCATGCTCATGGGCCCACACATATTGATGGGTCTAAATATATTCCAACAGTTAAATCAGTGATTAAATGCCAGTTTAAAGTCTCCTCTAAAAGGATGTTCTTAATCAGAAGTTGGGATCTGTCCTAATCAAGACAGTATGTATCCATGTTGTTTACTCTTCATTAGAAAAAAACTGTGTGTCCTAATTTGAATGTCATTGGAACTCCCTAAGTACCCATGCTGGGCAAAGGCCAAGTTAAGATACAGGTCCTCGACAGACTTCAGATCTCCATTTATGAGATGATTATCTATTACTGTGTGGTAGATTGGAAGTCATTGCTGTGTTACTGCTTATGAGACTCTCTGTGGGATTGGCCCCCATCAGTTCACAGAAAAGACTACTGTAGTCTTATTCGTCTGTTGTGTCATCTGTGCAGTGCACTATTTCAGCAATCTGCTTAAAGTAAGAATGTGTGGAAAGGGTTAAAGAAGTGTTGAGAGGTGGAGCTGACAATACTTTTTGAAGTTTTTTGAATGAGCTCACATCCTTAGTATTTTCAGTGTAAGGTTCTGTATGTCTTTAAAAAGCTTATGGAAAAGAAGTATAATTTGCCATAAGGAAATTTCTACTCTGTTTGCCAGTGAGGTAGTCATCGAGCAGGATGCCACCCTGGTCACTGAACTGAGTGCGCCTTCTACAGGGGTTACTCACTGGAGGGGCAGGAAAGTGGGGTTTTAGTGCTGTTGGCTGAGACCTCCAGCTACCATTTCAAATGAAATCTTGGAGGGAAGTGTGGCCTTTGCTAAGCCCTTGATCCTGCTGCTGCCTCATGCTTTGTGGATGCTGTGTATGGGTGTGGCAGTATAACCTAGAAAAATGTCCCTGTTCATTAACTACTGTGCAGCCAGGGACTTTTAACTGCTTTGTAGCTGGCAGGTTTATAGAGAAGTTGCTCTTGGTTTTGGTAATGTAGTGATAAAGCATGTTCTGTCTTGTTATCATGGAGAAGCTGTGCAGCAACAAAGCAAACTTGGTTAGATGAAATACTTGAGGATCTTGGCAACTGGTTTAAACCAAAACTAAGCATGTTCAAGTACTTCAAATATGGCACTTACCAGCTATACAGAGATCTTCACTGGAGCAACAAGATGAAGTTCAGTTTGCTTAGACATTCGATCAGTTTCTCTTCCAAAGCTTTAACTTCTTGGCTTAAGTAAAAGGTTACGCTTTGTTCAACAGAATTCTCCACTCATTTTTTAAATGTCTGAACCAAAAAGTAGTTCTGAGGCGCGTGTCAGAGACAGGCATTAAAGAATTAGAACAGGCTGCTGTGATGGAAAATGTTAGGCATCCTTAACCACAGATGTAGTCGTGCCTGCACATGCACCGATATGCTGTAGTTTATTTTTCTATTTTAGGCAAAGATGTCCACCCAAAACCAGCAAGGCTCCTTTCTTTTTGCTGCACCAATTTGTCAAAATTAACTTTCATTCAGGAGATCATCCTAATTTCAGCCTGGTATGAAACATCTGTTGCAATGATGGGTGTATCAAGGCTGTTTTATTAAAGATGAAGTATATTAAATTAAAGGTGAGTGTGTGTATGTCTGTGTGTCCCCTGATGTCCTTGTGGAAATGTCTGTTGATCTATGGTTTTAAATGTTTTTCAGTAATAGATTCCTTTTACCCTGCTGCCAATGTGGTACTCCAAATTGTAGAAAGAGCAAAAGTAATACTATTTCTGTTTGGTAGGGTCTCATTTTCATGACCTGTTGTGTTAACAGGGAAGGGAAAACTACATCTGATTGGCCTCATGCATAATGCAAATGTAGCACATTTTAAAAACAACTTACTTTAAAATACCCTTACAGGGCTAAAAATATCTTTACACATAACAGGTGAACACAGCTTATTTCTAATTGTTTTCGTGAGCTAGGTACAGTCTTCAGAAACTGGAAAAATGCATGCTGTAGACATCTGTAAAGAACTTGCATGCTTTCCCAAAATGTGTTTTTCCTAAATGACTTCAGAATAGGACACTGGATTGGGTGGAGTCTCACAGTCTCAGTAGGACTGAGACATGCTGTTAATTCAAGGGCAGTCAGTCTCTTATCAGCTTCATGAACTGCATGATAAAACATAGATAGTATTAAAAAAAAAAAAAGTACATTTTTGAGTAAATTGCATACAGTTTAGTAAAGGGTCCTCAGAATTAGCCATTTTTTTGCAGGCTAGCTGGTGCATCATTGTGAATCTTGTTTGCTTGGAACAGTAATTATACAGACTCAGACTTCAGTTATTAGGTTACTTATGTAGTGATGAAGTAAAAAATTCCAAATTTTACTCAAGTTTTGTAACTGGTATATTTTTGGAGACAGTGCTAGCAATTGCCGGTATTGCCTTCCCATCCCCCAGCTTTTTGAGTCTAGTTTGCTTGCAGCTGCAGTAGTAGGCATCTTTCTTTCAGGAAGTGACCTTGGCTTGTATTAATCAAATTCAGAAAACACAGAAAAGCTTCTTGGTAACATGCTGACTTGATATAAAATTTTATAGTATCCATTTTCTTTTAAAAGGAGGCCCTCTTACAAAAAGGGAATTCATGTATGATATCTTACTTTAAAAGAATTTCTCTAAAATGACACGGTATTTAGAGAAGGCAAAACAACAAAACCAAACTGCACTTTTTACTGAGAGGAATGTACCGAGAGCTTTTTAGAAAAGTAATTAAGTCTTAAATTGGTATTGGCAAAACTGTATTTTAACCTAGCTAAGCTGTGAATATACAGCATTATTTGATAGCATTTTCTTTGGTGTCTTTCCATTTTTGAACTACAGTAGAAAAGCTTGGTAGTAGGGCATTAACTCAGTCAGCTAAGATTATGATGTCTTCAACTTTCTGACTTTATGTTTTAATCACTTCCTGCATCTTTTGTTAGCAGATCTCAAGGCACTAAACTTAACCTCATAGTATCTGCATTAAGCTGCCGCTGTGCCTATTTGCATAGATTAAGAAAGGAATCTACCTATGTCGGCTCAAGAAATCACTGTTTGACCTTGCCCACCAGGTGGAAATTGTTTTTCTTTGGCTGCTCTGAAATGGAGTGGCTGACTATTCCTGAGGCAGGTTTTAAGGAGGTTTTGCATTATTATCTTATTGCCTAAAACTATTTTGTGAATTGAGTTGCAGAAGTATGATTTGCAAAAGAATGATTTACAAAAGTTTGATTGGCAGTGTTTTCAGCTGGCATAGATGTTTTGTAAGAGTCTTTATCCTTTTTCTGGACCTGTATAGAGGTCTGAGACCAGAGTATCTTTCACCATTGCAAAGTGCACTGAAAGCCTTTAAGGTTCTAGATAATTTACTGATTTTGAAACTGTGTCTCGATGGCAAATTAGTAATAGCTGCCAACTGAAAAACAGTGGTTTTTTCCCCCCTTACGTTGTCATGTGCATTATCTTGAACAATCTACCTTGGCTTCAGGGTTTGGAAAACTGAGTTGTATTTTCACCGGCATCCTTACCATGAACCTTTTCTGCATGTGGATGGCATATTTACTCATTTTACCTCTTCACAGTATGTTCAGATTCTTGTCATCCTTTCTGCACTGTGTTAGAGATCAGACTACGCCAACATACATGCCTCCAAGTGTTTCCTGATTTGACTGCCTCCTGCTTTGGAATGGTTAGTTCCATGTGTCTTACTCTGCAAATGTATGCAATGACTTGCCATTCTACTTGGTATCAAATCAGAGCTGCTAAGATCTCTAAGTAAGCCTACCCCTTTCTGCTGAGTTGAATCATACTCTTAGGTTACAATGATACAGATTTTGCCTGAACTACATGCTTTATATACTTCCGTTCATGATGTATTATATTGTCCATTGCTACACTGAACTGAACTCTCTCCGCATCTTCACACGTCCTTTAGCCCTCTTTTCCTTGTAGTCTGCAAGACCAATAAAGGGGTGATAAATCTGTTGCTCTCCTTGCTTAAGTGTAGTTGGACATTGACTTTTTTCAAGTTCAAACGGATGCCAAAACAGAATCGTAGATGGTGCCGTTCAGATTTGCTGTCATCATCATTTTCACCAGTCTCCCAGAGAAAAATCTGGTGGCAGCACAGATTCTGAGGTACCCCACCATGGACTGACTCACTGAGTCTGTAGTTCCTGAGGTGAAAACTGCATTGTTAGTGATGACACAGTGGACCAAGAAGCCTGTTCTGTGTTCATGCTCTAGTTCTGTAATAACATGAGTGGAGTAAAAGTGCATCTTGTCTTTTTCAGTGCTAAACCAAGCCAATCTATTATAAATCTCATGTCCAGACCATTTTTTACTTTTGTGGCTATGCATTACTTGTTTTCCTTTGCAAGACACTGAAAACCTGAGGATTTTTGTGCCAGGAGCCATGAATTCTATTTCCATCCTTCATGGAGTAGAAGATGTCCTGTTTTCTAGTCAACATCTAGAAGCAGTCTATTATTACTGGTACTCTAGGGACTGGGCAGCAGTACTTCCTGGGCTGCCCGGCCTTAAGCCACAGCACCGTGGATTCCTCCTTTTGAGGTGAAACAAAGTAAATTACTGCAGCTCTGGACTGCGCATTCAGAATCTTTTCTGAGAGTTTTGTGCTGGTGCTCTCCCTCCCCTTTCTCAAGGTCAGACTTTCTTGTTTGCCAGCACAAACAGGCAGCTCATAGCTGTAACATCTCCAGAGTTGTGATGCTTTGATAATGCCTAGTATCAGTTCTACCCCTTCGGTTACTGCCATGGTTTTCAGCTACAGCGGGGGAAAGGGGCCCTACTTGTGCAGGTCTTAACTTCTGCCTCGCTGCCATACTGCTAACGACGGCTCCCCTTTCCTTTTATTTCCATGCTGAAAGCAATGCTCGGTCCGGAGGAGGCTGCTGGGCGTTCTGCTGCTCGTTCGAAGAGAGGGGAAAGGGAGGAGAGAGGCCCTTCTCCCTCACTGTCCGCTCCCTGGCGGGGGCGGGCCGGACCGCAAGGAGTTAAGGGCCGCTGCCGCCCGCGGTTCTGTCTGGAGCCGCCGCGCGCTCATTGGTTGCAAAAAGGTGAAATTGAAACCACGGTAAACTTTTGACCCTGTAGCAGTTCTTGTGGAACGCCTTCCCCTTGCCAAGAGCAGAGGGTTGGGTTCCCCCCCTTCCTGTATTTTTTCTCTGTGATCGTGCTGTGCTGCATGCAGCTTCTTCGAGGGAGGAGGAGGACGAGAACAAGTGCTTGTGTGCTGCTAACGGCAAAGCTGGAATATGCCTTTAACAGCTAGTACCAGCTATCTTCTAAAACTCATATCGCTAAACAAGTACGAGGCCGTTTTTCAGTTTCCGACATGTTTCTGTATGGTTGAAGAAAAAACAACCCAACAAAAAGCAACCTGCAAATTGATGCTGACGATCGGGGCTAAGTAGAAAGTGGTGAAGGGAGGATGAGTCACCCCGTACGCTGGTTTCAGCGAGCTCAGTTGCTTAATACACGTGTTGAGCTTTTTAAAAGATTGAAGTGGTGTCTTCTTACTGAAATCCAACGTAGAAATGTCTCAGTATTACTACTTAGTTCATACGTCCGTGAATTAAATACATATTTACCTAACTAACTACTTTTCTGCATCTTCCGTAAACAAGAAAACCCCAAACACCTCAGTCGGGGAGACAAGTAGTGCCAGCTGAACTTCACTGCCAGCTTGCAAAGTGTCAGGGGCCCAGAGAAGCCAATGTTACGAATTTTTATTTAGGGTGTGCGACTCTAGCAAATTCTGGTCCTAATTAAAGTGTGTGCCATTTTCACACTATGCAGATTTTATCACAAACCTGCAATATCTGTGGCCGAGAAAATTTGTCTTCCCTGTGTAGCTTTGCCAAAGCAGTCATATTATAGCAGCATTACATTTTCAGTGAAATACGAACACGACATTTCATTATTCCACGTTTCTTTCTCCTTAAATGTGTCTTTTCACTGACAAAAGAATAGCTAACTTGATTACTTTACTACATCAGCTTCCATTTCCTCCCTCACTAGCTCGTAGGCACAGATATCAGCCTCCTGTTCTTGCTGTAACATTAAATTTACTGAATGTTAAGTGCCACTTAATCAAGCAGTCACTCAGCACCTTACCTAGAGATACCATTCAAAACTCTTCCTCAACAAAGAAACCTGATGCCTGACTACTTCAGTCTGTGGTTTTCATATCTCTCGTGTCTTGTTCTTGCAAATAGTTTCATCAGATTTATATAGCATGTTCATTTTCCTAATTAGAGATTTAGCTGGGGAGGAACCCACAACTGCTGTGATTTGGACTTTTAAAAAATTCAGTCTGTAAACAGTTGAGTGGTTAAGACGTGTTTACAGCAGCATTAATACAGTAGGACAAAATTGTGGCTGTTAGGTGTGGGCTGTTCTTGTAGTGTTGCTGTTCTTGATGCAGCTTTTTCTGGGAATTGAGGGAGTCTCCAGAAGCATTGCCAGCAACATCGAGGGAACAATGAATATTAAATGATTAATAGCAGATCCTTTGCAGCCTCTTGTGTGCAATTCTCCTTGCAACTGCAAAAGAAACATGCACTTGTAATGATAGTTTGTGGCCTCCCTGTTTGTTCCAGCTGGTGTTCCTAAGCAGCAGCTATTATATGGTGTCTTTTTCCCCACTCCCTGTGATTCTTTGTTCTGTCCTCCCTGTGCCTGTGTACGTCCTGTCTGCTTCTCATTGTCTGTTTCGTGGCAGTTCATCTGCCTTCACAGTGGAACTGCAGTGAAGCTGCACATCATGTTGCCTGTCACAGTAAAATGGAATAAGTGCTCTTCTAAAGGAGAGTAACAACTGTCAGAAATTAGGAATCACTTCTGAACTCTTATTTCTGAAGCATCATTTAATGTGTCTCTCTTGAACAGTTGCATGATTGCATTGTGGTAACACTGTGTGTACATGCCTTTTAGTGGCAGAAATCCATAAACTCTAAAATTGTTGCTGCACATGCCAGCAGGAGGGTGGGAAACTGGCAAAAAAATGAACACTGACACTGAAGCTACAGAAGCACAAGTTTCATTAGTTTTGTAAATCCTTTAACTTCGAAGGACCCCACTGGGGGGAGTGTTTGTAAAGACTATTATTGAGAGCTAACTGCTGATAATGAAATGTCACTAGTGTAACCATTTCCTGTAATGAATGTGGCTGGAAAGAAGGTTATCACAGATACTGCGGAGACATTTTGTAACCAAAAAGCATTAAATGAGCACTCACAAACTGAAAATCAGTGTTGGCCTTCTATACTGTTTTATTCTGTGTGTTTATTGAGAGTAAATCTTGGTGTTGGTGTCCTCTCCCCGTATGCCACAGTGGAGTCTTGCTAGCTACTTTGTAGCTGCCATTTTAAAATTTTCTTCCCCCACCAAGGTTTCTGCACAAGTGAACAAGAACATTTGCAGTGAACAAGAAATTTAAAGAGAAGTTCATGCCGTGGTGTTTTCATCTCTATTTTTCTCTATCTAGAGTAAGCAGTTTTCTATCTAGAAAGCAGTTTTTTATCTGCTTTCTTCTAAGCAGAAGGATGGAAAGGTGATTTAGAGGAAATTCTAGAGCACAGCCTCTCAGTTTGGAAAACTACTGTATGTTTCAAAGCTCGTCAGGACTACTATTGCATGCTTCAAACTTCTGCTGGTTTATTAAGGCTTGGCACTTCCCCCTAGATCAGCTCCTCACTCTCATGCTGGCATAAATTATGCTGAAAAAGAGTAGACAGGTAGTAGTTGGACTCCAGATTTTTGTTTGGTTTTGAAACATTACCATTGTATCTGTCTTTTCTGCTTTTATATCTGTTTCAGCTGGTGGTGAAACTTACTGCCTGCAGTGCGATGGTTTCATCGTGGGATGCAATAAGTGGCTTTTTCTTGGCTTCTTCCTCAGGTTTGTCTCAAAACTGTCCTGTCCACATCCTTGGTGCAGCTTTTCAGTGATGAGTGAACTCTTGGTCTTCTGCAGCAATAATGGCTTGGGTTTCTGGATTTCAAATGCCTTTTTGAAGAGCATGTTTATAGCAACAACTTACTGAAAGACAGTTTAAAATAAAATCAATCTATTCATTTTTTTACCTCCTCTGCTAGTATAATAATTTTGTAAGTTCTCTTGCAATACCTTCAGGATGCACCATGAATAGACACAAAAAATTTTAAGCTGTAGACATGTGAATTCCTTTAAGGATATGTGTACATACACACAGTCTTGTTTTTCAGGAATCAGTATCTGAGAAATTTTTTTTCTCTTTTAATGTACAAACCAGTATGTAGAAAGAATAGTGTTCTTCTGACACAAAAGTGGTGTGATCCTTGATGAAGCAGACCTCCTGCTGCAAGTTGCATTTCACCTCCTGCACTTCCTTGAAAAACGTGATAAATACGAGGATTGGGTGCTACAGCTGAAAGGACTTTATGCATTTATAATCTCTGTAGGTTGCATTATCTGTGTAAATGTTTGTAGGTTAGGGTGGGTTGATGTGCCTGGATAATCAGGTTATTTCTAGCTTCTGTTACAGGCTCAGGTTTCTTAATCTCTCAGGCCACAGGGACAGTAAACAGTGGCTTTCCTTACTGATTTCTGCTGAAGTAGAAACAAATAGCTTTGTACTAGCTTTGAATTTGTGTTGATTCTACTACTTGGTCTTTTTAGTGTGTCACTGCATTTTCCTATTAAAAAAAAATCATGTTAAAAATGAGCTTAAGCTTTGAAAGGCCTGTTTGAACTTACAGTAGAGGTATTCAAAGCCAATCAATTTTATTCTGACTAGTAGTCTTGTTGGTCTTATAAAGATCCCTAAATACTATGCCGAATTTTGAATGAAATTTAGAAAGTCTACATCTGGTAAGTTATAGTAAGAATTTGATATTTTTTTGTTTTCTGCTGCCTTTATTCCAGTACTTTTATAAGGGTCTTATCTACCTTTTCTGATGTCCCGGCAATAAGGTTTTTTGCAGTCCATAGAAATGCTAGGCATTATTTGTTGCATGGATTTGCCCTTTTTTTGATTGTTTTTATAAAATGTCTCCATCATACACATCTGGTTCCTTTTTCTTCTCCTCCTGCAAAGACTCATGTTTTCTTTTCTTGTTTCTGTGTTTGAGTTTGTTTCATGACTGCTGTCTGATTCATCTAAAAATTGAATTCAGCAGAGAAATCCAGCAAGAAATAGACTAATTTAGTTATGGCACATAAGGCTTCCTAACTGCATTTTGCAAAATTATTCACATCTTCGTGTTACAAACAAAAAAGGCTTGCAAGCCATCCTCCCCCACACCCTCCATTATAGCTGTATAAGGCTCCTATTGTCTCTATTCATATTGAGATGTCACAGATGTGTACACTCTTCTGGGTTCTTCTCTCACATGAAACTGTAATGACCGGTCCTCCTTTGATTCCTTTCTCAGGCAAATTGGCATGTGCTCTACAAAACGAAATTTAGGTCACAAATAATTTTTAAATTATTCTGCTTGAGTGAATGGAAGATTTAGCTGGCAGTATTTGTATATACTGGAAATCTGTGGCAAAACATGGCAGAAGATGGTTGACTTAAAAATACCACCAAAGGATTGTGCAGTTTTACTGTGAAATGTAGGTGTGCAATTGAGTTTTAAAGCTATATTTATGCTATCCTGAAGATTAAAGGCAGGTGTGTGCGCCTGTGCTGTTAAAACAACTAGGAGTATTAGAAATAACTAATTCTAAATAAATACTTTTAATTTTATGAATATAAATATGAATAGAGACATTTTTACTCTGAGATTAGCTACCCTCAATACCATATTCCCTGTCTGTCAGAAGAGTGAATTTAGATTTTAGTTCTTAGGATAGATGTAGATTTCTTTGAAGTATGTGGAGCACCGCATGTGTTTCGTCTCTTGATTCCGTACATTGAGGTGTCATGGTAGACAATTTGTATTTGCTTGTGGACCATATTATTTGCACAGATACACAAATGGTTTAGTTGAACAAGCAGTAGCAGTGGTCTTCCATTCATTAAAAATTATTTTACTGTAAGCAAATAGATTTCTCTTTTACATGGTCTTGAGATAGGTTATTTATGTACGGAAAAAGCAAGCTTTTACAGAAACAGGAAACTATTCTGTTTCACACTACATGTCTGAACTGTCTTGTACCAACATCCTTCTATGTGTGGCTACTTTCTTCCCATCACTCAAAAGGTAAAAAAATCTGTTGATGCAGCATAGTTTCTAGTTGTTTTATAGGATGGTGAGATTAAATTAAACATTTAGCTAAATTATTTAAGGTGCTTCTCATTATTGTTTGTCATGTTGAATTCTGTTCCATCAAATACATGTGCCCTTGAAAGTATTGTGTATTTCAGCTGGGTGCAAATTCATGACTGCATGCTGCCCAGTTTCTGCCACTTTTTTTTTCAGGGGGTGATCAATGCTTCTGTCCAGTACTTGAGGCTTGGTAGCATGGAATGCTATATTTTTTAGAACTGCCTTCCAGTATTTAGGAAGAGGGACTGAAATTATTGTGAGCATGTTCTTACAGAATATAGTAGTAGGCTGTTGTTTCCTACCAGTTACGTAGTTAGAAGTCCCACTATTGTAACCCAGACATCACATCCTGTTTCTTTCTTTCTGGTATTTGAGCTAGAGATTTTTCTGTTTCTATATATGTATATATTCAGTAAATTTTAAGTTGTTTTTTTTTTAAAATAACTATTTACTACCTTCTTTTAGATACCGGTCTTTAATGACTTACCTATGTTAAAAATACTCTAAATGTATTCTAAAGCCGCTCAACTGAAGCCATCGGCTATAATGAAAGCCCTAATTACCTCTTCCAGCACAGTGGCTTGGAAATTAGTCAAGATTGAAGACCACCTTCAATATCTTTCTGGCCTGCTGTGTTTGAGCCTACGAATTCTCACTGCAGGGATCGTGCAAATAAGTGGCATGGCTGCATCATGCCCAACTGCCTCTTCCTTACGAAAGCTATATCCTGAGCAAACACCTCTAGACAGATAAGCTACTACCTGTTCACAGCTGGCTTCTGAGAACCGCAGCTGTTCTGAGGCTAGAATGTGGCTCACATGTCTTTGGAGCTGTGATGAGATGCAGTGACCACTTCACCACAGTGCTTTGTTTGGAAGCGGACAAGTGACAAATTCTTACAAGCGTTTGGCAGTGTGCGGTGAAGGCATAAGGGTAAAAAATAGTTCTTTTTATAAATGTGTTCACCAGGGCCCTGCTTTTCTCTTTCATACATTTTGTTTGCTGTAAACGTGGTCCTTTATGTGTTGCCCTGACTAGCAAACAGGGATGTGTAGGAAACAAATTAACAAGTAATGACATTCCAAAAATAGATCACATGCGTTATTTATCGGAGGAACGGGAGACAAACGCCAAGCATCTTCCACCTTTGACCATACCTTAACTAAAAATGTTCTGTCATATTAATATATGCAAAGTGAAAAAGGCTCAAGTTAATTGTCATGTCTGAAAAATAGCCCAGGAGTGCATGGTGTTTACTGCACATAAACACTGCAGGGGATTTGGTATTAAACCTGACAAGGTCTGAAAAATTAGTCTCCCTAAGATGGAATGTATAATATAAAATGAATGTACGTGGAGTTAAGAATAATTAACATGTTGCAACAAGGTGTGCTTCACTGGCATTATAGATGGCACTTTTTTTTTTCAACTGAAAGTCCTGATTCAGTGACTTCTCTGAGTCATTTATTACCTAGTAAATCACTTTTTTTGTCTGTGGGAGGAATGTGGGAGGGAGAAAGAGTAGAGAATGATCAAATGCCTATGTTTTGGAATAGTATTTTATTAGTTACTGTACTGATGGAGGGAGTGCTGGATTAGCACAGTGGTGTATCAATACAATTAATATAATTTCCTGTTTGCTTCATAATATAAGTATAGGTAATGAAAGACTTCTTAGTATAAACTACTTACAGTACACAAAAACCTCTTTATTTACTCAGTGTACATGAGTATCTGTTTCAATAGTTTGTTACATTGCAGTCTCAGATTCGCAAAGCTGTAGAAAGGTTCAGTGGCATTTTTTGTCTGCTGCGTTTTGCCCCTCCCTCAGAGGTTTAAAAATACATTGGTCTTATGCACTGTAATTTAAAGTGTGTTGTATTTGGGTTCTTTTTTAAAGAGGCACATTCATTATCTCTGAAACATTTAAGGAAGATTGTAAATGCTACCCTTTTTAAGTCTTCTTTTAAAAAGTAACCATTGTGTTTACCATATCGGGCACATTGTATATATATATATGTATATTTTTAACCTGAACACAGTGTAGGTTTAGGTGTCTGTCATCTTGTTGTTGTCTGTGCCACAGGTAACAATATGGTTTGTCACTTAGCCACCTCATCCAGACTGTAATGTAATGGTCTTTCTTTATGCGTTTTAAAAATGGGATCAAAAAACGTACCATATGTAAACTTAGATTTGGTAGCCAGGCTTTGTTGGATGCTAAGTTTCTATATGATGTGAATTGATTATCTTTGTAGCTCATCCAGAGGGTGGGGAAATCGGTCGAAGGTCAATATGTTGAGCTCATTGAGATCAAAACATGCTGAATATGATGTTTTTGTTTGCGCACTCTTGGGTTTTGGTTGAACAGGCTTTAGGCAGGAAATTGTATGCTTACATGTTGAAAATTGTACTGGTGTGGTACGATCTGATAGGGAAGCTGACTGCGTGGCCCCAAATGCCAAGCGTGTAGTGCATGGCTGTGCTTTGATACAAGCACCCTAATAACTTAAACTATTTCATGTGAAGCAAAACAGAGCACAATGTTAAAATATGTTTTGAAATTAAGATGTTAAGCAGTTGACTGATACCTCTGTATTTAGAAGAGGAGCATGTGGGTTTAGAGTAGGGACAATAGAGTTGAATGGTCAGCTTTGAATATCTAAGAGTTTGGACTGTCATTAGCAAAAAAAAAAGACCAAGTATTATTGAAAAAGATGGACGTATTTCATTTTTTCATTTAAATGTCATAGATCATAGAATCATAGAATGTGCTGAATTGAAAGGGACCCATCAAGATCATTGAGTCCTATGCCTGGCCCTGCACACCTCAAGAATCACAATGTATGACTTTGTGGATTATAGAATTTATATATCCTGTTTTATTTGTAGTGGTAGTAACTTGAAGTCTGATTTACTGTGGACATATGACATAATTTTGCTGTAGCATATTTGGTGTAGTGTTTTCGCTCACCGGGAAGGGTTTTTTTTCATCCCTAATTCAGGCTGTTTTAGTATCATTTGGGTCTGTAAAACAGAACCAAGAATATGTGTCTAGGTTGCCCTGCCAGTTGAGAGTTCTCTTAGAATGGTCCTCTGCAGTGTTTGGCCAGACCAAATGAGTGCAAATGCTGCTCTAGTCTCCCAGATTCAAATTATTCATAAGGTTATTTTTAAATTATTTTACTGCAATACTACTTTGTAGAGTTCATATTCTGGAGTTGTATTCCATCTTATGTTTTTCAAATTTGAGGAAAAAACCTGCACATGTGACTGAACTGTGACTGTAATTTATGCTACATTTTTGTTTTATAAATTCTGTCCAGCAGAGACATCAGAAAATAGCCCTTGTTGGGTATATAAGACTACCCCAGGGAAGCTAGATATCAAGCTAACACTGAGCAGTATATGTCTTGTATAACATTTTTTACAGAAATGAAAAGCTGAAGGATTTATTTTACTTGACATACAAATGTTTCTGATACTGCATTTTAAGATTTCTTAGGTTTTTCTTCTGTGTGTGTGTGTGTGTGTGTGCTTTTGGCCGAGTTTTCATGATTAGCAGAGGTAGATGTAGCATAAACGTGGTGTTATTGAAGTCTTTAATTAGGAGAAAATTTACTCTTGATGCTTACTCTTATTTGACCATATTGTCAATCAACCTTCTAATTGATAATTCAAGTTTGTATAAATAAAGCTACAATCCTGTATTGTCAAAGGGATGGTTAAAAAGCAGACGAAGGCATAGGTAATGTGTTGGTATGAAAAGCTTCAGTTTAATTTCTTAAGAAATGAGCTACTTAAATAAAACTCCTTCACCTGCCTGCTAGTGATTACCTATTAAATAGTCTGCATGTAGGTATCAGTTTTTAAACTCTTTCTTTGGGGTAGGACTATGGTGTGCTTACATGTGAATGTCTCATAAATACTTCCCAAGTGCAATTTATTAGCTTGAGCAAGTTCTGCCTTACATAGCACTTTAAGCAGTTTTCAAAAGATCAATTGCACAGCTGTTGTTTAAAACTTTGCCCAAGTTACTGTAATTCTCCATAGAGACCTGGAATCTCACTAGTTAGTACACTTAATCATACTTTGTATAAAATGAATGATAATATGGATTAACCATTTGTAGAATTCCACAGAAGGAGAGCGATCCAGAAACCTGAGTGTTCATAGTGCTGAAAACAATTTGTTACTCTCATGTATTAGTTATATAGCAAGCAGTATGTAAAGACCAATGTAGAGTGGCTGCACATTTAATTTTACTTGCTGGTCATATCTTCACTAAATAATTACTTTGATAGTGTGGCTTTTCATATTAAGATTTAAAAGTTACTAAGATCAAACATCTATACTAGTTTCACTGTTTCTTAAAAAAAAAAAAAAGAGAGGAACACTACATTTAAAATAAATACTTTTAGTTGTTGTGTGAAAGCAAATCTGCCTTACTGGATGGCACTTGTGATGTTAAGATTCAGAATTCTGAGCTGTTCAATGTATAGCAGAGATGACAGTTACTTGAAGTTACATATTATATATTATTTTTGTTTTTCAGGATGTGACTTAATGACTTCTTATTCTGAAGGCCCACTGAAAAATATGCAGTGCTTGAATGTTTGCTAAAGACTAGTAAGTGACTGATCTCATATTTGGACTATATATACCTGAACATTTTTAAAGCTACAGTTTAGTATATGAGAAGCATGTACTTTAAAAAAAAGGGGGGGGAGGGAAGAAAGAAGGAAAAAACCCAACTCAAGCCAAAAACCTTACTGCACTACTGCCAGAAAGTGAAATTGCTGCTTATGTTCTTGTGGATTCCTATCTATGTAAGTGGAAACATCAGTTGTTTCTGTGATCAGTCTTAGAGCAAAAGAATCTCTGCATAATACCAATAATATTTTGAATCAGAAGTTTCACTGGAAAGCTTTGATACTTCTTTAATGTGTATTTGAGGGAGATACAGGTTTGAAGTAACAAATTTCCACTAAGAATACAGAGTTGCAGAATGGAATATCCTCTAGATTTATTTATTATCAAATAAAATTTAAATACTACAATATGCATCTTGCAAAAATGTGTGACTTACATCTTGATTTTTAGGAGGGAGAATTATATTTAATATTTTAACATTGTATACAATTTTAAAAGTTCCAGGGCATCCTCATGATTCATTGAAATGAACTTGTTTGATTTAACGCTTTGTAATTGGCTTATTCTAAGTAATGCTAAGTTCTGCTTAGCCAATTTTTCAAACAAGAAATCAGCTCAGATAGAAGAGCTCCAAGGATGCAAGATACCACGAGTACACATACTTAATATAGGAAAAACTTGGTGGTTTCATGGGACCAACAAAGTATTAAAAATGTTTTCATGCAAAAAATATTATTAAAAAAAAATGTGGATATGTTTTAAATTAGTATTGTATAGTTATGCATTTTGGAGGGTAGTCAACTGTTTCAGAGAAACAGATATAAAAACTAATTCCGAAGCATCTAATTGTTTGTATTTTTGTGCCCCTGCTAGGACAAAATCTTCTCGCTTGCCATGTCCTGTTTGGTGAATAGGTCTTTCATCTACCAGCTACTGAGAATTTGGGCATAAGGGAATGAATCATGCTTGAGCTGGAGAAGGAAACGAGTGCATTGAAAGACAAGCTAGCAGAAAGCAATCTAAGGGATATTAAGTTAGTAGCTTTCCAAATTCTGGGGGGATGAGTTGAGTAAGACCAGGGAAGAAATAGTTGCATCAAATTGAAAACTTTCTGCTTACTGTGCCTAGTAATTTTGACATCATTTTGGCTTGAATGCTCTATAGGAAATGGCCTAAGGAACTTCCCCCATTTCAAACATACTGTACTGTTGGCATGTGCATTGTTTTCTTGTTACTCCAGGGCAGTATGTTAGAAGACAATGGGTTTTACCCTGTCAAAATACTGAAACCATGGCACGTTGGAAACTGCTACTCATGAACGCTCATGATTTCTTTAAATTCTATGGTTTTGTTTGGAAGGCTGTACATACGCTGTTGCAATGGATGGATTAGTAATTACTGGAATTTATTTTACCTGCCATGTGCAGAACCCAGTACCTTTTTAACAAGTCATTTATGCTTTTCACTGAGAAATGATATGGCAAAGGATGTAGGCCTTTTAAGCATTTTAGCATTAAATGCCTTTTTAGCATTTTAATAATAAGGACTGGTGTTTTTTCAGCACAGTTAATGCTGAACAAGAATATCTTCATTCGTTTTTGTTTTCTTGAATTGAGAAGAATGTTGGAAAACTTAGGATTATACCTGAAAAGATGTTGCACATAGTCCTGAAAGTTTGGAACTTTTGCTCAGAATATTGCTGCCTTTGGTTCCACTCCACTGGTGGGGTTAGGAGCATCATGATGTAGTGGTTCATTGTTGCTACAACCAATGGAATTAAGCAGTGCGTTGCTTTGAAGACTTTGAACCTTTTCTTATGTCACCTTTGTTTCTCTGAAAGTATAAACTTTGGAGGGCTCTGGACATCTTTATTCCTTTCAACTTTAACATTCCGTTTTATACAAACACATACCTATCTAAATTATTTGGAAAGAGCTAGGGCTTTTTTTCTCCAAATACGCTTTAGAAAATCACACTGGACAGAAGAATGTATGGGTTTGTGTCATCTGTTTTCAATGGCAGTGTGGCATAAAATGCATTTAATTTCTACAATGTTCAATGAAGTGACAAAGTATTCCAATACAGTGGAGTAACATGGGCAGTTTAATTTAGAAATTCAAATTAGTTGCAGGTGCTGATGACATCAGACTGGCAAACATTTAAGTACAGTTCTATATGTAGAAGTTATTGTTCATTAAATACCTGGCTTTAAAATGTAGAAATCCCAAGAAATTATGAATTATATTAGTAGGAACAGATAAATTTTAGAAAAACATCATGTCTTGTCCCTGCATAGAATTTATATTCAGCATTTCTTCATCCTTACATATAATCAATCTGCTGTAGCTTCTTGCATTTTAAGCAAATACTCGCATACAAATTTCATTGAAAAGTACATAATAGTATGTATTGTTAGCCTAAGTTCATAATACAGTCCCACTGTTAGTTGTCCTTCTATGCAGTAGGTTTGCTGTCTATATTTTGAGCTTCTGCATGCAACTTCAAAGAAAGCAGAACAATTGTCAGATTTTTCATGGAAGTTGTTGCTGCCATGTCTGCATTTCCATTATTCTGAGTAAGAATAATATTCTAGGACAGAAGATTATCATTCCTGTGTTTTGGGTAATTTATACTGATCTAAAATTTAACAGAATTTCTTGTATTTGCCCAGTTTTATGTGGTAACTGAGCTATTTAGTCAAATTAAGCTAGCTTTTAGATTTATTTTAGTCATGCAAATAATAGAAAGAATTTCACTCTGTAATTATTTTCTTTAAAAACGTGCTTCATTTAGGTAGGTAATATTGTGCGCTATAACTAGCAGAGAAGCCTTTCTAGCCAGCAGTAGTGGTTCATAAGCCAGAAATAACGTTGTTGCCTCTTCGCTCAGAAAGTAAGTTTACAAAGATGCCACTGTTAATTTTTTTTTTTTGCTTTTAGCAGTAAAAATGCAGAGAAGTTTCAGAGCTTCATAATTTACTTCAGGAAAACTCTCCCAAACCCCCAAAATAGCTTTCCTTTTGGAAAAGCTTTTTAGCCCATTAGAAATTACAGGCTCATCTCCAATGAATAAATATAACGCCTGGTATTTTTAGAACTGGTGATTTCTTTCATTATTAACTGACCGAGTAGTAGCTTCTTTTGCAAATACTTCCTGTAGCTGGGAAATTAGTTTGACCGTTAACAATTTGTACTGTAAATCCATCTGTATTGGGAAGCAGCTTCTGTAACTTCCTTAGCTAAACAGTTACAGAGTTGTTCCAGGCATGACCTGCCTGTGCGGCTTGTTGTATATTCTTAGGGAAAGAAAAATACATGTGCAGCAGCTCTGCAGCTTCAGACCTGCATAAACTACCACCGGCTACTTGGGTGTAAGAGTACGGTAACGTCCTATGCAAATTACTGATTTTTCCTTCCTTGTCCAAACTCCTATATTTAGGCACTGAAAAGTGCTTTTTTTAAAATAGAAGAAGGGTTTTATTCTCTGATATTTATCATGTTTCTGAGACAAAATGTAATAATTTTTGGTTTTCTATTTAATCATGTTGTGAGTTATTTCTCAGCACAAGTAGATGTTAAATCAAAAATGACATTTCTATTCTAAATAATTTAATGCAACCATGTAACCTTCAAAATTATGTTAGAGTGAAATATCTGTCCTAGCTCAAATTTTCAACTGCTTAATGTGTTTCAAATGCTTCCTCCTCTTAAACAGAATTTACTCTTGGCTTCAGAAATACTTGCTTTGTCCACATCCTTCCTGAGCTAGCCTTACATTTTACGCTCTTCCTTTCTCTTTCCACATTAGCTCTTAAACCTGCAGTTCTGTCTATACTCAGCCTGCAAGTGTAGTTACAGGAAGGGAAGCGGCAGTCCTGGAAATGTGCGCATGTGTCACTTGACAGCATAACTGAAGATTCAGCCTTAGCTGTGAGGTCTGTAGACATAAGACCTTGAGTCATATGTAATTCTGAGTATCAGCTTCAGATAATCAACTGCTTTTTGCATGATCATAAGCTGTTTTTATAATCTCTTTTTGGCAACTGCTTACTCTTTCAGAAGAGTAGTTTTTTATTTAGCCATTTAAATGAAGGAAATACGATCCCTGCAGTTCTCCAGTTCTGTACTGTCATCTAGTGGCCTAGCAGTGTATTTTTCTTGAACTTTACATAACGTAGGCCGCTACATGCGTATTTGGGAGTTTTTTGCCCTGGAGGAATATATGAATGGATAAAGGTCTTCAGACTTGCTCTTCCATGTCTCTGTTGATTTTGTCTTATTCATCCTGGTTTTTTAATCAAATATTTATATGTAATACCAAGTTCTTACCTGTACAGTTCATGCCCATAATACAGAGTTAGGCATCTTTTGTAATTGTTTATTTCAAATGGAAGATTATGTTTGATTGTTGAGTTTAATTCTGTTATCATTTTAAAAACATGTTATCCTTCCTTTTGTAATGCATATCGATTGACATGAGGACTGGTTATGATACAGTTTTATGTTAAGCATTGTAACATTTTCTTAGCTGCAAAGAGAATTTGTACTTTAAAAAGATGACATTTTTATTTCTGGGCTTTTTACACATGCTAGAGTAATCCAGTCCTCTGTCTTGTTTAACTTTCAAGGTTTTGTACTGCTGTAAGAAGAATGTTCTTTTAAATTCTCCACCTGGAGAATTTCAAACCCCCATACTGCTTCATGTAAATCTGTTCTTGTGTGTCCTTTCAGTTTAGACTTTAGAAAAAACTAAAGCAGATTTTTTTTTTTCCCCCACAAGAAGCCAATAAACAAAAATTCAGTCAGTCAAGGTTAGTAACCTTGAAAGTTACTACTTTTGAGCAGTAAAACACACTTTTTTATTTTCCTTTTTTTTTTTTCCCCTCTCCTCAGATGTCTTGTCCTGGAAGCAGTTAGTTAGTTTATTAGGTGCCTTTTCTGAGGGGTTGGTTGTCTTTGCTGTAAGGATACACTGCTGACTTGTGTTTCACTAACTTCTTGTTCAATGGGGTGCCCATATTCTGTTCTGCAGAGCTGCTTGAGTCCGTTGGCTACCAGCCTCTGATACCTTAACATAAACTTCATTTAGTTCTGTCGGTTCCTTGTCCTTGTGTTATGTGATCACTGACTCCTAGGAATTTGGTCATCCTAGGCCAGTTTCTTTTAACGAATGTCATAATGGTGGTTTTTGCTCGTGGAGATAAAGAACTTTTTCTATGAAAGATCTCTGTCACAATCTCTTAGTGCCTGGGTTATGTTATGGAAAAGTTTCTCTCTAACTGACAAGTCTAGCTCTATTAACTAAATATTTAGCACCATTTATTGCCACTGCTGTATAGGGTAAAGAACTGCAGTCTGAACTAGAATGCAGTAAAATAAATTTACACATAATTTGGAAATTTCTGTAAAAAGGATAAATTAATGCTGAAATTCTAACTGCCCAGATCTGTTTTGTTTCATTGTAGTACAAAAGACCAAAACCAATTTTTTAGATCATTTTATAGTTCTACTTATGTTCTAAAATACTCCAACTACATACGTAGCATAGATCCATTAAATTTTTTTTCTTCCCTCAGCATGTTGTTGATTATAGCGTAGCAGGACCTGACACAGCTTTCTTCTCTCCTGTGCTCCTTTTTTTTTCCTGGGAGTGAGGGGAGATGAGTGTCATATATATCTAATCCGCCAGGTTTGTTTAATGTAACTAGACTTAAACAAAATTACCTGGTATCTTATTGGGTTATGGCCCAGTCTTTGATGCAGAAGCAATAGAAATGAAAGATGCTTGAAGTCGTTGCTTGCCTTGGCCTCAAAGTTTTAGAAAACTGTATTCATTTTAGAAGGTTTAGCAAGAGATACAAAAACGATAGTAACCTGTGACAATGGTAATAGTAATCTGTTGGCTTTATACAGAGACAGGTGTGAAACTCTTGTAAGCCCCTTGATTTACTCCTAAGGATGAAAATTATTTGCTTCTGCAGTTGTATTTTGGTACAACATTAATTTATCACTTTCTTTTCAGGTTATTGAAATATATATTTAAATACTGAGAATTTCTTTTAAGACGAATTGAAGCTATGCAGTGGTCCCAGTACAATGGTGGAAATTTTAAATATCTCTGAAACAAATTAAATGCATTTTTAACCTTTACTTTTGCTTACAATGATACAAAGCTTTATAAACCTGTGTTTTGGCTAAATATGGGGTAGATTTTAAAGAAAGGTATCCAAACATTATTTTTTAGTAGCAAAAAAGTTTATGGATTTGCAGTAAGAAAATTCACTTGTAAATCTGATAAATTGCTTATCTGGATAAGTTCTCTGTATTTTGAATTAGTATTTTGAGCATTTTATTCACAATTATTGTTTCATTGCTTTTAGTTGCTGATGCATGGTCAAGATGAGTGGATTAGGAGAAAACTCGTTGGATAGTTTGACTAATGAGTCAAGGAAGCGCAAGCCACTGCCCTGTGATACACCAGGAGCAAGGTAGGTTTATATAGAACTTTTCTGGTTTTTAATGAGTTTTGAAAAATATTTCTCAAATTTGCATTGCAATTTAGAGTAAGTTCTAACTAAGGAATTTGTTTAGTTGAAAAATTCTCTAGGTCAGCTTCTGTTGTGAAGATAGGTAACTTTACTAATAGGTGTAGATATGCCAAAGTTGATGAACTGTGCTTTATAATTTAGACTCTTGTGGAAATTTTAATACAGTGAACATATAGAATGGATTGAGTTGGAATGGACCTTAAAGATCATCTAGTTCCTGTTCCCCTGTCATGGGCAGGGATACCTTCCACTAGATAAGGAATGACTTTTGAAGTTGTGATTGCAAAGCAAAAGAAGAAAAACCTCTTGCTTCACAGTAATTTTTAAGGTGACATCTTGTAGCTGGTAATTGATTTGACAGGCCTCATTTCAGGCAGTTACATTTAGCAAAGAATACTGCAAGAGGTTGAGCTTTTTGCTAATTTGTTTGTACTTCTTTAGACTATTTCTTTGCAAGTTCATCTTAAATTTTGGCAATCTATACTACCTGCCTGCCCCTCACCCAACTCTGTCAGATAACTGTTGTCTGAGGGACTCAGTTTTCTGTTCCCCACAAGTTTCATTGCTCTCCATCATGTGAAGTGTTCTCTTTTATCTTCTTCTTCCTACAGAGTATTAACTTTTATTAAATTCATCTTCAGGCGTTCTGTGTGCTAATATTTGTCCCTTTTATATATATATCCCCAGTGCCCCATGCCAATTGCCTTCATCATTCAACAGATTGTGTATGAGATCCTTAAATGCTTCTACTGTATCCGAGTGTCTTTTTATGAGTGTCCTCCATTCCATTTTCTCTTTCTGCAGTGTCTGTCTGTCCATTCAGGAATTCTTTTGCAGATTGTCACCCTTCAATAGCTTTCTTTATCTTTCAAGCGTCTGCTTTGTAATGTATTTGTTTTCTCCAGTGTTGGTCCATCCATAGTTTCCTAACTCTTTCGCTTGGTTTCTTCTCAAAGAATGATTATTCTCTTTCAGTTACCTTGATGTGTCCATTCTTGCCCCTGCCCTGAGTCCTTCTTTTCCTATTCTTGCCATACTGTGTATGACATTTCTCCCTGTTGATTTAGTCTGTAGACAGTATATTTACGCAACATATTAACCTGGGTAGGAAAAGGAATTTCAAAGAGACACTGTATCTAGCAACATTAGGTTGTCTGGGATTGCATGTTGAGATGGCATGTAGATCCTGGCCTAGAAATTTCTGAGGTATCACCTCTTATAGTCATCTCTTTACAAGCAAACTGAAGGGAGTTAATAGAATGTTAAAATTCAGTTTCATTTGTCTAATAAATTTTAAGCAACTGTAAAGCAACTTTTAAGGTTAAAATATACTTTCTGTAGGAGTGCTACAATTTTATGACAAAAGCAGTTGCTCTTTTCATGAAATCTGTCAATAAAGTAATAGAGTAAAAACAGGAGGATTTTTTTTTTATTAATAGCTTTCTTCTATCCTCTTGATATAAATTTGTATTTGAAATTCTTAAAAAAAAATGCAAACCAAACATAAACCCCAAACCAAACACCAGTGTAACAAAACACATATTCGCCCTTCAGATTCATGTTCGCTGGAAGAATAACTACTGCCTAGGTTTAATGGGAGGGTGTTAAGTGAAGTACATTATAGTGCACAGAGTGAGCACAGGTTTTGTATAGGATGGTATGTAAGTATATGAAACAATGTTTTTGATTCCTAGTCTGGTCTGCAGTGGTGAGAAGCGTCGACGTGAGCAGGAAAGCAAATACATTGAAGAACTGGCTGAGCTGATATCTGCTAATCTGAGTGACATTGACAATTTCAATGTCAAACCAGACAAATGTGCTATTTTAAAAGAAACCGTGAGACAGATTCGACAAATAAAAGAGCAAGGTACAGTTCCCTGCTAAGTCAAAATGAATAGTTGTTTAATTTCATTGTGATTCTTTTTTTGAAGCAATAGTTACCTGGGAAATTGAGTAGTGGTTTTCGCAATACCATGTAACTGAGCAGGTCTTTGGGCTTTGTCTTGATTCAAACCTTAAATGCACCCTAAGTAATTTTCTGTTTAAAAGTAAACAGGTATTTATCAACACTTTTTATTGGGAATCAGGATTTTAAAACTTTGTATAATCTTTCTTACCAGTTTTGTACCACAGGCAAAGTCAAAAAAAGGGGATGGTACTCTACCATCAGCTTGTACAATACACCGAATACTCATCGGTGTGCAGAATACATGCTGTTGCCTTTCAGTTCTAGGAAATTCATCCTTTTCTTATGGGCAAGCCTCCAATCACAGACAGTGATTTTTAATGCTATTTTAGTGTGATTGAATGTACTCAGAATACAGCCAAGTCAACAAAGGAGAAAGAAACAATGCATCGTATCTTGGTAATTTCTGTCAGATAGGGTAAACCTAAGTGATGTAATACTTTTTTTTTAACAAACAGGTGGGTGCAAACCCCATGTTTTAAAATACAGAGTGAGAGGTATATATAATTTCTTTTTTAAAACACCACCCCGCCCCCATCTCCTCCGCTCAATGACTAGCCTCCCAAGCTTATGAGTGTCATTTGGGCAGTAAAGCATTAGAAAACCGGAATATGCTGTGGTGTATATCTTACCTGTTGTGGTAAATTGCCACATCTTATGAAGACATGCTAGAACTATTTTTAAGAATCATCTTCTGCTTTTAGGGTTTTTTGTAGTGCCATCCAGTGTGTTCTAATGTTTAATGTTGGAGTTGAGATGATGTACTCCTCTTGTGGTCTGCTTAACCAGCCAGCAAGTACCACAAAATAAAGTTTACAATTTTTTTTTCTGTAATTCTGCTGCATGGCATGGATTCCCATTCCACCTTCCTGTGCAATCAATTAATTTAGGATATTTTGATTTTAAAATATAGTTTTATTATACGCATGCACACACACACACACATGCATATATACACATACAGACACAAGACTGTCAACATGAATCAAGGCCTTTTTGTAGAACAGTGGTGATGGCATCTGAAGACTGTGACCAGTGATAATGAGATGATCAAAATAAAAGCACGACAAAGAGATATATATTATGAGTGTGTTTAATGGCTATTGAAAGACTCATCAGACGGTATCTGAAAAGCAAGTAATGTTCACAAAGCAAGTTCATCTTGTCAACTTCAACTGCCAAGTCAATTTATGTGAGCGAAGAGTTTGGCATTATGCGGCCATGACATTTTTCTAGTCTTAGCAACTAACAGTATATGAGCCTTCCTCTCTCAGTTGTGCTTCTTATTGCCTTTATTCACAAGCTTCCTAGAATCTGGCTTGTTATATTAAAATGTGGTCTTCACGTGAAATGTCACTTTCAGGAAATGTATCTTTTGGCTTTCAGGAAAAGCAGTTTCTAATGATGATGATGTTCAGAAAGCTGATGTATCTTCCACGGGTCAAGGAGTTATTGACAAGGATTCATTGGGACCTCTTTTATTACAGGCAAGTACAAATTAGGCCCTAGTAAATTCCTATGGAACAAAATACTTAAGGCAGGTGAAAATTTTACAATAAAGTATGCAATCCTGTAGTAATAAACCAGCATGCAAGAACCATGCAGAAGTATGTTTGAAAGGGTCAGGAACAAAATCTACCATGTGTCCTTCATTTTGCTGAAATTCTCCGTAGAAGGAAATAGAATAGCCTTTGACTTTTTCTAATATTCCTATGCTTTATTTACTCCAGCAGTCATTAGCAAAATTCTACTGAAGCAATGCTTATTCGTACAAGGAATATTTTATTTCTTATAGGGGATAGACATTAAATGGAGGAGTTTTTGTAAGGAGAGGTTTGTTATGTGTGTTTGCATTTGTGTTACTGAATTATGAAGCATTTTGAATGGATGTTGCCATCAAGCAAAGTAACCCTAGAATAATAGTAAACAAAGGTACATAGCAGATAGCCTTTCTTTATGCCTAGAAGACCAATCTGATATTTACAAGTTAATTAAAGCATTTTTGAAGCCTAATTTTGTAACATAGATATTGAATTTTTCTTTCAATTAAGAACATACAGTATTTGGCTAGATCCTACTATCTCATCACTTGCTAGTGGAAATGTATTCATATTCATGACATACTACTTGTTTCTATTGAACTTCTTGTTTCAGTTTGCTAGCTATTGAATTAATGTTACAAATTCATGATCTAGTGTTCATATGGATTAAGAATGAAACAAGAAGGCTGGTTATCAGTGTGAAAGCTGAATGGAATATCAAATGAACATATTAGTTATTATTATTATTTAAATAATTCTCTACCAGACACACTTTTCCTCAAAGAAGAATTTAAAACTTCATCTCTATCCTTGAAAATAAATTAATGTATTGTGACTTGACATTTATCACCCACACAGTTTTCAAACTAAATTCTGTTCAAAATTAGTCAGTATGTCTTATATGATATGTTGTTGTGTTAATATTTAGGCATTGGACGGCTTCCTCTTTGTTGTAAATCGAGATGGGAACATAGTATTTGTATCAGAAAATGTCACACAGTATCTGCAGTATAAACAAGAAGATTTGGTTAATACAAGTGTCTATGGTATCTTGCATGAAGAGGACCGGAAGGACTTTCTTAAAAACTTACCTAAATCTTCAGGTAGTAAAAGTTGATTTACTACACTTACTAGGCTATTTGAAAGCAATCAGAGAAGAAAAAAAGACCTTGTAATGCATAACCTTTCAAAAGAGATTACTTCTATAAAGAATTTTTGTCTATTTATCTTGATAAATATTACTGTGTTTTTACAACAGCACACCATCAGAAATAAATGTGCTGGAAATTCCCACTTTACTTTAGCCTTTGCAATTTGTTTACCTGTAACTTTCAAACAGCGACGCTAAGGAACACCTTTCCTAATACCACAAGGCTAGCTGAAGGAACTGCTTGTTTTTAAAATATATGAATGACTTTCCAGCACTTCTTCAAGTGACTGAGAGTGTCATGCAAAAGAAAGAGTGTGTTTTACTTGGTTCTCAATACTCCTATTTTATACTGACCTTATATTGATGGTATATTGAGAAGGCATCTTAAAATAGTCTTTATTATCTGTAATCTAGGAACAGGGTATCTAAATTAAGAAGAATCAGTTATTAATTGATTGTATCTGAAAATCTATATGAATTCTCACTGTGTTCTTTTAAGTTAATGGAGTTGCTTGGACTAATGAAACACCTCGACAGAAGAGCCATACATTCAATTGCCGGATGATGGTGAAAAGCTCTCATGATCTCTTGGAAGATGTAGATGGCTACCAGGATATGCGTCAAAGATATGAAACTATGCAGTGCTTTGCTTTATCGCAGCCAAGAGCTATGATGGAAGAGGGGGAAGGTAGGAATTTTTGTGGAATTATCCTGCATAGAAATTTCTGGGAAAAGCTCTTTGGTGTTTTGCAATCCATTTTTAAGAACACAGCAACTTTAATCCTTACTGTCCGTACTTCCACTGTAACAACGAAAGACGCTTCAGCTATTTCATTAGATTCTTCAGTAGCGTAAAACAGGAGAAGATGAAAGAAGAAACATTCTTTTTTAAATACAGATTTGCAGTCCTGCATGATTTGTGTGGCGCGCCGTATCGCAACTGCAGAAAGGGCATTTCCAACAAATCCAGAGAGCTTTGTTACAAGACATGATCTTTCAGGTAGGAAGCATACCCAGGAGGAAGGTATGAAGGAGTCTTCTTTGTCCACGTGCTCTTGTTTTAAATAAATGGAGTATATGTTGTGTATCTGTAGTGACTAATGGAATTCATACTGAGAATTCCCAACTGCTTTTTACAGTATACCATTGTTGGCAGTGAGGTGTAATAAAAACTGTGGGAGGCATTTTCTTCTCTATGTTACTGTTTGGTAGCTTGGTAAAAAGCATTACTTGTGTTTTAACTAGCATTTCAAATGGTTGTCATTCTGCTTTCCTTTATGGATAAGAAATATTTTAGGTCATAACTGAAGTGAATGGAAGTCCTTCAGAATGTTTGTATTTTTATACAATACATGAGCTAGTGTTTAAAATGGTTTATGCTGTTTAAATTGAAAGAGTTGTTTAATCTAAATGGGACTTTTTCAGGTGCCAGTTTGTGTTTATGATGTTCATTCTGTGTAGTTGGTCAGTATTTTTTAAAATTTTACTCTGTGCATCCCTTAGGTGCCTGTAACCAGAGACTAAAGTTACTGTTTTCTAAAGCTCTGACATTGACCTGTGGGTGATTAACTTCCTCTTACTCAATTATATAAATCCCTTTGAATAGTGATGCTTCAACAAGCAACATCATATTCTCATATGGCAGATAATTCATAAATGTAACTTCTGCATGCTCAGAATTCGGTGATTAAAAGGGTGGTGTTGGAGCCTTATGAAATGTACCATATTTATACAAAAAGAATTGTCATAGTCATAAAGAGTTTAACTTGTGAATTTTTTTTCATGTTAGGCAAACTTGTCAACATTGATACAAACTCATTACGATCTTTTATGAGACCTGGCTTTGAAGATACAATTCGTCGGTGTATCCAGAGATTCTTATGCCATAATGATGGGCAGTCGTGGTCAAATAAACGCCACTATCATGAAGGTAAAAATCAGTTTACAATGTTTGGGTCATATTGCTTCTTCTAGGGGCTGCATTTTTTTCTGAAAAACAAAAATGCTAAATTCTGCCTATGTTCCTTTTTTTCATGTTTTTTGTTAATTACTGTGATTCATTTACAAACTGAAGGAGGATGATCTCTTGAGAACGAGGAATTCTGCTGGAAGTTGTTTTGTTTTTCAGTGTGTTTGTTTTGGAAATTTTCATGGAAAATGTCAGATACATGATCTGGGGACCTCAAGGAAGCTGTTTTTCCATAGATGGATACAGCAATTACAAGAGACAGTTATATTTCTGTGGTGATATGTCATCTTTAATTATCATTAGCTTGTTATTTTTGGTTAATGTTAGTTTGACTTTGTTTTAATTCACCCTTTCCTTTGTTAAAGAACCACTCTGAAAGTGGTAACGGTTGTGTTGATGCCTTTTCCTTATTTTATTTATTCATTTATTTATTTTTAAAGTTTTATGGCTTTTTGGGGTTTTTTTAACCTTTAGCAAATGAAGGGCATTGTGTCAAAAATATCTTATGATTCATATTAATAATTCTTGGGATTTTAAATATTAACTATATTTGTATATTCCCTTAACAGCTTATACACAAGGTCATGCTGAAACCCCATTGTATCGGTTTTCTTTAGCGGATGGTACGATAGTGACAGCACAAACAAAGAGTAAACTGTTTCGAAATCCTGTAACTAATGACCGCCATGGATTTGTCTCTACCCACTTCCTTCAAAGGTGAAATTAGTAGTATCTGTTTATAATTTAAGTGTTACAGTTTTTAAACATGCATCTGACCTTGAAGATAACCTGAGAAAAATAGCATAGTAAAATATTTTACCTGATTAAAACTCAGATGGGGAATAACTTGGGGAACAGAGCTGCATAGCACACAAATAGATGTGTAAACATAGCAGAGTCCCCTTTAACTATGTGGCAGAAGGACAATCGCAGTCAAAAGAGATTTTTTTTTCTCGGTACCTGCACAAAGCCTGTGCTATGTTTTTATTAGTCTTTTGTGGTAACATTGATGAAACACTGAAAATAGAAATGCTCGGTCACATGCTTTTGCAGACCGATTAAAAATACAGCAAAACCCTCTCAGATACATAATCCATGACTGAAATGTACCTTAAGTAGCATTTCCTATGACCTGTTCTTGTTCTTTGCAAGAATAATTGAAATGTCACTTTGGAGGGAATCTGTCTCCCTCTGGCATTAGAGTGCCTCCAGATGCTGAAAAATTAGTAACTTGAGATTTTTCAGGGTTACATATCATTAATGTGCACAGTAGAATGGTGTCAGACATTAACTCAGGAAGGTGGTAAAAAAAGGAGGATCTTTAAATTGGTAAATCTGATTAATAATCTGACCATTGATTAAAGCCTTTTGAGGCAGTGATCCAGTATGTGCTTCTGACTCAAAGCCCCCAAAGGATCAAGCATTTCTGTAATGAATAAATGAGTGTCATGGCTTAGTTCTGCTTTTGTGGAAGCTTGATTCTCACTGCTCTTTTTTGCAAAAAATATTTGGGCAATTATTTAATAATGTATTTGTAGCACATGATTCCAAATAAGGTTTTAATTTATTTTCTTGCATTTATGGGGATGATGTTGAATTTGCAGGGAACAAAGCGGATATCAGCCAAATCCTAATTCTGTTGGGCAAAACATCAGAACACCTGTGACTGGAAACACAAATTCTGTTGGTGGTCTTCTGAACATGTCACCTGGTCAAGCCATGCCAATGCAGAACAGGAGCTATGGGATGGGAGATGCGAATGCAGTGGGTCAGCTCACCAGCACACGATATGGAGGCCCTGGGAATATGGGGCCAGTGAACTCTGGACCTGGAGTGCAGTCCTCTGCTTATCAGAATAACAGTTATGGGTTAAATATAAGTAGCCCACCACATGGTAGTTCTGGCTTAACTTCCAACCAACAGAATATAATGGTATCTCCTAGGAATCGAGGGAGTCCAAAAATAAGTTCACACCAGTATTCTCCAGTTACAGGTATTTAATTTTTGCTATAAACTCTTTTTTTATTTCCAAGCTATCTTTTCTCACTTTTACCTGAATCCCATCTTTCATCCATTTTAACCGTTCTATATGACTCTATATGTGTTACTTGAATGTAGTATGACTTCATGGTAAATATGTATTTTAAAATTATTAACTCAGTGTGGCAGTCATACATAATCCAAAGGAAGAGTAGATACAGGCAGTACTGTAATCTAATAAGTTTGATCTCTGTCGCATGATACAGGTATGCACTCGCCAATGGGATCTGCCAGCAACACTAGCAACAACACTTTCTCTAGCAGTTCTCTTAGTGCTCTGCAAGCCATTAGTGAGGGTGTTGGAAATTCCCTTTTATCAACACTTTCTTCACCGGGTCCAAAACTGGATAATTCCCCAAACATTAGCATAACTCAGCAAAGTAAAACAAGTACCCAGGACTCCAAAAGCCCTTCTGGTTTGTATTGTGAACAAAACCAAGTGGAAAGTTCCATCTGCCAGTCAAACAGCAGGGATCTCCTTAGTGAAAAAGATAGTAAAGAGGGTAATCTGGAAGCATCTGAAAGTCAGAGAGGACCATCTGAGAGCAAAGGGCATAAAAAACTCCTTCAGCTACTCACATGCTCCTCAGATGAAAGAGGACATTCTACACCATCAAACTCACCTTTAGACACAAATAGTAAAGAATCTTCTGCCAGCGTTACCAGTCCTTCAGGAGTTTCCTCATCAACATCTGGAGGGGTATCTTCCTCCTCAAACATGCATGGGTCGCTCCTGCAAGAGAAGCACAGGATTTTACATAAATTGTTGCAGAATGGTAATTCTCCAGCAGAGGTGGCCAAGATCACAGCTGAAGCTACTGGTAAAGACACGTATCATGATGCTAGTAACACAGGATGTGGAGAAGGCACTGTCAAACAGGAACAACTGAGCCCAAAGAAGAAAGAAAACAATGCTTTGCTCAGATATCTGCTAGATAAAGATGATGTTAAGGATCCGCTTTCCAAAGAGTTGAAGCCTAAAGTAGAAGGTGTGGATAATAAGATGGGACAATGCACGAGTTCTACAATTCCTACTTCAAGTCAAGAAAAAGAGATGAAAATAAAAATGGAGCCAGCAGAGGAGGTACGTGTAATGTAAAATGATGGCAGTGAGCAAACCAATCTTTTATTATTACATGAATGTAAATATATACATATCATGTATATATTACATGAATGACTAAATATAGAACGCTCTACAGTATGCATGTGTAAACATTTCTTTAAAAGTTTTGTGCAAATGATGTCAAACAAAAAACGCAGGTTTAATTGTGAATGAAAAGGCACAAACAGAAAGAATTACAGGATATGTATATAACCAAGTCTGAAGTCCTGAAGTCCTGGACTAATGTTTTTAAGTTATGGTACAATTAAAGTACTATTCACAAATTATTCCTTAAAATCAGATCTTAGCACATGTTTGGTTTTATGGCTTACTAGGAAATGGGGCTGTAACTGCCTCTGTAATTAGTTGGCAATACAAGAGCAAAACGTAGAACATGATTTCGTTTTGAAAATATAAACAGTACACAAAAATGTGTAATACTTGAAATAGCCATAATTTGGTTTAGTTCATTCATTGGTTTTAGTGGTCTTTTTCTTTCCTTAAATGGGGGAATATGTTCTTCCAAATACTTATGTTTGTATTCAGCATTCAAATAAATACCTATTAAAATGTATAAATGTATACATAATTTGAATAAATAAATACAAATAAATAAGTTCTAGAGCTGGAATTCCAAGAAATGTCATGATACAGAAAACTAGCACCATGGAACAACTATTCTGAAACCAGTAGTACACTAGTTAGGAACAGCTGTTCTTAAAATTATAATCTATATATAACATTTTTGTATTTAAGTCCTAAGATTTGGAGCTTCGAAGTAAACAGTACTGGTCAGTATGACAGAGTTTACTGAAGATATGTCAATTTCTTAGACCTTGAATTTCCCAAATCAGTAATAACTGTGTATATAAAAAAAATTATGCACAATTTTTTTATATTAGCTACGGGGTGACTATAAATGAAACACCTTATAACATTGTTAGAATACCACTTACCGGAAAAGTCACTAACAACTCTGTAATAGTACACAACATGTAGTTTCAATACTTGCTCCTGAGATGTAATTAAGGTATTCAGAGAAGCACTTTTTTGTGAAGATAGGGATCCACTATATATGAATTATTTTTCTATTGAAACTGTATCTGATTTGAAAACAAGCTTTTACAGAAAGCTAGGGCTCCAGCTGACCAGAAAAACCTTGTGGGTAATTTTCATGTCTTACAGTGTTCACTAGTAGCTTTTTGTGTATGATAGATACATTGTTTATCACTTAAGGGTACACATTCTTGATGTCGTTCACTATCATAAGTGTATATGTCTTTGTAATTTGGGATTATTTAAATGTTTATATTCAGAAATACTTTTCATTTTAGTTATGTGTACCTCCAGTTTCTGCTAATTCTCAGAACTACCCAAGCAAAATACTCTAAAAAAATGTATCTAAATGATATTTGAAGTTCTTTGGAAGTTAAAAGATAGCTCAAGATAGTGTCAGTGAATTAAATCATTTGTCTCCCAGTTATATATTTTAAGATTAGCAAGGAGCTAAGTAAAAAGTGAAGTATAGCCATATGAGAGTAAATAACCTTGGTATTTTACTGCATCATTTTCAGAAGAATGGAGACTTGGAGAATTTGGATGCAATTCTAGGTGATCTTACTAGTTCAGAGTTTTACAATAATGCTATGTCTGCAAATGGAAATAACCTTGGAACAAAGCAAGCATTATTTCAAGGAAATGCCCTACTGGGTAAGGAATTAAATCTACCACTTGGGTTTTAAAGTTAGGGTTTTCTTCTTACCCGATGTTAACATAATGCATTCTCAAACCCTTAGAGAATACTTTCTTCATCTCCTATTTCTTCAAGGGCAAATGTAATGCAAAATGGCTAATTATATATGGCTTTCATAGGCTATTATATACACTATTGGCTGTCTTGAGAGCACTCACCTTCTATATACACGAGTAACATTCAGTTCCTTGTTTTGTGGTTTATTCTGGGTTCATCTTATATGGGTTCGTAGATTTCTCAGAGACAAGTCATCGGGAAAGATGTTTGGTGAATTGTAAATTAAAATTGAGAATTTTTATCCTTTACTGATGACTAAGGATGTAATGTGGAATTGGTGACAAGCTTTTAATTTCTTTCTTATTCTATGTGAAAACATCCTGTGGCCAGTAAATTCTAATCGTTACTCCTCCTTGACATCAGAAGGAATTCCCTTCCTTAGCAGGAAGCTGAGTAGGAGAGGAGGATAACCTAGCTAATAGACCAGCATCATGGCAGTTGTTGCTTCCCTTCATGACACTGGTCATCTCTTGATTATATAGGGCAATGGATTGCTGAGATAACCGAAGGAGGTGAAACATGGATAATGAAAAATATAAAACCAGGTACAAGAACACGTAAGGCCACTGACACTATTGGCTGTGAAGCACAGTGATTTGTGGGTTAATTGTCCATGTAGGACACTGTGCTCAGAACACCATGTCTGGATTCCAGCTGTTCCAAACAGAACCGTTTGTTTCTACCTCCATGTGAGAGTTAACCAAAGTCTGGACAGTCCACTTAGATATATCAAGAAGTCTGTTTTACTAAGTTCATTACAGAACTGAAATTAAAATGAACTCTTTTTTTGTCTAGGGCCAAAGGGAACGGCCTTTGACTTTTTCTGCAAAAGGTCTTAACTATGTGTTCAAAATGGGAATTTTTGTAGTGAGAACATAAGCAACATAACTATTCCTGGCTTGCTTAAGATCAAGTATATGAGCTCATAAATAGATGAGACTAATTTATTTAAGTCATTAATAGCATATTTTATTTAAAATGTACAGTTGCATGCATCTTTTAATTCTTTAACAGGTGTGAAGAATCCCCAGTCTGTGCAGACTACTCGCCCACCTTTTAACAGAGCCTTGTCTTTAGACAGCCCTGTGGGCTCAGGTGCTTCAGTGAGGAATGTCAATGCGTTCTCCATGTTACAAAAACAAAACCTGATGGGTGGAAGTCCAAGAATGATTGAAAACCAAGAAAATTTTGGAGCAAATCTGGGTTTGTTGGTTGTGTACAAACAGCTCTCATTGTAAAGGAAAAAGCTTTTATGTACAAAAAATTGCAAGATTAAAATACAAATTTCTGTTAGAAGAAATTTTAACATTAATGACTTATAATTTTACCATCATTAACACTTGTGAATTATTATCTTAGCTAAAATTATAAGAACATAGCTGTTTACTATCTGTGTGTCATTACCAGTACTTAACTTTAAGTAGTTAAATTATTTTTTACTATTTTGATACATAGAAGCAAGAACAGTTCACAGTGGCAGCCGGTCATTATGAACTTTACATACATTTAGACTCATATAGTTTTTGTATGATTTAGAACTTGGCATGGTGAGCTCTAGTTGCTTTTGTAGGACTTCAGTGAATTGCTCTGACATTAGCAGGTGCACTTGGTGAAATAGCAAAAAATTCTAAAAGCAAAACATATCATGTACTCCAGGTAATGAATTGTTGTGTTTTCTGCTCTTCATTACAGCAAGCACTCCCAACAGAAATGTGATGAATCAGCATCAGTCAGGAGACTGGGGTTTGCCAAACTCCAAGGTGAACAGATTGGAATCTGCAAGTTCTGCTTCCATGTTGAGACCAGGACCTGAATTTAGTACAACCCTTCCCAGGCCCCCAGAGGGTGGCTCTATGTCTGGGTTGCCTGTTCGCTCTAACAGCATACCTGGTACTAGGCCAATGCTGCAACAGCAAATGATTCACCACATGAGTAAGTTCTTAACTTCTTATTGTCCTACATAGCACTATCTCATTGGTTTCTTGGTAAGCATTCATCATAAGAATCTTTGCAGTTTTGGTAAAATGCTAGATTTTTGTTGAAGGGCTTTTTGAGGTAGAGACTCTTGTATTGTTCCCTGACTATGACATTTTATGACTTTTTGGTGGTGTCCTTGTTTTCTTCTGGTGCTGTATGTCTCATATGCAGATAATTTGTTCTGGATCCCGAGATTTGGGGGGAGTAATTTCTGTGTATTTATTTAGTGCAGTACTTCTTTGCTAAATTCCAGGAGCTAAATAGCATCTATGATTCCATATGTGAAGATACTGGTATTGTGATTAATTTAATTCATCCTACTTGATATAGATGCCTTTTTTTTTTTTTCTGTTAACTTCTTGGTAATCAGTGTCTTTTGAAATTTTTCTCTCAAGCATTTCAAAATTCTTTTCACATGGAGTAGCCAAATTTCATATAAAACCACGTTGCAAATACTGTTTCTCTTCAAAGTATTCATGTGTGCATGAGAGAAAATAAGCTGTATGCGTAAAATATGAACAGTCTTAAAGCCTGTGGGTTTTTCCTGTTCTATATCTTTAACAAAGGTTTAGTCTAGAGCTGAAATTGTCCAGTCTACTATGCCAGTACCAGTATGCCCCAAACCAGCTTAATTAGACAGCATTCCTTTCTTATCATGGAAAGCTACCAGGACTGTTACCAGTTCTCTTAAACAGACTTACTATTTCAATGCAACAAATGGGTATAAGTTTAAATGTGGAAGAAATTTGTGCAGTCCTGACTGAGTCAGAATTTTTCAGCTTAGCTTCCTAGAAATTATTGTTGCTAGGTGATTCACACAGATACTGGGAAATAATGGGATGACATAAACTCTCCTTTGTATTGCTGTATGTCCCTGGACAGGTAGAGGGAAGAAAGTACTCCCAAAGACCAAAATGTTATGTAGTGTGTGTTTCTTTTGATTTCCACTCTGTATTGGAATTTAAAATGACAAATTTTGATGTCACTATGACAGTGTATATTTGCTGGTACCCAGATATCATTGTCCAGAATTTTTGTTGAGTTTTTTTTTCATGTAAAGTGCTATGTCTATCGTGCTCCTATTTAGAGGCTAAAGGAATAGAAATAGCAATTCTGCTGTAACAGCGTAGCAGGTCTAGATCACGGTCTGCCATATTTAAATCTGTTGTCTGTTATACTTGTGAAATTATCTTAATTGTGAGTTTTTGTGTATACACTGTAAAACATGATAATGGAAAGCTCAAGAAGCTGCTTGACAATTTGTGTGGTCATCCTAATGTGAACACTAGGAGAGCAAGCAGAGACCTTCGGTTTTTAAAAAATACACAAATGTTTTACCTTGCAGGGCCAAATGAGATAAACATTGACATGGGAGGGAATCCATATGGACAGCCTGGACCTTCTAACCAACCTGGATTGTGGCCTGACAATATGATGTCCATGGAGCAAGCATCACGGGGTTCACAAAGCAGGTAGAATTGGGGAAGGTTTTAAGGTAATTCTAAATACAACTGTTTGCTGTCTGTCAGAAGAATTTAAGACCTGGAAATAAAACTGTGTAGCATACACAGTGGGGATAACAAATTGGAGTCAGAATTCCATTTCTGGAATGGAATGTTTCAGAAATGTTTCCATTTCTGCTGCTGATCCAACACTGGATATCTTTTAACCCAGCTCCATAAAAGGCATTGTTAACAAAATCTATCAATCCTTGAGTTGGGAGGCACAGAAAAAAGAGATGGGAAACTCTGAAATCGTATCTCTGTGGCACATGGCAGAAGCTAGGAGAAAACAGAATTTATGTATGTTCACAGGTGCATGGAAGGTGACTGGACATTTTAGGACATAAATTTGGGACTTAAGTTGTTAAGTCTTACTTCAGTCATCGGGGTGATGATAGTACTTAATCATACCCAGCTCAATATACTATATAAAAACTGTGTTTTTTATTGTAATGGTTGTAATGAATTTCTTCACTGAAAGAGTGGTCAGGCATTGGAATGGGCTGCCCAGGGAGGTGGTGGAGACACCATTCCTAAAGTGTTCAAGAAACGACTATATGTTGCACTTAGTGCTATAGTGTAGTTGGCAAGGTGGTATTCGGTCAAAGGCTGGTCTCAGTGTTCTTGGAGGTCTTTTCTAACCTTATAGATTCTATGATTTTAATCTTTTTTTATTTATAGACAATTAGTTAGAAGCTCTTTGGATGACCTCTTATGTTCGGCACCAAATATGGAAGGTCAGAATGATGAAAGGGCGCTTCTGGATCAGCTGCACACACTACTGAGTAATACAGATGTCACAGGTCTGGAAGAAATTGACAGAGCATTAGGAATTCCTGATCTTGTAAACCAAGTAAGTAAACAGATATTTTGGCCATTTATTTTCCAAAGACCAATATTGTTTTGTTACTTGAAAAGAAAGTGAAGAGGGCCTCCTCATTTACTTCATCTCCTCACATCCTCATCTTCATTTTCATACATTTGCTTTTGGAAACCTCTACATTGACTAGTGATTTTCAATGGAGAAGCTCAGTATGGATTAAATTTCTTGTGCATTACAAGAAATATAAAATGGCATATTCTTACGGAAGTTTATTATATCATGCCTTGGTATATAAAGGTGGGGTTTTGGGTGTAATTCATTATAAATCTATAAGCTGAGAATTGTGTTGGGTTTCTTTAGTAGCCTGTTGTCAGCTGAGCTTAGGTTGTGAATTATTTGACTGGAAGTGATGTGTATCTCCTTCGGTTGCAGCTTGAATTTGCATGGCTAGCAAATATGAAAAAGAATTTCTGTGAGTAATTTGGAACTTGCTAAGAACCACAAAATGACACTATCATTTGTACAAATAGCATCATAAAGTGCAGAGGGGCTTGAATAGTGACACTGGTCTGCCTGTGTATGCAGTGTGCAGCAAAATTGATTTTAAAAAGAATTATTATTAATGACTTTTACTATTTCATTAGTCTGGAGACAGAACTAACAGCAGCTGTCCATGTTATGTTCTATCCAAAAAATTGCTGACTGGTGTATTATGCTGTGTTAATTTTATTGCTTCTTTAGGAGTTCTATATATACTGCTAATGAAAACACTTTTGTATCTGTTGAAGGGACAAACTTTGGAACCCAAACAAGATTCATTTCAAGGTCAGGAATCTTCAGTTATGATTGACCAGAAGCCTTTGTTATATGGTCAACCCTACCAAGGGCAAGGGGCAGCAATGCCAGGAAGTTTCAGTAATGTCCAGGGACAGCAGCCGTCTTTTAATTCAGTGATGAATCAGATGAGCCAACCGAGCAATTTTCCTATGCAAAGTATGCATCCCCGAGCAAATGTGATGAGACCTCGAACCAACACACCAAAGCAGCTACGCATGCAGCTCCAGCAGAGGCTCCAGGGACAGCAGGTAATTTTTTGCTCCTACATTTACATTTCCTCCATGTTTCAGAATTGAATCACTTGCACTCGGAATTATGTTGCTTCACATACATAACAATGGAGATCACAACAGGTGATTGAGAGGGTGGATCTTTCATTTCGACAGTGCTTCTCATTGAATGCCTGATGGCTGTAGGAGTGGAAGAACATTTATTAAGACAAGTGTTTCTCCTTTATCAGCTACAGGTTAGATTGGTTCCTGCAGCACACAAAACGATTGCTAGTTAAAACAGTGCTTTTGTACAGTGTAACTCTTTATCCATTTTAAGATTAGTATGTTCTCGGAACCTCACAGATAGCATTAAATGAGAGCTGCATTTCTTCTGTAAATCAGGTGTTACTTCTTTCTTGCTGTATTTTCTAACTAATCATTTGGGTTTATCGATATATGGGTTTGCTTTCCATTTCATGATTTGATGTGACTTTAGGTACTTTCTTTGGATGAAAGGTGAGAGAACAGATACAGCCACATAGATCTTAACACTAGGTTGAAGAAGCTGCTTAAAAAATTGGTGCATGATTTCAGCATTGAATTCCTCACGTGAAAATGCAGGCTTGGTATTAAATACAGCGTACAAATAAAACTTGGAAAACTGAACTACTGCTGTATGACATGGTGTGTGAACAGAATACATGCAGGTAACACCAAGACAACAACAACACACAGCTGAAGTGCAAAGAGTAGGTTTATTCCATCATCTTGGATTCCAAAAACACAGATACACATAAACTGCTAAGCTCATTTTAGCAGGGGCAAAAAGCACCCAGGCTTGAGCCCTGCATTACATATCAAAAGGGCCTGGAGCATGCACAGTCCTTTGCCAGGCTGTAGTTTTACATCTCCAAACCCTCTTATCTCCCTTCCCCCACCTTTACAAAGAGGCCCAAGTCTATGGGAAAGGCTTTTAAAAGTCTTTACAACGTCCTGCTATCTTTTGTGAGAAAATTCCATTTCTTTTCCTTAGACAGACAACATCTCAGAGTAAACATAAGCGTGAATTTTCTCAGCCAGAGTATTTTCTAACATCCCCCAAGTGCATCATTGGTCTTTGAGAGAAAATGATTCTAAAAACAGCTTTTCTCTCTCCTCGACAATCTTCCATTTTTCAACCCTTTCCTCTCCACACGTGGAATGGCAATGTTAGGAAATACTGTGTTCTCTCTCGGTTTTCTGTGACACAACTGTTTGAAACAGATAGTCTGCTCTTTATTCTTGAAGAATGCTAATTTCAAGGGAAATAAAAAACCAAGGCCAGTTAATGCTGCACTGTTTGAAGGAGGGGGGTGGGGTGGGGTTTGTGTGTGTTTGAGCTGCTTAAACAAATAGTTTGGTTCTTCAGGTACATTAGACAAGGCAAAAATTAGCCATTGCACTTTATGGGTTCAAGAGGTCTCTAAAGAGTGGTTTTGCAGGAGTTGCCATTACTCGGTTCAGATGCTGTTATTTTCAAGCTAATAGTACTAAAATGTCTTTTTCCAAGTTTATGAATCAGACCCGTCAAACGCTTGAAATAAAAATGGAAAATCCAGTAAGTGGTACTAACTCAGTGATGAGACCAGTTATGCAGCCACAGGTGGGATCCCAGGTAAATAATTATTACAGTAGCCATTATTTAGAATTCCAACCTTCTTTCATCGTTTTATAGCATTCCTCTTTGGTTTTGTTTCTCTGCATAATTTAAAAAAAGGGGGTTTTTTTACCTCCCTTATTCCTGAGATTGCAGGGGGATTTGTTCATTAGGTTATACTGTCAATTCAGTATGCCAATAGTTTTTCCATGTAAAATATCATTATCATTTGTTTAGCATTAATGACAATTTAATGAAAACTTTTGTCTTAATATTTTGATGATTTCTTTTGTACTGGCTGGGGTTTTTCCTTAACTTGCTGGGTCTTAGAAATGAGTTTGACTGTGACATGATTTTATTTGTAAAAACATCTTCTAATATGATTTTTCTTCTCTTTGGGGGATAGCAAGGTTTTCTTAATGCTCAAATGGTGGCTCAGCGTAACAGGGAGCTAATAAGTCACCATTTTAGACAACAGAGGATGGCAATGATGATGCAGCAGCAACAGCAACCTCAGGCCTTCAGTCCACCACCAAATGTGACTGCCTCAGGAAGCATGGATAGTGCTTTGACAGGCCCTCCAATGGCTCAAGTTCCTTCACAGCAATTCCCCTATCCACCTAATTATGGTACTAGTACTAACATGGTTGGTTTCTTTTTTATTTGTCTGGTTTTCTTTTCCATTTTTTAATTAATCCAAACTACCTAAATACCAGTCATTCTGAGAAATTGAAAATACTGCTGCAAAAAAGGATGACTTTTCCCCTTCCAATCACTGCAAGAAGATAAACTAGAAGTACTAGGTGATGCTAACTGAAGTATGTTGTATCTGTCTCCTTTTTGTTTTATTTTAAGGAATAAGCCAACAACCTGATCCTGCATTTAGTAGAGTATCAAGCCCTCCCAATCCAATGATATCATCAAGAATTGGACCCTCCCAGAACCCTATGTTGCAGCATCCTCAGTCAGCAACAATGTACCAGTCCTCAGAGATGAAGGGCTGGCCCTCAGGAAGCATGCCCAGAAACAGGTGAACTTCACAATTACAACCTGTTTCTCAAAAAGTCTTTCATTTCGCTGGAAGTAGAAACTATGTTCAATAGCATGTAGTAGGAAAAGGATTTACAAGAGGAAAAAATAACCACCTCTCTAGTGTCTGTATTGTCCTTCATCCTGCTCTGGTTTGGGAAATAGAGTGATTAAGTGTATTTTATGCTTAGCTCCAATGATTCATACTGGACCTCTACAATCTTTGTAGCCAGATGGAACATTCAGTCTTTAAATATTGAAAAAATAACTTGGAGGAGGGGGTGGGGAAATAACAAAAGTTCACATAGTATTACAGTGGATGATACAGCCCTAATACTAGCCTCAAAAAGGTTACATTAGGCATACACATACAACTGTGCATTTCTAAAGACTCAAATTCCTTTTGGGAGGGAAGTTTCCATGTTAAACAGATACTAGGTAAAAACAGGTAAATGTAAAAATAGTTTTATCTTTCATGTGTTGACAGCTGGTGCAGGGAAGGCAATACATCAGTGTGTAAACTTCTTGGAAGGTAATTTTATTTGTCCTTTTGTACTTCAGTTCTTTTCCCCAGCAGCAGTTCAGCCATCAAGGTAATCCAGCAGCGTACAGTATGATGCACATGAATGGCAGCAGTGGCCACATTGGACAGATGAGTATTAATACCATGCCTATGTCAGGAATGCCTATGGGTCCAGACCAGGTAAGTTGTACATCAAGACTGATGAAAAAGATTTGCTGACTCTTTTTCCATTGAGTACAGTCTGATTACATCCATTCCTCTGGCACAATCCTGCTCTCAGTTATCCTGTTTATATTTGCATCTGTGGGCCTATTAATTTTATGTCCAAAGAGATACTTTATTTTTGAGGATATGTAACCAAATTCACAATGAACCCAAGCTGTATGGTGTGATTAGCTGTTGACTTTGAAGTATCATGGGTAGGATCAAGCCTTAAACTGCACAAAGGATTGAAATACTTCTGAACCTGGAGAAACCCCAGGAAAAAACCCCATGGGCATTGAGAAATGCATCTTCAGCAGATCTTGAAAATTATACATAACAGCTCTTACAAGTCAGGCTAAGAATCCTGATAGTGTGGTATCCTGGCAGATGCAGATGATACTTGCCCTTACAATACCTTAGAATAACTTGTGTATGCATAGCCAGAAACTATGGAAAATTTAGACCCCTCATTTAAGGTGAAAGTGTGCTTATAACAGGCACTGAAAAGAAAGCTGAAATATAAAATACACTTTTGCTACAATTTTTCCACAAAATACCTAGGCATGAGCAACATAATACTGACATAAGCTAAGTCTGTTCAAGTAAAAAGTATCTCATGAAATTTTGTCCAGCATACCTGAGGAAGCAGTCAGAATAATCTGAGGACTTCTGGGCGTTAGTAAAGTTTTGGAGGACTCTGATACAACAAATGCCTTTTATAAAGAGGAGAATATAAAGGTGAAATGTCAGATTTTCCAAATCTACATGACATAAAGATACCCAAATAGTATGTTTATGAAATCCAAGGACAGCATTTGTTTTCTAGAAATTATTTACAAAGTGGAGCACTAAAAAGCTATTCTTCTGCTTCTAGGCATTGACTGTCAGTAGTTTCCTCTTCCAAATGCAGTACATGGACCACTTTTTTTCAGCAAACATGTCTTCTCTGATGAAAGTATCTTTTCTTTAACAGAAATACTGCTGACATCTAGAACCACATCTTCAAACAAGAATGGCTAAATGCACTAGTGTTAGAAAGGAAAGTGACACATTCTTCATGGCAACTCATACTGGGCTTACAGAAACCAGTGATAAATTTTCTCATCCAGAGGAAAACAAACCAAAAAACCCTACCGAACAAAAATACATTTTAGTAGAAGCAGTCTCTGTATTACTGTATAATGTGGGGCACAAAAAAAGCTTAGTATTTTTGGTGCTCTTCCTCTAGATATGTGAATTTGGTAATGGCATTTTAATAGAGTTGATGGGTAGACTCCTGGTATACCTTATCTGTTTACTGTAGCTATCCAAAGCCCTTTAACTACAGGCAGACAAAAGTGCCTGGAGAAGTCACAGTGGTAAGAATTTCCTGATTTCTCTAATAATATCTGACAAAGAATGTAGTTCTTAGCCTTGACTCTTTTATATGAATTCCTGAATATAAATGCTGCTTTTAGTCTCTTACCCCAAGAGTCAGGGATTTCCCAAGCAAAGTAGCACTGCAAAATTAATTGGCACATGCTAGTCCAAAATCCTGTCCATTGAAGCCAAGGGTTAAAAAGAGAGGACAAACGATTTAAATTATTTAAACACAATTGTGACTAATATTTACATATTGCTGTGCAGCTGAGTGCACTTTATAGAAGACTATATAATGGATTAATGCAATATCTTTGATAAGGACTTAATATGAAGGTGGGGTGTACTCATGTTCCTTCTCAAACACAATCTCAAGAATTATTTGAAAAGACTGCATAATGTAATGCTTTCTGTGTATGGAAATCAGAGCAATAATCTTTCACCTTTTTTTTAAAAATAACTTAAGAAAACTCAAGGCAAGACACTGCAGTCAGAATCAGAATTTTGCAGTCTTTTTTGTGAATAAATTTTGTAAATATGATCTTTAAAATAATGTATTATATATATGACTTTTGTAGGTCACTAACTCATTTTTGCAGAGTTTGTGAAGCTAAATATTTAACAAAATTGATTTCTGGAAACTCGCTGTAGTTGAGGTCCAAACAGAATTTTTAATTAAATTTAAGGACTTTGAATCTGGGTGATTTTGCCCACATATTTCTCTTCTTTGGTCTTCAACACTTCATTTATTTTTACATCTTTAACATACAGCTTTTTATAAAATAAAAGACCGGTTGTTAAATACTTTCTCCACCTGTGAGCACTTCTGTTACATTTCTTTTTACTTAAGGCAATATGACACAAAGGCATATTTGTAGGATCTTAAAACTTGTCAGAATGCTCATGTCTGTCTATAATAGGTTGCCTTTTCAGTTGATGAAGCTGGATTGTGTCTTCTTGGTCAATTTTAATGAACTCTTAATGTTCTTCAAAAATGTTTGTCTGTTGAAAAATAGTTGTTGTTATGTCACATCCAGAAATCTTTAAGGATATTAAGCCACACTTTAACCAAATGTCTACACCTCATTGGATTGTTCTAATAGTAACGAATGTATTTTCTAAGCAGATTTCTCTCATATCAGTATTTAAGTCTGGTTACATATTATTTGCTGATAGCATGGGGGTTTTTTTCCCCCTCCATTTTGGGTGCTTGAAATGAAGATCCCTTTGCACTTTTTGCAGTTACAAGGACTTAAACCGTGAAACCTTCATAAGGGATGATCCAGAAATGTTTAAGATGTGTGGTGCTTCTGTTCTGTTGTTCATTGTGTAATGGAAAACTGATTTCTCCCAAGTGAGTAAAAGAAACCAAAAAAACCTGATCTGTGTTCTTTTTTGCTTATTCTTGGTACTGTTAGCAAGAGGGGTTTTGTTGTTCAAAATATTCAGTGATCTTCCATTTTGATACAAGTAAGTTTCAATAGAAATAGTCTCAAAAAATTAATCCTTAGCACCTGCCCACCTGTGTTTCAAAGGGAATGTAGAGTCAATTGATCTACTTCATGCAACCCTGTCTCCTCCCTTAGTTCTGAGTATATAGATTATCACAGCATTTATTTGAAATTTTCAGTCCCGTTAATGTGTGTTTATAAATGCAAAACTTTTAAAAGCCTAAGGAACTTTTATCTTTTCATTTCTTGGAACATATCTATTTGTTGAGTAAGTGCTGCTTTTACTGAAGGTGAAAGGCAACAATCCCTTGCTTTTTATATCAAATCAGAGTAGAACAATATTTATATTTTGTAGTTCATTATATTGATGGAAACTACAAACACTGATTGCTTTCATGAGGTGAGCTCTAGACTATATACTGCTATATACATCTTGCAGTGCAATTTTTTAAAAAGTTAGTAATTCTGTTTATACATCTATGTGTAATTGGTACCTACCTGACTGACGCTATAAAGGCTCATCCTTTTCTCATCTGTTTAGAATGCTGGAGCTTTCCAGTACCTACTTTTTTTTCTGAATTAAAAGATTTTTAGTTTAAACTTGATGAAGGGGCAGGGGGCACTTTTAAAATGCATTTTAAAATGGCATCTTTCATGGCAGCACTAAATAGTACATCTAGTTTGAAATCTGTTGACATTTAGTTACCACCATCAATTTTGCTTTGGTCCTATAGCAGTAGATTTTTCTGAATTTTTTAAAAATAAAACCCATGTAACATTTTTCAACAGTAAGAGATGAATTAACTAGTACAGCAACTTCTGATCACTGCTGCATAAACGAGTTTTGTTTTGCTACGGCTCTGTTACTTTTTTGATCACAGACACCATGCATTTAATAAACCCGTAGGTAGTTGTACTTTTTCTATTGGCCTAAAATGCTGCTTTCAAAGTGAGAAATTCAGACCATGTTTCTGTCACAAGACAAAACTTATTTAAATGTTGCACCAATTAGCACACCTTTTATTTTAGAATTTATGTGCAGACTGCCAGATGACAGAATGACACAGCAAGTGTGAAACCATGTAATTCTGAGAGCAATATTTCAAAAAATTCTCAGGAGAAGGCATACAGTATTGAGAATTGCATATAAGTTTAGTTTACATTATAAGTATTGCTTGAAATATCTGTATCTTTATTTTGCAAAACAGAAAAATCATGAGGACTGATTTATAAAAGTTGGTTGTAAGGTATTACTGCCCTTCTGGTTTTTGTTTTGGATGTTAATAATAATGTAAATAAAGATTTCTATTTAAAATCAGAACTTGGTGACACTGTATGAGCTAATACTTTAAAGGCTGATTATTCTGTAAAGGTCAGAGAAAATTCCCTGCTATCACTGATGAAAACTGTGTGGAAAGAATGATTTACATTTTTTCGAAGTTGGCTGTAAAAGCTGAGGGAATAACAACTGAGACCTTTCACTTACGAGACACACATTTAGCACTGACACTGACTAGAACTCACATCTTTTTCAACTTAAATAGCAGTCTCTAGAAGAGCTGAAAGGATGAGAGGTGGTGTCTTTCCCCAAACTTGGCAACAACATACCTTTCATTATATACCAGCTGCTTCTTGTGTCACATACAAGTCTCACAGGTCAGTATTTTCTGTAAAGGGACAAGGTAACTTTTCAAGCTTTTGACTGAAAAGTAACAGGTGCAGTAACACTGGTCCTGCAGGATTTTGACAGTCACCACCTCACCTTGCCAGAGACTATAGGCTAAACATACAAGTGCATGCAAATTTTTTAAAAATCTAACCTCATACTCTTTCTGCATGCACACGGGGAATGGCAGATACCTAAAACTCTTCTCTGGAAAGCACCAAAAATGTGGGATTTCTTGGGAACTTAAGTATTTTTTAACTTACTTGTATGTATCTGGGACTTCACCATCTAGTAGATTTTTCTGATAATCCATGAAATTTGTAACAAGTTATAAAGAAAATACATGGCTAGATTAAGACAGACATTCAGATTTTACTTCCATAATCAAAAAAAGCTTGCAAGAAAGCTTTGGGTAGTGTATTTGACTTACCACATATGATACAAATACTCAAGCCCTATCTTACCATATACAGACTGCACTTCTGCTTTCTGAGCAGGGATTTTTTCTCACTTCCTAAATTGAAGTGCATTTTTTTGAGTATGGGGTTGTGATACCAGGGATCTATATGCCTGGATAGAATTCCACTTGATTTTCCTAATTGGAAAACCAGGAAGGGCTTCAAAATAATTTCCATGCTGTATTTTTACACTGCATTTCTACAAGGGCAAGTTTGCATTTTGAAAAAAATACGTCTTTGTTAGGAGTGAAGGCCACAGGTGGTTGAGTCTGTCCCATGAGCGCCCTCAGGCATTTGCCTTTAAACACAGGTAGCAACGTAACATGAAACAAATTAAAAATGCAAATCTCACTACTAGTGCCTGTACTACAACGTATTTAATAATGTCCTTATGAAACTACTCAAATAATTCTGTACACTGTGCTTAGTAAAATTATAGGTTTTTTTCCCCTGTGAAAACCTTTGAACAGTAACTGTCATTCAGAACATTTATTTTTTTGCAGACTAAAGCAGAACTAGATTATTCTTTATTGACTACAAGTATTGAACTCTCAGAGCTGCCTTTTTTAAAAAATAAATGTAAAAGTTACACTGCTAAGCAAACACTGCTTTCTCAAAGGAACTGTTTTGGTTTTGAACATACAGTATAATATTACCACATAAAAAAAGTCATACAAATCAGATTTTTTTAAAATTTAAGATGCACATTTACTGAGATTTTTCAGTACCTTTAAAAATGAGTAAATTCTGACGTACTATGCAACAGTAAGTAGCATTTTGAGAAATGGTGGGTGGGTGTTATACTCTTTTTTATTAACAAATTTCTTCACAACCTGAAGGAATTTATTTTCAAACAGTATACTGATCAATATTTACACAACCCCTCCAAAAATGTGGCATCCTGTTAGACAAGATTTTCTCTAATATTCATAGAGGTGACAATACGATGAACAAGTAGATGTAGAACTAAAATGTATCCTCAGAGAAAATTGAAGAAATTCCATGGTATTGAGAACACTCAGTGCTGCTGACTTCAGTTCCTGAATCTTTTCAAAGTTCTTTTCGACCATTACCTTTACCCCAGTGATAAGAAAAAGCTTGTTTTCTAAATCTTGCTTTAGAGTTGTACTTGGCTTTGAAGTTTTTCTCATGACAACTAAAGATACAAGTGAACTGGAAATTGTTTTAAGGTCCCTTCAACTGTCTGTGTAAACACTGCCGCTGCAGTGGCAGTCCTCTTTGGGATGTGGCTAGGTTTCCTCCTGTATCAATTCCTGAATCAGCGTCAGTTGTGTCTTGAAGTAAAATGCCTTGTGAAGCTGATGAGGTATAATCCAAAGCAAAAAAGCCAGTACAACAGTGGATTTCAGAGACCTGTATTTCTGACAGCATTTCCCATAATTTCACTGCTTCTATTCAACTCACTCACCAGTGCAAACATTCTATCTATTTCAGCCTCAAAGTTTATCCAGTTCTTCAGGCAAATGTTACAATTCTTTTAGTCTGTACATGGATTCAAGTCCTGGCCAGGTTGTATCCTCATGGAGGTGCAGCACATGGGGGAGATTAGCCCTCCCAGCCTTCCCACAGTTGTCCTCTTTAAAATAAAACAAATGCAGTTTAGTGTATAGCATTCTTGTAGAAAGTAGTTAGAAAGGTATTTTTAATGGTTCCATGCGGTAAAAAACAATGGAAACACCATGAACCACCTATAAAAGCATAGCAGTTGAATGACAGAAATAATCCAACTGTGTTTGAAACTTCAGCCTGTACACAGCTTGTTAATTCAGCCTTCATTTTGGTTCTAAAGCCAGTCTTAGATCTCTTCAATTAGAAATAAAAACACTGCATTATAGGAGCAACTCCTCTTGGGCAAGAAGACCAGACTGTGCCTAGAAAGGGACTTGTACCTGGTTTTCCCACTGTACAGTTTGAGAACACTTTATGATTTTTAATGAAGTCTCTGCCTTCTTTTTAAGGGGAGATTCAGAGACAGTAACAGGCAACAGTAAGTTTTTAATATACGTAAATTTGTACCTCACCTTGGAGCTCTGACAGTTTGAGAAACTGCCAGATCATCATCAAGTTTTAAATGCCAGCTGAGCAAGAAAAAAGCAGTTTTAGATACAAATCTGTCTTGTAGTCTACTTTCTGTTTTAAATTCCTTTTTCTGCTCACAGCACAAGGCTGTAGTTGGATAAAGAGCAAGAAAATACATGATGCTGCCTCACAACTCATGAGAAATCAGTCGGTTTTGTTCTTTCTGGACTGTGTGAAAAACCACTAGGTAGCTGCTACTAGTTTAAATCCAGACAAAACCAATATATTGGACTTTAATTTTTACTGGCAGTTGACCATAACTGGTTTCTTCAACTGAGCATCTAACTTGTTTGAAATTGCCTTGACCTTAATGCTCCTAGATTCCCAAAAAAAATGTACCAAGAGGTTTTGTGCAGCAATAGTAGTCAGTAAAGATATGGCAGTATCGTATTTCTTGCATAATTTAGAGGACTTTCCTCCTAAGCATTCCATGAGAATAGATAATAATGGTAAAAAAGGTGGTGCATGCAAAAAGAGAAGGGAAAAAGCTAAGTAAAAGCTAATGCTTTTGGTGAATTGCTCCCAACTCACAGTGACTTGGCAGATGATGGTCTCTTCACATCTGGCCATTTTCGACGCTGAAATTGCCTAATTTTCAAGCAGCAAAAGGAGAAAAAAAGTTAACCATCACCAAGAAAGCAACCAGCACCACACAGTGTGAAAGAGGAGGAAGAAGAATTCAGCCAGAATTTTGACTGCTAGGATCAGAACATACTGTAACATTGAAACAAATAGCTCCAGTGTTTCAAAGCAACTGGGGTGGAAAGGTCTTTCAAATGCTCTTTTAGGCCAGGGCTTTCCACGTGGTTCCCAATCCCACACTTGCTCTTTCAGCATGAAGGTAGTACTTAAGAATAATAACATAACTTTTTTTTTTAAATGTACCTGTACTGCTCGTAGCTTCCATCTTTAAGTCCTGTATGAAGAAAATTAACAATGTTACTAACAATTGCCTGTATGAGGTAAATCACAATTTAAAACAAATACTCAAGAATTTAACAAATTTCCTGATGCCTTGAGTAAGCTGGTATGCCCTCATACCTGACCCTGCACTGAGCAGAAGTTTGGAGCAGAAGTCCCTTCCAACTTGAACTGACCTGTGACCACCTAACAGTGGCTATTACGGTATTCTCTCCCTCTTTCACCAGTACTGTTCCTTCCTCATCTTCTCCTGCATCTCAGCAATATTTATCACTATGCTAAGGGTCATTCTTCATCTTAAAAACATGACATAACACAAACTGAACACGTACAAAAATCTGAGAACGCAGTCAGCCTCAGCAGGACATTACTAGTATAAGTAAATCATAAGTTTCATAATGGTAAGGGTCTTTTGGGGAGTTTGTGAGTGCAATAGGAGAGGCACTTACCTAGATCCATGTTCCTAGTTCTTGGATTGCATTGCTTATACCCTCTGCAACTTCTGAGTTCCACGAGCTGGACATGCAACTGATTAAGAACATCTCTGTCGAGCGTATTCACTGCATTAATTAGCTGCAATAAACAGGTGGTTCTTGTTAGTAACTATTGCTCTGTAATTTGGTAACTTTTGGAATATAGGTTGTTTATTTGTAACAGGAAAGAGCCACATTATACTAGTTTAAATGATACAGGCCTTAACTACATCCTGCAGCAATACTGCACAATTTCAATTTATTGTTGATAAGTAACAATGATGTGTTTCTTGAGCTGTGATCTCAAGGTCTATGATCAGATACCTGATATGGATCGGTATTGAGATCAAAATACTCCAAAAATCCAGTAGCAAATTCACAGAACAGGAAGTTGTGGGTCTCGTTGATTGTCCTCAAACACCAGTACGTGTTGTTGTTGGCACTGGTACAGGCACAGAAAGGGCCCACTGCAAATTGAAGAGTTATAAAGACATAAGCTACATGCTTCTGTCTTTAGCCCTGTTAATTACTTTCTGTTTATGGTATTACTTTATTCACAGACAGTTACTCTCACTCCTGAGCTCTAAAGCAAAGAATGCCTTCCAGCATCAGCTTCTTGTTCTGTGCATACCTAACCCACATAACATGACTAAAGTAACCTCTTGTCTAGTTGCTTTCTCTGGTTGAAAAACATTCCAGATGGTGAGATACCATGCAGGTCATTGTACAGTATTCAGTATCTGCTGGGTATTTGCAGTTGGTTTTACATCCTTGCCTTTTGTGCAAGAATAACTACAACACTGAAACAGAGATTATTTACTATGGAGAAGACTGCATGGCTTTGGTTACAGAGCAGCTGTAAACCAAAACCAGTAGCTGCCAGCAACCCAACATCCTGGCCCAGTCTAGCCAAAATTTGCCCCCCATTCCTTAGTTTACAGTATTCTTACGTGTCCACAGGGGAGCAGTTTGCCAGTGCTGGTTGTCATGGGTGAAGCAGGTCAGACCAGGCATGCTGCATGTGTCATTATTTTTAATTCTCTTAAGCAATTTACGCAGTTTCTTCTTCCGTCTCTGCTCTCGCAGCAGCCACAGCCTGTCTTTCTCCTGTAGGGCTTTCCTGCACACATGAAACATTAGGGTCATGCAAACTCTGTTAAACTTGAACACACCTAAAAAAACCTGAACCAGCTAATAAAATAAGCTGCTCAGAGGGAAAGAATCTGCATTTTTTAATTAAATGGTGTTCCATACAAATGGAGATGACTCTGCAATTCAATAGCACTGGAAAAAAAAAAAAAAAGCAGCCAAAGGGGCTTGTAGGCCTGAGGTTTGCAATGTGGTATTTTCCAAAGCAGAGACTTTATCTTAGAATTTACAAGCATTTTGATACGGGCTTAGTTCCTTGCCCAGGTGTCCCTGTATTTATGCTTTTTAATACAGGATAAATTAAATACTACTACTTTTGCCTAGTGTGTTACTGGTGTGTACAGACCAAGTGTTAATATTAACATTTTGAACATCATCTTTCAAAGGAACAGGCCTTCACTTACTTGAAAGGATGAAGACTGGATCCTTTGTGTCTCAGTTTGCTCTTGTGTTTTGAATGATAACTGGAAAATAAAAACAACATTGCTGGTGAACAACAGCAAGACAACTGCCCCTGCTCTTACCACATTATCTGACTGGATTTGAAACAGATTTAATCCAGTGTCACTCCTCTCTTCAATTTATTAGTGTATGTGATGAATAAAGGCAATCTCGCTCGACTGGATCAGGCACTTCCCAGCCTCCCTGTGCCTCTTTCCTCCGCTCCTTTGTCCACAGTGACGGCCGGTGTGCTAACACTGCACTGCAGTGTACAGCCATGTCCAGCTACAATTGACTCTTATTTTAAACTGGTTGTTTCCCTACACGAGGCACATAGAATAAATAGATTGTAATTAAATTACATTTCTGCAACTGAATATTCCCTAAATTCCCTAATGACAAGTTTATACAACGTTCCTGTTATTTTCCTTCTGAATACAAGCATTTCAACACCAGCTGTACTTTGTAGGGCTGGGAGGCAGGGGATGTGGGTGTACTCCATTATTACTAGCTGGAAGTTCCAGGAAAACTTTAACAAGATGGATTGAACTGTCCCAGCAAGAGCAGTGTCTAATATAGTCAGAGATTGACAGAGTGTAAGCAGACATATATTCTTGCTGAGTTACTACTGCTTTGCCTCCATCTCCAGGAACTCTTAACAATTTTTCAGAAATTTCCTTTTCTGTGGCACTACCAAAGTTAAAAAAAAGAACAGCCTCAGTCAATGGCAATATTTTCTCATTGATAAAGTTACTACCTACGCAAATCAGCAAACTCAAACTTGGTTTAATAAATGTTGTTTTCTAAACAGTATGTCTGAATTCAGTTAGTTGTCGTATTAAAATTCCCTTCAAAACAAATCTTTTAAGTTCTTAATGCTGTTGGGAGCTTTCTTAAGTTTAATCTGCATAACAAATTAATAAAGTAAGTTTATTAAAGAACTATCTTCTTCAGTCAATTTTTTTATCTTGTACAGATGCTGGGCATTTCATCAACTAATTCTAAATGCTAAATCAATGCAATTGAAATGCAAACACTTGACCATATTATAACTCAGATGATTAACTTCATTGATTTCAGTGGGATTAGTTATCTTAATAATGCCATGCACGAATATAAGTGTACTCTATATCAGTCTGAAAAATAAAATTATTTTACATTTTCTAGAAAACATTCACCAAAAATAAATTCATCTTTACAGTACATATTAAATAAGCTCAGTTTATATAAACTCAGTTAATCAGTTTTGAAAGCAGTGGATTATAAACCAAGATAAACTTTCTGTCTATTTACCATCTAGAGTGATACATCTTAAGCAGTTTTTGACGTGGGCTCCCATAACCCAAGAAATTGATGTTTTCCATATTTTAGTGATCTGGTGCTGAAACTACGTTGCCCACATGGGCCACATCCACAATAATTATATACCTCGTATCTGTAGAGTATGTTGCACCTCCAAGGTTTTAAGCATTAAGTTCAAAAAGGCATTCTGTGACACCAGTGAGAAAGAGAAGTTTTATCCACACCCTCTCACAGAGCCTACTTGGTAAGAGGTGCTTTAGCCACAGCTAACAGCACAGCTGCCTTGCGGTTTTGATTCCATTCAGATACAGCTTTTTTTTTGTGTGTGTTCATCATAACCATTCTGCCACTGTGGCTACAGTACACCCAGTGATACCTGGCTCTCAGCAGCCTCAGAGCTGGCTCTGTGATCACCATGAGCAGGAGAAGGTGCTCCTGGTCTCTTTCTGAACAGCTTTTCTCAGGGGCAAATTCTGTTCAATTTTGGAAGATTTTCTGTTGTGCTTATTTTCAGAGCAAGAGCTCGATTGCCCCTGGGTTTCAGGTGTGCTTGAATCTGGAACAGGATCAGGTTTGAGATCACCTAAGGAACCGGAATGTGCACAAGTCCATGGGACCTGATAAGATTTTTCCATGGGTCCCGAGGGATCTTGCATGGAAAGTTGCTAAGCCACTATCCACCATTTTTGAAAAATTGTGGCAGTCAAGTCCCTGATGACTAGAAAAAGGGAAATATAATGCCCATTTTTAAAAAGGGGAAAGCAGAAGATCCAGGACACCACAGATCAGTCAGTCTCGTTTCTATGCCCGGCAAGATCATGGATCAGATTCTTCTGGAAGCTATGCTAAGGGCACATGGAAATTGAAGAGGTGATGGGTAACAGCCAACATGGCTTTACAAAGGGGAAATTGCGCCTGACAAATTTGGTAGCCTTTTGTGACTGGGCTACAGTGTTGGTGGAGGAAGCAGAGCAACTGACACTGTCTACCTGAACTTATGTAAAGCATTTGACACTGTCCTGCATGCTATCCTTGTCTTTTAAATTGTAGAGACATGGATTTGATGGATAGATCACTCAGTGGAGGAAGAACTGGCTGGATGGTCACATGCAAAGAATTGCATTCAAGGGCCCATTGTCCATGTGGAGACCTGTGATGAGTGAGGTCCCTCGGGGGTCGATACTGGGGCTGATAATGCTCAAATGTTTTTGTTGTCAACAACACAGTGGGATCAAGGGCACACTCAGCAAGTTTGTGGATGACACCAAGCTGTGTGGTGCAGTCACACACTCTAGAGAGAAGAGATGCCATACAGAGGGACCTTGACAGGCTTGAGAGATGGGGCCAATGCAAACCTCATGAAGTTCAACAAAGGGAAGTGCAAGGTCCTACACCTGGATTATGGCAATCTCTGACAAACCTACAGTTTGGGTAGAGAAGTTATTGTGAGCAGCTCTGTGGAGAGAAATGTGGGGGTGATGGTTGATGAAGCACCCAAGCCCACAGTGAGCGCATGCAGCCCAGAAAGCCACATGTATCCTGGGCTTCACCCAAAGGAGTGTGGCCAGCAGGTCCAGGAAGGGGATTCTACCCCTCTAGTCTGCTCTTGTGAGACCCCAACTGTGTACAGTCCCCAACATAAGAATGACATGGAGCTGCTGGAGCAAGTCCAGAGGAGGCCACAAAGTTGATAAGAGGACTGAAGCACATACCCTGCAAAGACAGGCTGAGAAAGTTGGGGCTCTTCAGCCTGGAGAAGAGAAGGTTGTGTGGAGACCTCATAGCAGCCATGCAGTATCTGAAAGGGCCTACAGGGAAGCTGTAGAGAGACTCTGTCTGGAACTGTAGTGATAGGACAAGGGGCAATAGGTACAAATTGTAAAGGGGAAAATTAGGTTAGGTATTAGAAACCAATTTTTTACTGTGAGGGTGGTGAGACACTGGTACAGGTTGCCCAGGGAGGCTGTATATTCCTCAACCCTTGCAGTGTTCAAAGCCAGGCTGTATAAGGCCATGAGCAACCTGGTCTAGTGGGAGGTGTTCCTGCCCATGGCAGTGGGGTTGCAACTGGATGATCTTTAAGTCCCTTCTGAACCTTAACATTCTATGATTCTATGGACCTTCTTTCCACATAATCAATGGGCTAATTGTACGGCCATTTTGCAAATATTTGGCTGTGTAAGAACCAACTATGCAGAGACCTTAACGCATAATCACTATTCAAGTGCCTACTGCACTTCATTCACAAATAATTTGTAGTATGAAAAAAAGAGATCTGGTGCACTGAGTCAGTAGTAGTTACAAATACAGGTACTCTCCACCAGCTGTTAAATTCCTGCCTCTCCCACCTGATGTAGCTGCTAAATAGTGCAGTGATTTCATCCTAGGAGATAATACCTCCAGCCTTGAAAAAAAAATTGGATGGGAAAAAATTCTCTCATCTCCCCATTCATATACATCATGTACTGTTATTTGTAAAACAGATTTGTGTATCACTCCACCATAATAACGATTTGCCCTTGTGAAAGTTTTCAGAAAAAACCGTGCAGCTTAAAATAATAATCTCCAATATCTAATAGCAGCATCTTCAGTACAAGAGCATAACTAACTGGTTTACAAGCCATGCCACATGACCTGTTACATCATCACCACTTGATGCGGTGCAGAGGCAATTAAACTCCTGCCTGGCAGACAGTGGGCCTTGTATTTGTGCAGCAGCTCAGCTTCCCCTGAATGTGTACACAGGAGTACAGTAAGCAGGCAACCACTGAAAAAAACAGATCCTGATCTCTCCTGTGAGGACATAAATCAGTTACAGTTGCACACTAAAAATAATTTTTCTGAAGTACACAAAAAATACCTTAGCTTGTTACAATCACACTCTTCAGGTCGCTTCTTCTTTAGATGACCTCTCACCTCCCTCAGGTTTTTTATTTTATTTTGCAAAGTTTCAATCTTTAAAAAAAAAAAAACAACAAAAAGGCACAAAGACAGAGGTTGAAAAAAACCAGCATGATTTAGTCTTATTCTAACCTTCTCAAACCCATCCTACTGTCACCAAGAGCTTCCTCTTCACTATCTTCCACGGCTCCCACTCTCACCACTAACAAGCATGTTCAAATTATCTAGCACTAACAAGTGAAAGAAATTAATTCTAGAAGCACCAAAACTAATGAACTAAACTAAACTCACTTTTCCTTGGGCTTATATATTTGATACTGAAGGACTGTGTTTTCAGAGGTACACTGGGGAACACAGCTACTAAGATGTTAAAAAGATCCAGATTAATTTTTTCCCAGGATGGGGACAGCTTTAAGTCTTGTTTGTCTCATAAGCCATATGACATTTCTCAGCTGTACCTTCAGTTGCAATTCTCTCCTCCACTCGGCATCTTGTCTTCACAAACTTGTAATAATTTAATTATTTCTGAAATGTCCATTCTGAAATCAGCCAGCAAGTTCAAAAGGTTCCAGGGAGGGACAAAGACACCCAGAGGCAAACAGACACACAGACAGACAGCTTGATCCTATCAGCCCACAGAAAGCAACGCTAAATAAACACACACTGAAAACATCACTGACCTCATGGTCAATATGTAGTTTATGGTCCTTCCAAGCTTGCAGTGACCTGTACAGATCTGTGTCACACTGAACGGTATCATTCTCCAGGATATAGCACCTTGGGATGGAAAAGCAAACAGTGTTTATTACAGTGGCTACACATACACACTCAGAGCAATGCAAACAGCTGCTCTTAATAACACAGCTCCAGGACAAATGAGACCATGGATTGGAAATGACATGCAGAATTCAAAAACCAATGTTCATTCAAGAAAATACAAGCGTGTTCTGAGCCAGGAAAGAAGTCTGGGTTTGAGTTGCCATGGAAATTTTTAAGTAGAAAAATTCAACGAGAATATTTCTATCAAGCAGAACCTGTTGACTGCTTCATTTCTATACGTAAATGGTGCTGCACAGAATTCTTGTTTATTCATTGGACTTCCTACATAAATAATCATTACTAACTAGCAAGAATTGAAAGCATTACTCAGAGGCAATTTCCCAATGCATAATTAAGTGATGCAGGAGTAGGAGCAAGGATAAAGTACTTCCTTATAAGATGTATACCATCTTATACACCATACATCTTGTACACCATAAAGAAAAGAGAGGAAACCCAAAACCAGAACCCAGAAGCAAAGAAATTTTGATGTTTTCTACAAAAGTGATTAAAATTTTTCAAGGGTATCTCCCTGACTTTGAAAGCAAAACACCCTCTGACAATATAAAATCCTGATGTTTCACTAACTTCTAGTGAAATCCATTTTTTAAAATTAATAAAGAAGAAAGCAAAAATCACCACTTGACAGATTTACCTGGAAAGTTTATTAGGGGTTGAATACCATGCAGTCATTTCTGAATGCTTGTTTAAATCAAAGCTGAATATTTGCAATACTGCTTTATTTTCTTTAAACCACCTCATGTATTTTGTCCCATAGCCTTCTTTTCTGCTAAGGACAGCTCATGAATAATGCACAACCTTCCTGACAGTTCATTGTACGAATCTTGGATTCACCCAGTAAGGCAGCAAAAGTCAATTCAATTTGTTCCAGAAGGAAAAAACAAACAGTGATTCATGGGTCCTAAACATTCATGAGAGCTGGGGTAAGAGGGCACAATTCTCTGATGCCTACATTTCCTCATATTGGTGAGTTTCTAATTCACTTCTGCGAACAGAAGTCAAATGGAAAACACAGATATCAACAGCAGCTACCTGGCTCCTGCATGTTTACATGAGCTAGTCATGAAACAATTTAATGCATGTAATCAATGATGATTGGTGGATTTTCTGATAATTCACAGGTGGAAATGGGGACTAAATGAATTCAAGTACAGCTGAAGAGACATCATCAGTCCCTAGATTCAACATTGAGGAAATTATTTTAGCTTATTACTAGTCCAAGTGATCAGACAATTGCCTTCCTTCTCTCTCAATATGTTTCATTTCCCAATGCTCCTGGCCCATCCAACTTCAGTCACAGTATAGATTTTCCTCTCCTAGCACTGGTTACAGAAAACTCTGTACAAAGCAACCAGTGACACAAAACCAGTTCGTGCTCCAGTCAAGGCCTTTGGTCTCCAGCTAGGCCAGGTTATCCACTACACACTGATTTCCAGGTGTAAGGCCTCTTTTGGTTTCACACAGGTTTAACACCACTGTTGCAAACAGTTTTACTTGTCCTCACTAGAAACATATACACTGATGAGTGGTTACTGTCTCTACCCAATGCAGAAGACACAAATGCACTGCTGCAACTCTTCAGGAGCTTCATGCCCCTCTGCAATGACGAAACTAAAATAAAACTGAACACTATTGTACACATGGGAATAAGAATTTTAGTGAAGCTAGACTGGGTATCCGAGAGGGACACAACATGCTCAGCACATTTCAACCCACCCATTTATGTAAAGCAGTCACTTAAGGAGCAAAAGCTTTTCAAAATCTACCATGTGCACTTACCTGTGGGTTACTTTGATCAGGTTAGGGGCTGTGTACTCGGCAATGCTACCAGTGCCACTGTATTCCCCCATGTCTCTATCTTCCTCCTCCTGGAAAACAGCCCTCTGCACCTTGTGCCGCTTGGTGATGTTCCTTGGTAAGATGGGCTGGTAACCATCCTCTAAACCCAGGTTATAGTCAGCTCCATCCAGCTCAACAGATACAGAACGGGCAGAGCGATTCCGGACATAGCTTGGTTTGAATTCTGCATGGAAAAAGTGCAAGTGGGGCAGAAACAGCATGTTACAATTTGCTCCTCTTTGTGGTTCTTGGAAGGAAAAAACCCAGCCCATACTGTGCTGTTTGGAATTAACTGGATGACAGTGTTTGTTGCAGTTGTTCTGTGAGCTGCTGCTTCCCCAACTTTGGCATGGATGGGTGGATGGATACTTCAGGGCATGAGAGGGGAGGTACAATGCAAATACAAAAGAATGGCAAAGGGGAAAGAAAATGCTCTAGTCCAGCACCAGTGAGAACAAATAGCTCATTCAAATGGATGCTTGCTCTTCCCCCACGATCACCAGATGGCAGTCACACCTTAAGCACTAACTACGACAGTTGTCACAGCTGTTACGGGGTCACCCTCAGGGACCAGTTCTCTGTGCTTTTCTGCTGTCCACCATACAATCCTTCACTGCTAGGATTCCTGCAACACTTTCTGGAAGTTGTCCCAGTATTCCTAGTGCTCAGCCTGAGCCTTTTCCCAGTCCTATGTTCATTCTTCAAGGCTAGATCCTTGATTTTTTTGGAAGGGATTAATATCCGAATCTTTACTTTTATCCACATGCAATTCTTTTCTTTGCAATTCTCTTCCTGATGTGCAGTCCAGACAGTCAGTTTCTCCATGAAGCACCACCCTCCAGTGCTCTGTACTCCCTCAAACTTTGCTTCTGCGTTTGCAGCTCAAAAGCAAAATGAAACATTTGTTATGAATTGCCAGTGTGCAATATGAGATTCTCATGGATCTTTGCCCAAATCCCCCGAACTCCTCTCTTCTGTTTGGTCTGGAATGGCACAAGGAGAATGTAGTTATGAAATCTAAATCTATATCTAAACTTCCCTGCTGTGTGATGGAGTCCCTCTCTGACTGTATTTCCTGCTCACCACCAGCAACTGCTGAGAGTCACTCATTAGGCACAATCATATCATTCCTTGAGAAAAAAGTACAACCTAGGTACCACAGACTCTCTTGTGCTCCCTGCCCTAGGGGAGTGTATTGGTTTGGCATGGCCTGGTTTTAGGTAGCAGGAGGGCCACAAAGATGGCTCCTGTGAGGAAGCTGCTGGAAGCTTCCACCATGTCTGACAGGGCCAATGGTTGATAGCTCTGAAGATGGACATGCTGCTGGCCAAAACTGGGCCAGTTAGAGAGGTTGGTAATGCCTCTGCAATGACATATTTAAGAAGAAAATCAAAAAGTCACAAGATTTTGGATTCTAGTCAGAGAAAAGGAGGAGGTGAGAACACGTGAGGGAAAACAACATGGCAACACCAAGGTCAGTGAAGAAGGAGGGGGAGGAGGTGTGCTCCAGGCGCTGGAGCCACGATGCCTCTGCAGGCCGTGGTGAGACCATGGTGAATCAGGTTGTCCCCCTGCAGCCCCTGGGAATCCACAGGGGATGCAAAGATCCACCCACGGCCCGTGGGGGAGGTGCCCACGCCGGAGCAGGTGGATGCCTGGAGGAGGCTGTGATCCAGTGGAAGACCTGGTGGAGAGAGAGGGCCCTGCTTCCAGGCTGGAGCAGCCTGGCCTTGGAGGACTGCAGCCCGTGGAAAGAGACACCCATGGCGCAGCAGTTCTGGGAGGAGTACTTGCCAGTGGGAGGACTCACACTGCAGCAGGTGCAGTGTGGCTGCTGCTCATGAGAGTGGACCCACGCTGGGGAAGTTCACGGAGAACTGTCTCCCGTGGGAGGGAGCCCACGGCCTCACAGGGGAACAAGTCCTCTCCTGGACCAGCGGAAGGAAATCTCAGTGATGAACTGACCAAACCCCCATGCCCTGTCTCCCTGTGCTGTCAGTGGGAAGGAGGGAGGGGCTGGGGGGTGGAAGGTGTTCTAAGGGCTTATTTTACTTCTCATTAGCCTCCTCTGATTCTGTTAGTAATAAATTCACTTTGCAACTTAGGTTGAGCCTGTTTTGCCCTTGAAGTGTTTTATGGTCCTTATCTCACTCATGAAGCATTCGTTAATTTTTTTTTCTTTCCTTTTCCCTCCTCTGCCCAGCTGTGGCAGGGGAGGGTGAGCGAGTGGCTCTCGAGGGTGCCTGGTGTTGGACCAGTGTCAAACCACGACAGAGAGCCTGAGGCTTCGCTCAGTATATGAGGCTTGGAGTTACCACAGACATTACTAGAAACAACTAAGTCCCTTGGGTCCTTTGGTCACCTCTCATTTAAAGAGACTGAAACACACAGCACACCTCATGAGATGGGACTTCCTTCTGCAATCTGATAAAGGGAAAATTCAACCAATGTGCCAAATGAGAAGATCGATCCTTGCAATCCCAAGCTCCACAGAAAGACCATCTTCCTCAATGGGATAATCTCCCCAGCAAAATAAGCGGAGGGAAAAGAAAATATGGAACAACCAAAATTGACAGAAAAGTACCTTCCTTAACTGTCATGCTCTGCCATTAATGCGGAGTGACTTTTTTCAATAAGCCTTACATTCATTTCAGATAGATTGCACAGTCTCAAAAGCCGTTTTGCAGACTGTGGGAAGCGGAATAAACATCTCCTCCCACCTGAAACTGGGCCAAGCATGATATTTTTGTCAGTGCCACACATAGAAAGTAGAATACCAGCTGGATTGTCTGGCTTTGCACATTTTCACCTGTGGTTCAAAGTTTATTGCTGATATTAACCCAGGTGAGTTACTGCTGAAGGGATAAAAAAAGCCATAAAAGACCTATTTCAGGCACCCAGTCAGGAAATGTTTGAATAAATGAGAAGGAAACTCCCATCTTTTCCAAAGTAGGAGGAAGTTCCAAAAAGCTACACCCTACCAATTGGATTCAAAGTATAAACTCACATTTATTTAATCATTCCTTCATTTTATCTTGTTCAGCTCAGCCAACTAACAATTAATCTTCTGTCCAAGTCTAATACACCAATCAAGCATGCTGGACCTCAGCAGATAGTCCCAGGGAACCATCAAGTACACGTGTCCCTGAACAACTAGGAGCCAGGTTACTCCTCCCTTTGCAGCCAAATTAACGCAGCCTTAGAGCTAACTAATTGGTATGGAGTGAGGCAGCTCATAAAGGACTGCTTGTATTGCTTTATCCTAACGCGCTAGCCACAGTGCTGACTCAGTGCTGTGATTAGTATCAAACTCTGAAGTGGTTAAAATATTTAATAAGATCAATATTCATTTGTGCTGTGTGCTCCCATCTGCAAAGTGCACTGCAGGCATAAATACTAATGTTTAATTACTTATTAGTCAATACTCCCCCAGGTTTTATTCTCCAATCAATTTACCTCTGTACACAGCCTACAAACAGTTGATCCAGGGCTGTTAAGTATTTGCCCAAAGACATCTATGCTCCCTTCTTCAGATGACCAAAGTTTGGCTTTGGTAAGCTCTCTGAATCCCAATGCCTCTCTTCCTCAACTACTACAGAGACCAGCTGTCTTACTGCTAAGAAGGTACTGCTAAGAAGTTACAACCTCAAAATTGAGTCGCAAAATGGAGTCCAGAAGAATTTAGGGCAAGAAAGCCAACTGCTTTCAGAGACCCAACTCATCCACCTGGTCTTGCACCACCTGACCAGCATCTTTGTCTTCATTGGAACCTGAAAGGAACAAAGTTTTCTCCTAATGTCTATACATTTTGCACTTGGTAGACAGAAGAGCATTTTTTTTTGATAACACAAAGTAAAACTGGGCACTTTAAAGACATTCTTTTAAAAAATCTCTAGTGTCTAGAAATATGGATAAAGTTTAGAGGTACTATCTTGTATCCCATTTTTCACAACTGCCATTAAAAATCATACTTCTAATGCATTATCTGTAAAGTAATGGATTTTTTTTTTTCCCCCAGTAACAATGAATGTTACTAAAACTGTCATTTTGATCCAGCACTGAGACTACCTCAAAAGAAAATTGAATGTCAGGAAAATTTCAATAAAAATGCAGTAGCCCCTTTGTACACACCTCCTGTTTCTTTACTAATCAGTGTGGCCTATCATCATTTCTCTACATGCAGCTTAAGAATTCCTTTAATCACGCACATTCGTTCATCACAGGAAGAAGAGATCAAATCCACAGCAAGAAAAACATAATAGGCCACAAGACAGCCAAAGATTTTAAGAGCACACTATTTAAATTTCTACCTACTGCAAAGCTCTGTTTGATCTTTCTTATAAAAGTAAAAGCATACTAAAGAAATAAAGAGGACAAAAACATTCTGGACACCTAAATCCAGGCATACCAAATATTAATGTTTATAGGTTTCTGGCACTTAAGAGCTTTGCAGTCAAGTTATGTATTCTTACATTGTCCAAATGGCACATATATGACATGACCCTGTTTTAAAACTGACCTTACTCATTTTAGAAAATACCGTTCCCTGCTAAATGCACTGGTGCACCTGAAAATGAGTTCTAGACCATGCCCACACTAGAAAATAATTATTTTATCAAAACATCTCGTGCTCCAGCCCCTCTACCAGAAATTTAGTCTGGTCTTTTAGACCATAGGTTCTCACAATACGTAACTGGTTTCAATCTTTCTGAAAGACCCATCCTTATACACTACTAGGGTTTACAACATGCTTGATGCACCCTAGATGCAGGGCATCCATCCCAGTTTTATGCAAATGACTGTAGATTGGAATCCAACAAAATGACCTTTTGCAAATCTATCTCTGTTGTGCACAACAGAAAGGAGAGATCAGGGCATTTCCTTCGAAACTCCACTACTGCTTGGAACTACTGCATTAATGTGAACATGACCCTTAGTTCAGTTAGAAACCTCTATTTTCTATTTAGCAATGATTCAAACTAATGAATATTATTTAATGGCATTCAAGTAGGGCTGCAATGCAATCTCATGCACTCATCAAATTGTGTATAGCAGACCCCAAAGGTGCCCTAAGATTTATGCAACCCAGCGCAGACCACACTTTATCCCAAATAAAGTGGAACAGGTCATAAAAACCCAAATACACATCATGAGTATCCAGGTCACCCTCTTAACTATCCACAGTCCAGTGAGACAGCTTTCCACAAAATTTGTTTAGAAAAACCTTGGTATGTTACCTTGACTTGTACTGCTTTGTGCTCATTTGCATTTGGTGTGTGATTTATTAGATAAGTGCATGTAGAAGAACAGCCAACACCAAATGAAAAGGTCTCTGTAAATAGGTCCAAGCTAACCTCTTCCCTGTATAGCACATCCCAGATGTGGGCAGAGGGAAAAACAAAGCATCTGTGGAGCCAAATACTTTACTTAAGACACAAACAATGCCAATGTGATTGTCAAGATCCTATTTTATGTTGCTGAAGTTTGTGCCTTAAGGTTCACTGAGGCTAATGAGCTGAAGGGTATAGTGTAAACTGTCTCTTCTGAGCTGAACACAGGGAGAAAACACCATTCTGATCCCTCTGTGAGAGGAAGCAACTTTCAGTTTTTTTACCTCAATTTCCTACATACATAAATTAAAGGTAATTATACACATAACCACCTCCTTAGGATGTTGTGAAAATTAGTTAATGTTTAGAAAGCAACAATGAAAAGTACTTAAGTGTTAAGTATTATCAGATAGCATTATGTTGCCCTCACTTAAATTGTTTTCCTGTCCTCATTAAGTGCCTTCCAACTACTGCTGTTCACTCCCCGTGACTTGACTTCCTTCTCTGTGACTTAAAAAAAAAGTAGTTAAATAAGTACAAATTCTAGTGCTCTTTAAAGATTATCTGCTGTGCCACATATTTGAACATAAAGTATAGTTGATGGAACCAGTAATTTTTTTTCAACTAAGAATTAGCTTAGTAACTATTAATCAGCTTGCAAGACAAATATAGTGGGAGAAAATAAATTAAAACTCTGTGTTTCAAGTTTGTGCCAGGTCATTATATAAAAAGACTAATCTGCTAAATAATTAAGGCTCTGTATTTGTGAAGTGAGATGAAAGAAACATTACAAGTAACTAATAATTCTGTGTTGCCTCTAATCTATAACTAGGCTATATACTTCAAATATAGATGTTAGTCTGACTAAGGTTTAACAGAGTCAGTAAAATCAGTTTTCTGAAAAAGCACTAATCCGTGTCAAGGAAACAAGAAACAGTCATCCCCTTTGGTCATTATCTCTGATTAAAAGTCAGCCTTGTCTCTGCTGACTGAGCAGAAGGAAAAGGATGTTAGAAGCAAGCAGCTTCTGTAACAAAGTACACACATCCCTATTAAAAACGAATTACTGAAGTAACAGCTCCAAGCATTGCAGTAGCTATTGAAAACTGAAATATTTGCTGTAGAACACTGTTCATGTTCCATGGCCTATGTAACCATGTGCAATCTGCCTCTTCAGCATGGCCACTGCATGTTCCAGAACCAAACATTCTTCCTACAGATATTTTCAAATCTGATTGTCCAATATGAGACACGCTGTTTCATAGTTAAGATACACAGGAAATATGCTAACACAATTCAATGCTTACAAAAGTCAAGATGATTATGTAAGTTAGCAAACCACAGCTTTCTAAGGCAGAGACAGAAGATGCAGTGGGTTTGCTTACTTCTCTTGGAGAAGAGTTTCTTTCTCTGTCCGATGTGGCTCAGCTTGTATTCATTCTCTTCACAATTGCAATCTTCACTATTCCTGTTGTAATACTTGGGCAAAATATTGGAGGCGCCTCTGCCATTGCCTGCAGCTGCCAAGTTTCCCATTCCCTTGCACTTGTGCAGCTTGAGCTTTCCAGTGGCATCTTCCACACACTGCCATTTCTGGAAGAAAAATTTGGTCATTAAAAATGTGTCCCAACTGTGCTCTGTCTAATGGCCAACTCCAGCAATTTATCAGATATTCCTTGTAGTAAAACAGGGCTCATCTATCACCTATTATCAAACCAGATTTTTGTAATCTTCCATTTTCACACAAAACAGCAACTCTTTGGAACACCCTTGCATTTGTTTCTGATTTTGCTTCTTGGAGGCAGAACAATTGAAATTTCTTTAAAAAAATCAATACTGCAGCTAAAAACATGGAGGTGGCAAGTGACAGCTTTCAGAAATATAACTGTGGCATAAACCAAGGACATTCAAGCCGTATCCTAATCCTGATAGTCTTACTATATTTATAACCCTCAGAGCAGTGGGACCAAAACCTTCCAGTTTTATGGAAGCTCTCCAGGTAGAATCATATATTGGTTTGGGTTGGAAGGGACCTTAAAGATCATCTCGTTCCAACCACCCTGCCATACGCAGGGACACCTTTCACTAGATCAGGTTCTTCAGAGCGCCATCCAACCTGTCCTTGAACACCTCCAGGATTGCTCTGCAAAAGCACCTGTTTCTCTTCAATGACCTTTAAAAGGGTCAGATCAGCTGTGGAATTCCTTAGCTGCACGAATTTATCTCCATCTTGAGTGGTTCTCATAATAGCTTTTTCCATTCAACACCCTTGGGCTTTGACTTGTAATGGCGAGCTGCACTGGATGTCTCTGAAGTGAGAAACCCCTCTCTCTTGCACTCAAACTAGAGAAAATACTGTCCCTGATCACCAATTCACTCTGTTACTCAAAACCTGAAGTAACTCGCTCACAGTGCCCTTTGTGCTGCTGTCAGAGCTGTACCAAGGGCAAGGGAGTTTAGCTGCCTTCAAACTGGCACAGAAGTTCCACCCACTTCCCAGGTACCTCACAAAATTATTTCACCTACTCCTTAATTTATCAACACTTTACTAGCTACAGAGACTTTAAGACACATAGAAAACCCCTTAGAGTAGCAGTTGCTACCGCTTTATTTAAAGTTTCTCAGAAACACTCAGCTTCTTGTTGAGTCTTGAGAAGAGTTCCTCTTCTTCTCTATTACAAAATCCTATAAGCTTGTGCCTCCAGGAATCACTGGAATATTGAGAATTTTCCAAATAAAAGGACGTAAGTAAAAACAGCAGCATCTTCCAAGATGATATTTTACAGCAGCCTGCAGCTCTACGAGGGAGACTCAGCCACTTCAGTTTCCACAGCAAGGTGTGCAAAGGCTGGGACAAAAAAGCCTACATTTTCCATTGAAATTCACTCCATTGTTTGCAGGACAGAAAAGTAAGAAAACAAGATCACTGTGCTTTTATTATCATACTTTAAAAGGAGTCAAAAGTGAATTGGCCAGCTACAGTACATTTACCTATCTCTGTGGCACAACCTCTCATGTAAATAATCAGTTTTATGGTGTGCCCACTGATTTCTTTGGACACCTGGATGCCAAGTCTCCTGAGAGGTATCTATGTTCAACCTCCTGTACAGCCCAAGCCTTGCTCTGATGCAGACAAACCCAGCTTAACTTTCAGCACAACAAATCACAGAAAATCAAGGAGAGATATGACAATAAGACCTTTGCATGACTATCTTCATCTGTAAAGCAGTACTCATTTATCTAGATGTGGTAAAGAATTAACATCTGAAGAATAAATTGCTCTCTTACTTTTCTAAATGCCTAACACTGATTGCTGTACAGACTGAGGTTTGAACTAAAAGTTATTTTACTAGAATAACCAATGCTTTCTTTCACAACTAAAAGAGATGTAAAAATGGTTTTTGCTGTTTCCCATTTCCTCTGAACATTATTTTTGAAAATATATAAACAAACTGCATTTTCTGCTCAGTAGAGCTCTATGCTCTAGGTACATTTTAATACATGAAAAATGAAGTTTCAACAGAGGGCCAGTTCAATGCCATGATGAGAATTACTGCAAGTACTCTGATGTGTGGCCAAAAATATTTTTTCTCTCTTTCATCTCTTGTCAAGAGAGTGATGCTCATTTTTCCCCTCCAGGTGAACTGGAAAAAATCCTTTAACTTTTGGTGCAGCTGTATGCTACAGTGAAAACATCTCAAAGACTTCGCTGAAGGGCACATTGTATGAATTAACAGGCCCCACTGCTTAGTGACTGCAGTGCAGAGCTACATAAATTACATTAGAAGCAAACATTGAACACTTGGGGGGGGCAGGGAGCAGGGGGAAGGAAAGTCTCAAGTTTCTTCTTTTTTTTCCACAAAACAGATATGGGCATGTGTGTGAATATGTCTGGGATTCAACAGCTTACTCTTAGTCTGCTTGTAGGTCCAAATGCAAATTCTCTAGGTTGATATCATGCCTCTATCAGCTGCAGTCATTTCCACAGGATGCCTTCAAACTTAGGGGAAAAGGGCAGGAATTGCAAGAAAAATGAAAACCTCTGCTTAACAGTTAAGAAGCTTTAAACACTGTTAATTCTGGCATTTTAAATTGCTTTCTAGTGTGCAGCATACCATCTGCTCTGTGGAGAAGGACTGGGGGGTCCTGGTGGACAATAAGTTGTCCATTATGTCTTGGGGGCCAAGAGTGCCAACAGTGTCCTGGACTGCATTGTCAGCAGGTCAGGGAGCTGATCCTGCCCCTCTACTCAGCCCTAGTGAGGCACATCTGGAGTGCTGTGTCCAGTTCTGGGCTACTCAGAGCAAGAGAAACATGAAGCTCCTGAAGTGGTCCATCAGAGGCTGTGGAGATGAAGGGACTGGAGCACCTCCCTGCCGAGGAAAGGCTGAGGGAGCTGGGCCTGTTCAGGCTGGAGAAGAGGGGACCTCACCCATGTCTGTCTGTGTATGCAGGGAGGTGTCAGAGGATGGACCAGGCTCTGGTCAGTGCTGCCAGTAGGATGAGAGGCAATGGGTAGAAACTGATGCACAGGAAGTTCCACTTGAATATGAGGACGAACTTCTTTACAATGCAGATGACTGAACACTGGAACATGCTGGCCAGAGAGGGTGTAGAGAATATCCCTGGAGATATTCCAGAAACATCTGGACACAGTCCTGTGCCATGTGCTCTAAGATGACCCTGCCTAAGCAGGGAGGTTGGAAGAGATGACCCATGTGGTCCTTTCCAATCTTTCCCATTATGCAATTCTATGATCATGCATATACCTGTGGAAAACCCTGGAAGCAATTAAAATATTTTTTAAGAGATAATCACTTAAATAAATAAATCTCTATATGAAGAACTTCAGAGTGTCCCAGAGATACTTTGATTCATAGGTAGACGCGATAACCATCCAGCAGCAAACATAATTATTTATAAACAGTGGATTAATTCAACTGTCAAGAAAACTAAAAGCCCTTAGTTCACCAAAATTTTCAGATATTTTCTTCATTAGGGCAAATGATACGTTCCTAAATCAAGACCTATAGCTTGTTACACCTCAAAAGCAGAAAGTCCTGAAAGAGGGGGGAGTTTAACAGCAACCAAAACTCAGTGGAAAACCCAGACTGCTCCACAATCTTCATCCCAGCTCATATCAAAATTCCCAAGGAAGAACCTTTCTTTCCTCCTGCAAAGCCTGGCAGAACAGCTACTCAAGCCACCACATAAATGGCTTTTGCAATATAGCCTGAAGTCCATCAAGCTCACATTGTGCAAAACTTTCCAGACACCTCCTTTTAACATTAAAGCTGTTCCAGCTGGAGATTTCCCACCACCCTCAGGCCAAGTTAGCTGCTGTGCTCATGCTTTCTGTCACCAGTTGTGCTAAGCTTGTTCTGATGCTTCTACTTCATCCCCTATCCCACTTCCCATTGCACAACTCATGCTACCCAGCTATTTGCTTGCAAAGCAGAAAAGTCTAGGCTTTATTAGTTTAATAGGTAAGTTACTGGCAGTGAACAGAAATCTTGTTCAAATGTACACTGCAAAGGAAGAAAAAAAACCAAACCACAGTTTGTTAACACGTTCTCTTGAGCCCAAACTATCTGATATATGTATCCAAGACTAAATTAGGACTTCAATATCTATGAAACATGAATCTTAATGGCAGCAATTGTAGACTGAACCTTGTTCCCTTCCAGTAACACTATTTACCTTGAACATGCAAGTGACCCAGTACCAGAAAGACATATTGCATTTTTCTGTGTGTTAAAAACCTATTATTTCCTTCACAGCCCTTATCACCATGAAGTGGGTTTTGCGCTGTTGTGCATCAATGTCTTCTTACCATTACAGCAATCACAGATGTTAATTCAAAGTCATTATTTAAGGCCCCAATCAGAAATAAATAGCCATGAATTTCCCTGTAGGATTTTTTTCTACAATTCATTCAACTCATTTCCCTCAGTGAGTGTCTCTCAACTGACACTGCTTTCTTTGGGGGAAAACAGCCAATCATATAAGCCTTGCTAAGAAAATATTCCGTTGAAACACACGTCTTTCAGAGCTCAGCCCTAATTCATCATTCTGTGTCTCAGCAACTGTTTGTTTGGGTTTTTTTATTAAGCCAAAGAGATTCCATCCTTTTTACAGAAAAGTAAAAAGTGAAACAGTTTGATCCCTGACCAGCCAGCGGCTCCCTAACAGCTCTAGGAATCCAAGTTTCTACAGGATAATAAAGTCCTCTGTCTTTGCCAACAATCTGAGAAAAACACATCAGTAATATATGTTGTCTTTAATTTACGCAGATGCGTTCTGAACCCAATGTTGCTGCCACATTAGATGGTGAGCTATAAACAAACTGCTTTAATAGCTAGAAATATTCTAACTTCCAGTCTAATTGATTCATGAGTAGTCAGGATACATTTTTTTTTTCCTTTTATGAAACAGTACAGTTACAGTTTAGTTAGCTCTTCTCTGCTGTGGTTTGCTCCTTGTGTTATTTTCCATTGGGCTAATGAGGACAAACCGACAAAATCCAGAGAGACACACACAGGACCCTACTCTACAAGAGATTGTTCTTCTGTTTTTGCTGGCAGCTTATCCTACTGCTCAGATGGTACGAGGTTCAGGGAACAGACAACTTGAATTTGCCATTGTTTGTCTCATACACGTTACTACTTCTCTCTTCTAGATGACTTAAAATAATCAATTCGTGTCTTCTTCACAACATCTCTAAGATTCAGGCAGTCAGACCTCTCTCTTCTCAGCTATTTTTTTAACTGATTATGCCCAGTTCCTTAGTTCTTCCCATCAGGTATCACTTCCTTAACATTTTAACATTTTTGTTGGGTTCACCCCTTCTCCTGGTACCTTCTTCCCAATCATCTACTGGCAAAAGATAAAGTCTGGTTTCCTCTACTTCATGTTATCAGTATATAAATGAAGAATACTGCCTGGTTTTCATTCCAGGGCAACATAATTTCATTACACTGACTCATGATTTTTGGAGATTCAGACCTCTGAACTCTCAGCTCAATTTCAGTTGTCACACACTACATACCACTCAAATCTTGAAATGATAAGATAGATGGCAGAATATTTTGAGGGCTCTTTAATGCCACAAATTGTAGTTGACATGAGACAGGTGGGACCATCACAACTAGCACAAAAAAATGAAGAATCAGGTATTCAGCTAATTTTAAGATTACAATTATATAATTCATTTATTATTAATATAATAATTGGATTGTGGTATCAAATGGTCCCAGCTGCTGCGCTAGGCATTGCACAAGCTAAGGACTGAGTGCAGTCTTAGCAGAAATTACATTAGCTGTGAAGGAAAAAACCAGCAGCACCAAAAGGGGAATTGATTTGTCTGAGGTGCCACACTGAGCCTGTAACAGCACTTAGACTGAAGCCAGTTTCCTGACCTCCAGTAGTCTTTTAGCTAAAGTACACCACTACTCATATCAGGATATTTTTAAAAGCTGTGGTATTATTAAATGTTGGTGTCGATTTTAGCAAGCTACTTACAATAGCCAATACTGTAATGACAGTGAGTTAAAAAAATCTCTTATCCAGAAATGCAAATTTCTTCGAGTTTGTGAAGCAACAAGCAAAAAGATCCCATAAGTAAAACAGCCTCTGAAAATTATTATAGGCTATTTCTAGCTTAAGAAGGAAAAGTCTTGTTAATTAGAGTTCCTCATAAGGAATACAATCCTCAGATTCCATCTGATTTATCCTTTAAATCCTCAGATTTATTCAGCCTTAATAAACCATCATGATTTTAATTTTCATGGTTTGTTGCCTGCTAATTTTATCAGTTCCAGGGCTGATAAAACTTTTAATGTATGAAGTTATCAGCAAGTCATTTCTTGCTGCAATTACAGATTATGAATTCAATCCTGAAAGCTGATCATGTGCAACTTGTTCTGAAATTCAGGAACTCCAAAGATCTGGCAAAAGGGCTGTTGAAGTTATCTGGACTCTAGCTGGCTTAATATACGTCACTTATCAACAGAACTTAAATCCTTTCATAACCTCAGTATATCTCTGCCAGCTACAAAAGTACCAATAAACCATAAAAGATAGACAGATCCAAAGCTTTCTTCCCAATTAAAAAAAAATTCCTTCCAAAACATGACACTGTTTCCTAGGTCCGGTTGATACAACCTCAAGCTACAGTGGCGTCAGACAAAGGAGAAAATATAAGCAATTTTTTTTCTATTGCTCCTCCCTTGGCACTAAACAATGGCTAATAATGATTGTGGTGAAATCAGCAATATGATGTAGAGGTGCCATTTATGAACTGCTAAGGAAGGCACACACTGATCAGAATAGTTTTCATCACTGGTATGCCATGTTATGTGAGGGAACTGGGGGCACCAAGCAAGTAAGCAACGTGCTTTTACTTATGGTATCTTCAGGCCAGTTACAAAAGAGAATATCCCTTCATGATCAAAGGGATATTGAGCAATACAAAGCAATTGGAGGGAAGACTATGTCAAACCCTTTCATTTGTAGAACACCTGGAAGAAACAATGTGCTAACATTGGCATTTTGAATGTTCTCCTGTGAAAACTGCCATATAAATGATACTTTGAATGCTATTTAAAGGCAATTTCTACTGTATCAGATTTGCATGTAAATAAAGCTCTGAAAATAAAATGTATTTGAAAAGGAAATAATGTGAAATCAGGCAATTATTTCTCTTCATGAGTTAGCAGTATTATTGTATTATGCTTCTAAAGAAAAAATTAGGTCCTGCTAAAGAAAAAAATTACTATCTTTTAATCTGTGGAGTTTTCACATGTACAGCATAGATTCCCTCTAGCAATCAGCACTGCTGCAGGTATTGCATGTTTATCAAATGTGCGCAAAATTGGCAACTTACTTAGACGGAGATTTTGTGCAGCTGATGTTATGATACTGTGGGGTAGGAATACTCTACAGAGCAATGCTGGTATCGTAATTGGCTTCCACAAAAGCACATTAATGCAGGCTACCAGATAAAAGTGGGTCAGCTTCCACTCACCAGGCAGTTTCGAATGAAAGGCCAAACTATACTGAAAAGAAAAAATGTGTGTGGAAGCCATTAGGTACTAGGATAAATGTTTTTATATTTCATGTGCGAAGAGCTCATCTCTTTTAAATCCTTGAATATGAATGCTGAACTGCTCTTTCATCTGATTCTACAGTCACCCTTTGTTGGACGCAAATAACTAACACAGACCAAACCCTAATAACTGAAAAAGAAAACATGGCAACACACAGATTCCCACTGCTCTCAGAAGAATTTACATATATCAGTGGTGCCAAAAAAATTCCACATGATGGACTGTGAAACAAGGTTTTAGACACCATGAATAGCCTCATCTCCATGATCTTGGTACTCTCTTATCAAAACAATTATAGGTTAAGGAGGGTGACAGAGATTTTCAAAGATCATTTTGTGGCAATAGACCTGTATTCACAAACTTGCACGCTCACAAAGCAGAATTTCAAATTCTCCATCATACATTCAAAGCTTTATTTACTTCTCCTTTCTTTACCTCTTCTTTAAGTTCTGTCCTTGTCTCTTGTCCTTCACTCCCTTCTGAGTCTTTGTCCTCCATTTGTGCTTCCTGTCTCCTGCTCACACTTCAGATTCCCTTGGACTGCTCAGATTTCTCTGTGCATGGAATAGCGGGTCCCCAAAACTTGTTTAAGTCAAAAGAAAGAGTCCCAATGACTTCAGCAAGCTTTCAACTAATTCTGACCTGGATGTGTCTCTATCTTTGCATTGGGATATGAAAACGCACTTTTTGCACTGAATACTCCAGGTACTGTTAAATAGAGTGTCCTGCAGCATCAGAAGACATCTGCTAAATAACCATTGCATCTGCATAACATCAACTCCCCAAGGCAGTGGTATGTGATTAATTTGGGCTCATTCTACTTACTATGTAGAGCTGTGAACAGCACCAGCAAACAGACAACACCCATTTGTCATTTGAGAAGTTAGTCTTGCTTCACTCTGAAGAGATTTTTGGGGGCACCCATATTTAGACACAATTTATCCTCAAATAAGCAAGTTTATCTCCCACTAGTCCTATTGTCTAGACAGACTACTAAGACATATTTTCTAGAGTAGAGGTTAGATGGATTGAGACTCCTTTGAGAGCCCTTCACAGACTTTAATTGACTTGACTGTTTGGCAATTTTTCCTGATGTCCAGCGTAAATTCCTTTTTTTGCTCAATTTCATCCTATCACTTCCAATTATGCCTGACCAAACTGCTCAAAACAATTCTCCTCTCTGTCTCCTGACAATAAGGATGCAGCACAAGCATCTCTTATTAGCACATCTATCCTTCAGAATTTATTGGCAGTTTTGACTATGGAGTTGACATTTCATACCTGCTTCTTAAAGAGGTCAAAGTATTTTATCATCCGTGGAAGGAAACATAAGCCTGTGAATGTGTGTAGACATTACACGACCTTCCCCCTTTCTTCCACAATTGAAACGTGGTAGTTAGAGTAAGAAAGCCTGAATGTAGCTAAGTTACCTTATGCAAAGACAAAGACTCAGTGACAACATGGACTTGGAAAGTCTCTCTTCCCTCTGTTCTTACAGTAATGTTCAAAATAATTGGGTGGACAAAGACAAAGTTGAAACATCTCTTGAAGAGAAAATAGTGATGGAAAAGAAAAGCTGTATTTCCCCATACTACTTACTGGATGATGTCGTAGTAGAAACAGTAACTTTTCCTCCAGTTCCTCAAATAACATTGCAAATTCATAAAACAACAGATTTCTCCCATTCAGCTAAAATTTCAGCTCAAGACTTCTGGTGACAATAAGCTACTGCATATAGTATTCCTTTAAGTTTAGTATTTTTACGAAGAACAGGATGTTAAAATCACTCTGTATACTAAGTCTGACATAGAAGCCACAGGAAGAAAAGAACATCTGGAAAATTCTTATACATATAAACTGGATCCAAACACCTAAGGAACAATGGATTTATTTCACAGGTGCACTGAACTACATGATCAGTAGAGCCAGAAGTATGGAGTCTGGCCTTTGACAGTAAAAAATAAACTACTGCAGCCTAAGGAACCCCTTACTGACTATAGCCTTGGTAAGTCATATCCTGTCTGCAAGAATAGCTCTATTCCACAGACTAACTTCCCTTGACAGCCCTCTGGGCTGCCGGGATATGAGGTAATGCCAGTGTAATAACAGACACATTAGCATGTGGACCCAGTTACCCTCACCCCTTTGTCCACAGAATGTGTTACAGTCCTTGGAAAGGAGTTCTCTGACCCATACCTGGATGAGAGAGCAATAACACAGAGTCAATTTTGCCAAGAGTGGTGAATTCTCTGGAGATAGCTATGCTATGCCTTTGCACTGCTCTGGTAAATTTGCAAGATCCTCTCCTGTGCGTGTCAAGATCATGTATTGATACTACCCTATTTTTTTTTTCCCCCATTAATTTCTTCTATGTAACTTGTATCTAAATTGTCATATCTGCCCAGAACAGTTATGCAACAAGGGAAATGACACACAATCAATTAGCTTTATGCCCATATACACACAGACTGCCTCCAGTCATAATTGCACGTGTGTTTTCCAAGTGTGTTTTTGTTAAGAGGAGGTATATATATTGAGTTAACAGAATGTTAGTTTCCCATTACTATATGTAATTCTAAATAACAACAACAAAATGAATTAAAAAGAGAATTCAAAGCAAAGCAAGCTGTATGTATTTGAAGAAGGCCAGTCTGTTAGGTACAGTGTAGCTTCTCATTGCTAATGAATCCCAAATCACATTCTCTTTGGGGAATAAAACATTAAAACAGCCTAGGTGGTTTTCTTAACAGTAGTCAGGAATCAATGCAGAACACCTGAATCAGCAATTTCCTGACTGGCAGTCAATCTCGTAAATGCTGTAACAAAGCTTTGAGCAAAGGCCACAGAATGAGCCATTTGATTTATATGCTGGCATTGATGATGAGGTGAAGGACATTGACACAGTGAAGGTGTTGAGCTTAGCCCAATTATAACTGCTTACTTGCAGTCAGTGGTAACAATGCCTACCTGGCCAAGCTGTTCACAAGCTGTTTGATACTCAGCTCGCTGACAGAGATCTTTCACGCGCTGGTATTTGGGTAGAAAGTTTTCTTCTTGGGCATCTACCTTCTCATTCTCCCTTTTATGCAGCAGTTTACTGGAAAAGAAAAAAAAATATTTTTACGTTAATATTAACTCCAAGATAAAAATACAGTTTGCTGAAAAGACTCAGAGGAGTAGTTATTTTCCAAGTCCATACCATCTCTAGTAGCCAAAACTTAGCAGTCCAGTAGAAACTAGCATTTAGCCTGTCCAATAACACACAAGTTACTCATGTCATGCTCTCAGGGAGCATACAAAAACACATAAAATCAAGACAATGTGTTACATGCCTGAGTGACAGGCAGTGACAAGAGTCAATATAGAGAGACCACATCTCATTCTACAGGGCTGCACTTTGCAAACCCCTCACGCTCCCATTTATGTATTAAGGCAGAGGTGCAGAGGGAATGGCCAGCAGATGAAGATGCAGAGAGGAAGGGTTCTTCATAATCCCATGATACAAGCAGGAGGGTGGAGGGCAGCAGCTGAAAGCAAATTGGGATGCCTTCCCATCTCTCAATCTAAGTAAACTCCCCTTCCCCCACCACAGCAGCGTGTTCATGCAGGTTGTAGGCAAAGGCCATGCATTCCGTCCAATCACACAATCACTGCCACTAGGCATACTGCAGCCATGTCCCTGCTGACACAGCTAAATGGCTTTACACTGTGGTGGAGTGCTGCTTTGGCTTTAGCTATTCAATATCCTTCTATTTAAAAAGATTGGGCTTTGTGATTAACACTTTCCTTACCCTCTTTCCACTAGGAAGGAGTCTCTCCACACCTTCATCTTTTTCTTTAAATGAAACCTAGGAGGAAACAAGGAGAGGAAGAAGCAATTCCCACAAAACCAGTAACCAAGTTATGCCCTAGTTTTCTCTCCCACCCCTAATTCCAACAAGAAACGTGCCACATAACTGCACAAGAGGACATTCAGCTCTATGAAGCAGGGACATACGTCTCTCCACTGAAAACAATAGGATACATTTTTCTCACAGGGACAAAATCCACAACAGGTTTATGCAGTACAACTTCTTCAACATAAGCATGTTTAAGGCATGAGGCATTAACTGAATTGTCCTTGTTCACAAAGGATCACAAATTAAATCGGTCTTCCTGACTCAAATTTGGGCTCTTAACCTGCATCTACCCACAAAGTATCCTATTCTAAAGCAGCTGCTCCTTTCCCGCTTTCCCTCCACCCAACTACTTGTAAAGCAAATAGTTCTCCTTCCCTGATTTTCTCTTGCAAGCATTCTCTAGCCAGTCTAATTCTCTTCCTCAGTCTTTTTCCAATGAAAGTATGGATGGAAAGTCTTAAATAATAATTGCAGTTTTTACTGCGAGTCTGTCTTTATATTATAGTCTGACACACAATCAACGCCGTCAATTATTTTACTATTTATTCAATATGAAATGCTTTGCTACAAATGATGCCACAGAGACATTTAAAATCTGTAACTCACATAGTTGAAGACTTTCATGTGTAGCCCTCTTACTTCTACACAGACTACATTTAGTATATACAGATGCCACATATGCCATACATCTAGAATATGAATGTGCCAAAATGAAAATAAATGACTGAAGTGAGTTGTATATGCCAAATAGTCTTCAGACTTTCCAGTGAATGTTGTACTCAGACAGATGGTGGTTTTCTTATATTTTCCTTTAAATTTTCTGCATGCTGCTGAACACCTGTTCAGTCTTGCAAAAACACATGCATGTTTCCATGCAACATTTCCATTTCTTACCTATTGACTGGTCTCTCAGAATCCAGCAGCTTTAGAATGGATTTACCATCCATATCAGATGGAATATCCAATCCAGCAATATCTAGAATTGTGGGTGCAAGATCAATATTCAACACAATGTGAGGATTCCTGAAAAAAACATAGGAGAACACAGTTTAAAGTCTATACAATAATACCAAGCAACTCCAGCTTCCACAGAGTCCAAGGATCTGAAAAGTCTTATTTTGTGACACCTGCAAATAAAAGAGGACACAATCTGATTCCTTTCCATGATGGAAATTAACATATAATACATAGATAAGTTGCATAACCTCAAGGGGACTAATACAAATATTTTAAACTTTAGCATAGAGCATTTTTGAGAAAGAAAAATAGTTCATAAGGCAAAGTTAGTTAATTTTTGCAAAAGACAGTTTAAAAAGCATTGGAAAAACTGTTTGGGTGTCTTACAGAATCAAAATGACTGCCAAATATATTAATGACTTTCTTAAAAAGTAGATTTGGCAGATAGCACATGCTTTACCTGTTTCGAAATCTGGTATAGAAATGAGTACCTCAGTTCCTATCACAGTAGGCATGTTCTGAAGAGAACATGAGAAATGTATTGCTAGGCACTAGTGAAAACTAAAAGTGACTGCTAATTTACAGTGTGAGACAGAAAAAGGAAAGGGATGAAAAAAAAAGCAGCACGGAAGAAACAGTTATGAAGAAAAAAAGAGAAAAAAATAACAGCTTTAATTAAAATGATCTTTCAAAGGGCACACATTTGCACATTCTGCAAAAACTTATGAACAGCCACCCTCTGGTACTTTGCAGAGTACGGCACATGCTCCTCAGCCACCGCAGTTAACAGTACGTCTGAATTCAAACTGACTTCAGATTTGGTTAAAACACTAGCGTTAACTCCCAAGTAGTATGTTAGCTTCTATCCCCAAACCCACTGAACTGTCACAGCTAAATATGAGTTAATATATCAGAGCATCTGGCTCTGACAGATGAACTCATATCCATCCAGCCCAGAATTCAGTAGCTAAATGAATACCCAAAATTTTTAATCATGTGATTTGGTTTTACTGTAGGTCTGCTTTTGCAGAAGTGTTTTCTGTTTATGTTCACAGAATCACAGAGTATCCTGAGCTGGAAAGGACCTACAAGGATCTCTGAGTCCAACTTGTGGCCCTGCACAGGACAGCCACAAGAATCCCAACACGTGCCTGAAAGCATTGTCCAAAATGCTTCTTCAGCTCCGGCAGGTTCAGTGCCAAGACTGCTTCCCCCAGCAGCCTGTCCCAGTGCCTGAACATCCTCTGCAAGAAGGGCATTTTCCCAATATCCAACCTAAACCTCCCCTGCCAGAACTTCATGCTGTTCCCTTGAGTCCTGTCACTAGTCACCAGAGAGAAGGTGTTGGTGCCTATCCCTTTGTTTCTCCTTAAGAGGAAGTTGTATACTGCTATGGGGTCTCCCCTCCCCTCAGTCTCCTCCAGTCTGAAAAAGCCAAGTGACCTCAGCTGCACCTCACAAGGCTCCAGGCCTATCACCATCTTCATAGCCTCCTTTGGATGCTCTCTAAATAGCTTTATATCCTTCTAATATTGTAGTGCCCCAAACTGCCCCCAGAACTCAAGCTGAGGCTGCCCCAGCACAGAGCAGAGCAGGACAATCCCCTCCCTTGCCTGGCCAGCAATGCTGGGCCTGGTGCTCCCCCAGGACACGGTTGGCCCTCCTGGCTTCCAGGGCAGTGCTGACTCTCATTCGACTTTCTGTCGACCAGGATCCCCCAGTCCCTTTCCAAAGCTGGTCTCCAGCCTCTCTCTCCCCAGAGTCTGTCTGTATCTCCAGGGTTGCCCTGTTGCAGGTGAAGATTCCAAAACTTGCCCTTGTTAAACTTCAGAGAGCTGATGATTGCCCACCTCTCTAATTTGTCAGTGTGTCTCTGCAGGGCCTCTCTGCCTTTGCGAGGGTCGACAGCTCCTCCCAATTTAGTATCATCAGCAAATTTACTTCATATTCCTTCATGTCCTGCACCCCAGTTGTTCATTACATTGAATCTTAAAAACTCATTTCAACCATGTCTATGATAGTGTTGAAGTTGAGTGCGCAATTACTCACAATATTACATATATAAATACTGTTTATCAGCCGTGTGCTATTGCTTTTCCTTACTTCTTTGGAAAACAAGGATTAAAAAATCACAACAGACCCTCCATTTCTTGAAAGTGGGGAAAAATAATAACATGAGCATACTGCTACACAAACAGTGTTCTACAGCACTGAGCATAAAGAATCACCATGTTATGACCAGCAGGCACAAAGGAAGGATGGGACCAGATGGACTGCAATACATGTCAGTGCAGAATTCCAGCTCAGAATACAGGACAGAAGAAAGCTGCTAAATTCACACTATTTAATGAGATACTATTTTAAAATTACTACATCTTTGAGTGAGCAAGCAAACAGGCACTGACAAGAGCATAGGTGATGAATTAAATTGATGTATGCGATTTGATTTTAATTACTGATAATTATGATGTAGCATATTTAGTAACAGAAATGAGAGGTTAGTAATCAATCACTTGCTACAGTGATTGATATTAAAATTTCCCTGGTATCCAAAGGGAGTCATGACAATTATTCTGCAGGAAAAACATAAGGTTCACACAAAACACAGATGACAGAAGTTCTACCATTAAAGAAAATCAGGCTGAGAGGGAAGATCAATTTATTATCTGATGTATTCCCTCTCCAAGGTGTTTTACTCTGTTCTTCCTATTTGCTCTACTGTGACAAGCTCTGTTCTGTTAAAACTCTGTCAGGCTGACTATTCCAATTCTAACAGAAAGATGTTTTCATCTTTGGAAGTCTGAAAAATAAAATTCAGTGGGAAGGTTTCAGAGCTTTTGTGGATATCTGTGTGTAAGGATCCTTGAACTACCACAGACACAATGTGGCTGGTCTCTAGCACTATGTTGCAGAAGCACTAGCTCAGTCACTTGGGCCATGTTAGCACTGACTCTCCAGGAAGGCCAAAAACTGCAGACAAAGGGAAAGAGAGCAGGTTTGTAGAAGGCTATTCCAGCTCATTTGAAATTCCGGGCTGCTGCAGACAAAACTCTTTCAGTGCCAAGGTAGTATGTTTAATCCCAACTGAGGAATCTCTCCCTGCTCTTTAAAGAATATTATTTTTTTCACATGCACAACTGCTGAAAATAAATTAGAAACACAGTGTAATAGCTACAGAATTTAACATTTTTCTGCCTGCAGATAATGTGAATCAGTGAATTTAACCAGCATACAGAATGAGATTTTTTTTATAACTATTTGTTATCATATTACACATTAGATGCATTCCTCCGCAGTAAAGAAAAAATTGTGTGTGGAAGACTGTGTGTGTTAATTATGCTAAAACATGCACACTGATACAACTATTAGGCAGCAATTTATGGCACTCTGTCCAACATCATTACTTAAGTGCAAATATTTGCTATCCAAAATAATTGCTTAGAAAGTGTATTTGCTTAATTTTTTAGCTGATCAAAGCTACCATTTCAATTAACAGTCATACTCTGCATGCTTGTGTGCATCTGACAAACAGGCCTAACCACATAGTCCCAAAGAACGAGCCAGAAAGAATATTTTGTGGATGATAGTATATGAACTGATCATTATAAATTGAAACAAGTGACTCCAGTGTTCACCAATAATTATCTACTATGGCATTATACAGTATATTTTTTAACTTTAAAATGACAGTTACGTGTATAATTTGCACTCCTTAAAAGAATGCAAGTAAGTGTTTCCTAGACTGGACATCATTCAAAGTGATTTTTCCACTAGATCCACTGAAGTGCAGTGGCTTGTGCTGCACACCCACGCAAGCAAAAAGGCAATGGCCTTGAGTTTGTTACACCAGCCTGTGCAATCAGTTCTGTTTTTTGAGTAGACATATTTTTCTGCCAAAGATAACCAGGATGGGCAATACTTTGTGCCTCCATTTGGCTGCCAGGTCAATACAACTAGAGATGTGAACATGAAATTTTCAGGTCACAACACACACAATAGCAAAGAACTTACAAGGACCCAGCCTCCACATTTGGTCCTCGGACATAGAATGGAACTCTGATATCAAACTCATATGGCATAGACTTCCCTTTCACCAGCCCAAACTGCCCAATATGATAACCATGGTCGGCCATGTATATTATATACGTATTTTCCAGTTCTCCAGTTTCAGCCAACATATTGTAAATCTGAAAAAGAGCAAAACAAAATATGAAATTAATTCCACTGAGTAGCTCTACATGTGGAACACTGGATATCACTTTCTGCCTATGTGCAACATACAAATAACAACAGCTAAGGATGGCACTGAGTTATCACAATGAACCACTCTGAATAATACATAATCACATCTTAATTTTACTAACTGAATATTGTGGCTATTACAAGGCAAAACTCTGTTTCAAGGTAAAACACAGCATGCCATTTCAAAAATGTTTGGGTTCAGTATTTTGCGTGAGAGCTGTCAAGATAGTACTAAATACATACAGTAACACAAGGTGTCATTTCAAAATTTTCTCTCCAGTTTTATCTTTTTCTTGCAGCAAGCAATTTTAATAAAATGACAGCCTTTTGAATCTCACATATATTCAGGCAGCACTCAACAACTTCAGCTTCAAACAAATAAGTCTCCATTATGCAGAATATTTGCAAAATATCTTCCAGATAAATATCGCTCCATCATAGTACTCTCACTATGGAGAATTACAAGGAGATTTAAATGTGGATGCTTCTACAGATTTACATAAGAAACTATGTGAAATGTGCCAACTTTAGCATCAAGGATCGATTTTCATGTGACATTTTGGCTTGAGAAAGGTAAGGTGGTGGAATACCACCAAAGTGGTGCCTCACACAGGTGCAAAACACATCAGCACAGGACAAAACTCTGTTGTGTTGGTTTGGGAGTTTATTTTTGGTTCTTTTTCAGGTTGTTTTGTTTGTGGGTTTGGCTTTTTTTGGCTTTTGTTTTGGTTTTGGAGGGGTTGTGCAGGGTTTTTGGCGGTTTTTTGTTTTGGTTTGTTTGTTTGTTTTGGGTTTTGGGTTTTTTTTGAGTGTGTGAGGTTTTTTGTTGTTTTTTCTTTTTAATTTTGAAAGACTATTAACACATATAAATCAGTAGAAAAAGATCAGCCTAACTTTGTAATTAGAACTAAAAAAGAACCTAACTGACTTGCCTGCAGTAAATCACCTGGAGTGAAAACCTTTTACTAAACAGAAAATCCTAATAGTGTAGTAAAATCACCAATTTCCCCTAATGCTGGTATCTGATCCATCTAAACAGCTTCATTAACAGGAAGCAGAGGTCATATTTGCCTGAATCAGTAATTATAAGATATTAGTAATTATATTAGTAACAAGCTTATGCAATGCCATCCAGATAATCTCCTTTTTGCCTTAGAGGACTCCTCTAAGTCTAATTTAGACTCCTCTAATCCTCTAATTTATGTTCTAGCTTTTTTTGACTAAGAATGCCAAGAGATAAGCAGTAATTGCAACACTTTTAAATCTGCATAACCATTCTTTTTCAGTATAGCTTTTAGTGAATCCAGATCTTTCTGTGGGAGACATATAGTTTGTATTAAGAAATCTCATTGTTAGATGATGCAGATAATTTTAAAATACCAATCTATGTATTTATTTACTTCCAATATTTAACCTCCTGGGCTGGGTTTACCATGGGATCATTCCAGTTAGGACTCCTGTATCATCACTTTTTGCTGCTGTTGTTTTCTTCTCTCACAAACTCAGTGTCACAAGATTAAAATAGACACACATTTAGGTAGTTATTTCCAACAGGCTATATGATGACTTTCTTTATCAAAGGTACATTTTTAGGCTTTATGATGCGTAGATTTTCAGGCAATCCCTTTCTCCTCCCCTTAATCAGCAGTAGTTCTGTGGCATCAAGTCAGCTTGTTCACACCACCCAACTCAGGGTACCTGTCTTTAGGAGATGAGGAACCTTACACATTGAATAAAGAGACAAAACGATCAGAGGTGAGAGGATTACACACTATTAAAAAACTGATGCGGTCCTTCTCCACCTTCTTTCTCCCTTATCTTCATATGCAGGACTATGTGGAGCTTAACTCAAGAAACAAGCACCTGTTTAGCCAAAAAACAAAACAAAACAAAAGCGACTATTAATCTTACCATCTCCATAGAGTCATCCACAGACATGAGTGTTTGAAGGCGCTTTCTCTGTAGCATGTTAGTGAACTCCATATGTATGGGTTTCATGGGACCGGTATACCTCATTATCCAGTGCTTGTCTGGGTTTGGAGCATAGTTATAACTGGGAGTACTAAGGAAATGAGAGAAAACCACAATGTTTTAGCCAAGTAGAAAAAAGTGACAGTAATGAATATTAATTTCTATTTGATCAACACTATAGGAAGTACTATCTGAGGTGCACAAGAAAATATTAAGATTATTTTCGAAATGTCTTCTAGTTTCATGTTATGAAACACGGGAAAATGAAAACAACTTGGGGGGGGAATAAAATCTATGAAAACATTAAACATACCTTATCTTTCGAGTGATTTCAGACTAACAAGTGTACATTTCAAGGCCAAGGGACTTAGCCTCAGAAGTCTTAACTCCACAAGCATGATCAGGATGAAGCACATATTACAGAGCTCCTACTCATGTAATTGCTTTGCTTTCACTCCACTCACATTAGCACCAAATACTACGTCTTGTGCAAGCTGTTTAAAAATAACTATACAATTTGCTGTAGAGGTTCTACTATGTTCTTTAACAGCTTTTTGGAATTCAGCATGACTGGCTACTTGAATACTTTCACACTTATGCAACAGAGGAGCACAGGCACTCTGTCTACTGGTATCCAATTGCATGTGAGCAGCAGAAGTGGATACACAGCCGGATTTTAAAGACCTGCAAAGAAAAGTGGGATGAGGAAAATAGGGCTGTATTTTGAAGACTCATTCCAGCCACCAACTCCTTTACTTGAAGTCCCTGCAAAATCCCAATAACTGGGTTCAACATCCACCTGGAATCTCACTGTCCCTCAAAGTTCTCACGATCCTGGGACGTCATTAAAGTGATGAGGAAAAATATTGTCCACAGTTTCACATGGTTGGGAGTCCCAGCAATCACTTTTCTATGCATAATTATATTACTTCAGGTTAGCTGAACCTAAATAAAAGATTTATATTACCACCATGATGTCAACTCTCCACATCACCAACTCATTAAAAGATATTATTATAGCTTACATTTGCAAGAAATACTATTCTTACATACTATATTTATTCCTTATTACTTATGGTTGAAGACCACCTTTTACAATTTCTTCACATCATGGCTCAAAGACATCACGCACAGAGTCTAAAGTGTTAAAAATTACTTTTCCTAGGTAATTTGGTTAGACTTCCTTTTTTCATTCAAAGCAGTAAACTTGGTCTGTGCCAATCTGCAAGCCAAGAGAGTAACACAGTAACACAGGAAAAAATAGCAAATACTCATTTACTTTCCTCTTACCAACACAGAATTTCCTGATAAATTCCTATTTGGGAAATTTCTACTGTTGGTTTTGTGTAGGCAAGAGAGCAGCAAGGTAAGTTATTAAGCTAAAAAATAACATCAGCTGAAACTTCTCATCAAAATACTGCGTATCTAATGTATCTCTGAATATGACAGTCAGAAGACATTCAATATAAATATTAAACTAATAATCCGACAGTGAAATGTTTTATGCTGAAAGCCTCTGTTAGATGCTATCTGAAAAACTTTTTTAGGTGGCAAGTGGAGGCTTCTTCATACAGGGAGGAAAGTGCTGCTGTCTATTCTCTCTGTATTGTTAATAGTCTCTTGAATTTCAGAATGTTATTGTGGTTGAAATAATGACATTGCTTCTCTGAAAATGCTGACCGTTACGGAAACTGTTGCTATGTGATGCTCAGAATGAATCAAAAATGCTTCGCTAACTCCTTTTCAGCTTACTTTGTAATATCCTGGCTGATTTGAAACCTCCCACTATTTAGTCCAACTAAAGCCCACAATTTTCTTTGATTACTACAAATGTAACCCTTTAATCCTTAACAGATTTGTCTGTCTTATGGGAAAAATACAAAAAAGTAACATTCCTAGAAGCTAGCTGAAACAACTTCTTCGAATGTATGCAGAAGGGAAGCCCCAAACAGACTGAATTTGACCTTGAAAAAGATGGATGGTAAAATGTACCCTCTATTGAAGTGAATTCTGATCACCGCTAAAACTGCCCAGCTGCCACATTCTCTACAGCTCACAATACAGGCAGCAATAAAGGAAAACCATGCAGCTGAGGGATTTTCTCTGTGAATAATTTTCAAACAAGACAAGACTGAAGATGCTCACAGAGAGGAGCTCTACAGAATGAGATGGAGAGAGTCTGCAGTATAGGGCAGAATGGTCATACCAGCCAGAATATGGTAGAGAATCAAGAGAACAGCAGCAGAAATTAGCCACAGAAGTACATACCAGAGCTCCAAGGCAAAGCAGCACCCTGACTAAAACCCATACCACTGGCTTTTAGCTATTACTAGCAACGCCACATGATGTAGTGTGTACATCAACCAATGTCAAGCACTACCATCCCACTTTCACTTGGCTTTTCTTTTCCACAGAATCCACTTACAGTCTTCGCCACTGCTGCCACAAGGAAAGGTGTGGAGTCATACCACACAGTGTACTGCCTTCTGGTTTGGGGACTAGGCAAAGACTTTGTTCAGGGTATTGCTTATTGCTTTAGGGCAATTTGTAAGTGTTCCACTTGCATTCTGATCCTTCCTTACAATATCCACATGACAACCAAACAGTAAGAACTGCCTGCAACCCTTTATCATTGAGAGATTTATCTGTCACTGAGATTCCCTGGAATTTGGGAACAAGGGGAAAAATGGAAAGTAGAGAACTAATTTGTATCATTCCTTCACTGTATGTACACATTCTGCATTTTCACATTTACTCTTAAACCTAGGCCACTGAAAACTCCTCTTAAATATTTGTGACAAGTTATGCCAAGAGTACTATAAAGAAAACATTGTTCACCCAGAGGTACCCAGAACTTCCATACTCCAGAACCTGAAAATCAAAGGTTTTGTTTTTTCCTTACATGTGTTGTGAGGCATTAGGAAAGAGCTGTGAGTACTGAGGGGCTGAATCTTCAGGGCCATGAGGAGCAGCATGGCTTATAACCATCAGTACTGGCCTGTGAGGATACATCTTCTTTGATATTCTAAAGAAGGTAATACTGTCATTGGTAATCAGATCAGTCAGATAATCCTGCAAGTAGAAGCAAACGTATAATGAGACACTTGAAAAGGAATTTCAAACTGGGAGATAATAGGAAGGAGACGTCTGAGGTACCATAAGAAATAGGAAAAAAAAAGCTACTTCACTAAGAAAGGTAGGAGGAAGAAGTAAGTTACAGATGTTAAAATCTCAAAAAACTAAAATCAAATAATGCTTTCTTCAGTGCCTAGAAAAACAAAAACCAACAGCTTCTAGCTTTTTCTCAGAAATGAATGACACTAAAGAAGATCAAATAGTACTCTTTCTTCCTAAAGTGGATAACTACATTATGAAAAACACAATGCTAAATACAATGACCAGGTATGAATGAAAAAAAATTATCAGTGTCGGTATCTTCTAAGGTGTATAGTCCAACCTTACATCACAAAAATACTTTGAAAAACCAAATGGCTCAATATTCTTTTTTCTTAACCTTCTTCTGAACCAGAAGTCACTAACACGAGAAGATGGTGGGCTAATTGAACGAAAGACTTCATTCAAAAATACAGTGACAATCTGATAGAGATGTAGCTCTATTGCACATATTGTTGAGAATTTAGAAATCTTCCTGTAGAAGAGTTGGACTCTCTCTATACTTTCTAAGAAGTGTCATTATCATTCTTATGATATCTGCAAGAGCTATAGGGATTGAAGACAGGATTTTTAATGACAAGCCATGCTCTCCCTTAGGTGCTTCACAGGAACACTGCAAGTATAAATATCCATCAAACAGTAGGATATGAAACTACACCTTAAAAAAACCCAAAATAACTGTCATGTCACAGCAGAATGTAAAATCAGATGTAACATATGGTCAAGCCAACAAGTACAAGGTGTGGTATAGACTGGATTGCATCTCCTTTTGAGTACAGCTTTCTGCCCATGGTTAAGACACTTGCTCCTCTTCACCTCTGTCAGCATCCTTGGTCTGAAAAGTCAGCTTGTCATTCAAAGGAAGCCTTTTCCACAGACTATATTTACTTCCCCCAAGTTGTTTCTTGTCTATCCCAGAACAAGGCTGGCAAAGTCTCCATTTATAATTTTACACACTGGTCCCAACACAAGGCATGACTGTTACAAAACTGCCATGATTATGACTGTTCCTGGGATGGTATTTTCACTCTAAATAGGCATTAAATGAAGGACTTCCACTCATAAAAGTAGGCAGGGGAAGGGAAAATGTACCAAAGCAAAACTGACTTCTGAACATGCTTTCAATGCCTGAGATGGTATTCACAGCTGAGAGAGAATACTGAAGTGCTCTCAAAAATGCACTGCTGTTTATCTTCATTGTGCTGCTTCTTTAAGCCAGTCAATCACTTTAAGCCTGTAACTCCTCTTTGATTTAGCCATTAGAAGAGCAGAGTTTTCCAATTTCATTTTAAAGAGACAGGTTTCCACATGGTCAAAAGTGAAAATCACTACAAACCCAGCATTTACCAGGCCAAAAGACCAAACAGAAACATTTCACTGAACTGATTTCTTTTGGTTTTTTTTTAAAGGTCCACATTATAGAGGTTGTAGTTGTACGAAATTAAAATTCATCTAAAAGATGTCGGCAGAAACTGAAAAAGAAAAATCAAAGTAGAATGTATTTTATAAGAAAATCTGAAAGAATTTAATTTTCAGAGAAGCTTAGCAGTTACTTTAGAGGACAAAATGAACTGTTGTTTTGGGTTTTTTTCCTAGTTTTCCACTGGCACATAATTAACATCAGCTGGTTAAACAGATAGGACTAAAAAATAGTTTGATTATATTGCTCATTGCTGGAAAATCACATTTTCAGCAACAAGAATGGCAGGAAAGAAAGAGAAACAGTCTTCCAATTCGGCTTCTGTTTGCTCATTTGAACTCCAGTGTTAACATCAACCAGTGCTGTTGCTCTGCACACTATCATCTGTTTATTACTGTAGCTGTTTATTATGCAAGAATATGAAGATTATAAAAAGTCTGTCTTTTCATCAGCCTTATTTTTTGATTTATTTATTACCAAAATCAGTAAGAAAAACTAAAACAAGTGAAAACCTTAACATTTTCAAGTCTGGCATACACAAACAGTTGAATATATTGGAACATAAAGCTCCCTGTTGGCTCCTTGGTACAATGGAGATGGAGAACAGTGCCTATGAAATCACTTGACTGACACTGTTCCACAGAAGATATATTTCCATCACAACATTTTAGTACATGGCTGTAAAGATTAGCTCTGTCATTCTTCATAGATCAGAAGGAAAACAGAAGACAAATAATTCTGTACACTAGTTTGCACCTTCCCTTTAGCAGCTGATGATGGAAAAGGCAGCCCTAGAAGACTGTGAAGTTTTATCTCTCAGCACAAAGTACATTCAATTATAAAAGGCAAATAGGGCAAAGGAAAATGGAAATCACAGAGAGGAAACCACAGACACCAACCTTTTAAAGGAAAAACTGGCTGTGAACACTATGCTAATGAAACACAAATAGGAAGGCAGGATTTGCCATCAATAAGAGAAAGCGAACAAAACATCTGTTAAACAAACATACATTACAAATCACTTCAGAATGAGTCAACTTCCTTAGTGATACACTAAAACTAGAGCAGTTTATGGATAGATTTAGTTACCATCCTACTTCAGAGTCACTTCTGCCCACTTTAGGACTTCACTGAAGCTGGTTCCTTTGGAAAGGAACACTTTTAGCTGAAATAAACATATGCCTGACTGCAAGCAGGTATTGAGCTGTAACATGTTAGATGAGGAAAAAAATAATACTGTGTTTGACAATGACTATCAAGCATTTTTGTAAGTGTGGTCAGGATATAACATCCTTGAAAGGATATTAAGAAACACATGCATCTGTATGCACAGAAATACAAACATAATATTTAAATTCTCCACTCATTCAGAATTATCATAAATTGTACCAAGATTCTGTGAACACTCCATAATATTGTGGCTGTGAAACAAGTTGCTTATACTAAAAGGATTGGTCTAGCTGGAGGGAAACGGATTCTTATCTCATTAATGCTTGTCTAACTCCGCTGACACAATAATTACATACAAAGCACAGAAATAGCTAACACACAGCACCTTCAGCTTGTAGTATCTAATACAGTCTCAGAATATTTTACTTGTTTCCACTGCTGGTAGTAATGTTTTCAGGAACGTGACACTCCCAGAATGGAAGGTAACCATGCCCAAACACTACTGTTACCAGTTGTAGATAATGTTACACGCACTGGCTTTCAAGTATAAAAAGAGACTGAAACCATAAAGTACAGCTTTCTTATGGTCATGTCTAAATGTAAATAGAAATAAATCAACAGGACCTACCCTGGAGTAGTCATATCCATGCTTCTCCTTCACTCCGTTTCTACAGAGTGTGTAGTTGTAAAATCGAGAATTTTTAAGTAATCCAACCCATTCTTTCCAACCAGGAGGCACATAGGAGCCATTGTATTCATTAAGGTACTTTCCAAAGAAAGCTAGGGGTAGAAAACAGAAGTGTAGTAAGAAGGCATAACAGAAACACCATAGTTAAAGAGATTCTTTCCTTTCTGTTTTTTCTTAAAATAATTTTGTCCTCTCCATTACAATAGATTTAAGGTAAGTTCTGAGTTTTAAGCTTGCATCTGTTTTTTTAATTTGTATCTCTATAATGTAGATATTTTGATTTACAACCTATGTATATGAGAAACTGGACCACGATTACCATTATATTTTCTTTTTCAGTGCCTGATATACTTGGAATCAGACCACATGTTCTTCCTCCTAGACTCTTCATATCCTTCACGCTGCTGAGCTGCATCCATCCACCTATTAGTGCCCCATGAAATTGAACTTCCCACTAAGAGTGTGAAATTAAAACTCATGTTTTAAGATATTAACACTCTACATTTAAACATGAATGCTGTGCATAAAGTACTTAAAAAATTTATTTAGAACATTGTTTTTCTGAGCTATTTCAACAGACAATTTTCCAGATATTAACTTGGGTTTTGAGCATGAGTATTAATTACTCCTAAAGATTTGTTTATCTCTTTAAAATCTTTTACTTCTGTATCTGGTATCAGTTTTCCCCAGCTCAAAGTTGAACAATGAGCTACAATTGCCCAATCCCTTAGTATAGGGATGGAGTGGGGGGAGCGAGGGAACACTTCTGTCCTTTTTTCTGAGGTATATCTAGCAAAAATTACTTTCAGTATTTTTGTCCCGAGAGACAATCAGAGGAAAGCAGATGAGAGAGTACTCTTGGCATTGCATGGAACAACCAGTTAGCCCAAAGGTCAACTACATTTTGCCTTCACATCATGGCCAAATATACTCTTAGACTGACAATATACAGTGGAATAAACCTCGTGAAATTAATGGGTTTACTGCAGAAATAAGGGAGTTCCAAGATAAAATCCTGTAATTCAGTATTAAATTTGGTTCCATGGGTAAGATGTTTTCAAGAGATACCAGTTCTTTTTAGGTATCAAAATAACTGACCAAGCTTTCCAAAAATCAGCAACTCCTAAATGCTGAAGCCACCTTCAAAATAGTCAACAAAATGGTCCCAGTCAGCAACTTTTGTGACAACTGAAAATATGACACTACTGTAAGGGTTAGAAGATGTGGCATTAGTATTATTACCTTAGTAACTGCAGGAAATCTAATGAGTTGCATAAAACATACAGTGAGTCCCTCAATCTTAGAGTATTTTCAAGGATGCAAAGAGGGGCTTAAGACTACATTTTGTTATCAGATCCCTTTAGTAACATCAGTTTCAAGATGCTAAGGAAGACTGGGTTCTGAGTACCTTTTACTGTTTCTTGTCTCTTGTATGTCTGCAACAGTCCTTGAAATGATGAATCCATTGAAGTACTTCACCAGGTAGATTAAGAGGAGAAACACAGGTGTGTATTCACACACACATTTTAGTCTACTGTGCACTGATGGCCAATTTTTCTCTACCTTGCAGCACACTGATAGTGCAGTGTGCTATCACATGCTCCATCCACTATCTCGCAGGGGACTAGTCTGATATCTAGCAGGACAAAGGCAAAGCACAGTAATCTTTGTGACACCTTTGTTCTTCTTCCTGAATTTGCATTGCACATTCCTCAGCGGTTGCCAAGGATCAGTGCCAAGATCTATTTACAGGGGAATTGGTGGGAGGGGAGCAGATGAAGCCAAATAAAACAAAAGTACTCAAACTAAATACCTTGAAATGGTCAACAAGGAATCAAACCAAAGAATGCTGATGGTGAGCCAAGTGTTGCTTGTCCTTCTCAGATAAGCAAATTTCCAATGGAATTGGGACCAAAGGTCCTTTTCACTGATGCCTAGGACAGCTTACAAAAGTTTAAACCCAACTAGAACCGTAAGGCACAAATATCTTTCTGAACATCCCTCTCGGGCACCCTTTGAAAGTTAAAAGGAAAAAAAATGTAGAAATAGTAATCTTTATGTCACCAATCTTTATTACAATTCAGGACATGATGTCTTGGTGTATCATAACAGCATGATTTCCTACACCGGGCAGCAGAAGGGGCAGTGGGAGTGCTTGCTGGTGCCGCGGCTGAGAACGCTCCTTTACGACACACCTCACTAGCACTCCTCAGTCTGCTCATACACCTTGGCAGCCAATCCTGACAATTCAGATTTTCCATAAAACGTTTCCTAATGTCAAAACCACAATAGCGAGACATTTTAATAAAAATTTATCATGGGCATCACGCCCCCCCTTTTATACACCATGAGCACAGAAGAATCTTAACATTTAGATTTATCCTCCTCTTTCCACATGCAAGATTTCTTCCTCTTCCACATGTAAAACTCAAAAACCTCCTCAATAGTAGATTGTCAGACTTTTTAAAATAACTTTTAAAATGCTTTTTTACTCTAAGCAAAAGTTTACCCAGCTTAATGCTGAATCTTTACTAAAATACCAAAGTCTGCACTATGCTGTTTGGGCAACCCCTGAAAGAATTTCATTTAGAGCCATTTTGTTCATAGGATCTGAAGAAAACCTGGTTGCCAAGTTTCAGGGAGCTATTAGGATATTCCGCACAAGAATAATTATTTGCTGTATTTTAACAAAGTTGGGTGTTTTCCCATCTACCAATAAACCAGGAAGAAACCTACTAAAAGCATTAGTTCATGAATAAAAATAATAAAGTCTTACTGAATCCAATTAGGTGAAAAGTCCAACCACAGTTCAGTATAATCACAGACTTCCTTTCAACAAGATATACACTGAATAAAAAGTCATCTAGATTTTACAGTCGTTTATTGTCTGTACATTTACCTTTTACTTTTGACAAAAAAATATATTTGACACTTTTTTTGTAATCAACCAATAACCTCTTACAGTTCTGAAATGCCTCCATCTCAAAAATGTACCTAGTCCTCCCACACATAACACACAGGCAGGGATGCAAAGTGCTATTGTCTCTAACTTGGAAGACAAGACAAAGGTCTCAGGGCAGTACTTTTGCTACCAAAACATACAAAAAGACACGAGCTTGCTTAAATTCAAAGAAATAGAAATTCAACTTTCAGAAACTGGAATTAGAATCTATCTGCAAATTTTATGCTGTAGGCACTGGCAAGTCTCTGGAAACATTACTGTTCTCCTATGCACTTCATTAAGGCATACAGCTTATTTGAACTCCCATATCACTAAATTCTTCCAGTGCCAACTCAATTGTGTATCACTGCTGTGGAGGACAGGTATAGAACCATGTGGGCGATACAGAACACTCACACCTTAAACATACAGGAAAAACAACTTAGGAAAAATTGTCCTGAGTACATTACGCTAGTAAAATAACCTTGATGATTTTGAAAGACCATCTTACTAACTCACCACCACGAACCAAGCCTATCAGAAGAAGTAGTAAGATGGACTGAGTCAGTAGATCTGGGCTATACATGAGGACTCATCGTAGATCCTTGGTTTCCTTTTGCAATAACAGCTATCATGATATAGACACTCTGCAGAATCTTTCTTTCACATCAATTTCAAGCCCGATAGTCTCAAACTATCTAATGGACGACAGGCCTTGCTAAGACAGTAATATTTCTATACAGAGAGCAGAGGACCTATGGAAACTAATTTACCTTCTAGATAAATAATTTAGAAACCTGCTACCCAGTTTTGTAAGTTACCAAAATGTCCTGGAGGTATCCAACACTTCAGTTCCTAGTCGAGCAAATCACTTCTAAAAATTAAGTCTGACTTTTAAATCACTTGGTTATTATTTTTAACAACGGCCTGCAGTCCTTCATCGACTGCAAAAGCCATCTGTTCTGCAAATAGGTTGTTACTCTGATCTGGATAATCTGTTTTCATTATATGCAGATAACATGACAGAGTGCAGTATGGCATAGTGGCTAGGGCACTGGAGGGTGGATGAAAACTTGCATCTCTTCTTTGTGTTGGTTTTCATCTGCATGGGACCTTGTAGAAAGTACTTCACAATTCTGTTTCTACTTCTGTCTATGCTTTGAGTTTTTAGGTCACTCGTTATTCCTCATCAAGCTATTATACACAAAGATCAACTTAAGTTTTTAAGTATTTCTGTAAGAAAAAATAGCAAGCAGCAACTATTGCATAGAGCAAATTCTACAGCAGGGAACAGTTAATCTAAGAGTCTTATTCCTGACCTGTATCTAGATATTAAAAACTGGTCACATGTTTATTAAAGGAGGAATGAACCTCAAAGGCTATTCACCAATAGCCTTTCTTCTCCTTCTTACAATTTAATGTTAAAATCACTTTAAAATAGCAAAAGCTCAGACAGTGAAGTACAAAATAATTACTTGAATGGAGTCAGCCACTGTATCTTCTTACTCTAATATTAATGGAAGGAAATGGAAAGCTGTCACTGAATTTTAATTAATTCATTAGTTGATTATTGTAAAGCCCCATGAAAACGCTAAGAATGATTATTACTTTTATTCCAAATAAATATTTCATAATGGCAGAGTTGGACCTCCCAAACCCACTTTTCTCTAGGTTCAAAATACACGATTGGTTCAAAATCGCATTTTATTAATTCTTTGTATAATTCAAGTACAGACTTACCACCACAAAGAGATACCCACACATCACCATAGAAGCAGCAGCTTTTGCCTTTGTTAATACGTTCATTTAACTGAACAGGGGTAGCTGTACTATAGGGTACTGCTCAACAGGAACAAGGAAGGTAAGTTAGTCAAAATGTGTACTGCATTTGGTGCATACTGAGCCACATTCAGCCCTAACATAAATTAACGGAACTCTCTCAGAAGAATCACTGAAGCAAAAGTGTCCTTCTGCCAGGCTGCAATTGACCTACCATCCCTAGTTCTTTTGAATTTCTTAAGATAAAACATGTCTTTTCATTTCCTGACTGCAGAGAAGGCTGACAAAATACCTTAGAATCAGTCATCAATTTAAGACCTCATCATTCAGCCAGCTGGACAAGCGGAAAAGAGAAGCTTTTCTCATTCAGTAATGTCAAAAAAAAGTTTAAACCTGTATTTCAATATAACATCTTGGTATTTGTTGCTGCAGGACCCAAGTATACAACAATGCATTGTGCATTTTAAAACCCTTCTCAGAGAAAGAGATGCATATGTTCATAGAAAACAGATCCTTTTTTCTATAAATATTTACCAGGAACACTTGGCAGAGAACTGCCATTCAGAAATGCTTGTCACAGGATCTCTTTGTTTCTTTTCCATTCTAGTAATGTCCTACTCTAAGCTGAAGTACCAGCATCCACTATTTTAAGTTAGTCATGATTCAGATGTAGCTTAGTGACTTTCTAAAGATTTGATTCATCAACTGAATTGGTTTACTTACATAAACTGTCCTCCTTGCCCAATTTCCCACTTTATGCTATAGGAGAATATACTGAGATTGGGAACTCATGTTGTGGGAAGGTGTAGTGGCTACATAACAAGAACACGTGTTGCTATTCAGGACACTGGCAGTTTTTAAACTGTGAGACAGGTTAATGCAGAACACAACATACTTGTAATGCCTATTGCCTCAATGGCTTCCCTTGTAGAAGGAAAACCCACCCTCTGTATTCCCATGTGTCATAGGTTAGCAAGCATAGTCCCGGAAGGGATGTCCTTGCTAAGGGGTGCTGACAGCTTCCTCTGGGAACCAATAGAACCTATCAGCTGGCCAGTTTGGATATGGACAATTCTCTAAGCCACTTAAAGTTGTGACCGCCTCTGTGATCCACACTTAAGAATAGACAAACTCCCCCTCCAAGCTCTCTCTCGTTTCCGGCGCTGGGACAGGTGGCTGCGGGCCCCGTGTGGGGGCCAGCGGGCCCAGCCAGGCCCTGCTTGGGCCAGGCCGGGCCGGGCCACGGCCATCCTGGGTCGATGGACCTGTTCCAGCCGTGGAACCCCCCCCACTGCCTTGCCGTGGGCAGCTGGAGCGGCTCAGCTCTCCCCCCTCTCCACTGCGATAAGAAACATTCAACATTCCAGCTGCAAAGCTGCAAGGCCGAGGTGAGAGTAACCCTTTCTATTGCTGTGAAGAGCTGAAACCCTGAGGGAAGAGAGAGAGGAGATGCTTAAAGCTGAAATTCTGTTGTGAAGCTATGATATATCAGAGCATCCCGTTGTAATTCCATGAAGATATGGGGGGTGGAGTGTTCAACTCGTAAGCAAAAGCACCTGTGCTGAGATAGGCAGATGCTGACGCAGCTGGAATTTCATGAGAAGTTTGGACAGGGAGAGATGGAAGCGATGAGGACTTTTGCTCCAAATGGGAAAGGAGAAAACCTCAGTTCCTAGAGATGCTCCCAGAGATAGTCCTAACAATGAAGATGAGGAAGACCCTTTGCTCCCAGGGAAGGAGAAGGGCCTCTGTTTTTGTTTCTGAACAGCTCAACCTTAAAATGGTACCCCAAAACACTTCAAGAGTGGACCCTCGAACGCGGGAAAACCAATTGCTATCTGTGTGTGACCTTGAACAAGCTGCAAGTCGGGGGAAGGGACTCACACGCAGGCAGAGAGACTCCTCTTCCTAAATGGACTGAACAATATTTGGAAGTGGGCGGCTGTCTCGTTGTGATAATGTTTTCATAGCATGAGCAAGAAGAGACTTCTCTTTCTAAATGGACTGAACAAGGTTATTATGGAAGTGGTAAACAGACTGAACATCTTAAGGGTTGTCTTTTTACATTATCAGTGGGAGAAGGGAGGAAGGTGGGGGGAGGAGGAGAGTTCTGAAGGTGGTATAATTTTTTTTTTTCCCTTCTTTTAGGTCTGTTAACAAACTTCTTTATATTCTTTTAAGTTTGATGCCTGCTTTGCATTTCTCCTAATTCTTATCTCACAGAAGATAAACAGTAATGAGTATTTTAGACCAAACCACTACACCATGATATTTAATTGATGGACATAAAGTGACAGCAAGCCTATGCATGACAGTCAAAATCCTGGCTGTTACAGCCAAAGACTGAACTTCCCTTGAGCTCAGCCCCTCTATTCTTTCAAGTACAGTGCCTAACAAAGTTGGTCAAGGTTTTTAACGTGCCAAAGTTAAAAAACGTAAAACTGACACCCAAGGCTGAAACCGAAGAAACAGCTGGGGGAAAGACATACCTTTTCCATCTATTTTTCACTTGCAACTTGTGCCAGAAAAACCTGCACCACACTGCTCTCTCCTGCCTGCATGCGACTAGCACATTCCCAAAGGTGTCAGCAGCTGCACAAGTCTCTATAGATCCCAGCCACAAATGCCACTACCCCAGAGAACACACTACAGTGCAGAAAGACTGATCCCCAGAAGAATCATCTTTTGCAACAAAACAAAACACAGGGAAATCACAATGGATAGAGAAGAGGCAAAGGAGATGTGAAACCAGCAGCAGGAAAGAAAAACAGATGGAAGCTATGAAGTGGAGTAGGAGAGTACAATTTCTGCCTTCAAGATAACACAAAAGAGAAAAGAGAAGAGAAAAAACACAGGGAGAAGGCCTGGGTTATGAATCAATTAAAAAGCTTTCTCATTCCAAGGTTGTCAACTGAAATACAAAAGCAAGCTTCAAAAAGCTTTACTCCTCATTGCCTCTTTTTCTACTCCTTAAAAAATCCAAAACCGACCTAACAAAAAAACCCCAAAACCAACAAACAAACAAACCACACCAAAACCAAGGAATTAAGAAGCTAAACTGTATGTTTGCAGAGCAAACCAGTACTACAAAGGACTTCAAAAATAAAAAATAAAACCCAACAAATTAATTCCTGTGCTTTCCACATCTTCCTTTGTTCACTGTAGTCATGTTCAAGGAGGTCTCTCCATTTCAGAGAAACTTTATTCATAATCTTCAAAGTATTCTTCTTAGCAAGTTTCTTTTGAAACTTGAGAAACTGAGTAGACAAGGTTCTCAAATACAATCTCCTGCTGTTTCTGAAGCAGGTAACGCTAATATCTTTGCGGGGGGGGGGAAAAAAGATAAAAAATACCTTATTACTGCTGACATCCTTCATAGTGGATAACTCCAGCCTTTAACTGGAGAACAGAAATGAATGCCAGCCTCCAATTACAGCAAATTCCATTTAAATTTGTATAACAACATGTCACATTTAACTACAAGAATGAGGATCTCATTTTCACCTTACGATCACTTTGTACTTATAAAAGCCCTATTTCTATGTGTTCCAATAAATTTAGTTTCCACATTAAGAGAGGTAGACCGAATATGTAATATAGATTCACTAAGATCTTGGGTCTAAATTTAAACATTAAGTTAATGTAAAAAAAAAAAAAAAAAGACATATGAACACCTTGCAATAGCTACTCAAGTTGGTAAAAATTGCCGGTTCTTGAAATACAACCACTAAATATAAAAATTATTACAACAGACAAAGCTCAGTAAACACAAACCAAATAATCTATGAAGAATAAAACATTAACCTTGGTTTGTACTCATATGCTCATTGGTATTGGTGCCAGGAATGATAAACGGAGGGACACAGCAAGCAATTAATAAGATATGTGCACTTCCCCTAGTTTAGTTCTTTCCAAATTAATTCAGATCTTCATTTTAGAAAAACAAAACAAGGAAATCACTTACTTAAGACTGAAACTTAGAAGAAATAACACATAAAACTCACTTGAATAGTCAGAAAGAAAATAATGATCTTGTTACAATTACTATTCAAGGCTTATATTAGTTTCTGGAAGCATCAAATAACTATGAATTCAAGGAAAAAAAACAGATACTATTACTAATGAGTATAATACAATACTGCAGTACATATACACTATAAATATCACAAAAAGAACCAGGTTTATGCTCATTTCTCATCATGACAAAAGGCAAGAAATGTAACAAAACCACTGTCACAGGCAAGGACCTGAATCTGATGTCGGGGGAAGCAAGAAGAAATTAGGTGTGAAACATATGCTATATGTTTTCTGAAATCCTTTCTACAGGATATTTGTTCCTGAGGAGCACTGCATGAAAAGAGGCTAATTTGTTTCTCAGGAGTGCATTTCATGTCGCCAATTATTCCTCAGTCATTATTTATCCTAAACACCTTTCTGGGAATTGATTGTCTAGAGAAATCACACCAGCTGACTGTCCCAAAGCACAAAAGGAGCAGTCCCTTCCCTTTCATTCTTAATTTGCTTAATATATCAGTTTTATGAAAAAAGTCAGAACACTAATTCCTTTTCATAGCATTTTTCTTGGTTGTTCTGCACACTTCAGGTAATTGTAGGCCATATTCTATGTTTGCTAGGCCTTCAGTTCAAGCATGAACAGTATTTTATTCCCACCTTCTGAAAAACAAAAGTCTTGGGTTTTTTGTTGACTGTTCATTTGTAAATAACAATTTCCTCAAGTAAAAGTGCAAGGAAGCTAAACCAACATGGAAGACTTAAGCTCTGGCATTACGCAGTGCTGCAGTAAAGAAGAAATTAGAATTAAAATATTATATACGATAGTCTCTGTACTAGTAAGTCTAAGGAAGCTTTCAGATGGACCCAGCCTTACCTGTCCTGTACCCTGTATTGTTGAGGTACACTGCAAACGTGCGTATTTCATGCTGAGCCTGCCAGGATGGAGAAGAACAGTTCTCATTGTTAGTGTAAGTGTTGTGGTTGTGGACATACTTCCCCGTAAGAATAGAAGAGCGAGATGGGCAGCACATGGGCGTTGTCACAAAGGCATTGATGAAATGAGCACCTCCATGTTCCATGATACGTCTTGTTTTATTCATCACTTGCATAGAACCTGTAAGAGGAAAAACATTTCAGAATTATTTTCTTGTTTCAGTCACAAGAGCTATGTAAGAGCTCGGACGTTACATTAGAAACCAGAAGGAAGCACAAGTAGAAAGGGCATTGTTATCTCTGACTGAACCCAAATCCAGAGAGGTTACTCCTGCCTCAGTGAAGTTCTCCCACTGTTTCAGTAAGGACTAAATACTGAAGTCCCAAGTAAAGATTTGACTCAACCATGTTAACATAGATCATAATGCTTCTTTCATTTCTCTCTCTCTAAATTCAAGATTTACAACTGTAACTATCTGCACCACCTCCACAGCCTTTCTGGAGCTGCTAATACTGTTCACCCTAGTACTGAGGGTGAAAAGCACTTTATGCAGAAACCCTGACCAAAGCTTGCATGCTCTTTAAGTGTTATCTAATCTTTGGTTTCACAAGATACCTGATACACTGCCTTTTGTGCCAGCCTTATGCAAAAGGCTGAGGGCTGTAACCACAGAATCATTTCGTTTGGAAGACTATTTAGTCCAAACTACTGCTCAAGAAGGGTCTGCTAGAGTTGTTCTCTAGATAAATTATTCTATTCCCTAATGTGAGGTATTAGGAGGTATTGATTTCTGTAATTGTCACTGAACCAAAGACAACAAAAAGCTCCCATAATAATTTCCATAACGAGTTCAGTGAGTTCTAGCTATCTGCTTTATCCATTCTGGTAACAGACTTACTATCTACATCTTCTTAGGCTTGATTCTGCAGAATCAGATTTTTAGATGACTACTCAGGGCAGGTAACACTATGTATTACATAACTATTGTCTAAAAACAAATAAGCAAGGGACTTGAATAAATTGGGGTAACATGAATAAAAGTCTTTGACAACAATTACTGAATGCCACAGTGCTGCCAAATGGTTTTTCTGTTTACTTAAGACAAGGTTTTGGTCAAAGACTGGATCCTTACCACAGACATCCACCTAGCTAAATCTGGATCCATATCAGTGCTCTTCTTAAACCCAGAAACACCAAGAATCAGAGAAACAAGAAATTTAATTTCCCTATTCTATCAGTGCCTAATAGTTAAAACTGCATCAGAGCAAGTTAGGTAAAATTTTCTTGATCTAGGAAGAATTCCAATTTTGTAAAGAATTCATCATGGTACCTGTCAACAGCATGACCTTGCAAAGGAGATTAAACCTGTTCATCACCAACCCTTCCTTCTTGTTAGGAGCAGAGAAAGCCAACTGACAACACGTAGATGAAGGTATGGGCTCATGCTAGAATAGGGTTGGGGCTAACTTACCCAAGGCTGAGTTGGATTAACCATTCAGCTTTAATCAGTGCATCCTGCAACCATCTGGCACAAACTGTGTTGTTTCTGTCAATAATGCATTTAGGTTTCTTCTAAGCTCTTTATGCAGGGATTTCATTATGAAATTGCAACAGTAAGTTGATTGATACAGACCACACTGATATAACCAGGAATCAAAACCTAGAGGGAAAATGGTCTCAAGCCACATACAAAATCTGACTCTCTGGCACCATGAAGGAAGGTTAATTGCTACTGTAGGTCATTTCACCTAAAAACTGCCATGGTATTAGTTTGAGACCACTTGTTTGGAATGAGTATTAAAAAAAAAAGAAAAATTACAAATCCGTTTGTGCATTTCTCGGGTCAGAGGACGTCGCATCACTTTGTGACATGAACCAAGGCAGGTTATTGCACTGTCCCCTTAGAACTTGCTAAACTTCACCTATCAAAAAGGAGTTTCTGAAAAAAGCAAGATTTACTCTCTTGTTTCTATAATAGCTGTGTATTAAGTGTTAATGCCTAAAGGTACTAATAACGCAGTTAACAATTATAACAGCTAATTATACATGATGTGAGCCTGAAAACTGTGCATGTTTCCTCTGTGTTGTCTTATGAGCTAGCCCAAGCATAAACAGGCAGTCTGAAAGAATGTTTTGTCATCCCAATATTGAAATACAATTTAACAACCCCTTTAAATGACAGAGGCATTTGTGCATAAATAACAGTACATGTTAAGACTCCCCTTGGGGACAATAAGCTTCTTTAATAAAACTGCTGTAATGACAAGGCCCTATATATCAACAGTCTTTAACACAAAAACATATGATCTAATCTGCTTCTCCAGTTTGAGAACTAATAGAGAGTGACAGGGCAGTGGAAGGTAAAAATCCAGCATACTCTTCTGTATAATCTTAAATAGGGCAGCTTTAAATATTTTAAACAGCATTAAAATAGCCAACCAAAACTTATTTTCTTCAGTTTGCCTCCAATACACACACATCCATTCTCTGGCAGATTACTTATGTGTTAATCAGCAGCTGGAACCTCACTGCATCACCTTTTGAGCTAGAAAACCTTCTGAGGTTTCACTAGTGGATGTACTAGTGGCAGTCATGCTTTGAAAGTGTCAATACTTAATTCAGAAAATGTTCTGTTACTCATCTAAAACCACTGATAATAAACAAAAATCTAGCAGTTAAAAGTGAAATTTCTAAGCCATTTTAAGAAAATATCCATTGGACTACTGTGAAAATATGGAAGTTTAACTAATTTGATGTATTAAAGTTACTCAGTGAACAACGCTAAGCAAAATCTATGTTGAAATTTCACTTGAAATGTGTGCTTTCCATAACTTTGCTTCACATATCTTCACTGTTCACCTCAGGGATAAAAGCTGGTATTTTGACTAATATTAATGGAGAAAAAATACCAATTATTTATTAAATAATACTGACTTCCTATTAGTTGTGTTTTGTTGTCAGAGGGAATAATTTACATGTTTTAGGGAGCTCCAACTGTTGAAGAACCTGTATTAAGTACCAAGTGACTTGTCTACTCTGAAGCACAACTTCAGAAGTGTTTTCCAGTAAACTGAACCCCAGAATTTTAATTAACTGTCCCCTAAAGACTTCTCTTTTAATTGTATTTGAAACTCCTTAGACACCCTTTTCACATCTTCATTTCCTTTTCTTCCTCTCACATTTAACAAAGCTCTAAAGCCTAATCTCCACATATGATAAGAAAAATCATCTTCCATGCTATTTTTGTAGCTTTTCAGAGGAAGGTCTCGAAACATACAAATCACTTCCCACTCAGATTTCTCTAACATGGTTGAAATACCCCCTAAATAATCAGATCTTTCTCCAACTAGATTATGAAATGAACTGGTTTGTTAAAACCATAGCAAATCCAACTAAACTGGAGATACTGAGTCCGCCACACAGGGGACATTCAGCATTATACTAACTTGGATTTAAATGGCTCTAATGGGGAAAAAAAAAAATCTTTGTTCCTAATTAATTATTCCTTGTCAGTATATTCCTTTTCTTCATATTATGCCTGTCAATACAACTCTTTTGATTAGACAGTCTATCAAATATGTATGTGTCAGTAGTTCTTGGCGTTCTCATTTGTCTTTTCCCATTTGTATCCACTACAGTTTACACTCATTCTCCTTTGATGTTCTCCAGAGAGTGTGCACTTGATCCATCAGCCCTTCATCCGTATTTTCCTTCTTTCAATACAAGGCTGAGGTTTGGTTCCCCAAATAAAACTCATGATTAACAGTAATGCGAATTCAGAAAAAAAAAAAAAAAAAAAAAAAAAAGAGCTGTACTCCTTTCAGGAAAGGATAACATTGTCTTTCTGGTAAACTCCACCTGCTACTGGCCCATTGCTAAATCTATCTTTAAATAAATAAAGGAAAGCGTCTTGGGGTGGCTTTATGATGTTGCATCCCACATCACTGTTCTACACCCAGAAATTAATTTTGTGCCTTTCTATGCCTTTCAGTTGAGCTTGAGAGGGGGGGAGAGAAAGCCGAGGGAACTTTCAAAGCAGTTTACAGTTTGTTTTCAATGACACAGATAAAACCCTCTCTGCGTTCAGCAGCGCCAGGAGCGGGAGGAAGCACCATGCTTGCTTGCTTTTCAGCCAGCTTTCGGCTTTCTTTTTCTCCGGCAGCAGACAGAGAGTTGAACTTTTGTTTTCCTGGGACTTCGTCTTTTTCCCTTCTTCTTTTTTGGACTGTTTCAACATCAGAACACGTCAGGACTTTTTCCACCAAGGTGTAGGCCTGGAGGAGGGGGCCCCACCCCGTCCCAACTCTGAGGAGGAGGAGAGAGGCTACCTAGCGAAGGACTCCGAAATTTTCCCAGGTTTTCTCTCTACAGCAAGAGGTTTCATTATTTAGCATTATTATCCTCTTCCAGTGTGTTTGTCAAATAAATAGTTTTTACCTCTTTCACTTTCCTTCGAGAAAAAAAAATTCTTTTTTATCCTGAACCTGGTGGGGGAGGGGTGGTTGTAACCTGCCATCTCTCAGAGGATATATTTCCAAATTTGCCCAAACCGGCAAAGAAAGGCTGTTAAAGGCACTTGAGATTATGTTGTATTCCCTTTCACCTCCAAAGTAGCTACAAAAGAACAATGAAATCTACAACACCCATCAGTTATAGAATATTCTTAGGAACAGATGAAATCTTACCCACAGCTTTCTTCCCTATGCTTTCATAGCTTCCAACTTTTCCTTAGCTTTTATTTGTAATTCATGTCCTGTTTTGATCTTTCTTAAATGCACTAGCCACAATCACCACAAATGGCAATTTTGATTAACTTGGACAGCTCACCAGACAACAGACAAGAATAAAAATTAATTCAAACAAATACTGGATCTCCCAAAGCCATTAGTGGCAAATGATGAGTATCAAATCGCAGCTTCATCAAACGGATTTTCCTCAGTTAGATCCTAATTTGCGTGGACACGTGCCCATTATCCTTGAAACTGGAAAGGATCAAGTTACCAGAGAAGCGAAATATACTCCCCAAAGGACTTAGACAATTGCATCAGAAACACAAAGGGTAGCATAAAATAGAAGACGATACATTTTTCAAGACCTTCCAACCCTGCAAGGTAAAGTACTTAGGTTCTTTGGGATATACATTATTGAAATTGCTTCACTTGTGATCCAAATAACCATTAAAAAAAAGGTGACGACAACAACAACAACAAAAATCTTCTGATCCTGCTAATTTGAACTGGATTTAATTTGATGACATTACTTCCATAGCAGGCTTTCTTACCACCTCAGAGAAGAATGTGACATCCATGATACTGGGGACGCACAGTAACATTGATACAAAGGAAGCATCTGTAAAAAGACTACCACATTGCTGTGATTAACTTCTCAACAAGATGAGTAAGTGTATGAGAAGTACAAGTTGATTAATTTTGTGTTCTATTCCTTCTGTGAGATCCATTTTCCAAATTTTTCTATCCATGCTAGAAATCCAATGCAGAAAAATTTGGTGGCAAAACTCCCCCCGCCAGACTACACATACACAAGTTCTCATTTTTCAGATGACCCAGGCTTTATATACACTTAAGAGCATAATTCTAATGCAAAATTATTAATGTTAACTGGTTTGTGCTAATCACTTCTCATAACTAAAGACAGCATTTGGTAAATACAAGCTTGTTCAGGTAACACAACAAAAGCCAAAGTCTGTCAGTTAATTCATTATTCCAAATCATTAGGCAAAGCATGTGTTTAATCTTCATCTCCTTTCTTCAAAAATTAACATAGCGTTGATAACTCAGCAGAACCTTCTCACTCTGCGTCATTTTGGTCAGTAATGAACTACACATCTAAATGGACAATTACAAGAATAGTATGACTGTGTTAGGTAACATTTTAGTAAATAAAATGAAAATTGTGTATGTAATGAATGCCTGCAATTACACAAAAGAATTTGGGTAGTTACATGGTGCAATTATGAATTTAAACCTACTGTTTTGGCATGTAGCTTCCCAGGTTATACTTGCAATTGCCAGAAGCAAAGTTTAGGTGTTTAGATGAAGACAGACAGGCATGAATTGCGTATTTCCACAGGAACAGGAAAGTTAACATTTTGGGACTAACTTCTGCTGTCCCTGAATTGCAGGCAGATGGAAAGGATGTTCTACATAAAGGCAGGTTAAAACTTGTTCTTCCTATCATTTTTCACACTGAAAAAATTTCTTATTTTGAATGCAAGAATCTAGCTTCAAGAAAAAGCAGTGTCATACCCATTGGCTAAAATTCTCTTTATATTAGGCTCTTACCAAGTTCTACATCCTGATCATCAGTAAGAACAAGGATGATGTTTGGGCGGATGTTTCTACGGTCTCTTTGAAATCTTCCCTTCAGACGTTGATTTAACAGGAAAGCTGAACTTCCATCCAACAGTGACAAAACAGTCATCATGAATAATCCAAGGACAATACTATGCTGTGCCATGCTGTGCTGATTTAATGTTCTCTCTGAACAAGGTAGCTTAATGGCTTCTATTTCTTTTTCTTTGCAGGTCTCCTATAAGGGAGAGGGAAACAAGTATTTATCTATATTTTTACCCCTCTGCACCCATCAAGGAACAGCCAGGTGCTCTCCAAAGAAGTAAAAAGCAATATACTTGAAATAATCTTAACTCCTAAGAAAAAAAACTAACCAAACTCCCAAACAACAACAAAGCAAACACTTATTTTTCTAGTGCCAGCTAGAAGCAGAAAACTTGAAAAATTATATTCATAAGCTGTTATCAATGTAGACAACGAAATTTCACTCAAAGCTCAGATTTGGCAGCAAGTTCAAGGATTTAGCAGCGTATCAAATTCTTTTGCTTTCATACATATAAATAGCAATCATCTTCCTTCTTCTTTCTTAGTGATCCAAGATGTTTTCAGATCACATTTTTGTTAACATCAAAAATGCAGATGTTGAAGAGAAAAACCCCATATCTATCATTATTTTTAAACAGGACTGTAGCAAAATTTACTGAGCTAACAACATATTTGCAAAGTCATAGAACACTCAAACAGAAGATTTGTTATACACTGATTTATCTTACAAAGCCATTAGAGAGCAAACCTGCCCTGATCTTGGAACTATGGTATGATACTGTTTGAAGTCTACTACAGTTTTGATGTAAGTGTGATATCCTTGAGCATTTCTGTTGGCTTCCAAGATTATATATATTTTTTAAAATATCATTATTAATAATGAACACATTTGAAGGCCCATTACTTCAAATGTTTGGGAATGGATGCATCAAAGTGACTTGCACTGCCTATGACTTAATTGCAAAACAGAGCATATGCCCCAAAATAGACTAGATTGCAAAACAGACCACATCTAACTGGTGCTACTCCTGTCAGTGAGTGTAAAAATAAAAAATTCTTAGCAATTCCTACAAGGAGATTACAAGAAATGAATTAGCATGCTGAAGAACCTTTGAAATCACAGTTTTGCTCAGTCATCTTCTGATATAAAGGGATCTTCTCTTGCTTTCAGAAGTCAAAATAACAATATGAAAATGTACTGAAAATATCAAGTACTAATTATTTCATCAGATACATCAATCAGTGAGTCAGTTTTTTATTAATTCCCTGCTTGCTCCCTGTCTTTTGCTGGACTGGTGCCAATGATCTCTTGTAAGAGAAGAAAAATCAATTTAAAATGACGCAAGAGAGATTATCTGTTTTTTGTAAAGACCAAAAATGCCTGAGCTGAAAGAACATAGCGCAACGTGTTTTACTCTAAGAAACCCTAAGAAGCCCCTTGGGAAAACGGTTTTTACTCCAGCAGATTTTTTCCTAGCCACATTTTTACTTCACCTCTGACAGCAACTGCTCTTTGAGATAAACTTTCTTGATCAAACTTTTCATGCAGTAGCAAAACTACTGGTCTGAAAAATTATAGTCAGTTTCTATGCTCATATTAGAAATGTATATTGAATTTTCACGTAAGTCAACAGACACGTTGCTATACTGTGACAGAATATTTATTAAGGCTACTTTCCAAATTTGCACACTAATAGGGTTTTGAGGAAATGAAAAATCCTCCTTGCTTACTAGTCCAGTGAGTTTCACAGGCAGGTGAAGTTAACTTTTTCCCTAGAAACTAAAACTTGATTTAAATATCCTCACACTTGCTCCAATGGGCAGGGAAAGAGCTTTCAAATTTTACAGATGCAGCTTTAGTATCTGCTGCTGCTGCTCAGAAATCTGCCAGGCTATAGCAAAAGAAACACTGACAAGTCCAATGAATTTTCATTCCTTGTACTCAGAATTCCATCTGCAGCAGTACAACTGGGAAGAATCATGTCAATGTGTTGCTACTGTCCAGAGTAGTCAAAAGCAGCTTGAGAAAGGAACCTGGATCTGTTTCAACAGGGAATATAAAAAGAAAGTTTGCTTAGCAGGCACGTATTCTTAGACACGAGCTTTTTGAGGGGGGAGGTAAAGAAATGCCTTCTGCTCTTCAGAAATTATTACGCATGTACTTTTGCTTAAAAAAATAAACTGACAGTATAGATGTTTTCATTACACACACACATTTTTCTGAAAGGTCTGAAAGTTGATGTGGGGTTTTTTTGAGAAGCCAACAGCTTCTCAAAATAATAGCACTTACTGACTTTTCTTGCAGCATTTGGAAGGCTGTCCGTTCTTGCTATATCTGGTCGTAACTACCTTCCCTACAGTATTGTGCATTTAACAGTCTTTCTCACAATTTTCTCTTCTTTAAAACAAATGCATGTTTTAACCTCATGACCTCATTGCCTCTCTCCCCTCAGCCTGTCTTTTCCTCACAGTTTATTGCCCCTCACACACTCCACTTGTAACTAAAAATAGAAGCTGTCCCCAGCTCAGAGAGCTGCTTAAATATCTATGAAATAATTAAGACATTTGGGGACGCACATAAACTGCTCTCCCACAGCTATTCTATCCACACTTGTATATTAATGGTTAAAAGAATTAGTGATCTCTGAAAGGATACTGCAAGTGGAAGAGAGAATTTCATGTCAAGTACAACAGGCATCTTCCACCAAACCTGTTATTCTCACCCCCCATCCTCAATGAGTATTTTTCAGCTATTGTGATGTGTTATGTTCCTACTGTTACCAGGATAAGTACTCCCAGGAATCAACTCAAAGTATGTAATTATGTGCAAAAGTCATACCAATAACTAGATAAGAAAATTAAAACAATTTTAGAAAATAACCTATTTCTTAAAGTATGTTTTCACAAGACATACATGCCACAACTAACAGCATATATGCAGTACAACTCAGAAGCTAGCTTTAAGTAGTTATCAGAATAGCAACACAAGAGTGTCTCTCATGGATTGCCAAATACAGATTGGGTTTTTTAACCCCTAGTCTTTGGTGAACTTCCAGGAAGAAACATAACAACGTTTCTATTACCAGTTCTTTTCCCATTTCTGTCAACAAGGTTAATCTGCAACTCACAGATAAAGCCAGAACAGTTCCACAGCAGTGCCCCAATCTGCCTTCACTTTTAGCACCCTCTCCAATGATGCATTTTGATCTGAGTGGTACAGGTAGTCCACTGCTCTCTGTGCCTCTGCAGGCCATCCTCCAGTATTAAAGATGCTTAATCTGTAGTGGTTCCCATGAGAATTCGGTACACCTCTTATTTTCTTCGAGATTACACACATGAACTTGACAAGTCTGGTCACTCATGTTTTATACTTACGAAAGTGCTATCAGAAATTTATGAAATCTTCAGATGGGTCATCAGCTGAGCTTTACTAAGCCTATGAAACCTCTTAGAAGGCTGCTTTTGAGAAAGCCTGGTCCTCTTCCTTTCTCCTTTGTGGCAACACAGAATGTTACACTAACTCACATTACAAATGTTGAAGAGATAAAGCCACACATTTATTCCATTTATAAAAGAACTCAGCAGAGGACTGTTTCCAAGTAGCCTTTACACCAAGGAAAGATTTGTTCTTTATAACACTGCAACACTGCCCTCAGTAATTAATGTCAGTTCTGCAGCAGTATAGGCAGAATGCACAGGGATGACTGATGTCAGTTCCACCCCAGATGGTATTTTTAACACACTATTGATTAGTATTGCTTGGCACAGATATAAGAGGCCCCGTGTATGCAAAATTAGTAACTGACAGTAGCTTACATAGACTGGTGTTCCCAACCTCACTAATCCAAGTCCCAGCACAACTGTCCCACGCGTAAACTCAGCGCCACTTCACTGAAGTCAGGTAATTCAATTATTACAACATAACCAAGAGTAGCATTTGACTCTCCTGTAACTCTGTATCAAAAATTTAAGCCCCACTTCAAGTCTACTTCTAGAAAGCTGCTCCTAGTAATGTTTACATTATTCAGCTTGGGGTTTAGTTTGTTTTGGTTTGTTTTTCTCTTAAATAAGTATACTGCAAAACACTAAATACAGAATTGGTATGACAAGTTCAACTTGCCCAGCAGCCACCACAGAACAGGGTAACTGCATATGAGCCACACAGTGGAACTACACAGTAAGGGAAAACTGGCTAGAGAAGCAACACACACCTGCTCTCAATATGGCTAGAGCCAATACCAGGTGTATTATTTAAGCAGATCTAGGTATGTCATTTGCCAACGTTTAAATTCATTGAAATACATGGTGCTAGAGCCATTCCCTAGCAACCAACCCAATTAAATCCACTCTGCCAGTTAAAAGGATTCAGCTGTGCTGCTGTTCTTTTAACTGGTGTCACTCCTTTGCTTTGGTTATGCTAGGTCTTTTTTCAATAAAGCTGTCAACCATCACTTCAAAACATTATATTGTGTTTGTAAGAGATAAACACATTTTTATATATGGATTGGGAAGAATCTTATTTGCAATCAAACAGGGGTCCCAGGGGAAGACTAGTATCAACATTACTGCTGTAATGTAACAACATGCTGTGTTTGCTTATAGTTTTCTACTTTCTGATTTTTTTTTCCCCAGGCAGTCAAAAATTTATGAGAACGTACAAAAATCAAATCCCCAGTGCTAAATGTGACTCTTGAAGATTACAGTTGTGCTGATTTACAGGAATCACAACAGGAACAGAGCTTCCAGACTACTAGAGCACTGAATTACTATTCAGGCACATTCTTCTGACTTGCTTGCGTTATGCTGGTGAACTCTGTACAAAAATAAATATTTTTCAGAGAAGCTTGGTCACATTACAAAATCTCATTCATATTTTGTAACTTTATTTTAAATAAAACAGAACTATAAATTAGTTATAAATTTCCCTGGGACTTGATATTTTAAGAAATGTTTTAAGCAGCTCAATCTACTTTCTTTCTGTCAACTGCTTGCAAATTACTGTTTCCCAGTGACACACAGAGAATTAATTAGTCCTCTGATAGGTTAAATTGCTGTTTGGATCCCCCAAATCCACAATAACAAACACGTTTTTCTGCACCATATGCAAGAACCAACAACAACTTGAAAGAAACAAAGAATTATTTTGCTATTTTACCTATTATCATCACATAATTACATATAATAGATGCAGTCTTTGACTTTAAAGATAATTATATTAGCTTGTATTAAGTACAGTAATAACCACAAACTTTTACTTCTGAAAATACCATAAGGAAATGAATGCAAGTGCTTTAAGACAGAAAAAGTAGGCAAAACCAGTTACTATTACACAAATACGTTCTACCAAGTAAACGCATTTTTTTGTAGCTGTATACAGAGGAGGAAAAAATAAAAGTCTCACTGTGTTTATACAGCTGCAAACACACACAGGCGTTCAGATACACGCATTACCCGGATCCGTCCGGTGATGTGCCAAACGCGAAGCTGAGCGCTACGGCATCAATTGTCTTTTGGGAACTGTTTTCCGCATAGCCCCGGCCCGGCGCGGCTCCCTCAGCCCGCACCCCCCCGCGGCCGGGCCTCACGAGGGGGCGGCACGACCCCTCCGCCCGGCTCGCAGCCCCCGGCGGCAGCGCCCGCCCGCCGGGCCGGCAGGGCCGCAGCAGGGCGGGGGAGCTCAGGGGAGCTCCCAGCAGGGCTGGCCGCGGCTGGCGAGACCACATCGCCCCCGGGCCCCCTCGCTCAACTTCCAGCCCCACCCGGTCCCTATACAGCTCCCTTAGACGCTCCACCCAGGTTCCCCGCGATGGCAGCCTGGCCCTGTGGCCAGCAGCTCCACCAGAGGCACGGCAGCCCCGCCGTCCCCAGCTCGTGAGGGGGGGCGGGGGCTCCAGACCTCCCCTCCAGCGCTCCCCACTTACCCGCGGAGCCGGGGCTCAGCCGTGCCAGGCCAGGGCCGGTGCAACCACCGCCCGCCCGCGGAGCCCGGGGCCCGGTGGCGCGGGAAAGCGCATCCTCGGGCCGCGGTGCTGGGCAGCAGCCGAATCCCGTTTCCCGAAGACGCGTTTAGAGGAAGCGCTCGGGCTGGTGCTGCCCCCGCCTCTTCTTCCTCCTCTCCCTTCTTCTCCTTTTCCCGATTAAAAAGTTCATTTACCTCGAGGATCCTCCCCCCGGGATTGACGCAATGCCCAGCGGCGAGCAGGGAGGAAACCTGTTCTACCAGCCCCGGGCTCGTTCAAAATCCAGCGGCAGCACCGCGGCAAAGACGATGGCGCAGCCCGGCGCGCACGGGGGAACCGGGGAGGCCCCAGAGCCAGCCCCGCTCCAAAGAAAAGGGGCCGACGCTGAGCGCCCGCCGGGTGCGCAGAGCCTTTAAAAGCAAAGGGGATAGTTCATGGGGGGCGGGGGAAGGGGAATGTGATTGCCCCTCATAGTCTGTGCTCGTCTTGTCTCCTATCGCTAGGTGTTTGCCGAGTGCTGCCAGCCCCACGCAGCAGCTGCCCCCCATCCCCAGCTCTGTGAGGTGGAGGACGGAGGCGGCATCCTCCAAAGGGGCTGAAGGCCTGCGTCTGCCCCGGAGCCTGGACCGAGACACCTGTGAGGAGGGCCTGAAGGCTTCTAAAAGGTCATGCTAACACAGACCCCGTTCCACTGGTGCAGTTGAAATTAAAGGGCTCAATATTCATGAGTAATTAAGAAAAGCCTAACAAAGCTCTTCGAGGTAGGGACTGTGTTCACAGCAGGTGCAGTCTACACGACTGGCAACCAGTTAACACGTTACTCCTGGAACTTGTTTGAGTAACTATCTAAATCGTTAAGTTCTTCAGTGGATTCTTTAAAGACCTCTTAAATGAGTATCTTTCAAAGATACTAGTAGATTACCATGTTAAAAAACCTGTAAGAATGAAGCATTTTCTTCTAGCATTCCCATACTGATAAGTGTCAGACATGCAGCACAGGTTACCCCAGAACTTCCCAACCCTTCTTATTACCTCTAATATTCTGTTCAATCTATGATGTATTAGGACTTTTGCTTTAGAAGAAGCATTGCCTCCAATGGCCTCCTCTGGACTTTGCTGGAAAAGGCTAACAGTCTTGAACAGTTTTTCATTGTTGGCTCTGTTCTTGGCTATGCATAGACAGATCCTAAATTAGCAAACAATGTAATAGCACACTTCCTCCAAACACAACGATCTCACTGCTAAGGTACCAAGTGTGCTCCTGTATGTACAGGAATGAGCAATATAAGTGAAACACTGTATGTCAGTAAAACACTGTTCACACTAGGGGCTGCAACAACACAACTGTATTGGGATAAATACGCCACTCCCTAACAGGGAGTTAAACTAATCATAGACCCATATGATATGCATAAAACAGGAGCTACATCTCGCTAACATTTTGATAACATTCTTTTATTGCTTTCTGAGATAACATTCAACCTTTGCCTAGCAACTTTCAACTCACAATGAAACAATTTACAGACAATTACTTTTACAACACACCGGTGAGCCAGAATGTTCTGATTCTGCAGATTTTAGACTTGAATTAGTGTCTAAAGGCAGCTGAGTCACCCAGAGTCAAACAGCCTTTCAGGCCAGGCACAGAACGAGGAACCCGACATTCCTCTGTCCTAACCACAGGCCAACAGTTTGCCACCAGCAATATGCAACCTCTACAAACTAGCTCTAAAGGGACTGCAAGCAGTAACTACCAAGCCAAAGAAAATACTAAGTTTGCTATGGTCCACATTTCACATTGGAGAAGAAAACTGATTATCTACCTTTATTTCTAGAGGACTGTAAATGGGATTTTCCATTTTAAGAAACACGTGACCTAATACTAAGCTACAATGTCATTAATATGAACTACAAGCATCAAAAGATACTAAGACTAGGATTAGTGACATCAGTATAGGAATCTAAATTTGATTTAACATCACTGGAAAATGTCACAATAGATTGCTCATTTCAACAGAAGAGTATGTTCACCTCACAGGGAGCGCATGTAATTTCCATTAATGTTAATGGGAGTTATGCAAGTGCATTAAGAGGATAATACACCCCCTGGTCTGAGACAACCCTGCAAAGTGAAAGGTGCTTCCTCTTCAAGAGAATGGCATTTCCATCTCATGCATTTCAAAAGAACTTGTTCTGGCACAGTTACAAAATAGGATGGGTAACAACTATTATGCATCCAAACTTGAAGCAGTTTAGTGATTTCAGCTATTTTCCTATTGCCAAAAACTCAAGGGATAAAGATGTATTTAAAACACTATGGTTTATTTGAAGTCTAAGGCAATAAAATCATGTGAAATTACTGGTAAAACGAGAAGGTCTGAAAACTTACTCGTGAAATGATGAAGAAATCTTTTAGGTATCTCGTTTTAAAACAAAGTCATTTTATTAACTACCTGGAAAAGGATTCCATTGATGTATACAGATCATCATGGCTGAGTTCAAAAGACAAAACGAAAAAGCAAGATCATTTGCTTCCACTGCCAGACCCGAGATTTTACACCAAATGAACTTCAGATTTCTCCTGCAGCATGGCATTGAACAGCTTGAATTTATTTTACTGCACCTCAAATAACAAATGTTGCCTATTATCTAAATAATTTGTCTAAAATTATCCTAGGATTTTCTAAAACATAGGATATAACTATCAAAGTTAGGAGAAAACAGAAGTGCAGTCATTTCTTTAAAAATCGCACATCCATCTACATTGTTAGCTGGAAAAATTCCTTTAAACATTTAATCTGCAGATTCTCTGTCCGCCTTACTCTCAAGTAGCACAGCACAGGAATACGTATGGAACAACGCATGTGGGACTATCAAGTGAACTATGGAGCTGCATGTAAAGGGGAACCACTTTGATCCACCTGGCAGAGAGTGGGGGTCCACAGCATTATCTTTTAATTAGTCCTGAGACAACAGCTAAAACTTCAGGGTGTAACAAGCAGTCAGGGGAACTGTCATGAGGAAAGGGTAGCATGTCAACGATACAGAGAAGCAACTTCTGGGAAACAAGAAGATGGTCAGAAGGAGTCCAGAAGTAATTTTTAAAAATCCCAAAAATAGAAGCTAAGCAACATGCTGTGTGAAGCATGTCTTTTTCATTGTTGCCAAATATATTGTGCTTTCAGAGCTTGAATATTGTCCTCATGTTATAAGAAACAGGAAAAAAGGGCTAGCTTTCACACTTCTACATACTTAACCATGCCTTCTAACTCCTCTTCAGACTTGCTAATATTTAGCTTTATAGTAACCCATCATACATAAACCTCTCACACCATTAGTCATTTAGATTTCTCCTCCCTGCTTTCACATTTCTTAATGTCTATCAAAGTAAAGATGGCTTTGAGCCATCTTTTTGCTTTTCCTCAGTATAAGTTCTTACAGTAATCAGTCCACAGTTATAGTAATTACACTGGTCAGAGCTCTTATGGCAGAGTTTATAGAGTTTAATTTTTTACTACTTTAAACAACCGCATTTCAGTTGCTTAAAGTGTGTAAATACTACTTCAACAACAAATCAAAAAGCTATTAGGAAGGCACAAACAGCACAATATATTCCACTCCTTGATCCCTCACATGACATGTGTTTTATATGACAGACTCCAGCTCAACATGATTTTATAGGCAATTGCTTGACACCTGTCTTTTAAAGTCAAGTTGCACTTTCAATAAATGTTCAGTCACATTATGGGGGAAATGGTTTATACATTTTCAGGTACTACAAAAAGTGAAAAAGGGAAACACTGACAGGAAAAGCAAAGGAGAAAGAAAAAAAATGAAGTTTGATTGATCCAAATGCTAAGCATTACATTCTTCTGTGTGAAAATAAAGATTAAATATATTACACTGTATGAACTTAGTTACAACTACGAGTTTGCAACACTTAATATTATTCTAGTTTAATACTAATCAAATTAATTTTTATCATAATTCACAACAGTGAATGCAAGCTATTCAGCAAAATATTGAAGCAACAAAGATGATGAGGAGGATGTAACAACAATAAAAGTAACACCCTAGTGCACTGACAGAAATGATAACTTATCTTTCTGGACAACAAACTGAAAACAAATCCTTCCTGCAATGCCAAAGAGAAATTCCTAAGAAAACACTAGCAGAATCCCAAAGCTCAGACATAAAATTAGTATGTGTGTCCTGAGTATTAATATTATTAATAATGCCCAAGGACGCATCTGAAAGATGAAGAACATCAACTCAAAGAACTATTGTTGGTCACACAGCCCATAAAAGGAAAAAGAACAGTAGCCTTTTTTTACCCCATTTATAAATGACCCTTAAAATAACTGCCTGTAAGTCAGCAATAATTCAATAATCTATTTTAATAAAGAATTTTTCTTTTTATAAGGAATTCATATTTTTCTTTTATACATCCTGATCTTGTTTTCCTTTGTAGGCTTTCGGCAGGCTGTACTACAGTGCTCAGACTCCCTCCTGTTCCAGTTCCCGATGTTTTATGCAAATGGAGCAACAGACCAATCATCAAACACACACATTGTTTAATTGATGATTAGCTGCAATCTCAGCACAATTTGGTATGTAATGCAAAATGCGAACGACTCCTATATTTTTTTTTTTACTGAAAATTCTCCTACAGAAGACAACAGCCACTCCCTTACCTAAATAACATTTCCTAACAAAAGAGTAAAGTATGTAATGATAAAATACTATCTAAAAACAACTATGCTCTGATTTGAAAGTATTAAAGCAGAAAAAGGTATAATCAACTGATAGAGAGGATGGATAGAACAGCAGGCCTCAACGCAACATTCACTCTTTTCTGTGGTTCCCTGTGCGTTTAACTTTAGTCAAGGGTCTCTTTGTGTGACCACCCTATCTCCATCTATCTCCAGTAGACCAGTCCTAGCACCCTGAATGGTCACCTTCATGTCCTGCCTCTGAACATTTCACAAACTGGCACAGGCATACAATCTATGTTACACACTTTTTGCCATATGAAGGTTTTGTTTGCAGTCTTTAGGTTCAGCTGAATTTGATGCACCTACAGCAGAAGTACTTTCACTAACAAAGACCTATCCTGTAGGCACGAAGTCCAAAGGGATGCACCTGGACTTCACCTCCATTAGGAAAGCTGTGTTTACTCACTCTGCTTTTCATTGTCTTCTAATTACTACCGTTCAGCAGTTCTCCCCATCTACCTCAAATACTTTAAATAGTATTATAGATACCTTGATCTGACTGTATATTTATATATTCTAAGCTGGGCTTCAAATGGACAATTGCAAGAAATATTAGGAGAGAAAATTACACAACTGCCTGCATTTCGCACATGCAGGAAGTAATTTTCCTGTTCTCTTGCCTCTATAGCACAAGTGAGGCAAAGCTTATGGTGGGATGTGATACCTGTTATTAGATCAACTGCTACAGATGGGAATGAACAGACACAGCCTCAGGCATATCAAGCACTTCTTCAGATCTGAAACAGAAGCAGCTATCTTCAAAGCTAAGCTGCTCTGAATTTAACTAATGTTTTAACCAAGCCATGTGAAAAAAAAGTAGCTCCTATCTCTGATATAGGAAGGCTTGCTAACAAAGAAAAAGGAGACAGTTTGGATCATTAAAATAAGGTAGTAACTCATCTGCTGAAAAACACAGACTTGTTACTGAGCTGGGAGAAACCAGGAGAGAGGTTAAGAAAATTACAATACCTTTAAAACTGGTATGTCTAGTAAGTCTATAATTTTTACCTTTTATCAGAGTCATGAATTTTAATATTAAGGCTTATCTTTTGAAGGTGCTTTGTGGATTTCCCTTGAGGGTCAGGACTGATTCATCAGACATAGAGTAGTCACTTTATGAGAAATGTTCACCTACCAGTCACAGGCATCTCTCTTACTGATCATCTCCAAGGACCTTGGGGATTTTTTGATTCCCTTTGTGTAAGGTCATTTGGGGCATTTGGGTAGGCAGGTTACTTTCCTCTAGAGACTACAGAGATGTATCAGCAAGTAGATATACAGTTTTGATAGTGTTATGGTAGCTTCATTACTCTCAGTACTGATAATGTGCTGTTTTTTGAAAGATATAATGCATACCTTTTGCATTCTTAAAATACCAACTATTACATTTTTGAAAAAGTTGCCTTTTAATAACAAAACAGTTTCATTTTTTTCTACCACGTATCAAGGGTAGAGATTATTTATATAATGTTTAAAGGACACTAAAGCCATTCAAATTCTTTCTACTTCATTCAAGACAAAAAAGACACTGAAACAGACACAAGTGCTGCCCCTGGCTAAAGAATGCTTTACTTTCATTTCCAAAAAGTTAAAAATAAAGTTGAATCTACATGTAAGCTTTAGCATCACTCCCCTACCTTTAGAGTTTACAATCTTCCATAAGGTTGAGACAAGATTCCTGCATATGAAAAAACCTAGATCATGACTACAATACTATACCATTAATGGCAACTGACTCAGTGATGCCTCAAATCATAGAATTGTTTGGGTTGGAAGGGACTTAAGGATCATTCCTTCCAACCTCCTGCCATGGGCAGGGACACTTTCCACTAGACCAGGTTGCTCAAAGCCCTGTCCAACCTGGACTTGAACACTTCCAGGGATGGGGCAGCCACATCTTCTCTGGGCAACCCATGCCAGTGTCGCAGGCGCTACCCTCAGACAGAAGAATTAAACATCATGGTTGCCCTTCTGGCTTAGAATACGTTACTATTTCTGATCCTTAATTCAGAGAGAAATGTATTAATAACTAGAAGCACAGTTTATTTTTCTATCACTGCGAAGCTCTGATATTATCAGTAAGCAACAAATGACAGGTATCTTACAGTAAGTCTCATTTACACCCCTAAAATACAGAGGACTGATTTTTCAGTAGTAGTAAGCAGCCACACAAAACAGTTCTGAAAACTTACGTAGTTTTTCTTAGGTCCTGAAACTGTAGTTGACCACTCTTCATGTCTGGCAATGAAACCTCTTTTATTTGTACTTCAGTTCACCTTATGTTATTTGTATGCCTCATCACTCTCATGATTGACTACAGTGGCAATTCTTGAGAATTCTTTGAGAGCCCCAAAGTACATGCACTACTTCCCCTGCCAAACAGGAGTGTCTGACATGAGAATATCTGAGTATATTTCCACAGGACTTTGAAAGATTATTTTTCAAGACAAGACTGGATGCTCCCAGTTAGAAAAATTTTTTACCATACACTGAAAAGTTGGTATGTAAACTGTAGACACAGAGCAATAAATTCAAACATTTAATTTTGCATTTGGCTCCCCTTTTTACCCAAATAAAACTATGTAGTATCAACAAAAAGCTTCTGGAGGTACCTATCAAGTCATCACACAGATTTTTACTGACAAAAGTGGTAAACCCATGAAAACTAAATTGTCTTTCAAGCATGAATGATATTAAGTGCCAGTTAGTATTTATAGCTCAGCATTAAAATGTTTTAAATTTTGTTTACTAGCAAAGAAAGAGGTCAGGACAACCATTAGGCTTAATAATTTCCAGCTGAATGGATTTTAAAAAAGGCCAAAATCTTTTGTGAAGTAAAGTGGAATGTTTTATCTGATGAGCTCTATGGCAGTATGCAATTCCAAAGCAGATTTCCTATCCCCAGTACATTTTTGGCTTTGGTATTTCTAAATGCACACAAGATCACACACCAAATTTTGTTCTTCGATCAGTTAATACACAGTAACTGAAACAGCAAAGTACACTTTTCCAAGAAGAAAGTATTTAAAATGAACAAAAAATATTTCACCAAAAGCTCTGTGATACCCCTGCTAAATGAGAACCTATTAATCAGTCCCAGTTTTACGATTAAAACCTGTAAAATTCCCAGAACAATTTTAATTTTTTTTTCAAACTATCTTGGGGATAAAGTTCTTGCAAAACCCAAGATAAGGAATATCTTATCATAAATAAGATTTTTGGCCAACACTGCAGAACAGTAAGATGACATCTGCAGCAGGACTCTACATTAGCAATGGCAGGGTAGTTCAGATCTGAGGTCATTATGCAGATAAATTAAACTTTACTATCCTTGGCTTTTCTTAGATGAAAATATAAAAGTTATAATTCAGTTACTTTTTTAGCTTAACTTTTACGTATCTCTAACAGTAAGTTTACTTCTTACCTATTGCTTTTCATAATTAAATCTCGAAGAGGTTTACAAATTCGGTATGGAACATTTGTAATATCCACTGAGAAACTGAGCTGTAGAAAGGTAAAATTACTTACTCAAGGTCAATTCAATGGGTCAGCGACCCATCTAGGAACAGATATTCCGGGCTCCAAAACACCGTTGTATTTACCAGGCCAACAGCTTCCAACTTGAAGTCCAAGGATCTCTGGGGCTCCACAGGTTAAATTTATAGGCTACAATATATGTTATCATTTGCTTTGCTTCCCATAGTTTCTATACGTGCATCAGAACATACCAACTAACCTGTGATGACAGCTCTCCTTGATACTCAGGTAATTATGCTCTGAACTGTCACCCATTTAGATAACTACAGCAATAGCACAGGGCTAAAGGCAGATGCAAATACACACAAATAATGCTACTGAGGAGCAAGCATGAGACCTGCCCTGCTCTCTGGGCACACAAAGAACCTACATGTGTGCACATGCACCTACTGAATGTCATCTAAGGTATGCTCCAGCTCTTATTGCTGTGGGCAATATGCACATGCTTCTGGGGAAGCAGGATGAGCCAGAGGAAGGGGGAGAGGAGAAAGGACAAGGCCACTGGTGGGGCACAACGACCAAGGAGATAACAACCTTCCCACACAACGCACATACCCCTACACCAACTGGTATTAAAATTAAAACAGAAACACTCCTGCTTAGTAAAGCACTTTTTACTTCCCTTATATGGTATTCTGGGCTGTCTGAAAACTCAGGTCGACATATCCCTATTGATGGCACAATGCTCAAGCGCTCATGAATCATGAAGTAAACAGTTACAATAGGAAGTTTCAAAGAATGAGTAACTATTTAGGATTCTGATATAATCACATAACTTCAGGTACTTACAACTTATCCAGGCCCTGTCCATTTTGTGAGGAAAAAAATTTGAGTAGGGAAATACCAAGGAATTTATGTTGGAAAGTCATGATTCAGGATCTTGCTACAACAGCCAACAAGCAGTCCATTTACTCTGATCCCCTAAGGATCTGTACTGGCTCTGGCTGGGACAGAATTAATTTGCTTCATAGCAGCCAATATGGTGCTAGGCTTTAGATTGTGATGAAAACAAGTGTTGACAACACACTGATGCTTTACTTATTGCTGAACAGTGCTTACAGAGCACCAAGGCCTTTTCTGCTTCTAACACTGTCCCAACAGCAAGGACACTGGGGGGTGTATAATAAGCCAGAGAGGGGGAGAAACAGATGGGACAGATGATTCCAACTGACCAAAGGGATATTCCATACCATATGACATTGAGCTCAGCAGTAAAAAGTTGGGGGAAGAAGAAGGGAGGACAGTTGGAACTATGGTGTCCAAAATTGCACACAAATGCTCAAGCTCCAGAAGAAAATACCACATTTCAACTGAGTCCCTTTCATCAGTGCTTAACTGGTGCCTCTGCTGTAAGAGATCTTAAAAGACTAAAATGTTGATTAAAATTCAAGCGTAATGCAGATTTATCTGTTGCAGTTGATAACAGGCAAGGTGATAGCTCAAAAAATTTGCATAGCTGTACTGGTTTGTATCTAATTACAAACTGCCCCCAGGATGCTGACATATATGTGTCATGCACACCCTTTTCAAATCATTGAGACACTCCACAGCTGTTAACAGCATCTCAAGTTAGAAAGCACTGCTCATCAGTTTTTACCCTGTGATCAAATCTGAACACCAGAGAAACCTCAAGGGCTTGTTCTGACTTTTGAAAACACTCCTTTCTTAGACTAGATATTTTTTCTTCAAGTAGTACATCTTTTCTTTCCTTCCCTTCTCTACAGTTTCTGCAAGTTCTAATTTTCCCTACACCTTCTCAGTTGTGAGCATGTGGCTGATAAAACTAGAGGTAGAAATCATACTACTGAGCGTGAGAATACTCTATGCTGCTGAAAGCATGATTTTAAAAAATTCTACTGAATTTTAGGATGGCCTTACAAGAGCAAACAAAAAACAAAAGGGCTAACTTTAAGCTGTTCTGCTAGTTCAAACATGTTGAAAAATGTCACTGGGGTAACTTCATCCCCAGAGACTTTGTGCTACATCAGGTATAACTTCTCCTCCCATAGTTCAACAGAATAAATCATCCACTTGGTTCAATCCAGCAGAAAGACAGACCTGTATTTAGTTTACACCTCCAGATAACCCAGTAGTGCACAGATTTAATCTTAAGTATTACAAATGTCATTCTTCTTGCTTTAAAACAAAGCTGGGGATTGGGAGTGTTAATATTTGCTTATCAGACCTAAACATAAGGTGAAGACACTGGAAATATTTAGCAGACTGTGTCACAAAGCAGGAGCTTCTTAGACCTTTCACAAGAGTAACCTCATAATAAACTTTCTCAAAAAGTTACCAGTGCCTTTTTCTTCATTCAGTTTGCAATGTGCTGATCTCCTTATCCTCTCATTGTTAAGCCTGACAAAAATGAACGCAGGAAAAAGCTCACTACACCTGCCTCAGTGACAAGAACAGCGATGAACTATGTTAAGTTAGAAGCTTAAGTTTTAGTACCTTGGATCAGCTTAGTGGAAAGGAATAGCGAAATAATGTGGCAGATGATTATAAAACAGCTACAGATACTACTAATTGCAGGTGGACTTTTAAAGCTTATGTTGCGTAACTGTTTCTGACTTTACTTAAGATACACGCCAGTCCCCACTTGTCCCCTTTTCTGTGTCAGCTTTGTGACATAAATAATCTGTTATCTCCATGCTTTTTCCCATACTACTTTAAACTGAAACAGACAACATGGTATAAATGGTCTAAGTACACTGGCCTGAGGCATTGTACAGAAAATTGCAGGTTATGCTTAGCAACACTATTATGTAAGATTAGAATAACCAACCTCTTATTTTTACAACCCAAAGCATATGACATTTAAAAACAGTGTAACAGGTCTTTCTATATGTGTGATGATGACTCTTTCTGAAGTTTAGGCCTTGAAACATTTTGTACACCATCTGACATACTATCATAGTCCAAGAATTACAGTAAGGATGGCTATTCCTAGGGACATAATATCAGCTGCATACAAGACTGATGCTGGTAGCTACAATGAAGCATAATATCACCATCCCTGCTATAATAAGAGCATTACATGTTCTCTCGCTGACCTGCAGCTCTAAAAATACATGCTGAATGACCTGAATCGCTTTGCAGCAGTTCCAAAGTTAAAAAGATTGAACTACAACAGACAAATGAAATACGGCATTGTGAATTCTTCGAGTGTGTAATATGAAGCTTTCATTTTTGCATACTTTCATACCAATACTCAAAATAATGCTGCAATTCAACATTAAATGCAGATAAGCTACATGACAAACAGGTAATACTCAGGCATTATATTATCCTGATCTCAGTGAAGAAATGCTCTTCAAAAATTTGGACAAGGCTCCCATGCATTTAGAAACTATTAAACTTTAGTAACTCCATAAATCAACAGTGATGCATCCTCAAAAACTTGTAAATACTCTCCAGCTCCTTTGATATTTACAATTTTATTAATACTTCTTTTTACCTTTTCTGACTTAGTAATGCATATGGGAAGTCTTACTACAACTTACCACAAAGGTCAAGCATATTATCAAATAATTCTGGGAAACCTGGATGAAGTCTGAGTGGGTGCCTCAGTGAGCATCTTCGAGCAGAAAGTTTGTTCATTATGATTTTACATTATTGCTTCAGGAAAATCAGGCCAGAAAAAGAAACAAAGGAGTCAACTAGATTCAGATAAGTAAATATTCAAGGAAGAAGAGACAACGAGATCTAGATAAGTAGGTAGAGGAAATAGCTAGCAGCCTGAGTTTCCTCTCTCCAGTTAACCATTAAAGATTTTCTGTGAAAGGAAGAGGTTAGGAAAACATACAGTGTCAAATACACACACAGTGTTTTTAGGCTACATAGAATGTACTTAAGAATGGAATACGGAAGTGTCATCTTAGTTCACATGTTCCTATACTGCTGCTACTATTTCTCCATAAACTTCATGTGCTGCAGAAAACACTCATAAAATCTCTGCCCCCTGATGTGACCTTGCCAGTACAACGGTACTGCATAGTGGCATTTAAATCGACTACGTTCTTCTGGCTTTAAAAAAAGCACTGCTATATATTAGAAGTTCATAAAAGATTCAGTGTCTTTATCAAAAGTTTCAGAGGCAAACAGGAAAAAAGTAATGAGGCACGAATTCAGAATTCCATAATTTTAAAGCTCTGGTCCCCAATAAACCAGTTTAAGCATATAAAGAAACAGATGCAGTAGAGATCAGCCTAAGGCTTTCAATTCGCAGAACTTACATGGTTCTGCTAATTTACCAGGTAGCTAAGCACCCTCATTATCAGTCCTTGTATTGTTCTGGCTGACCACTCTTACCCTTATTTTTTCAAAAGAAGCCAGCAGAAGAAGGTGGTTATCTGCTCAAAATCACAGCATGATCCATTAGAAAGCAACAAGTACCTGACCACTACTTTGAGTGGCTAAGCAAAAGGGTGCAAAATATTTGCATTTAATGCTATTCACCTCATTTCACATACGTAGCAACATAAACAACGATATACATGCAGAGCAACAGAGAATGAGGTTCAAGAATTCCTGATTACTCTAGTTCTTCTGACAAAACCTTTCTACTGCGAGAAAAATTTACACCTAACTTCCATTAAAAACTGAGTGCATGTCAAAGTTCTGTTTTATAATAAAATTTTATGCAATGTATCCTTAAATAAATAAATCTACTGAAACCAAGGATTGCATTGCACATCCACTTCTCTACCTAAACAGAGTATGAGTAAGAGAAACAATCTAAAGGACAACTACTTATGTGACAAAATACTGAAAGATGCCAAGACATTATGCTGATCTGAGCAGTGTAAGAATCAAGCAGGAACAGAATGGCTTCAACATTACAAAAAAACCAATCTAAAATCTCAGGCAGTTAAAGTCAGAAAACCTGATGGCTACCAGGCTTGCTGTATTCAGTGATATGACAAATTATTCATCTTTCCAAAACACTTGCTCCAGAATCCTAGACAAGTAATACATTTACAGTATACCCAAAAATCGGTGCACTGTCTGTTTCCAACACAAAGCTCATACTAACTTTAACCTCCCTGATGTTCTCTCATCTTTATCTGTCAAAGCAATTCCTTGGCATCAGATATGAGAATGCCCTGACAAGCTTTTATCCATATTCGGTCTGGTATTTTCACATTTCCCCCCTCTATTCTTATTGTTTCATTCTGTCCTTCTTTTATTGTCCTCCAGCATGTTTGGTATGCTCAGAATATGCTAAATCCATGAACTTTCACCTTAAAAAAAGATGAAGGAAAAAAGTATTCTACACAGAACCCATACTCTGTAAGCTCCTCTTGTTCCAGCCAGACCTTAAGTCAAACTACATACAGCTTTTTAGGAAACACTATTTTACAATTTTCTGAATAGTTGGTTGTCTAATAGGAAAAACTGTCTGCCATCCTGAGCACCTTTGCCCTTTAGGAAAACACATTCCTTTTGAACGATGCATTAATGTAAAACACTTACATGAACTACATACCTAATTTCCTAGAATAAAAGATTTCCTTCTCACTCATTCCATTATACTTCAAAACTAAGCAACCTTCAAGCCTTTGATACTGCTTGCCCTATTGCTCAAAAAAAAAAAAAAAAAAAAAAAAAAAAAAAAAAGGCCCAAACTCTTAATTTCCAAACTAAGGAGCACCTGAAAAGTAAAAAAATGTAATAGAAGGTACTTTCAACACATGACGAAACTCAAGCAGTAACGCTGTAATTAGTATTTTATTCTGAGAGCTTTACACACCAAGTCTGATGGCATGCAGGAACCTGCTCACCCAAATATTTGCAGAGGTGTTAAAATGAAAGTTGTATTAACACCTAGAGCAGCAGCATGTATTCATCATACCAATGCACTCTCCCTAGCATGACTTCAGAAAGACCAAGTAATGGTTATTGACAATTCTGAGAAAAACTATGAAGTTCTATTTCTGTTTATACATTTTCCACTTCTGCACTAAATACAACAGGGTTTACGCATGCCAGCTTCTTGCACAAACCTAACTGAACAGTGGGACCAAGCAGATAGGGTTATACTATTATTTTAAATGGTATGGAAAACAACTAGGTTGTATTTGGTAAGCAGCACGCTACTGTGTCCCTTCATTAATGATTCTCAACAGGATCCAATGCCAGCCATGTGGTTTTCTGCTGTACCACTATGAAGCATGTCCACTACACATCTGGAGCATTTTTTTTTGTTTCAGTTACAACTGATGTTCATCTAGGTCATAAGGTACAACAGTGTGTTTCTAGAGTCCAGGGTTATTTCCTTGGTAGGTGGTTAGTATAGGTTGCAAATGTGCTTTCTACATTAGAAGCTGTTTAATATGAGTATATATGGGGGTGGGGATGTCTCTGAACTGATATAAAATTGGGAATTAAAGAATCTTCTTGAAAACCTGTACATTTAGTGAAATTTAAAAAAATAATAAAGTGAATCATAGTTTGCCCTGTGAACCTCTCCAGGAACAAATATGATCACATGCTGTAATGGCTGAGGAAAATAAGGCATCTACAAGACTACTTTGAGCTTTCAAAGAAAATATTCACTGAGAAGCTCAATAAATGAGCCAAAATGTATATGCAAGATATTCTGTAAAACACTGGCTTGGAAAATTCCACCACAGAAGAAATGAATCCCTTAGCAAAACTGCCTATTTCCAAAGCAAATAAATAGAATAGAACAAAACCAAAAGGAACAAATGGCAGAATAGCCAGGTTAATGTGTTTAAGAAACCATAATTAACCACTAAAAAAGTTTTAGGGGTCATCTTTTTATTAAACAGCTTAAGCAGGAAAGCTTCCCATTTCAAAGAAGCACAGAGTAAATTCCAATGTTTCTTTAAATAAATAAGCCTTATATTACATATTTATCAGGCATTCTAGGGATTTGTAGGTGAATACACGCCAGATATTTTATAGAAAAGAAATGAATCTGTTTAAACTCCTATAAGCAGGCATAACAGCAGATGTATTATTACACATACTGGCCTTATGGGGCAGCTGTTGTTCATACTCTTAGATAGCAAATTGATATTATATATATTTCCTTATTTTCTGGAACACGTATAATCAGGAGTATTGTTAGCTTAAAAGAAAATAGAAAACACAGCAAAAGTCTTGCTAGGAGGCTGGTTTAGGGCAGAAAGCCACATATTGTTTGTCCTCCAGCCTCACACTTATTTGTAATCAAGTAAGGTGAGAGCAGAGGCTGCATCTTTTTATGCATTTCTGTGGGACTTGGCATCCTGAAGTCTTGAATAAAATACAGTCTTTTGAGGCTCTTCTAATATAGAAATTCATCATTCAGAAGATAAAATACTATGAAAAAATGCTAGCAGATGTGAGGTGTAATGCACGTGCAAAGAAAGGAAACCATTTCAAAAGCCCTTTGAAACGTACCGATGGGTTGAAGTCTGATATGTCTGATTGCATTTTTGCACATATCTGTCACTTCCAACAACATTCATTGTTACCCTAACTGAATCAACTCCTTCATTCCTCAACAATGCACACTTTTGTCTGTGAAGTGTCACACTGTTTTCATGATTTATTTATTTCAAGTCGTTTGGTAGGAGCTAGAAAGGCAATAGGTGAATGCTAAAATGATTTTTCGTAATTATTTAAGGCTTCAGAAGAATAAAAAGCCTTAACATGAATTAGCATTCAGTAGATAATGCTTGAAGAATAAAAACCTCTACAGTCTCCTCACAAATAAATAAGGGACCTGACAAGTTAACTTTGAGAATAACCACCAGAATAACTAAGATTCCTAGGAACATTTTAGCTCTCCTGATACAAGTTTCTAGTGTTGCATATTGAGTAAAAATCATTGATACTGGTGCACCAACACTGACAGACAAGCAACAATGAAGATGTATGGCCATCCTCTGTTAGGCTTTGGCATTGAAATAATGTCCTCTGGGTGATAAATGGACGCTGCATTTGTGAAAAGGTGCTGTCATCATTATGGATTTCTGAAACAGCATCTGTTCCGACATGTTTTTAATGCAGCCGAGGTCAGCACTGAAATATGTCACCAGAACAGCAGGAACTCCTGAAGCAGCTCCTGAGAGACAAAAGTCATGGAGATGCAGTTGACATCCAGCAGCAAAAGGCATCTAACTTGGAACTGTAACTCTTGTCCTGTCTTTGAAGGTTTGTGTAAATCAGCAAAACAATGTAAGAAACTGAAATGAAGTTGGCTCATGAGGAGTACATCGAGTGAGTCTCTTCTAGTAAGATGAGGCAAAAAAAAATTGTTATTGAGTTAATATGTTACTGCCTAAGAGGACAGAACAGCATAAACCAACAAATGCTCATTCTGCTCTACAGAGAGGTGTATTAGTACAAACCCTTGTCATTCAGAAGTTCTACAAGTTTTATTCCAGATGAGCTGATAAACAGTGTTTATGGAATGAGAAATCTCTTATCTAACTTATTCTAAATTTTTTTGAATTTTCTCTTGAGTATTGCAATAGCTTTAATGTTAAACAGGGGTTTAGACTGTTTACAACAATGTCAGAATTAATCCACTGGCAACTTCCCACACAAATAATGCCAGCACAATCAGACTGTAATATACTTTCCAAATCATCCGCTGTGTCTCATGTTTTTTTCCAGGAATGTCAGTAGGGGACTTCAGGGAAGAAAATTTATCTCATATTCTGTCAGAAATTTCCAGAATGTCCTCTTTGCCCGCTACTGAGTTATTTTAGTGTCTTGCTTGCAGGGGTTTTGAGACCATGAGTTGCTTTGAGAGGAGCAGCATGAACAGGATATGATTGGCATGGTTACCATGCTGTTTGAGATTTCATGAAACCAAGCCTTTCAAACAAGCAGTAAGGGTTCTAACATGATGTAGAAACTAATTCCTAGTATGCACAAAAAACTTGCCCTGAGGAGAGAGGGAAAGTTGCTATCAAGCAACTTTTTCTGCAGTCAAAAGACATAATACATTTTATGTGCACAGGGGAAGGAATCAAATTCAATTTTCACGGGTAATGATAATGATAAGTTTGCTGTAGCTAATCTGTATTATGTCAGTTGACTTATCAACACCTGAGAAAATCATAAATGTGCTTACCCAAGGAACACAAGGAGAATTTATATCCCGTGTTTCTAAGATGCTTAATTGCAGATCTGCTATTATTCATGACAGAGAATGTTAGCAGAACCTAAGTGTTACTGCTAATATTTACCACAGCTGCTAGGTGTCAAGACTGGCCTCACTTTAAAATGGTGGTTTCATCACAATGCTCCTCACAGACAAGCAACAAAGGATGCTACTCTTTGACAGTGAAGACTGAGTTATCCCTGCATTTTTAGCCAATACTTCCTTGAACTTCCCTGTGCCCCTCTGAATTTAGATGCATAAAAGGTGGTAAAAGGAGCCTCAGGAGAAGGGTGAAAAAGGTCAGGAGACCTCCCAGTGCATTATAACAGACACATGCTCCCATAACATGGAGCTGCTGGCAGAGACGAGCAGAATGTCCTCCATGGATTATCACAGGCTCTCTCCAGCTCCCTACACCTGACATTTAGATTCAAAGGGTTAAAGACAAGCTGTGATGCTTGTCCAGCATCACAGAGTAGGAGAGGGAGTTAACAGGATGGAAGTCCTGTAATCTAATCTCTTCCTCTCTGTCTCAAATCTATAAACTGGTAACTGTTACTCAGTGTCAGTGTGAGAAAGGACAGTTTTCACAAAATCAGCATATGACCTCAGGAAAAATAAATCCGTATTTTTTCTGTTTTTCAAACTTTGAAAAGTAAAATATAATTGGGCGGGTGTTAATAAAACTGTTTCTAAACTATAAACTTCCATTTTAGCTATTGCTAGATCCTCAAAGAGAGTTTGAATAACAAATCTTTCATAATGCTTGAGGGAGAAGGTTCTGCATTTTAAGGAGTTTCTCTCAAGCACTGACTGCCTTTCTGCATAGAACTGGGCAGGGGTGTGCATCCTCACGGAAGTGTGCAGGATTCTCCCTGGCTAGTTTCAGACAGGAGGTCGTATGCTATTCACCTAAGCCCAGAGCCACGTTGAAACAAAAAAAATGTTTTCCTGTTTATGTATCTAATCCCCTGATTCATCTGCATAGGGAATGAAGAGCTCATATGCCTTTGAACTGGTCACAGATTGCCTAAAGCACTCTTTATACTTTAATACAGAGTAAGCCCATTGAGAGGAAAGACAGACACATTCCTTTTGCCTGGTCAGACTTAAACACCCAAAGCGAGGGCCTGTGGAGTGCAACTCTAATTGTTCTCTCTAATTGTTAGATCCCAACACCGGGTTTCGCAAGTGGTCCGAGCATTTTTGAAAAGTGAGATTTGTGGCAGAGCCCAGTGCAGAACACTTTAAGAGCTGCTGTGAGAGGAAAAGCCACAAAAACTTTCCTCACAACAGGAAGACAGAATCTGCTGTCCAATATTGATGTCACTTACTTGGCAGCATTGGTCTGTCCTTGTAAGGCCAATATCACAAGACCTACCTTTGCTTTAGGGAAATCTTTCTGTAAGAATTTTCACTGACAGGTTGAGCCTCACAGACTAGAACTGCAGCTCTTAGGACACTTGAAAAATTCCATATGCCCAACTTAGAAGTCCATATCTAAGTGCCCAGAGACTCCGACTTAGCTCCATGCTTTGTCATCTTCTCTGCTGATGAAGTGAGGCAGAGATGATGAACCAAATGGAATGGCAAGCAAGAGTTCTCTAGTCCCTTTTTACCTGAGAAGAAAAATGGTGGAAGCTTATACAAGAAGTCAATACTCACTAAAATGAAAAAAGGTTTGAAGACAAAATGACTGAGAAAAGTTCAGTGAGCAATATATTCCATTGTTGAAAGCAGAAAATTTGATGGCCTGAGCTGCAGCCTAGGTCACAGTCCCAAAATCTTACATCAAGAGTATCGCTGGTGTTAGTTCACTGATTGAGAAAAGGTCAATCCATGAATTTGTCTCCCAGAGTATATTTGTTCGGGCTACATTCCAAACTGGCAGAAATACAAGAATAATTAAGATGATCAAATGAATATAAACTGTCTGTCTAGACAGTAAATAATAATAAATCCATGTGTATAGATTCCTTCCCTTTAAACATCTCCACAAGGCAGTAAAAGCCAGGAGAGAAGAGAGAAGCAGGCACAGAATGAAAGCCAACAACAAACAATGGACTGCATGCAATAAAGCTTAATACAGTGCAGTTCCCATTCAAATGGGCCTCGGAGTGTAATGATACAACCCAACTGATCATATCAAACATGAATGAACTGCCCAGGAACACAAATATCACCCTACTACTCAGCAGAATTGGCAACTAAGTCAATCACAGCCTTTGTCTGTGCCATCTTCCTTCTCTTTACTGGTAGAATACTCCTTTTGAAAGTGCTTCTTCAAGCTCTTTCAGAAAGCTTTTTATTTCTTGCACCATAGTTCAGTCAAGAATGTTAAAGAAGAAAGGGTGGATTAGTCACTTGAAGTAATTGGAAAATACCTCAGGATACCATTTCTGTTCTTTCAAGGAAAAAGGGTTAAAATTAAAATAGCTGATTTTAAAATTAAAATAGCTGATTTTAATGTGATTGAAAGATCAGTACCAGACCCCACGGCAAACTAACTGTATGTGCAATAAATGAAAAGAGGTTGCTGCAAGAATGCTGAGGTGTCACTGGGCAATGAATCTAGGCATCCAAGATGGCTGCAGCTTCCTGACCTCACTGTGAAAGTGAATTAAGTATCAGAATCACTAGATGAAAGTTTCACAGAGAAGATACACATCCTCCAGAACAGATTTGTGTAAGAAAAGTGGACTCCATATATTTAGGAAAGACATACATATGTATAAGGTAAGTAGATTCCATTTAAGTACTGGGGATAAGGAGAATACAAGAGAAGAACAGATCAGAGTAGGGATTTCTCTGAACAGCTAATGGGTTACGTGAAACATAATGCACAAAGAGATCTCAAAGTAAAAGGGATTTTATTTTTATACGGAAGAAGCAAGGAAGCACACAAGAGACATGATGGTGAGAATAAAACCCAGAACAGTCATGACACATCCATTAAAAGCCACAGGATGAATTTACGCATCTAGAATGTAACTGTGCAAGAAGTTGGTACTGAAAACTAGAGATAATGATGTGTTCTTGAACTCAGAATACTTGAAGTTACCCAAGACTTCTCATGCTGAAGACAGAACAAGTCCTAACACCAAGCTTTAGTTTATTCAAAGATAGAAAGAAAAAAAACAAAGACTTCGCTGTTCTATTTTTCCTACTGAATGAAGAGCTTTTACAAGCCTTTGGTTTGCCAAAAAAGATTTCATTACAAATGAAGCTGTAGCACCACATCCATGGAAATGTTGCTCTGTGCTGTAACACACAGTCCTTCAGGACTCCCTGCTATTATACCTGCCCCAGGAAGACATTTCTATGCTTCTCTGAGCTTGCTCCCATGCACACACCTTTAGAAATGCAGACATATTTTGCTGTGCAGGAATGGCTTTGAGATACCTTAGATATTACTCTTTTCCGGGATGCAAATTTAGAACTCTTAAAATACAGAATTTCAACTGAAATCCACAGCACTGCTTCCTGCAGAAGCTGGACTGTCCTGGAAGGTTTTCTTCTCTGACACTGACAACTTAACTCTGAGAGGCTACAGCTACAAACAGCTAACAAAACTTTTCCAGTTATGTAATAATGACCCCTCTCCATTTCTGTATATTTTCATCTTTGGTAAGCAAGGTAAGGAAAATGGTCCTGTCCCTAGTTAGTCTTCTGTGTTGTCAATAACCAAACACTAGGCACTGTTGATCATGTATCATTAAATTTTTTTCCATTATCCCATAAGAGCTCTAGCTTTTATATTCTTACTTGCCTTAGGTCCTTGGCAAGTTTCTCTTTTCACTCCTTTAGCAACATTCCTTCATCCCCTGTTTTAGTAAGTGTAACTACCATCTTATAAAACCACATGAACACTGGTATCTTTGTACACACATTCATAGTAATCGATACTGGCTATTTTTATTTCTCTGCCAACAGTAATGACAACTTTAAACTCTACAAGAAGCAACCAATTTTAACTACAAAGTTTACATACCTGTTTCTTTATGCAGCATGTATTTTATACTCAGAATAACTGGGCCACAGCAGATAATGATGAAGAAGCAAGATTTTTTTTCACTGCATTTTAAAATGGCTGCAGCAGATGCCTTTTGTAGTCCTTGGAAGATTGATGATTCCATTATTTGTAGTACTCAGCAATAAATCTCTGAATTTAGGCTAAAGTGAGCACTTTTCCCTACTTTGCGTCTTCCATTATACTGTTATTAATCATGTTTAATCATTCATTTACCTCTCACTGCTACTGCACTTTGGGAGGACTGGCACATTATTGATTTTTGACTTTTACCCTTTAGAAGCTGGCTAAAGGGCTTTGCAGCTGCTTAATCAAAAGTGACATGACCAAGGCAGGGGCACTGTAGACCTCAGGAAAACAGCAGCTAAACAACATGCCAAGTTATGATAAAATGAAATTAAGAGTCAACAAAGAAAGCAAAATATAATAAATGAAAATTACAGCAGATAACCTCAGGAGATCACAGAGTACAAAGCACTCCTCTGCCTTGCAAAACACATTGCTAGGAAAGAGGAAGCAAAGATTAAGAAGTTAAAACTACAAATTCCCACAAAAAGAAAAATGCAAAGCCATGTAGTTTGTCAGCCAATGTAATTTGGCTCAAGCAGATTCTCAGTTGCTTATAAAGCTTTTCCCACAGAGGAAGCATCACTTCAACACTCCACTAGCAACTGTAACAAGAATAACACAATGTAATATTTTGATAGCTGGCTTCTTCTCCGCTTACCAAAAAACCTGATATTTTTAAGAAAGTCAAAGAACTCCATTCATATCTTTTTAAAAGTGCATATAAACCCTTAATTTCATCTACAATATCTAGCAAATTATGCAATAAACAATAGATATAAGTGCAGTTATCAACTCTATATGAACAGCAGTAATGCTGGCTTCATATTGTAGAAGAGAGGCAAAAAAGAAACCAAAAAAGGCATAAGAGATGGTTAAAATTGTCCAGGTCCTTGTACAATCCAGTTAGAGAGGAACAACTAAAAGTGGGAGGATTTGTGGACTTACAAATAAAAGAGTTCAAGCTCCTATTGCTCTTTCCTGGAATTCTCAGTGTCATTTTTTTCTGATCCTTGACATCATGTTTTGCCCTGTTTAAGTTATGCCACCTCAATTCCACTAACCTCAGTGCAGAATACAAGAACCAGAGGAAATCAAATGAAATCATCAAGCAATACATTCCATTAATGTGCTTATTTTTCCTGCATATCACATTATTAAAATGTGTAGCACGTTGGTGAAAGATATTGTCAAGACCAAACTACATGGACCAGTAAAACTCTCATCGAAAGTTTGTTATGTACCCTGCATCTCCAGCCCTTAGCTGTCAGTAACTGTTTACACTACAGCTACTATGCAGTAGTAGTTCAGGTCACATGCCAGTTACCGCTCTAGTATCTCCTGCTCGTGATTAAAGTCATATATTTTGCCAATGGCGACTGCAAACATTCCAGTGTAACTTATTTTGTTGTAAGTGAAATGGGAAGATGCATCCACACCATGACTTTAATCTGGCACAAAGAATGCAGGTAAAGTAGTTCTGATATGAAAGGTGGCACTGCTGCATGGGAGGTGCTGTTCCCTGGCTATGTTAACTGAATGAAGATCACTGATAAACTGTTTATGAAAGTGAATGACCTCTTAGAATGTGATAAATGACACAAGAAGCTCAAGAAAGGAAAACCAGTAATGATGCATCTTTAAACATAGTACACATAAGCCTACATATGTGCAAACAGCACAGGGTAACTCCCCATGCCAGATTTTCATGTCTCGCAAAGGATACTGTCAAGAAGAGAGAGTCCTTTGGAAGAAATTTGACATTGAGTATTTCAAAACAGTACCATATACACAAATTACTAGTAAATTTTCAAAGCCTTATCCTGTTATACCTACAAGTTCTCTGAATTCCAGTTTCTCACAGTCTGCTACATTTTCATGTAACTGTAACACAGGAAAATAAAATTACAATGTTGTTAATCAAACATCAATAAGATTTGCAAGCTCTTGCATCAAAAAGGAAAGTAAAAATATAAAGTGAAGGGGAAAGCATTAAAATTTAGGAAATGCTACTGTTCATACACTGTAATTCATGTATAGCCCACTCACTTTACTTGTACAGTTAAAAAATATTTTCACAAATGCTTCAGCATAAAGAATGCAATAACTAAATACAAGGATTGTATTTCTGGGGGTGTTCAGTGTCTTGGCAGATCGGAAGAACTACTGGTGGAAAGGCCTTCTGAACTCTGTTGGGTTCACTCTTAAGGACAGCATATGCAAAAACTAACTGGTCAAAAAGCAAAAAGAAGAGAAAATGAAGGTACAAAAAATATGGGGTTGTTTTGTTGGTTTGGTTTTTTTTCCCCCCTCGGAAAGCTGCTAGGCATGTAAATGAAACCATGGATCATATAACCAATACTCTTTTTAGCTTTTGTGCTTGAGTAGGATTGTTAAATCAGAAAGACCAGTCCCACAACATCCTCAAGCCAAGCTGAATCCCTGCTCCACATGAGAACACTTCTTAGCACACACACACACAAAAAAGAAAATGACAATTTTTTCTTAAAGGTTTTTTTCCCTTTTCCTAGGGAACAACTGTATAGTCTTTTCTCAAAATTCCACAATGTCAAACTGTCAGAAAAAGCTCAAAGAGACATTAACACATTCCAAAGTTCTTACAAGGTAAAGGAGAGCAAACAACATAATTACAGAGATAATCCGTTTCTTCTGTTACAAGAACGTGTGCTCTATTTCCTGTGATCTGCTGTCAAGAGAACTGTAAGACAGTATCCTATAACTGTTATCATTAAATTGTGGTTTCAAATAACATTAAATGAAACTTATCTTTTTTTAGTACGAAGACCTTATTTGATACCTCTTTCTTCCTTAGTATTGTCATTATTTACAGCAATTCTGAGTAGTAGGGCCTCCTATTTACTCAAATGGAAATATCATGCCTCGTATCTGCAATACCCAACCACTCTGACAGGCATCACAAGTGTTTAGCATCACCTTTCAACCTTACTTCAATCAAATCATTTCATGAGGTCTTTTAGTTTGTCTGGATAGTCAGACTAGCTTGTAGTAATGCTGCGACCAACAATGCAGGAGTTTTGAGGAAATGGCAGGGAAGTAACAACTGGCTCCCCAGCTATAAGCAACCTGATGAAAAGGTTACTGCTCACCAAATACCGACCGAAAGAAGACAAATTCTCTATAATTTTGCCTTATTCTGTCCCCACCCTAGTTAAAAAAGAATATCAATAATACCAATGTTTCTCTCTAATCACTGTAGCACACTTGCAACCTTTATATATTTCATTTTTAAAATAGAAGTGTCTTCATCTCAATAATCCTATCAATTCATGTTACGCATGATTTTCAGTTCCCCACTAGTAGAAAAAACCAGCCCCACAAGCAGACAACAACTACTTTTCTGATACTATGTGGCAAAGTAGTGCCAAAGTCGAATGCTGCGGACTATAACTACACTGTAACAACAATCCCATTATCTCCCTGCTATATTTCATAATTTGAGTAAATTAAAGCAAAATGCGCAGTGCTCACACCAATGAGCAGCAGTAAATTCCAGTAAAACCCATTTAATTTGGACTACTATTTTGTATAAAATACGTTAGTGTTTAAGTAATGAAGCATTTGGTTGATTGGGTTTTGTGCAGTTGATTTTATTTTATGTTGCATTGCAGGAAATCTGAGCCAAAGGAGCAGGGTAGAACATAGCCGAGATTGTGGGCACATATTTCCCTTTTTGACATCAAACACTGTTTGAAAATATGAGCCAAACTTATTTGCCTGTATGACTTAAAATGAATATTCACCATTCTGGTTCAGTTCTGATGATTGTCATGATTACACCTCCAGGCAATGAGTTGGTCACACAGCCTAACAGCCTGAAAAGAGCAGCAGCAATATTAATGGAAGACAGGAATGGAATAGTGGAAATTTGTTAGTTACTTAGACCCCAAAGACTTTGAATTCCACAATTTCTAGTTGGTATCATGCACTAAATCACAGAAACATCCTGAGAGACCAAAACCAATAAAAAAGTACACTGCATCATAAGATGCCCACTCTGACTACCAAACAGTTAGTTTAAACCAATGCAGTTTTGAGGATGTAACAGCAAAGTATCTAAATCTAAAATAATAAAGTGCTGGATATAATAAAGCCATTTCAGAGTGATAGTGCTAAATCATTAAACTTGGAACAAGCAAACCCTTCTACTACACCAAACACAGCGATAAAGCTGGCCATGCCTTGCTGTCTCTGAGGTTACATGACAGATTTTAACCACTGCTCAATGGCTAAATAGACAAGTCATGGCATATCTGGTTCCCGGTACCCAGAAGGATACTAACTGGTCAAAAATATTCATTTAGGCAAAAAGGTACCTGTCTAACAGGCAAACGGGGAGCCCCCCTTAACTTGCTGTCGGAGCAAATAATGCATGGGGGGCTTAGAGAAGATGTAGCTGTACATTTGTATTGCTCTTTCAGTGGCTATACATACATGCTTTCCTTGAGTCCAGTTGCATGCTGATGCAGACTCTGGCATAGAAACTGGAAATAGAAACAAGAAAGCTCATTTTGGCAACAGGCCTTCCTGAAAGCATAGTAACTGAACTCTTGACACTACTCAGATTCTCTGAATCAACAGAGGCCATTCAATTCGACATCTGTTCAGCAAAGCTAATCACATTCAGTGTTTAAACTTTAGAGTAGACAGTGAGAAGAATTAGAAATCTGGATTCTTAGCAAGTAGAATAGGAAACCATTGGCAAGTTTTTAAAAGCCAAAAATTCCCAAGGTTCCCTTAGATGAGGAAAATTTGAGATCTTTGCTTTGGAGTTTTAACTCTCCACCCAGTCCCATTAGTCCAAATACACTGTCCCATTAGTTGTCAAAGTAAGTAAATTACTGTCCTAATGCCTCCAGTATTTGAAGCCTACTTTGCTTTGCAAATCAATTATTGAAACTGCTCTTTAATGAAAGACAGATCCTTTCCCCATTTTTTCCTCATTTATAGCACTATAAGTGAACTATTTTACAAAACAAGCATTATTTCCTATAAAGAAAATAAGCTGAGGTAAGTGTATCACTGAAACTCACGGACAAGAAGTTTTATGAATAATTAAGTAGCTGATATACAGCAACATTATCACAAGCCTCTTACTCACACTGCTGTCTTTCTCAGCATGACACAGGCAAGACTTTGCTTCTGAGGTATAAAGAGACTTAATTAAATCTTCATTCTTCAGTGTACCAGGATTTCTTCTTCTTTATATGAGCTCAGATTATTATATGTAATGCTGAAAAATGTTAATTTTCTGCTTAAACTCACCAAATTACAGATGGGATTTCTTTACAATTCTTTATTGCTTCCAACGTCTTTAAGATACAATGCTACACATTCTTAAGTAGAAATTAATTACACTACTATTTCAGTCTTCAGAGTAGGCATCTGAACATCATCATTCCTAAAAAATTTCCATTTTAACATATTGTTAGTATGTTTGAGTGATCTTAATCCACAGTCATAAAATTCCACGTAATTGCCTGTGTCTTAATGACCTTAGGCTTTGAATACAATCACTGGTCTTCGCACACTGCCTGTCACTTTTAGTGCTTGAGTATTGACATTGTATCTCTTTTAGGTTCTTTTCAGCCCTTTAATGACTATGCCAATTAATAATGCATCATTCTCTCGCCTTTAGCTAATTTTAATTGCTGTAATTTATGTCCCTAGACAATTTCTGCACTACAGATGGAATCTACACTACTGTAGCTGAGTTAGAAGATCACACTCTCAAGGTCCTTAGCAGCTAAACAACACAATTTCAGGTTTATAGTTTATCTATAATTGACACCAATTACTGTTCAAGGAAACAAGTCATGACATTACAGGTAACATACAGATCATTTTTATGTTCTGGAGCAGTGTGGACTTCACCAGTAGGGCTTTGACAATTAATTATAGCTTCATAGTGCTTTCTGAAGACACTCAGATGCCTTGAAAGGGAAAAATCCACCTAAAATTAGCTAATATAGAGGTTACACACTTCTTTAACAAGGCCTATACTTTTACACTGATATTCTCAGAAGTACATGAACGTCCCCTCTGAGGTAGTATTACAAGGCAACAAAAGCTTAAAGCCTGAAACAGTGCCTAAGATCTACTTCAGCTTTTTATTAAAACATGTTTGCAAAGCTCATGGGCACAAAGAAAATAAAGCAGAAAGAAAAACTGTTTATCACTAATCTCTATTCAGCTCTATAGACAGCCCAAAATGAAGGGTGTAACCATGAACTGTGTTTGTCCCATATTAGATTATCATTCACTTCATCCCCTTGCCAGCATTAGGGATACTTTGCAAATCATATTCCAGTGTTTCACTTAGTACAGCTTACATTGATCCATAGCCCTGTAAAGTTCAGTCCCTCTGTTTTTATTGTCATCTCTTCTTACCTTCAATCCACTTTTTCAAAACCATAAAACTCCTTGTGCCAGTTGCTTCTGCTTCCCTTCCAAAGCCAAGCATCTTTCTGGCCTAGAACATCACATCCTAGTCTCCCTAATAATTTTTCTCAGGCACATTGGCCCTGTTCATCTCTGTCCAGTGGACAGCGAAACATTAAGACAGCCTACAACCTGTGTGTGCTTCTAACTACACACAGTATAATCCACTCAATTTACCCAGAAGAACCTCACACTGTGCTAGAACACTTTCTCTTCTCAACTGCGTCAAAATCCATTAAAGGTGTATTACAAATGTCAGTTTTGGACCAAATCATATTTCCCCTTTCATGGGGATGAAAGGTCAGATGAATGGTTCAACATCAACAAGGTTAGAAACTCATGAAAAAAGATGTCAAAGGATAACTTGCCTGCTACCTCAGAAGACAAATATATACACTGGATTTAACTTACACTTACTTGGAGTTCACCATAACACTATTACAGATTACTTTAAGACTAGTCACCCCTTCCTGGGTTCAGTGTTGTACTGAACGAGACTAAAGATCCTGGACATAATTAGCTATTTCTGTTATTGATATAAGTACTGTATTTCAAAGGGGACAAAACCATTAAAACAATTGCCCTCAAGCACAGTAATAACCATAATTCTTGCATGAAAAATGTGCACCCAGTTAAACAATCAAATAAATTTACCTGTACAAGTGTCACAGACTGCAATTTGTTCCAGTCATCTTTAATTGATACGTTCTCTTTACACACAATGTTGTTTTTCAATATACGAGATGACTAAATGAAAGATAAACTGAAAAGCAAAACTTACTGTGGCTTGCAATGCATATATCATCATTCAATTTCCAAGCACTCACTGAAGAATTTTTGAAACAGTACACATTTTTAACTAGTCTATAGTGAACTCTATTCTTGTATACTATCCTCAGAACTCATCTAAAACCCTCCATAAATTTACTGGCACAGGTAAACAGAGTGAACACGTCACAGGTCTTCAACCTGTTTTCTTTCTTCTATTAGAGGCAAGGAACTCATTTGCTGTTAACTGTTTCTAATAGCCAGGAAGGTGAAAGGCTAATAAAAACAGACAAGTAGGTAGAACAGATTCAGGGTCCTTTTAGCTACATCTGCATATCTGCCTCTGGAACTTGAAAAGTAAATCTAGAATCCCTCAGCTGCTGAAGCCCTCTTTCTGTTGGCATAAAACTATTTAGGTTTCTGGCAAGGCCACATAGCTCGCTCACATGCAGAGGATAACAAAAGTTACTACAGCACTAACTACACTCATTAAGTAGAACACGATAGTATGAATGTGAAGGTTCCCACTGCTCTTACAGACTGGCCTGCAGCAGTCTTCCATGTGACAGCAAAAGCAAACAAAACTAACCCAAAAAATTCCAAGCAAGAACAAAATAACCCTTCACCAGAAAAAGCATGCTCAATGGTGAGCAATTACACTAACACTTAACTATTAATAACTTCTGCTGCACAACCAAGAAATTAGTTAGAGCAAGGCTTTTTCCCACAGCTGATACCTATTGCTATGGTCACCATCTCCTGGGTGTTAACTGAGTAACTCAGAAGCACTGTATGTGCTACACTGCAAATGAAGCCAAAGAAATGTTTATAACAATTATGCTGTAAAATGCTCCAAAAATACAAAGTCATCTAGATAAATCAGTCCCCCATATTCCTAAAATAATCACAAAGTTTTAATCTAAATTGTGCCACACCTATCTCCACTTTGTCTGGAACAGTGCAATAATGACACCGATTTTCAAACCCTGTAATAATCACAAAGTACTTAAATACGTTGACAGTCACTGTAAGTTATCCGAAACAGCATTCAGGTTCACTGTTGTACAGTGTCTGATACGCCAGGCAACAGGACAGTGAGAAAGTGCTGCAGTTATCTGGTGCAGTAAGCTCCACCTGTCCTGCCTACTGGACCCTGGAACACAGAAACCACACGTTTATGACATGGACACATATAATGATAATATACTTGTGCAAGGGACCAAACAAAAAGACCACTTGAGTGCTCAACTTTACAAGCATAAAATTAAACTTAAAAGGGGTGGGTCAATGTTTAGTATTTAACAGCAGCATACCCCTAGCTGTTAAAACAGTTGCAATCCTCATTCACTAGCAGCTCAGGTTCAAAATTGCAGTTCTCACACAGACATTAATCAATCCCTCTTCAGTGACAATCAGTTTTCACTTTGAAATCCCCCTGAACTTAATTTTCCAGTGAGCAGACAAATTTGCAGTTTTTGAGGACCATACACTGTGCTGTGACACAGTCAAGGAGCATACACGAGTATACGGAATTGAACCTGGGCACGCAAGAGAGACGCATTTCTTCGTGAGGAGCTCTTTACTACTAACATTGTCTGCAGAAAAGAATGGGAGCCAAACACACCACAGCTTTCCATTAAAATTCCCTGTTAAATGGGGAGACAAAGCCAGATTACTAGAAGAGTGGAAGAAATAAACAAAATAAAGATGTGATTCTACTGAAAGGTTACACAACAGCAAAGTCAGCAGAATGGTTTCTCTGTATGATTTAGAATTAATCTTATGAGAGGTTTCTTTAGTAGCTTATATGAACCGCTAAGAAATTTTTCCTTCCTCTTGCTTTATCATACTAGGAACAGTAGTAACTATGTCAACCAAAGAAAATGCCTAACATTGTTTTATATAAGAAAAAAATCCAACATCTAAAAATCCCCTTAAATCTACTTTAAGTTAAGAAGGTTTGAGCATAGCCTGTACATGACTGCCAAAAACCTGAACTACTGTAGCTAAGCTAAATCCAACACGCTCCAAATTCCTAAGATTGGAGGAACTATAAAGAAGTACGCAGCCACTACAACTAGCAGCTGCTTGTGCTTTAAACCATTTAGATATTATTATATTTATTCATTTTATATTTATATTTAAAATTATAGTATTATTTCTTAATAGAACTTTTGCAGTGTTTCTCATTATCCCTCATTATTATTTGCGCTTACATACAATCAGCCTCAAAGGTTGCTCAATAACTTCCTTGGTCTACAATATAACAATTCAAGCTATGCAAAATACTCACAGAGAAACCTAAAAGTTTTGAAAGGTAAAGTTTGCTCATCTTTATTCCATTTCTTGAAATGCAGAAATTATTTTTTCTTTTATAATAGTAACATAAGAGTTGTTCAATTTTTTTATTTGTTGATTTGATCAAATTTTCTCACCAGAGTAACGGGTACAGGACGAGAGAACAAGAATTTTGTTTTTCTAGTAGAACACTTGACCATTTTTATCAGGAATTCTCTGGTGAGTAAGCAAATGGCTAATAATTTGAGGTTACAAAACATCTTTTAGAGAAGACTTGACTGAAATTAAAGTAATTAAATGCATACTTCCCTTTAGATCTTAAGCTTGTATGGAGATAAGATAGTGATGTGATAAACACTTGTCATTCATGTGGCCATAAATGAAAAATATTTTCATATTTGAAATTAATTCTAAACCACTGTCTGGACCTACTTATCTCAAGATTAAATCTTACCATATACATAAGATACTAAACAACGAAGAACAGACTTACAGGACATTCAGACAAAAGGAAAAATAACACATCTAATCAGAATAAAACCACTCAATTACTCCAAGAACAGGAATTCAGTAGTTTTTAGCATGCGCTATAGTTAAACATTGAGCCAAGAGAACAGACTCAGCACTTCCTTAATAAAGTTCTTCCAGAGATGCAGGTGTGTTATACCACCAGTGCACCACAGAACTCAGCCTCAAAAGCCAGAGCTATCTCTCCGCACATTTTAGAATGTTTGCTCTGTAAATCTACTAGAGACTTAAACAAAGAATAATTGTTTATATGCACACAACCTAATACTCTCCATTGCTCCATACAGCCTGAATTTATTTTTTATTGCATATTAAAACGAACAATCACTATTCATTTATACAAGGAAATACTGCTCCAAACAAAACTATTCACTTCATTCTATTCAGAAAAGCTCACATCAGGCCTTCGTGTAGACAATCCTTAACACTCGTGCTACACTTTGATTTCAAAAATACTTTTCTTTAGAAACAATACAGCTACTAATTATTTTTCAATTGTTAAAAAGAGTAGATTTTTTTCTATACTCCTTTTATTGAAAATACTTTGACGTGAAATCTACATTAACTGAAACGTCCATGCAGGACTGGGGAGTTTTTTGTGTCATTGCAACACTAGGAAAGTGATTTATATCCATTGTATTTTGGCTATTTCAAGAGATTTAGTTCAGCCATACTACTAAAAAAATTGTTCCTGCTGCAACAAATACTACTCATATCTGAGGACAGCTGCATTTTCTTAAAAATTAACACCCCAATATTAGAATATTTTCAGAAATGAAGCAATATTTAATTGGTGTTATTTATCTTTCTGCACAGTGGTTTAATTCCACTTCCTTGTCCTTTCTGTATGTATCATGTGCCACAGTTAAAATTTTTATATTGTCTTTGTCCCCTGCATCATCACCTACAATCATGCAAGAAACTATGTACAAAAATAATAAGAAAAAGACTTCACAAATGAAATGTCATCCAGTTCTTGTGTCCCAAGAAAGCTGGCATTCAGAGGCATGTCCGATGCACAAGTTTCTGATAGTGACTTACGGTGTCTCTCACATACCACCTACAGCCAAAGGAAAACAAACTTTCATTCACTCTGATGAAGTGCAATTGTATATATTACCAGTGTAGATAGCACAGATCTGCAAGGAATATAATATTTGCCATAAATCCTTGTGTCACAAGCCAAAAATACCAATTTATTCTGGCCTAAAGGGTTCCTCTCTGTTTTGAAACACTTGTATTTTTCAAGCATCCAATGTACACATGGGGCAGAGATGCAGAGAAAATAAAACAGAAAAAGGAGAAGAAGAAGACAAGTATCAAAAGAGACCAAAATACCCCAAAATAGCAGGGACCAACAGAATGTTTACTCAAGCAGAACAATGAAGAATACATTTCCTGCATATCAGAACAATCTTGCTAGACCAATTTTAGTGACTGGGTGTATGAAGCTGTCAAAAATTACAAGCCAAGCCTAACTTCTGTATATCATATATATATATACACACACACACACACACATACAAACACACAGAGATTTCCTAGCTTAAGTAGGCTAAAACCAGAGGAGCATATATTTCTAATGTCAATCATTTTAAACATTGTATATGAAGTTCCAGTATCCATAAGAAACACATATTAGTAGAGATCAATGTATTACACTTGCAGAAAGGCGAAGTTAAACACATCTAAAGAAAAATAAAATCCCTGAAACTCCCGTTTTTAATCTGTTACTGTAGTAAGTAAATATATTAAAAATATATAAACTGTACACACAAGCATGCAAAATGGGTATCTAATATTAGAGATACATACCCATTCTAGATTCTCAATACCATTTGCCTCTATCAATAATTGTCAGCATAAAATTCCCATTCCTGGAAGTGTTCAAGGTCAGGTTGACGGGGCTGAGCAAGCTGGTCTAATGGAAGGCATCCTTGCCCATGGCAGTGGAGTTGGAACAAGATGATCTGTAAGGTCCCTTCCAACCCGAATTATACAGTGATTCTATGATTCTGGGAAAATATAAAACCCTAATTTTAAGAACTTAGGTTTATAAGGTTATAGCAAAAGTTCATGAGTAAAAGAACATTAATGTTCTGGCATTCAGTTAGTTCTGGTTACAATACACTCAAAGGATAACTGTTCAGAAATCTCAGTATCCTTCCATAATGCAGGAGTACAGAAATAGTCTGGTTTCAAAATGGATTTTTCCAGAATATGATCTGGATTATTTGTGTTAAATTAATTGATATACAAAGCAATTGTAGGTGTGAGAAAAGTAGACACTTAAGAAGATACTTTTGCCAGTCACAGAATCTCAGAATATTCTGAGTTGGAAATAAGCCACAAAGATCATGAACTCCAAATCTGAAGTGAAAGGTCTATAAGGGATCGAACCACGGTGTTATTAGTACCATGCTCTAACCAACTGAGCTAATCAGATTAGGTCAATAATATAATTAAGGAACACTAAGATTACTAAATGCAATTTTATACAAATAGTAACTACAGACATCTATCAATAGCATTACTTGAATCACATTCTACAAGTATGCCAATAAAACCTACTCTTATCCATAGGGACAAGCATCACCAACTTGAAATGCAACCAGCTTCTGGATAGGCACTTAAAAAAGCATTACCTCAATGGGAACACCATCATCTAATCCTGCTCTTGTCCTACTCCCTCCAAGTGCCAAGATGCGATATTTCAAAAAAGGTGAAACCCTCTGTCACCCTGATAATACATGTTCAGCCAAAGCATGACAATTTACATACAGGTGACATCCATCATTCTTCTTCATTTCTAGAAATTATCAATTTACTCCTGCAGATGAGGTTTGCATCTAATGACTTCAGCATTACTGTCAAACTCATTTTGAGTTATATTTTTGTGCCATACATCTGACAAACTTCCTACTGTTGTGAACTGCCATAGCAAGTGAGTCAGTTAAGAGGTATATACTTTATACTTGTATCTTATTTAGCACTGCAGTTATTTCTTTTTAATGTCATGTACTGTATCTTATTCTCAAAATGGGGGAAAGCTCAGCTTCATATTCATATCTGCTCACAGTTCTGACAACTCCCTCTAGTTTTCCCTCTCAGGCATCAAATGTGCACAGATGTACCATCTCTCACGTCTTTCAGAAGAAATATCCTATTCCAATCTCTGCTACCTTCATTTAACCTCACACAGCCACCTCCCCTTCTCCACTTTTCAGTCTCTAATCACAAATGCATGGCTGATAGCCATCTTTCCTTCAAAACTGTATCTGGGGATAGCCAACATGTCAGACCCACAAAATGAACTAATGCTTTTTTCTTTCTGAGAAACTGAATGTTTCTTTCTGAGAAACAAACCTCCCCTTCTCTCAAGCTGACAAATTAGGATCTTTTCGTCACATGGCTACCGTCTCTGCAAACTGCTAATGTCTCAATGAGAGCTCAACTAAATAAATCATTCAAAATGAAAGAGCTGCTTAAGCTGCGACCTGAAACAGCTGCTGAATTTTTAAATGTTCACATCCTCCCCTCAAAGCAATGAAACATTCTGTATAAACAAACACCAGCTCTCCAAGCCTGCTGGGCTATCAGAAAACAGGGTTAAGAATGAAGCATGGGAACTGAATTAGCAGGGACAATTAATTTTTCTTGAAGGATCGCAACACTGCCATTAATTGCCTCGAAGTGTACTGAGTATAGGAACAGCATCAATAATAACTGATGTTCAAATACCAACTGTACTCATCTTTTAACCACATACCTTGCATATTGATTTTGACACAAATGTGTATTACAGAGTATGATATTTTTATTGTGAAAATCCTTTAAGACAAAAGGTATACTTGTGAGAAAATGTCAGCATTATTCTGTGTACATTAACAAATACCTACTGTACTTTCCAGTAGTTGACACAACTGTTGTTCCCACTTGAACAGACATTTTTCTCCCAAAACAGAAAACCAGTTACAGATATTTCTCTACAGGAAGCATCTGCTATTTTTCATTAACTTGTTATTCTGAAGTTTTGCAGACTTCAAGACAGTTGGATGGGGGGGAAAAGAAAAATCCAAATTATTCTACATATATTTAAAGGCTGAAACTATGTAAACTAATTCAACAATATTCAACACAGCATGCTTTATTCTTTCTAGAAACATTCTCAAAAAGGCTTTAGCCTTGCATTTTAGGAAAACACTGTGATATGAGGTAGGTTTCTTTTTTCAGTATTGAGCATCTGCAGTACCTGGAGAGATCACAATGTCTTGTTAAATTCTGCCTGGAAGAAAAGTGGATTGACAGAAGGTACTTGAAGTCTGCACTCTGTGTTGAAAACTACTTGGCAGATTAATTGTTGTCCTGCTCACAACTATTAGGGAGCACCAAGAGGAGAAAAGAGGAAAAGAGGCAGATGATAATTAAAAGCTTGGTATTTTGTTTCAGAGTTTTTAGATATATTGTTTAAAAAGAAAACTGTAACAGGATAGATTTCAATACACTAAATATGTATTGAGATCTTGGGTACAGTAATGGAATCAGTACCCATAAACAGCCAGCACTAATTTCCTGTAGTCCATACCCCTAGAGCTGTATGGCAATATACATTTTAATGTTTAAGAAGAAGGTTTTTGAAATTCTATCCATCAGGCTAAACAAGTAGATTCACGAATGCCATTAATAGTCATGTTTAAAATATCGAAACCCAACTCTGTTTTTTACATATTTGCCTTTCAAATACAAATCTGTTCTCAAAATAACATACTGTTTTTTCCATTAGTGTTTACACTTCAAACAGAACTACTTTCAGGCACAAATACAGGAGACGAGCTTCTTCATACCATACCCATATTATAGAATATTTATGCAAAGTATTTTCAGACCTTTGAGACAAAGAGTGGTAGTATCTAAAGTGTCCTCAAGTGCCCAGAATGTAAGCAGTGGCTGTTAACCTTCCTGCATGTGTCAAAGTTGCACTGAAGAAAGAAATCAAACACAAGAGCAGAGTCTCTGATAAGTTCGGTTAAGTAATTGAAATTAAGAACCGTTAGGGAGGTAATTTCTTTTCTATGAACAGAAGTATTTCAGAGATATTATTTATTATGATATTCATCAAGTACTATATGAAATCTTTGGCGATAATTCAAAATATTTTTTAAAATCTTTTCCCTTTTTGTAAATGCACGTGCAATGAGAGTCATATTCAGTGAAGAGAATTTCTGAAATTTCTTTCTGAAATACTATTTCAGAAATATTTCAAACTTTTTCCACTGTCTGTTGTTCTCATGCTTCCCTACCTTCACCTTAAAAAGTTAATCACATAAAAGTCCATTGCATTGTGAGGTACTCAGAAATTATTTGTGATAAATGAATGCATGATGCCAGATTGCCCCATCAACAAGAGGGCAAAATTAGTTTTACTCACAAAACTTAATCTGAACACATACCACATGAAAATATTATCCAGAACACAGTATAATCAACTCAGTATATTCTTACCTGGTCTTGAAGGAATTCAGGTTCAGCCTTCAATTTGAAAAAGTTCTTCCTGGCTTAATAGCAGCAACTGAAAATTTGTACAAATTAATAGAAACTTTAGCTATATCTATACAGGAATAACTTATCTCATTAATTTCTTTTTAAACACAAGAGATATTGCTGAGTTTAGGATTTGAACTATCTGAAAAGCATATACCCACCCTTTCAAAAGCTTGCAATCTGGTGCTTCTCAACCACTAACCAAGAGAAGCAATTCCCCTGTAAATTTATGAATAAGGGAATTACACTGTGTGTAATTCCAATCTTCTCAGTCACAGTTGGTTTTTGCCTCTAGCAGTAGGAATACTCAGAGTTGAAATAGGGAAAGGACCCATGGAGACCACCACCAAGTCTGAAATCCTGTTAAACAGCTAACAATACCAAAACTAACAGACCCTGACAGAATAAGCTCATAAAAAGAAAAGAGCAGGGACTAAGCTGTGGGGCACTTCAGCTCCCTTTATACATAGAATTCCCTGTACTCTCAGATGACTGACAGAAAAAGTTCTCATTTTCAAGATGCTCCAGTCAGTAGAGAGAGAGGGATTTAATATCTCACAACTTAAAATTCCCATTGTTTCAACTTAATTTTCAAGAAAACTAGAACAAGACAGAGGCTGTATTCTACTTCTTCTGCTACCGTAAGAAAAAGAAACCAAAACAAAAATCCCAGGAAAACACAGGACACATTTTTATCATTTAAATTTAGGCACAAAGCCACATTGTAACAACATAACAAACCACAACTTCAGTATTATTTCTACAGAATCACTTTTTCTTCCTCACCCTTAAAAAAAGAAGGGCTGCAGTGCCCAGTAGGATACAATGTGGCAGATCCTTTACATACAGGCTCTTAGAATAGAGGAAAAAATTGGTTTAACCACCAGGTAGAACATATGCAAAGTCCCGCTTGGGTGGCAGTGGTTTCACAGCAAGCAGTAAAGCTTCCTGCCACAGGAATGTTTTTATTATGTTCAATGTATTTTAGAGGTAACAAGGAAATGAGGACAGATAACAGCATATGCCAGTTCTTCCCAGTTGGTGGAGGCAGCTGATCTCTAGCAAAATTGCAGAACATACCCAAGGCATACACCAAGCAAAGACACTGCTTATTTGGTGTGGTGCTCTAAGCCACCTGATTGAACAGACCAAGTTCCCAAGAATCTGTTAATGGAAATTTCACCTGTCCCTCTTGATATTGCATATTTGTAACGTATAATCATCCAGAAACAACTCTTATGTCATAAGAAGTCCCAAACAAAAACAAGTGTCTGAATCAGTGTCCTATAACAGCCCAAAATTCCACACTCCCCCACCAAACCCATCTGTCTGCATGGCCAACACAGGACTCAGGATTGCTGTAGAAGTGTTTCTGTCTGCTTTTTGCAGAGCACTCAGTAAGTTGTTTCTAGATGCTCTTGCTGCCACAGGCAAAACATAAATAAGTAAAGATTTTATCTCCAAAGGAAATCTGTGGTAAAAACTTCAAGGAACAGACAGCGCAGAAAGGATTGGCTCTAGAGCAGCTCAAGGCCTCACCCTGTAAACACTCGATGTTCTAATTGTCAGAAAATGCTCAGGTTGTTTTGGATTATGCATTACTTAATAGATCTGTGACACAGACAGTATGAACTGCTACTACAAATTGGTGTGAATAATCATTCCACCTTTTTCAACTGACTGTTGTATAATTTCACTTTCTTAAAAAGAATATATACTTCATGCATGAGCCCACCCAGGTGCCAGAGAATCTCATTTGCATCAGAAAAGCGGTATTCAGATCTGCCCTTAAGACAAGATCTTCGTTATTATTTTGTGGTTATATTCAGACTTATTTGCATAACACAGCCATGCAATAATAGAATTGCATCAGTTACAAACTTCCCTACCAACATCTGTACTGGTTCTAGTTTAATTTAAAGCATGAAAAAGAGCGGAGCTCCTGGGAAGCTGCCAGCAGTAATGTCCTCCTGCACTTTAAGCAAATAGCTTGTTTCCTCCACAGGAGACAGATCAATACTCAAGAAACAAAACAAAAAAATCAAGAAAAGCTAAAAGCTTAGTCATGTAAATCAGGGTGGAGGAAAAATGAAAGAGAGCTCCTCATTGGCATTCTACAACTTCTGCAGACCCCCATGGCCCATTAGCTAATTTCTGTTAAAACACAGAGCTCTGGAATAATAAATGCCAGTGGCACATTTCTAAAGGTTTGTGGTAACTGAAATAAACATGTCCCTGTTCCCAGGACACCAAGAGACAGAAAATTAACCAGAGGTTAACTGGGTCATTAGCTAGAGCACAATATAGGTCACTGCAGATTTAATTTAGTTTGTATTCGGCTAAAGAATCAAATACAGCGACCAGTTCTCACAGCAGGAAAGTAAGTAACTTATCAGCATGCTGATGTATCTTAGATACCAAGGCACCATGTCTGTCATGATTCATACCACTTTTAACTAATTTCACATTATTTTGATGAAACAAAGTACACTGCATACACACACATGCATACAGCTTAAATGGCTCTGAATCTAAGTATTCAAATACATGCACAAATACTGAATATTTAACATTGTATACAGTCTGGGGTTTTGTCTCCCCCCTTTTTTTTTTTTACTACACTGGAAAATATTTAAGTAAGCTTTTCCTCCACAACAGGGTTTGCAAGAAAGTAGTCAAAACACAAGTCTAAAAAAAATGTTATGTGGGTTAAGAAAAAAACCCAAACCATTATGTTTTAATGAGTCTGATCAACACCTAAATAACATATGCAAGTATTTTGTCTCAATACAGTCTCTGACGAACAAAATACCTCAGCAGCTCTAACATAAGAGGTCCAATAGCCCAAACATTGCAAGAATTGGCAATACTAAATAAACATTTAGAACCTGTTTGTAGCCAACAGATTTGCATCAGTCTGCACTAAAGAAGAGGGTTTGGAAAGACTGCATGAATTATCGAGAATCCTGTAGTCATATCAGGTTAAATTGAGAGACTACCAACCAGGTCTAGGTTAGAGAGAACTAAAAAGATCTTCATTTCCATGGCTGCTATCATGCTTATAGCTAGTCCCTTGTTCTTAACATTTTCCTCTCTTCTGCTGCTGTGCAAGGGAAAAAAACAAAAAGATCAGAAGTGGCAGCAGACAAGGTGCACTAGTAAATAATTACATATAGAAAACAAACTAGAGTAGTTGAATGGTGTGGGTGTGCAGACCAAAATTTTAGGTGGAACATGTGGCACTAAAATTTTGACTTAAAGATAAACTGAACGTTTTCCTTCTAAGATGCCATTTTAATCTGAAATACTCCATTTTCAGTAAAAGTAACCAACAGGTAATAAGGATCCAGAGTCAACAAACTCCTATTCAATACAAAACCCAAAGTTAAAGTGAAAAATAAGTAAAAGTCAAATCTGTGCTAGACTTGAGAATAAGTTTTGCAACAAGGGTGACCCCTGCACCCAGGAATTTATATAACTAAACCAGCAAATTACTAGGCAAGTATTTCTTTACCAAAAAATGACTTTGAAAATAAAATAATTCCATTTGAATATTGTAGCTTCATCTAAATTGTATTTTTCACACCACATATAATTAATCAATACCTAAATAATGCATTTTTGTACATAACACAGTATCTTCTCTTGCTCAGATGGCAACAATTGAAGGGAGGGGTGGGGTGAGGGGAAGAAAACCCTCTCTTACCCCTAATATCAAGGTTGCAAACATTTACTGCTCAGCAGCCAAAGGAATGATTTCTGCACACCCCAGCCAAGCATTAGAACAAAACTATGTGGTGGTACAAGCCTATCCCCTTGCAGCTCTCTGAACAGCCATTTCCATTTACAGCAGCTACATTTTCTACTTAAACTGAGGTCACTGTCCCAGCTCTGCTTCAGCTGAATATCCCAGGTAGCATGTTTCTGTCCCACACCAAGATTCCTGCACCTCCCACTCCTCCCTGACCTGGAAACCTCCCAATGGCCCCCCACATATAAGAATCCCACACACACACCCACCTCAAACACTTAACTCACATAAACATATTGATCTCTGAACATACTGATCTCTAATGTTACAAGCCCTTGAGGTCAAACTACAGGATTTGCAGTAGGTAGGCACTGCCAGTCAGAATCGAAGTCCCAGAATGGGATCAGGATAGCAATGGTGAAGAGGATAAATGGCAGAAAAGCCCAAAAGCTTCAAACTTTTTTTTATGTCCTTTCACCTGTTTCTCCCCTTAACTTCATATAAAGGTGACTTTAAAACACCTCATCTTATCTCCAAAAGTTATTCTGCTTTGCAATAGCATGTGTTTAACCATCTTAAAATTATCACTCCAATAGTTTGATTGTAGCAACTACACCATAGGGCTCTATATCTTCTCTATTCCATATTCACTGTATGAGTATTACCATACTCTAGCATTTGCATTCTAAAGTGATCCAGTTCTATTTGATGATTTGTATTTATTTTTCACCAAATTCCTAAATTATCATTAATAAATTTCACTGAATTATCAGTCTGCAGAAAACAAACATTTATCTGAAAATCAACAGGTCATCTCAACATTTGTACTAAAATTAGTTGCAACAACTGAGAGAAGGAACTTAACACCATACAAAATTTGGCAGAATTTTGAATCCGACCTTATTTTCTTTTTATAGAGTCCCTACTGTCCATAAATGGGACTTTTTAGGCCATATAATAGCTTTTTTTAAAAAAGAAAAAAAAGTCTACCTTACAAACATTGGGAAAAAGGAAGAAATTGAAAAAAAGACTGAATCAGAATCAAGCTGAGCCTAGATCCAGCTTACAAAAAGTCCAAGTGGCCACACTTAATAACTGTCTTAGATGAGTAAACTAAACTAAAGATTAGAGTAAAAACACATCTGGACAATTTCTTGAAAGTTTTGTAGACACTTTGTAGATTTCAGCATTTTGGTTTCCTGCATCTTCGCTCACAACACGAGCACACAAAATTCACAGGACATTATTAAAGTTCAGTACACCACAAGAGGTTTTACTGAAACTTCCCAAAATTCAGTCTTTCCTCCTTCTACAGTTAGTATTGCTTACAATACATCCACAGAAACAAAACAAGTACTTTATGATGTGAGTACTTGAGCTTCAACTCATGGCAGGTAGTTCTTACTGGTAGAACAATGTTAAACCAAGCAACTGTGTATCCCATCATCCTCCATAAATATGGTTTTCCCACCTGTTCCCCAGTTTATAAGCTTTTGTAAGTATGAATGGAGCAATTTTATTTTGCTCTAAAACACTCATAAGAAAAAGAAGTGAAATTTATGATTTTGGTATCTTTTTTCCAATCTTGGCAATATTAGAAGAGGTTAAGATGCATGTTTTCTGTGACAATACTTGAATCCTTAGATTAAAGATTAATAATATATCACACATGCTGATGAATGCATGATTCAGGAAAGACACAAACAGCAAGTTCTATTTAAAGCTTTGCAAGGCATGAATAGAACACTAAGATGTACACAGTGGAAGGTAAAAAGCCAAAGGTACAATTTTCAAGAGAAAAAACCCTGCCCTCATAGAGGTATAAGATCACAGTTTTCACAACAAAATGGATGTATAGCTAATATATTAACAAACCACAGCTCAAAAAAACAAAGGTGGCAAGGAACAGCCCAATATCAGCAGCCATACTTAAGAGAGGTTTGCATATCATTACAAACTCTTCTGCTGTTAGGTGATTTTCTGAAAGCTCCACCTGCTAGAAATTAAATTATCTCATGAATCACTTAATTATCTTGCACAACTGTAGGAAAGCTTTAAAATCCCAGTCTAAACAGCTCAAAGAAAAAAGCAAAATAACACACTTTGGTTTTGCTCTTAAGTATAATGGATTTCAAACCAGTGGCGTTGATTCACTTTTTTTTAAGTAGGTTGATCTTAAGGCCTTGAAACAGGATTAGACAGAATACAAAAATAAATAGATCTAAAGCAGTAACTTCAAGACTTTTAATTCTCTGCAGCAAAGTATTTATTACATGTAGCTTTCCTAAAATTCAGAAACATATAGCACCTGCATTAGTAACTTATAGACCTATCACTTTTCTTCACTTCATGCAAGCTACAGAAATGTGTTCTCTTGAGAACTCTCATGAGTTCTCTTTCCAAAACTTGCATCAAGATCAGAATTGAAAATAAAAAAATAAAACCAGTGTTTAACAAAACTCCATTCTGTAGTACTATTCAGTCTAACTTCATCATCATGTGAATGTACAATTTCTGCAGCACAGGGTTTCTAGAGCAGATGATGTAAAACATAATAGCGTTTAGACATCAGAAGAACCCCCAAACAAATCATCCCCCAACACAATATGGTTTCCACACCATATGCTTTAGTGTCATTGTTTGGAATTTGTTTTCACCCCAACCTCCAACAGATGACACACAATGTTCAGTAAAATCTAAAATTTATAGCCAGCTAAATGTTACTACACTCCTGAGACTTTTTTTTACAACACAGTAAATCAACCCATAAAAGGCTTTCTAGGAAAATAGTTTATTAAGTGCCTCAGCTCTATGCCCACTAAGAGTCAAAGAAATCCTTACCATATTCCAACTCGAACACAATAACCTTCACAATATACCAGACACATTCATAGGTCATCAGATAAGCAATTCTAATTGCTGCTGCTTCTGAATACAAAGTTTACATGGGACTTAGAATACAGTTTTAAATTAACAAGTACTGTTCTAAATCACAGAGAATCATTAAGTGTTTTCTTTCATTGGAAATGTTATGTTTCAACCTGACATTTTTCTAACAATTTCCTCTCTTTTTCAGCTGTCTTTTTTCCTAAACAATCCTATTCTAATCATAGTCACACATATATCCTCAAGTTAGTTCCCTTCTCTTCATACCACCTTATTGATCCATACTCAACACAGAGCTCAAAACTGTGAACTATCACCCAGAAGAAAGATTCAAAATCTTTGTGAAAAGCGCAATCCAAACATGAATTGTCAAGAATTGTTAAAACAGTAGTACAGGCTCAATTTAGTGAAAACATACATTTATAGGCAAAAAAAATCCATCAAGATTACCAATTGTGACACGTAAACCCAGTAGAACTTGTAGAACTTGCAGAGCCATAGGGACTTCTCAGTATCATACCTCTTTATGTCTGTATTCTTATTACACACTAGAGTGCCTATTATCAGCTGCAACAAGAGCTAAAACACTGAGCTTGACAGGTCTCTGTAACTGCCTTGGTGTAAGAATAAGAGTACTGGATTAGGCCAGGATGTTACTTAGCTGCAGTGGTCCAGTACTATCTTTACATTTGAGATTCTTAAACAGGTAATTTTTAATTAGATCAATAAAATACAAGCCAAGTTATTTTCCAGCTTCTGCTGACATAAACTGAGGTACTGCCTTTTTCAAAATGTTTTCACCACCTTCATTATATGCATGATAAAACCGCTTATAAACCCACCCCAAAATAAAGTCTTGAAACAGATACACAACATCCTTGGCCTATTTAGTAAGGTAGAAATGGATAACGTTGCGCCCCCCACGACGTAAATATGAATATAGCTAGGAAAGTGGCTACTGCTGCATGCTCCCTCTCTTCTTTTCTGTCATGTAAAGAGACTAACCACTTCGAAATTGTCACACAAGTTTTTCTAAAGAAGGAAAGACAAATCAAGTTACTCAAGTAGAAGTCTACACATTGACAAATCAGAAGAATTTGCAGCAAAATTTGTACTGGAAGTGCTTGTATTGGAAGTGATTTTTAGCTCAGCCTTGTATTTTCTGCAACTTAGGCACCACGAATAGGATTACTGTAATACAATGATTAAATCCTACTTCAGAAATAAAATGACAAGTTCCTATCTGCAGTAAATAATTTCAGCTTGGAACTCCATTTAAGGCTTCTACCACAAAGAACAGTTGACATCTTCTGCAAGAGGCTTCCACTTGAAGTACAATAACTTCTCTGTTAGTGGTTTCTACAGAATACATGCTTGCAAAGGAAAGAAGATAATACAGAACAACATTTTTTTCTTTAATGACACATAATATAATAGAACAAGTAAACTTGGACTATTTCCTTCAGAACACAATGCAATACTAGAAATACATTTAACCAAGTGGAATCAGACACTTACTCTTCCTAAGGCTACTGTAAAAGCAGGAACAGAATCTGGGATCAAATGTTGAAAGGAAGCTCTTCCCCAGCTGATGATCTTTCCTTCTGTGTCGGCCAAGTACAGAAAATGAATACAGCAAACAATTTGAATACTGGTTTGCAGTATCAAGGTCTATTCTAGGTTATAACCGTTCTAGAGGTAGCCAGAGTTCACTCAAAGGTAAACTGATTTATAGAGGACATTTTTTTTGCCTTCCCCCCCCCCCCCCCGCCCTTGATCTCCCCACAGATGATAATTCATTTCTTCTGACTGATTCCTCTACTAGAAACATTTCTTCAGCTTCTCAGAATAGTGACATGCAGGATTACACAATACAATTTTCTGGGAAGCCGACATATGCTCAAACATTTCATTTGCATTGACTTGGACTTAATAAGCTTAGTTTGTGTTGTGTAAAATAAATCAAAACTAGACAGTTCATTTTCTCACAGCATATATGGAAGGGAGAGGAAATAGCAAAAATGAAGAGTATAAAAACTGGCATATTGTAGTTCAGTGTTTTAAAATCCTAATCTGCTAATTGTAACTGAGACTATCTCACCAGAAAATAAAAACTAGAAAATAAAATTAGAGTCAAATTAACTGAGTCACTGAGATAAATCCAGAGCAGATTTTTTTAAAACAGAGACCAGATGTTCAAAAGACATTTAACTGTCCTTACCTATGACACTTTCAAATTTTATTTCAGGTTTGGTTTGGGGATTTTTTTTTTAATTCAAAAGCACAACTGAAAAATTCATTTAATACTACACCACATAACTACACTGCATTCCTTAGGAGGTGACATATGTGCTACACACGAGTGTCAACGAGGTATTTAAATTTATATTGCTACAAACACATGTCTATAAGGATAATCAACACACTGGAAAATTCTGACCTTGGTTTAGGTTTGTTTTAAATCAACACCACTTTGCAACAGCTGTTTCCAATGGATGTTAGGTGCTCAGCACCAACCATCTTGCCCTAAGAGGCTGCCTAAAGTGTGTTTATTTAGTAATGCAGAATAGCATCTAACTACACGTTAGCTGATGAAGATGAAGCAGCTTAGCATACACTAACATTTAAAACAAGACCTCAAATTTAGTGTTAATGACTTCTCTGCTTCTGATAAAAAATTTCCTTACCACATAGTCCCCTTTTTCTTCACACATGCAATTAAAGCAAGGGACTAACTTAGCTTTATTCACCACAATAGTCACAGAAAACATCAGAAGCCTTCAAAGTTTTAGCTTTGCCCTCTTTTGACTCTGGGTTCACTAAATAACTTTAAATTTGTAACACATACACACAGGCAGCATGCCCCCACACATACCACCTTCCAGAAATTAGTATTATGAATAGCCCATAAATCCTGTTTTCCCTTTCTAGCGGCAATGCCTTAAGTTATTAACAAACATTCTTTCTGCTTTAAGATGTCATTCATCAGAATAGTTGCTTTCAGCTTGGCTTGACTGCTCACTAATAGCTCCAAAAATTCCTGTAGTGTGAAGCCAGTGTCAACAACTGCAACATGGCATTAAATACCAAGAAATGGTTTTCTGTTATGTTACAGTGGCAGAAAAGACCTATTTTATCATTAGTTATCTGAAGAAAAATCTGAAAATAAATCAGTTTCAAGTTAGTAGCCTCACTATGCTTTGGTTTTTTTCGGAACACTATGTATATTATAGTTTTAACTTGGTTATCTTCCGAAGTCTTCACAAACATTTAAGATTTTGCTAGGTCAGTCAGCTGGAGAGAAGAAAATAAAAAAGATTCCAATTTGAAGACATCTTAATTCTGAAATTTCATTTGGACATCCAATTTGTATAACTCTCTGCTTCCAGTGAAATCAATACAACTTCCGAGATGAAATTTCAACTCCCCCTCAAAAAATTGAACTGAGATATCCAAATGTATTTATGAAGCATATAAAAATACATTATCCTGGTCTACAAGAGCTAATTCCAAGAGTGCAGAGACTCTGCAAAATCCAGAGTACCTGTGCCACAGAGCATAGCTCCATTTAAAAACACCCAAACTAGCTCAAAGTAATTTAAGCACATTAGAACAAAAACCTACCAAACAGATTCATGCAGAGCTCTGATCAGGTCACTGACACAGGTAACACTGCTTCTAGTACTCAAGGAATCCCATTTGGAGCTAGCTTAGTTATACTGCATTATACAGAGTACCTGTACCTCTGGTGATCCACAGGCAAGGTGGCTAAGTGCATCTGAGGCTAGATTTCCAACAGCATCCGAGGCTAGATTTCCAGGAGTATCCAACTAACAGTGGGGACAGAGAGGAGCATGCAACAAATAGCAAGGGAACATATTACAATTGAAAATGGTGCTGATACCTTCCTTGCCATCAGCTGTACTTGTTAGCAGACAGCATCACCTAAATCCACAGTATTTTTGCCCCTTCCACAAGATACTCCATTCCATCTGTGACAAGTCAGGAAACAGGATTTGAGGCAGTAGATCCAACATGGGGACGTTACAGTAGATCTATTCTGGAGTTTTTTTCCATTCAAGGGAAATCTTTCATTTCTTACCTAAAAGCAAAATAGGAATGGCACAGGACCAGAAGCAGCCATGCATTTGGCCTATAGGAAATTATTTTAGAAGTATTTGAATAATAGCAAATCCAAGAATTAGACATCTGTAACTTTTAATTCAGGTAAGTTCTACTGCTGGCTCTCAACCTACCCTAACAAATCCAAGTATCAGCATCAATGACAGGAAAAAGAGGAAAATGCCTTGTTCCTTGCTGTTCAGCATGAAGCTTCAAAGTCAGTGCTCAAAAATCACTGCTTTACAGCATAGTAGAAGTTAAGACTGTAGGCAAGAAGGACCTACTCTAGAAGCTTTGAGTCCAATTCCAAATTGAAAATTGATGGGCAGAGGTCATCTTGTCTTCAAATCAGACAGCTGACTCTCCAAACATAAATATTATCTCCTGCTCAGGGAGAAAACTGCCATTATGCTGGGTTCTTGCAAAGGAATACACTTCACCAAATACAATCTGGAGTTATTCCGTTTCTTTGCCTTTGGTAGTGTTGGCGTCACCTCTGGCAAGGGCTTTTTGGAAGTGGGCATTACTAAACTACCTGGTATTTGACTGAAAACAGAATTAAATATCCCTTTGCAAAGAGGGTTATGCTTATTGTTCTTGCTTATCATTCAGGTGTCCATGTATTTAAGCTCCATTTCATCCTGTGTAAATTCGTACCATATGTTGCAAGATTTGTGCCCAGTTGTACCAGAATATTTTTGGCAGATACAGACAACTTCTACTGGGTTTTAAGACAGCCCTATGAGGCAGACATTAGGTTTTTAAGCATCAGTAGCTCCCAATAAGCATCTTGAATGCTCCAATTACTGTCTCATCATTGAAGATGCAGAGAATGCACATGTGGAAGACTACTGAAAGTTATTAACATGATAATGTTGGTAGCTGAGCCTTTGCCCTGAGATCAAAGAGAACAGCAAAATTCAGCATGCAGATGATGAAAAACACTTACAGTCCTTGTATGAGTATTGAGCATTAAAACTTTACTGTCTGGAAAGCCGGTTTAATGTTGATTCAGGTAAGAATAAAAATACATTCAAGTGCAATTGATAGTAGAACGTTTTCCACTTACATATTTTATATACATGCATGGAAAAAGTCAATTTGAAGTAAGTATTGCAAAGAGTTTATTTTTTATCTTAGAAAGGAAATCTGCCTTTTAACTGTTCTCTTCCTCCTCTCTTGTAGCAGATTTCCCTTCCTATTCTCTTGTAGCAGGTTTCCCCTACACACATACACATTTCTCATTCCGTAATATCATACCAGTGAAAACTAGAGGAAGAAAACTTAAAATCCTGCATAAAGACGAGTACTTATGTATTCTGAAAAGTAGGAAAGGTACTAATGCCTCTTCAAATCTGACACAACCAGACAATGGCTCACTTCTAAGTGCTTCCTCCTCCTATCACTATGCTGATTTTGGCCCCAGCTGGTTTTCTATCTACTTTCCTTGATACTATTAGCAGCCTGAAAATAAGCAAGTGCTCTAAACCCAAGAAGTTGAATGTAATTTCAGATGGTTCCGTCACACCTATCTCTGCCACCATGGCTGCCTTGTCTTCATTCTACACCAGGAACATGGAATCAGACACAGTGAAACATAACCCACAGCATAAATACATTCATCCTGCTAGTGATACTCCAAGACTGAGAAACCAGGGCTATCTGAATTTGGTGAGGAACACAAATCTAAATAGATGTTCCATAATTGAAGGAGTTCTGTTAACACATATAACAGAATTTTTTTTTTTAAATACTCAAAATAATGCTTATTAAGAGAATTCTGTACACAAATTTTATTAAGCAGATATATGATATATGGGAAAAAACTCTTGGAATTAAGCTCTCTTCAAACTTAACGTGCACTACAACCCTGCTAAACAGAGGGGGTTCTAACAAGTAACTATGCTTTTTAAATAAGAACGTGGGAAGCATTATATATTTACACCTTAGCAATATGCAGTCAAGTCCAACCTGATCACAGAGGGCTGATTCAAAAATAAAAGGATCACTGGAGTTCAGCCAGCTTATGCCTTTGCACCATAGGAGAAAGGAGGTATATAGAGATCTTATGACTGCCTAACCTGTTAAACTTCTCAAAAGGTTTCACAACTTTACTGGGTACTCAATTCCAGTTCTTGGAAATGCAATGTGAAATGCAGAAGACCACATTAGCATCACAAATACATAGTGCACGTTCATAGTGTAAGCTATAAAATATTGCCAGTTTATTTTGAGGACCCTCTGCCCAAGACCACTAGAAACAAGTCACACAGCAGAGTATCTTTTAAGAGCACAGCAGAGAAATCACAAGCTTTCTCAAAGTCTTAGAAAGATGGAATTCTGTTTGGCTTCTCACCTAATTCCAGGACACTCAGTCTTCTCTTACCGGGGTAATAATTATTTTAGATCATAGATAATTTTGCTCCTTTTCTCTAGATCCCTCCTAGGGAGTTGATGTTTCCAGGATAGTTCCTTAAGAGGAGAAAATGCTGATATGTGACAGCTCCTAACAATATGAGACAAAAACCAATTCCTCAACCTCTACAAATATAGCCAAAGACTTAAATGAGGGAAGTACTTCATTTGAGGTTCAGCTTTTACATGCTACTAGTGCCAAGGTACTCCTCCTATCTCCTGGAACCAAAATATGAGGCATATATGCTGCCTCGCTATGTGAAACTTGCCAAATTCAGGCTCTATTACTGTGCCCCTTCTCCCTTTACAGAGCTCAGCAAGTGTTTCTTTAAAAATCTAAGTCTTCATTTCTTTGACGATTCTGCCTTGCTGAAGAACATTTTGGTGCATGAAACACTTGTTTCTGGATCAGACTTGCCAAGTTTGGTGTATGGTGGTATAGCTTAAATGTATTCAAATGACCATGAAAATATCAGATTGTGCTATTAGTTATCTTAGCATACATCATTAACTTTGGATTCACATCCTAGAAAAACTTGCAAAAAAATACACATTCAAGAACAGAGGTATCAGACATTCTATTCAATGGAATTGATCTGTTCATTTTTGAAAAATAAATGAGCTCTGCTCTTGCATTGTGTTTAGGTTTTCGGTTTGTTTTGTTGTTTTGGTTTGTTGGGGTTTTTTTTAACAGGTCTTTAATAAACCTACAGGATTGCTATTTGCAAATCTAGTTTCCAGAGGAAGGGAAGAGAGATATTTTTGCTAGTTAAAAGTTAAATCTTTCAGTAATTCTTATTTTTAAAAAATTTAATTTAACTGTTCTTTTAATTGCTTGTAACATCTCCATTCTTGCAAAGACTGACAAAAATTTTTGAAGTATTTGAAAATTATTTTTGTGATTTTGAAAATGACTAACTATCAAGGCTGTCTGGTTCTTTCCAAACTGCATATTACAAGATAAAAGCAGGATGAACTCACAATTTAGTTTTATTGTTAGATAGCACAGTAACTTCAGCTGTACTTTTAATGAGATAAATGGCAGTGGCTGAAATACAGTACTCAGTCACACTTCAGAACATTGGTGCAGGAGCTATAAAATATACTTATAAATTGTACTAGATAATAAGCTACTCTAAATGCATCATATTGTTGAAGCTTTTATGTTCTGTAGGTAGCGATGTTAGTACTCCAGTGTGACACTACAAATCCTTGCTCTGCTAGAGACAGGAAGAGTAAATGTCACAAGGATTATCTGAAACTAGATTAAACCTTTCCCTAAAGCCATGGTTAATGCATTCATCAATTAAACATGTAAGTTAGTATTACATATAGCCATCTGATGGAAAAGGACTTAACAAGTGAACTAAAACGTAAGACAGTCTCAAAATTTTCCCGAAGATTACAAGAGGAGCTAATTGAGACTACAACACTTTCCTACAGTGAAGTGCTGGACTACTTGCCTCACAAAACCAGGACAAATTCCAATTCAACAGCAGTGCCTGAAGGAAAGGAAGACACCAACACACGTGTCAAGTATGTAAAATAAGCTTTTTTATGGAGGTGAGAAGAGATAATAAATCCTTCATTGCTTAAAGGGGAACATTTTTGTCTTGCCATAGAACAGCTTCCCAAAGAATATTTACGTTTTTCTACAACCTGTAATTTTCTCATTTATCATTTGTCAGGGCCCAAAGATCTTTTGCTGCACACAGGATGTTTGCACATGTTTAACGATCATTTTACCAAAGAAATGTCACAGTCTGAATAAAATAAATCAATTAATACCGTTGATGTTGCTAATTTAACACCATTAATATCACAGCGAGCAGCTACAGAACCGACAAGGTCTTGTATCATATCTAAGCTCTGCTGGTTGCAAGTCTGTTCTCCAGCAGACAGCACTGAGAAGACAGTCCATGAAAATATCACTGGCAAGGTAATTCAATAGAATTTTTAATGATTGCTTTGATCTTACAGTTAAGACTATCAGACAAGTGTGACTAAAGACAGATCATTAGATAGAGATTTAGATGTACTAGTTAGAACTCATTTATCTACATTCTTACAGATGCCTCCACTTTCATCAGTGTGCTAGGATCTGGAGCAGTCAGAAGACCCTAACCAGACCACAGAATCCACTGCATCATGATACTGCTAGATGTCCAACATGAGCTAAAGATTTATCTAGTGAATTAGAAGGCAGAAGACACATTGCAGTGCTGTCTTCAATGGCAACTAAACTGCCTCACCCTTCTGTAGGCACAACTAAGTTACATTTTGTAAAGTAATTTGTCTCTGCACATCCTATCTATGGAAAAAGCCTTCTAACAGCAGAAACATATTTTTCTCTAAGCCGCTCAAGTCTTCTATACTGACTACTTCTCCCTCTGACAAAAAAAGAATGACAAAGGAGTCCAGTTATTTAGGAAGTCCTTCAAAGGATGCTGTACTGTAATACAAAGGAAAATAATAAATTAAGTACTAGTCTTCTTATCATGCACCTACCAAGTATTTGTTGTTGGAGAAGTATAGAAACTTTAGTTCTTAGGATTTTGGTACCTTAACTTTCCTTAGAAGCAAGCTGTGATTTCCCAGACTGCATATTTCAGTCACAGAAGTAAAATGTATGAATTTAGGATTCTAATATTAAAGTTATAAAAACAGAGCAACTAAAACCCCACCCTAAAACACCCTCCTGGCCCGTTTTGACTTGTGTTCTTTCTGTCCACTAAAAGGCAGAAACTCTGGGGTAACATGCAAAAAAAGATGCACCAAGACCTTCATATTATTAGCACTTCAACCATAAAGACACAATTCAGAAGAAAAATATTAAATATATAAGCAGACCTAAGAAAATCTATATAACAGGTCAATCAATCAGGACTTCCAGATACCAAAAACCCGTAAGATACTTTCCTTATTCAGTTTCCAGATTGAAAATAACATCAGCTTCTGACACAACTCAGCACCTTTTAGATGCACAATCTTCCTTTCCCAAATATTACTCAAAAATCACAAGTTCTTATATACAGTGATTTAATCTATTAAAATGGAGATTCATAGTCAATGATTCAGTCATGGAGATTATCAGAACTGTCAGATCATAGTAGAACCACACTTTACAGTGCTTCCTACCTCAGGGAACAAAAATTTCAGTGTTTCACAATGCCTGCTGCCTAAAATCTTCAAATAAGACAGGCAATTCAATTGCTTTCCTTTCAGGAACTAGGAAATAAGGTGCTGCCCATTTCTAAATGGAATATGTCTTTCAGGAGCAATGAAACTTCATCTAATATTTATGTCATTTCTTGAGAGGTGTTGATACTTACAGTTGTTTACCCATCACCACAAAATTGCAACCTTCATTTCAGAATACTACATACAGGTCAGCGACAACTAATAGCCCAATAGACTAATTTTATTTTGACACTCTATCCCAATAATCCATTAAATATGGCAAATCAGTACTAGTGATTACTCATCAGAACTTTTATTTCAGTTCCACAAACTGCTTAAACTCACTGAACTTAGAGATGCTATTCTGATTTTACTGAGAAAGGTGAACTAATGCTGGAAAACACACAGAGATATAAAATAATAAAGAAAAACCAGAATAACATTTTTACGGAATTCAGAAATATTACACAACATTTTTCTTCCTACAGAGGTCAGCCACTAATTAGCTGAAATCCTCCCTTACTGAACTTCTACTATCATTTCAGAATTTCTTCCCACACACCATTTAAGTGAAGGGTGAGGAAGGGTGGTGGCGACAGGTAGTGGAGAAGCAGTTAACCAGCAACAAACTACATGGAGAAATTCAGACAATTTCCAAAGTGAAACAAAAATCCAAGCGTATAAGAAACTCATTTAAATGGGAAGTAGGGGGGAACAGGGAAAAAAAAAAAACCACAACAAACCACAAACAAACAAACAACCACACACACAAAAGATCCAACCAAACAAAAAAAGACAAAGTAAACCCCACTCATTAAGGTTTTCAGGTTTCAAATTAAATCATGGTTTGTACTAGAATAAACCCAACATATTCTCAAAAACATGAGCATACTGGAACATCCATTTTATCCATAAGCATATATGCCATTCTCTATTATGCCCACTCCAGCCTGAGAAATTGACCCAACATATTGATAAAAAAATGAGAACGTGTTCTGTCAAGAATACTGCAAGAGACAATTGAAAAGGCAGGTTTTATCTACTCTTCATGAAAATTGGCAAAGGTATGGAGTATTCTTCACAGAAGTATGATCTCACTGAAATCTTCAACCAAGATTCTCTGATGGGTTTGTAGAAGTTCTTGATCTTACTTTCACTCAATTCTAAATTTCACAGTAAGACAACATCTTCAGGTGGCTAAGAGAAAAAAAGTGAAAAAAATACTGTGCTTCACTGAGGAGTTACAACTATTTGAAAAATATTTTAATCATTTTATGCTATCTACACCGAAGTAAGTTAGAGATATCTGGCATTCAAATTAATTCTAAAGCAATTTTGAAGGGAAGGTAAAATATAAATTTGCACCAAGTTGTAGAGTTTTTTGATATTAGATATTAAAACTAGCATCTCAAAAATACGTATTTCTACTACACCACAGAAGTGTTTGCTTTATTCAATCACCTTCTCTCTCACAACACAGAAAGCTCTTACTCATTTATAAACGCAAATCAGTTATACTTGCAAATTTGATATCGCCAAGTCTGTTTGAATTATTCTTTGTAGATAAGCAACCATAACTCTTCCAACCTGAGATCCTCATAACAGAAATGCTCAAAAGGAAGTTACAATAGTGAAATACACAGACTTTCTTAAAAACAAAACATCATCTATTTCAACTTAACATCTTGTTTAATTAAATAATATCAGCTACTTAGGTAAAAAAAACTAAAGACATTTTCCTATGCATTTAGAAGAAATTATGGAGAAGCTGGTACTGAAAGGGCAAACTAAGCAAATGAGTTTATGCAGTAAGGACAAACTCTTTCAGCTAGAAATTACCCAAAATAAGATTCCTTGCAAGGAATCTAATGAAGAAAAAAAAAACCCAAATACAAAGCACAAAAAAACCCACCAAATATTATATAGCCAAAACACAAGCACAATAAAAAGTTTCTTTTTTTTTTTTTTTCAAATATCCAAGTCCAGGGGAAAATAAAACCATTGAAGGATTTGAGAAAAACACTCTGTTTTCTGAATGAGACTAAAACAAACACATACAAACCCCTCCACATTCAAACGATAAAACATCCACGGTAGGGAAACCCTGTGATACCGGAGACCTGGCCTCGAATTCCATGATTTGTGTTGAAGAGTGTACAGAGTTCACCTAACACTCTAATATAGATGAAAATAAAGCTGTCCTACTTATACTAATATTTTGAGCATTTTACTAAACTTCTCTCAAATTCAATTTCCCTACCCCCCAAAAAAACTAAGAAGAGCAGCTAAGCTAAACTGAGACGGTAGCAGGGACAGTTTAGATTTTGAACAGCACACTTTAAGTTTCACTGCTGTAGGACATTTTATGAAATGCAAGGATTAATCAAAGTCTGTGAAGAGGATTGACTCTGACTACTCTAATAAAACTTTTAATCTAAAAAATATCCTTATAGGTGTCCATTTTACTTTCACATAATGAGAAATTCAAAAGAAACACTGAACATTAGCAGGAGTAAACTACAGAATGTCTTCGTGCAAACTCATTGAAATTATTTTTGGAGAGGAGAGAGGGAAGGAAAGACAATTGCTATGTATATAGCTATCACCAAAGCAATCACTCCAGTTGCATCCTTTGGAGAACTCAGCCACCTTATATTCTAGTCCTAAGTTCTTAAATCATGGCCCGCCATGCTTTATATCTTACATGCACTGAGAATAAAAGCTATTGCACTGCAGATTAATTTTGGAACGCAGCTGCCATTTAACCAATTAAAGGGCTTTTCACAACAACTCTCTGACAGCATAAGAAGACATTCACTATTAATGGGGGGGGGAGGGGGGAATCCACAAAAAACCAACAACTTATTGCCATGGTAAAAGTTTAGGAAAGAACATGGTATTTTTACCATTAATTTCCTACTGAATTTAGCATTAGCCACAGAAAAGCATGATCACATATGCATTCATTCACATGTCTGAAGGCAGGAGAAAACACGGGAGACGACACAGATGCTGCACCTCTGCATGCTTTAACGTCCATACAAAATTTTAAAACAAAACAACAGCAACAACAAAAAGTAGCTAATTAGAGTCCTACTTACAGCTCAGACAGATTTATGCCTGGTGTCTTGCAGGGCTGTTGAACAGCCCAGCACAGGGCTAGAGATCAGAAGTTTTTAGTACAGCACATATTATTTGCCACTGCCTCACGGAGTGACCTTGGGCAAGTCACTTCCCCCACATCCCAGCTCCCCACCTGACAGTCTGTCCCCGTCCCCCTCTCCGCACTGAGCGCCGAGGACCAAAACCCGGTAATTACTCGCTACAAGTGGCTCTGCATCGATGAAGCTGGAATAAAGGGAAAGGGGGAGCGGGAATAGGGAGCGGGGGTGTCCCCTCACCTACCGAAAAGTCTCCCCAGCATGGATTCCGTCTTCCGCTCAGGGGAGAATCCCCCCACCCCTTCCCCGCTTCCCTAGTGCACCGGCTAGGCCAGAGAAGGCGGCAGCTCCGGCTCGCCCGCCCCAAGCCCGGGCAGCAGCCGCAGGAACCGCGCCCTGCGGGCCTCGCGCCCTGCGGGCCTCCCGCCCCCGCCGCCGGAGCAGTCCCGGCAGCCCCGGCCGGCTGCGCGCGGATACGGCGCCACTCGCAGCCCCGCCGGGCGGGCACTCACAGGTGACTGCAGCCGTGAGAGACGGCCGACGTTCCGGAGCGGAGGTGGTCTCGGCAGCCTCGCTGGAGGCGAGGGAGCGGGGATGTGGGCGCTGCACTCCCGCCGCGGAGCCGCCACTGCAGCCCGCCCTTCCTCCGCCCGGGCCGCGCCGCTGGCCAATGCGGGCCGCGCTAGGAGCCGGGAGCCGGCTTGAACCATCTGTTGCGAGGCGCCTCCTCCAGCCCTGAGCCGGGGGCTCCCACCCAAGCGCAGCCGAGGAGGGGGAAGCCTGCAGGGAGCCTGCGGTCCCTCCAAGGCGCTCTTCACCCTGCACATCTCGGGGACTGCGGCTGTGCCCCGCCTCCTTCCCCCCACCAGGAATCTCCCCGTCTCAGGGCCGCCGCTTCTCTCTCAGCGCTCAGCTCCCCTCACAGCGCCCTCAGCGCCCGCCCGGACAACCGCCTCAGGAGTGCCAGGTGGGGCAGCGAGAGGGACGGGGATGTCAGGGAGCAAGAGCTGCAGGTGGAACTGATCCTCCTCAGGTGTGCAGGCGATAAAGTCCCGACCTGATAAAATTTTTGTACTTCCCACCTAACAAGTGGGATTCTCGACATGGAATGTTGCACGGAGAAATGTGTCTCATCCTGCTTCAGTGTCAGAAACCGGGCTAAAATCTGTGTTTAGACTTAGACATCTCTTGTGAGCAAGCTCTCCCAAAAGAGCCAAGTCTCTTTCACTATTTAACGGGTTTGAGTTTTAGCCTTTCACGTTCCCAACTGGAGGGTTTTCCCAAAAACAGGAGGACAACCTATGTGCCCAGGCCCTTATTTTGGGTCTCCACCGCACGTAACAGTAGTTGAGATCTTGCAGTGCAGGTGTAAACTTTCACGAAAGCAGAGTGATAGTTCCTGTTTTACTTCTCTTTTTGTATTAATAATTTCCTTGTTACAGGCCTCTCTGATCATGCTTTTTAACTAGGTGCCTATGTTTTCTGTTGATTCTGCAGGGAAATAAAATCCAGGGAATAAGACAATAGCTTTATTCCAACAGGTTCTAGAGTAATATTTTTAGGAAGTCATGTCAAGAAAAATATGCAAATTTATGTCAACTTTCAACAACTTAAAGTTAAGTAAATAATCTTGAGATTCATGCTGTGTAAAGTAGAAAAGGTACTTTTTAAAATGGGTTAATACAAGTTCTAATTTTGTCTCTTTTTTTTTTTTTTTTTTTTGAAACCATCAGATTCTTATTTCTCACCAGAGCAGTGTCAAATTACATATTTAAAACCAGAGCATGGACTAGACGCTATTTGCAGGGCTTGAGGATTTGACGTATAGTATTATGTAAATTTTGTGGTGGGGTGAATGTCAAGGGGTCAAAATAAGCTGGGTAATCTTGTAATTAAATTAATCATAGCTCCTTTTATTATAAAAAAATATGATTTCTGGAAGTAAAGCCAACCAGCTGTATTTTATACCAATGCTGTTATGACATGGCTTGTAAGTGGTTCAACATGTTACTCCAAATAAACACTTTCAAAGATGGGATCTCTTTCTTGCCCACCAAGAAAGTTTTATCTTTGTATTAAAGGTGCTCAACAGCTTTATCTTATTATTACAAAAAAGTCTCAAAAGTACACAAAATTAAATGATTGCAGTCTTTCTTAGGAGACTCCAAATGGATAAAATTTTGTCCTCAATATGCATGTGTAATGCCTCTAAATCTGAAGGGACAAATTGTCACTACAAGATATTTTTAAGGAACAATTTCTATATAGTTATAATTACCAGAATGATAAATTGGGTAGTGAATCTTCCATTAATCTTACAAAGCTATTCTCAAGCCTAAGTTAATTCCATATATATTCTAATCAAGACTGATCATAATAATTTTGTGAGATATTGTGTCTAACATTAATGCATGATTTGGTCTTACTACTTTAAGAATGTTATTATTGATTTTATTAATATATAGAAATTCTTCTAACAGCTTAAACAAATTGACCTAGGTGCCAAATACATGCATGAGAAATTGCTCTTCACTTGACGGAAGAACATGCTGTCATCATATATGAAAGACAAAGGATGGTTGGAAATAAAACTACCTATAAGCACACAACTGACCTCTGAAGCAGTGAAAATACAAATGACCAAAGATGGAGAATGAACAGGTTTCCACTAAGTTCATGATGAAAAACACTGTATCCCTGAAAAATGTTGTTTTTTTCATGAAAAATTATTGCAGTGCCTAGTTATGGGAGTTCAGTGACATGAGGATCTGGTACCACCAAGAGAACTATTCAAAAACTATTTTGGTGTGTTTTCCATGTGCAGCAGGTGTTCATTAATGTAATAAGCTCAGGAAACACCATCTCTTGCCATTCCCACACTACGTTTGCATTAAGAATTTTCGTTTTATGGTTGTGTGCATGTTGCATATAGTTCTGCTGTAATTTTCTTTCCCCATCTTTTCTTTATGCAAAGCAGAGAAAAATGTGATCTATTAGGGTGATGCTTTCAGCAGAGTTAAAAATATTGAAATAAGCTAGCTGTAGTAATAAATTTTTTTAATCCCTAATGTCTTTGAAGATCTATTAACGTTTAATCAATCCAACAAATCTGATTGTTCTTGCCAACTTCCCCTGTCCAAATAAAGATATATCAAGTTACATTAATAGCATCAGTAATTAAATACTAGTGTGAATGTAAAAGCAAACCCAAAGATCCAAATAGTGCAAACTTGGGCCATGGATTTAGTTTCAGATCTTGAAGCAGGCTGTTCTTTGAAGTGAACCAGCCAAAACCATATGAGTGGAACTCAGTATGTGAGTGCAAAACCAAAGTTTGAATTTTAACCTACCCCCTCCTTTTCCTTTTTTTCTGTATGTTAAGTTCCCAGTGGAAAAAAAAAAAAATCAGGACTGAAGAAACTAATCAGAAACATACCTTGGAGCCTTAGTCATAAAGAAGTTGCTTTGTTATAAAGACAAAGCAGATCTGTGGGAATGTTGCCACTTTTTATAAACTGTGAAAAGCTAGAATTTTTCTTTTTTTTGGTTATGTGCCAGTGATGACTCAGGAACCGTTATGAAAATGAATGTACTACTTCAAATGTGGCAAGACCTAGCCTAGATTTAGACAGTGTAGCATCTTTACCTAAACAAACAAATTCATCTTGGAAGCTGCAGAACTGAAACTAGCTGAAATGTCATTTAGCTGCTGACACTAGTGAGCAAGCAAAAACATGGATGGACAGTGCTAATCACTGAAAATGCCAGCAGATGGTAAGTGAAAAGTTAAGTTCCTACCCCACAGGGCCATATCTTCTGCTGGCAAGCAACTGTATCTGTAAGGGGAAGGGGAAAAACAGAAAAGCAACAATAGCAACAAGAGGTACATAAGGAAATAGCTGTCTAAACTTCAGCAGGTAATATAGTTAGAATAGACTCAAATAGATTCCAAGATGAGTCTCTCTAGGTAAACACCAAAACTGTGAGTTTCTGCATGTTCTTTGGTAACTGTGGTAACTGCAATCTCATGTTTCCTATCCCCTTCCTCAGAACACATTAAGGGAAGTGGATTTGTAACTCCAGTGCTAACAGGGAAGTGTTCAGCAATAACAATTTGTAGCTTTTAGAGCACTTTTCTGTTTCAAGGGGCTTTGCAACCACTGATTAATTAATCAGTTCCGTGTTCAGTTCTGGGGAAGCACACAATCCTTCCTCTAAACAGGTGGGCTTTGTTACTGCTCTTAAAGATTGAACTGTGCTGTGAGTTGAGTGAGTGAGTATGTGCAGAGAGGCAGTACTGGAGTGCTAGCTGCTGAAAGCATCCTCTTTGGATAGCTACAAAGAACATGCTTAACAGTAGCTGTAAATCTTTTCTTTCTTGAGGTGTGAGATGATACACAGAGGTAAAAAAAGCCTCATTATCTCCTTCCACAAGTTAGATTTCTCCTTTGATGTGTTAGTAATAAAGGCAGGTTGCTGTGCTGACAGAAGGATCAGAGTCATCAAGTTCCTTCTGCTACCCACACGTGCTCACAAATTACTTTTCTTTTCTGATTTTCTATGTCTTCAAAAGCAACACTTACTGTATTGGTTTCTACATAACCTAAAATGGATTTAATTTTAGACACAATCCCTCTATAACATGGAGTTTGCCTTTTCAGTCCAATTCATCAATATGACTCCACCTGTCTGGATGCATTCACTTACACCAACTGCCTTTGCTTTCGGTAAGAATGGGACTCCTTGACTTTGTACCTTCTACAGCTTCTGTCTTAGAACACTGATCTTGCCTTTTTCAGCTGGTAGCCTAAATGATCTGAATTATATGTATCCAAAAGTTACCGTTTTAAGAGCCTATTTACAACATCAGTTGTTGGTAACTAAACAAAATTTCTTAATTTGAAGTGCATAGTACAGTCACGTACTTCAAGTGCACATAGTTATAATGGAACCCTGCCAGTGAGGCTGTCTGAGCAATTGCATATATTGCATGTCAGTTTTGATACAGTACTGAATCTGGCAGATTGTTACAGAGCATATTTTTTCAGGATTTGGCTAGAAGACAGCACCTGAGACATTTTATTAAGAACTAGTATAATATTTTTTTGTATCTCCAGTATGTTGAGGAAAAGCATCTTGAGGAGGAATACGTGAAGTCTTTTCAGTGGGGAAAAAGAGACAGAGGGAGAAAGTACTTAATATAGCTTAGAATTCTTTGCCAAGTTACTTGCTGTAGAAGCTTCTGCAAGAACTTTGTGAGCAAAGATTCCTTGGACTCTAGCAGGGGACTGAATATTTTTGTAAAGATGTACAGCTTTACACTGCAGGACGAAGTTCACATTATTTACTGCAAAACAGCTGGCTGCCTGCCAAACTGAAAAAACACTCCCTTGCTAGCATTTCAGTTGAAGAAAAAAAGGTAAAATAAATACTTCAATATTGCTCTATTACAGTGTTTAGACTCTACCCTTCCGACAGAAAAAAAAAGAAATTTATTACATCAACAAATGCCTCCCTAAAGATCTGAAAACTGCCAGGACTCTCTGTCTCCTCATTTCTAATGAAGCTTTGCAATTTCACCAAAGTCAGAAAGTTGTGATTGTACCAATATATCATGCCTGTACATACGAATGCGATGTGTATGGAGAAGTGACATGCTTTAATTGTATTTGTCATGGGAAAGATCAAATAATCCCATAAAACATGGTACAGATCTCATGATTGATGATTTCATTTTGAACAAGGCAAGTTAAAAATGAGACTAAGCAGAGGGATCTCTGAAGTTACTCACTCTTGCATATACAGATTGTGCACAGATCTAGTACAGTTCATATGGGTTGAATGTGCATATGGCATATTTCTGGTTACAAGTCCATGGATTTTTCCTATTTGTGTATTTCTAAAGTAATGTCAATTGACAAAAATGCAATTTCTTCATTCTTAAATGCCTGAGGAATTTAACACAGTTATCCCTGGGAAATGTTTCTTTTGGTATTTGGAGGTTGTATTTCAATTATACAATGGTACTACAGGTACACTGGTATATTAACCAGTGGATCTGTAATTTGCAGATGAACAGTAAGATATGTGCTCCTTAAGGCTTTAAGTCAGCTCCAAGTTTCACTCTTCACCAGCAACGAACACTCATTGGTTTACTGCTGTCTTCAGTCACACGTTAGGTTACACTCTGTATTTAAACATTTTCTTCATGCTTCCTTGTTCTAGATCCAAAATATAATAGCTATAGGCTAGGCTACACAAATATGTAATATCTACGCATTCGTAGATATCAAGGGAAGCAGGAACCATTGTGACAGATTAACTTGATCTGGCATCTTGCTTTTCTGGTTATAATGCAAATCTTTCAAGCTTCACTGGTTACCAATGTCTCTACTACGGCAACTGTTCAATACCACAGATATTGTTAGGCAGTATTTTACTTGCATATGCCATGTGTGTTTCTATGTATTGAGCCTTAAAATCAAACACTCCCTGACCTTTTTGGGACAAGCAGTTTGAACCACAGTCACACCTGTGGTTCAAATTTAGCTGCTAGCCCTTACTACTTAAAAATCTCTACCAGAATTGCCATTTTCCTTTATTGACTTAGTATCTGGACTCAAACCAGACCTGCACCACTGAGATACATGTCAGTATATATGAAGACAGATTTTGAATCTCCAAGGTCTCAAAGATAGTTGATTTGAAAGTATTTGCTTATGCTAGGCAACAGAGAATATATATGCAAAAGCGAAATTTCTTTTGGATTTTATTCTTCTCAAGTATAGGCACTGAATGTATTCTTATATATACAGTCTTTATGTTGTAAAGAGTTTTTCTGAATAACATGCATCTGTATAAACATGTCTTTTATTGAAGGATGGACAAGTGTTGGGCTGAAGTCAAAGAGCTTTCAATATAAATTGGATTGTGAAGCATAAAATAGGTATTAGTCACAAATGATACATCACAGTAAGACATCCTTCTTTGCGCATAACCTTTCCTTATGCAGAAAGCAAGTGTACAGTCCCATGCTGTGCTCTTCTTGCAGTTTGGCATGTTGCTATAAAGCACAGAAATAAGAAACAATTCCAACCGTTCTCTTGTTACATAAAGAAATTCTGATTCAAGAAATATCTGCTCCCATGACAGTGACATCACATGCTACAACCCCTAATTTTATGAATCCTCAGGGTTTGCCTTTTAGTTTTGTATTGACAGAGTAGAGAAATCTGAATGTGTGCATGAAGGGGGAAGGGACTGAGCTGTGCAGCTTCTAGGAAGCAGGAGCAGCAAACGAGGATCCCACACAGAGGTTTTCATTATATGGTTCTTAGGAGAGAAACTACATTGTGGAATAAATACCCAGGCCATTGTTTGATTTTTAACCCATTCTTCACTAAGATGAAATCCTGCCAAACTAGGCTGACATTTCCCAGAATGTAAAAATGAGTTCTGGTTTTTGCAAAAGGATCAAAATTTTGTCTGGAAAAATCCATTGAAGAGGGACTCTTTTTTTATTAAGCAGATTTTACCAGATAGTGTCCTTTTTCAATATATGGTGTCATACAAATTATCCCCCAAAAGTTATGTAGCAAAAGTTAATTTAACACGCCTGGAACAGCAGCTGTAAGGATCATGATCTTTACAGGCAGAATGTAAACTTAAATATTTATAAGTATTTGTAATGTTTATTTCTATGCTGTGATGGTATAACAAAGAATAACTGCAGAATATATAAAATTGTCGTGTGTTGTTTGCAACCTGAAAATGTATGGGAACAGAGCCCTCCCAAGACAAGAGCTTTGACATCCACACATTCAGGTTTGGCCCTAAAATACATGAATCATGGTGTTTTGGCTACTGAATTATAGAAGATAACAAACAAAGGCAGTGCAAAGGGATTGCAGAGTAACATTATCTGAAGCAGTAATGATTTAGAAAGAAAATTCAAATTATTTCCTGCCATTTGGTGGGTGGATTAATTTCTGGGTTTGATTTATCTGAGCTGTTACATGTTTGTGAGGTTTTCTAGATTTTTTTTTTTTTTTAGCATTAACAATAAATCATAATACTTCCTAAATTCATTTTATTCCTGCTGAGAGCTAGTTATCATTTGAACTTTCACCCCATTGCCTGACCACACTGATTTTCTGTTCATTTAACCTATTTCTTAGCACAATGCATGAGAGAACTAAATATGAAGGAGAATTTCTTATAAATTGTAGTACATTCTTTTTATTTGCAGCTGTTGTGTTTCTTGCTTTGTGATTATGACAGGCAAATATTAGTGTGGACAAAAAAGAGTAGGCACATATATATAAATCACCTATTCTATATTTCATTCTGTTTGATTGTAAAAATCAAAAGTCAGCTCTCAGTTTTTATCAGCAGCTGTTAAAGTAAGGCTGTAGTGGGAATTTCTAAGAAGTGTGGTCATATAACCTAATAGTAAACCTGGAAAATATGGATTATGACTGGCTGCACATGCATTTTTATTTTACCTTCTTTTATTATTTGAAGAATTAATCTAAAAGTCAGCCCTTTTTTTTGTTTAGCACATGGTATGCCTTTTAATGTTGGGTAATACAGAGTAACACACACGAAGCATAATTTAAAAGCGTTTACAGATGACATTTCCTGATTTCTGGGAAAGAGCAGCACAGATAGCTGTACTGACTGTTGGTTTTAAGTCCACTTCACCCTAGAGTTCTTATGTCTGGTCTTCCAGTTACTCTGTTATTTGCAACTGCATGAGTTATGCATGTATCTGGACACAGTCTTTTGAGAATAACAAAAGGCTCAGTATGACTAACTGCCAAAAATCTCCTTGGGGTTTTTCCTCAATATTGTCATGGCATGCAAGACTTGGGCAATCCAAGGCAAGCTCTATTTGTTTAATTTACATATTGTTTATTCCTTATAATAAATTTATGTTCTTTCATTCTCAGATATCATTAAAGAAAACACCCCAGTTGTACTAAATACAACTTCTGTTGGAGAACTTGTGCATGTTCTTCTATGTTACGAGAATAAAATTTTGTATAGGATTTTCATTTCTTTCTCCCACCTCCCCAAGTTTTTGTTTTTCCCCCATATACAACAGGATCCTTTTATTGCTTAGAAACTTAGGCTGCTTAATAAGCACATAGACTAGCCTCATAATGAGTTTTATTTGTTACCTATAAAAATCATCAGAGTCCTTTAGGTGTTCACTGGAGGCAACATTTTTAGATACTTTAAAAGGGTTTAGGCACATTTTCTTCTGGAATATGGACGATGTCATTTGCAATGGACTTACTTACACATTGCATGTTCCATTTCACTCATTCATTCTAACCTTAATATGCACCTATTAATTTGAAAGACAGTGAAAAGCATAGAATTCAAAAATCCGTATGAAAAAATGGCATGGAGGACAAAAGAAAGGTAAAATATGAATAAAGGGACAAAAAAAAAAGTTCACTAAAAGAAATAGAATCCTTGAATTTGCTTATTCTTTTCCTACTATTAACTAGATTTATGCAAGGTCACTGCAAACTGTGCATGAAGAGCTAAATGATATCATTTCTGCTTACATTGTATTGGTGGTGGAAAATTAACCTCCAGGTAAATTGCTTAATATGGGACTCAGTCTTTTACCAGTCTTTTTTGTTTTGTTTTGTTTTGTTTCAGTAAGTGTCTTACAGCCAAAAAACCTACTTTAGTGGGGAAAAAAGTATTAGTCCATGTCCTGGACTGTGTGCTGGCTCCTTTCCACTAAAAGGATCTATAAAGCTTTCCACAGTCGGCACCTGAGATTTCTTCTGCAAGAAGGAATCCCTGGCTGAGGTAGAGCTGGCTTACAGCCACCTTGGCTTCCATCTGTGCCAAATGGTTTTAAGAAAGAGATTTGGAATATTGTCCTTCAAAACTGAACTTCCCATAGAAACACAGAGACTTGCACTATGTGGTTTTTTAATTGTGTATGTATATTCATGGCTTATCTTCTTCCTGTGTGTAAGTCCTAAGCAGGTATTTATATGCTGTGTATATAAAAGGACTCTTTCAGCAGAAAATTTGTGATTTTGCAGCATTTAATAAGTGAAATTTCTTTCGAGTACATATCTTTTCTTTTTGTAAAGAGTTGTTTCTCCCTTTATGTAGATGTTTCACTATTACCAAGAAACTGGGTACATTTCCTTTGGGAAACTTATGCTGATTGCAGTTCCTTTTCTAAGACCTTAATATTTAATGCATAACATTAAATATCTTAACATCTAAAAATCTTAATATTTAATGCATAACATCTGTAGCCTGTTACAAAATGTTGACTGAGACACAATGAAGAGTAAGTAGGTCTAGTTTGCACTTTTTATTAAAGTAGGGATTGAATGACAAATTCAAAACCAATTATTTTGAAAACAAAATATGATATCTAAGCCCACAAAGAGAAAATAATAATATTAACATCTTTAGGTTAGGTATAGGATCCAGAAGCACATAAAACTGACCAAAAAACCCAGCAAACTTTGCTTGAAAAATATACATACCAAAGCTTTCACTTGTATTATTAATATCTTATGTAAGGAGGAGAGAGTATGTTGGAGTTCATGAGTTTACTATGATATATGTAAAGGGAGTCATCATTACAACAGATAATGCATAAAGGATTGCAACAAGTACTTACATAATAGTATGTAATTGATCCTTTACAATTGCTTCCTGTTTTGACATGAAGAACATAATTGTTTGTTATCTTGCAATACATATGGTTTTGTTTTAAAGCTTCTTTGAAATTTTGAATCTGACAAACATGAAGCACTTCTATTTTATTAGTGGCAACCAACCTGAGTATATGCAGGCAAACTGTTACATGACTGTGAAGTTACTGCAGGCAACAAGTTTTCTGTGTGTTTGTCATTGAGATACAGAATACATTTTGGAGGTTGCATTTTCAAAAAACAGATGTTGTGAAAGATGTCTCCTTTCTAAGTGTAAACCTATGTGTCTCCAGCAGAGAGAAAATTCACAACTTTAGATCACCCCCAAAGAAGAGTTCTCTAAGCCAATTTTCTGAACTACGCTTATTTACTAGACTAATACATTCCTAAAAAAACCACAAAAACCCCAAACCCATTTAAAATAGTCTAAAGGTTTCACTCCCCATCCTGGAGTCATATCAAGAGCCCCTTCACCTCCACTGGACTGTTTGGTGGGGACTCTTTATCAGTGTATTAGAACCACACTACGAATTTTCCTGACAGTACAGCATTGGCACTTCAGTAGCCATAGACAAGCACTCTTATCCTAGCTTGTAGGTTAGTGGTTTACCATTAATCTTTTACTATCCCCAGCTGAGCCATTTAATTACACTCCTTGCTCCCTGATGGCCAGTCTGGCCAGACTACTGACAATGGACTTGTATTAGTGTCTTATGTTCTATAAATGTCTTATGATGTTATTACATTATAATGTGGATAAACTAATTTGTTCTGTGTAGATGTATTTACTGTGAAGGGTAGAAAGGTTGTGGCATATTATACCAGGAGACGTTTGGGCCAGATTTGTAGCTTTTAAATGTTGACATAGCTCCACTTATACAACATACCTTGTCATAACCTATGTTGTATTTTTTTTCTATTCCACCTTAAATTTAGAAACCAGTAATTTTATCATTAACTATTTAGTTATTGATCTATTCCGGGAAGAGAGGTGACAAATTTTTTCACTTCTTACCAATCCCTGAGGCATTTTATCCTTAATGACATGTTATGTGAAACCCAAAGTGCCAGGGACCTAATCTGGGAAGATAAAAATCTTTGAAATACCAGTCTATAATAATTTTGTAGCAGAGTGGTAGGGCAGGGAAAAGGAGTGCTCCTGTATAGAAATATTCTTTTTAAAAGGCAAGAAATTTGGACTAAGAAGGACAGTGGTAAGTTATTTTCTTTATACTGCCTTCTGTCATTCACATAAAGACATGACCTACTCTCTAATATGTCCTGCCAATCTTTTGAAGTAAATGTCTTTTTAGTTTTAAGGTGATTTGAAATGTTCCAATCCATTAAAACATGTATCATTAACATTCCAGCTAAATAGTCCTTGTTGTGATTAAAATAGTTTAAATATTCTCTAATAGACTCAGAAGGGTAACTTCACTCTGCATTTCATCTTTGTCAAGTTTTTATATTCCATGTATTATTCTTCACAATTACGCAGCCAGAAGCCTGTTATATTCCCTTTGCAGAGCTGTTTGATTGAGAAGAAATAAAAATGAAAGGGAGAGATTGAAGTTTTTGGGTTAGTACTAGCTACAGATGATATGTATTGGATTGAAAAAATAATCCCAAGGTGTGGGTCAAGAGGTTGGGAAACAGATATGGAATTTTTAATATGAGGCTATAGAAACAAATCAGTTTGACCCAAGTTCATTGTGTCTGATGATTGTTACTATTTGGCAATCTTTGGGAAACAAGCTAGAGGGGAAATAACTGCATAATAAAAAGAGCTGAACCAAGCTATCCCTGCCCTTCTTATGTTCTGTTTCAAAGAGTAAACAAGTATGTCAGGGATGTAACTAGAGCTTACTGAACTCCAGTGTTCACAGTGGACAAAGTGTTGCTGAACAGACAACAGACATGCTAATTGGATTTTGTATATGGAATATGAACCTGTTTCCTAAAAAGTATATGTTGAACTAGAATAATAAATTCAGTTTTAAAAACCTGTAATGAAAGTATGCATTTGGTATGTTTGATACAGAGGAATGCAGGAATATTTATTTGTTGATCAAATACCAGTTTTTATTGTGCAAATATTGTGTAAATACATATTTACATTTGTAATTAATTTGATATGTTTGTCCCAGATAGGTCCTAGATAGATTTTCAGTTTCTCAAAATATTTAGATTTATAGAATTTGTTTGAAAATTATCCACCAACTTTATATTAGGAATGATACAAAGTGTGAGTGAAATCTTTTGTGTACACCATGGGTTATACCCTTTTGTCAAAAATTCTCTGTAAGGTAAAAAAGGAGTTAATGCAGTGTGAGAGCTACAAGAGAAATGGATGATATCATTGTGCTGGAAAAGATTTTGAGAAATGAGACTTTATACTTCTGCGTGAGAACATCAAAGGACAGAGAAGATGAATGCTGAACAGGTTTCAGGTTTATTTAATTATATTTGTGACTTTTTTGAATTCCTTTAAAAATCTGCTGAGTTTTGCTGTTTTGCTAGCAGTTCAAGATCAAATAATCATGGTCTAATTGTAAACTTTGTTGTTGCCATTCTACTGACTTAGTGCTGGGGCATTTGTCAATCTTAAGTTTTGAAATTAACTTCAAAATGAAAAAAAGACAGTTTAGCTCAGGGAATAAAAGCCTGTAAGCTATTTTCTAACATAAAAGGAATGTAAGGATCTGAATCATATTGGAAAAATGGTTAAATGTCTAGGAAAAAATTGCCAGATACAATGTTACGCAGCTTTAAACTCCTCTGAAATTTACTTCAAAGGATCCATTTTCTGTAGCATTACATTTTTGAGAGGTTTTTTTATGTCAGCTCGTTTACTTCAATGAATAACATTAAATTACAATTTAACACCTTAGTAACATGAGTAGAAATATTATCACTAAAAATAGTTTATAACATTAGAAGTTTAAGCAGTATTGCAAAGAAACATGAATTATTCTTAATCTGTTGTTTACTCCTCATTCTTTTCACTAGCCTTTAAATCAAATCCCTCAGATCTAACCTCTTTATCTCCCATCCCCCCAAACCATGACAATATGTTTCAGCAATGATTCCAGATGTGTGCATTACTCAGAAATTAAACTGTAATATTTGGGATCATTGCCATAAAAGAATGTCACACTTTAGGATGATGATTCTTTATATTTTTGAAAATAAAGCAAACCTGAGAACTTCATGGTTGCTTCTTCCAGTTTGGCCCTAACAGCTGAGTAAGTTACCACATATTCAAACCCTGTTATTATTTCTGTACTTGATTGTTATCTTCCTGGGCCAAGAGTCTTGTGTTGTTCTATGCCTGTATAATAATCAGCTTAATACTAGCTGCATACCATTCTGCTCAGATAATGTGATGAATTCTACTTTTTATCTGTTCATCATTTTCTGTGTAAAAAATGGAAACATGGATCATAACATGAATCTACCAACAAAACAACCCCCTAAACCCTCAACTGAATTATCTGGTGTATAACTTTACATGGTCCAGAGCACAAAAGTAAAATTGTGGTGGTACAGTTTAGGGCAAGAAGAAACTGGATCTTGGCTGATTATAACAAAAGACCTGTCATGCTAAGTTTTAGTCTTGCTAAAAATCCATGTGATACATCTCTACACACATGCAGACAAGCACACACACTGTAATTTTGCTGATGTTTCTTCTGCCTTGCAAAAAAATCTGTGAGTGACTACCTATGTAGAATGCATTCTCAGTAGGATACTAGTGCTCTCCCAGTTGCAGCTTCTCCTTTAATATTTTAATTGTTTATTTCAAAGGAAGTGAAACTTCCACCTGTTTACCCACATTCAGAATTTTCTTGCTCATGTATTGCCACAAAGTCCATGTTTTCTACTGACAGGCATCCCCCAAAAGTCCATGTTCCTTCTAAGTTATTGTTGATTGATGTCATTCACCTCTTGGAATGATCCCTGTGAGTACTGAGATTTGTCCTATTGTATTGTGTGCTGTTAAATCATATTGAAACCTGTAGCAAAAATAAATAATAATGAAAATGGACATCCGCCTCTGCAGCTGAGATTTTTGTGTCTTTAACATTCACATTTATTGTGAAATTTATAGACAATGCTGTGCATGTATGTCATATATTGGACAGATTAATTCCCTAAATCAATAGGCAAATTGACAAACTCAGGGTAATACTATAAAGCTATTCTTCATATTACAGCTTTTTTTGTTATGATGTATGATCAGCTTTTGCTGTTGTTAACTGCTAAGTATCAGCCAATGCAGTTGACTATTTTCTCCCACTCAGAATCAATTTTTGTCCCTTTTTGATTTGATGGCCGAGATGTAGCTCTCTCACCTGAATTCCTTATCTTTGCTTTCTGCTAAAAAGTTGGAAAAGAACAAACATTCTTTCCCTCCTACATTATCTTCTGTTACAAGTTTGCGTAGTTTAATAAATAATAGTAAGCATTTTCTTACTATTTTAAGGTATTTTCATTGTATCAGTGACATATTACATTATGTTCAATGATTTGAAAATGTAAGGCATCTGAAAGTCTTGCACAAGTTTATTTTCCTTTTTTGAGTAGAGCTTCAGCTGGTACAGTCAGCAAGACTGTCAAAAGGGCTGTGTTGCTTTTTGGTTTGTTCTCAGCGATTTTTACTTTTGTTTTATAGTCTTACTGGCTTTCAAAATGTGTTCTGAAGTAGCAGGCTCTTTTATGGCCTCATTCTTAAGCTGTTCTACAGTAGATTTGCTCTATAGGCTTATACAGTAAACTCTGACACAATACTGTTACACATAGCTCAAACTCTGAAGAAATATATGTTGCTGCTAAAATACAATTAATTTTACATTTTGCATACATCATTGGCTGTATCAATGCAATAAAGTGACTTAAATCACCTATGTGATATACTATACTCTCCTTGCTCAGTCCTTGGATTTTTCACTTGATGTGTCTGGGAAGAGTTAACATGTCAGAGACTGATGTCATATTTGGCCGATATTGGATTAATCAGATATTTTCCCAGCTTGCAGTATTACATCTATCCCAAGTACTCTTTACACTGTGAAGTAAATGAGTAAGCAGTGTCTATTTGCTCCATCAGTCTGTGTGTTTTTACCAAGGGAGCTAATGCACTATTTTCTCTTCCCTACGGGATTCCAGTGATCTCTGTTTCACGTAAGTATGCTCCAGGAAATATCGCTGTTTAAACCACAGGCTCAGTTTCTTGCTTGGAAAAGTGACAAGGGTATGTACAGGAGCTCTGGTTTTGATTCCCAAAGGGTATGGTTGTCATCATTAGAGCTACTGATTCTATGCCATTTTCTTTCAGAATTCTGCTCATAACCATACCATTCACTCTCCATTTGTCTGAATTTTTCATGTTTGAGAGGAACACAGAAATTGTAGAAAGTCATGCCATTACTGTGTGCCAAAAGCCAGTTTCAGATATGCAGTTTAATTTTAAAATGCATTGTGTCATTGAGCAAATTATTTGCTAAGTGAGCTAGGTCCTTAAGTAAAGTTGAGCAAATCCCTCTCTTAGTGCCAAGGACTTGCTTCAGCTGGGGCTTTAGTTGTGCTATACAGAAAGATACCCTATGTACTCAGGGTGGTGCTTCAGTCTGTGTTTGGGAGAGTACGAGATGGTGATTGCTATGCTAACTTTGGAGGATTTGCATTTATAACTAACACCCTGTGTTCTACAGGTGATCTACAAGTGATCAGATATACTTGCTATATCCCACTGAGGCTGTAAGGTCTGCCTAATAGCAGTAAGAAAATTGAAGAAAAATTAAACCAGCAGGGCATCAAAGTGACTGGGAGATATAGTAGTCACAGTGCATAAAAGCACAGAATCACGGAATATTCTGAGTTGGAAGAGACACACAAGGATCATCAGAGTCCAACCCCTGGCCCTGCACAGACACCCCAACAACCCCACCCTGTGCATCCCTGAGAGTGTTGTCCAAACACTGTTGGAGCTCTGGCAGCTTTGGGGCTGTGCCCATTCCCTGGGGAGCCTGGGCAGTGCCCCACGACCCTCTGAGGGAAAAGTCTTTTTCTAATATCCAACTTCAACCTACCTTATATAATTTCCTGCCATTCCTTCAATTATTGCTAATTGATCATTGCTAATCGAAACTCTTAACACATAGAGTAATAGTATGTAGTATGCAGAATGCTACAGCTCTGTTGTGCTAGACTCTGTGTGGACAGCTGGTTAGGAAAGATCCTACCCAAATGAATTTGGTATCTCAGTAAATGAGACCCCAAAAAAATTATGGTAAATGAAATAATAATTTAAGATAACGTCATGTGATTCAAGCAAGTTGGCCAGGAACAGATAGAATCTCTCTTTATAAGAGATGGGAATTGAACATTGCCTATATTCATCCATATTTTACTTTCTAAAGATTCAACATACCACATATTAACAGGAGAAGCAAAGATCACATCTTCTTATGGGGATTTTTTGTTTTGTTTCAGTATAAATGAAACACAAAATTAAAGAACTATGACCAGGGACATTAAAAGTAAATGGTGCAGATCTTGATAGTCACACAATGTATTTGGTCTCAGGTTCATGAGTCCGGGTTTACTTAGGGAGGTGATTGTCACAAGTATTTAGAATTACCTCCAGAGATGTGGGAATGCTTAGTTATGAGAAGTCAAGTGAGTAAGTTTGAAAGATGGGGATATAATTTAAAAATAATGTTAGTATTCAATGCTGCAAATTTTTGGGTTTGTTGCTGTTGTTATTCTCCTAGTGTCCTTTTCAAGCGGTATAAAGGATTCACACATACTTAGTCCTTGTTAGCTCTAGTTTGTTAGGGATCTCCTATTGCCAGGCAATGAAAAGTGATTTGTCCAAAGGCAACAATACTCATAGAGTGAGATGGGGAGGATGCTGAGCGACCACTGAGATGGGTACCATTAGATATTTAAGACTGGAAATTTAGGTTAATTCTTACTTTGATCTGCAACTATCATTCCAATTATGCAAAAAGTTGGTGTTTTTTGCACAGAAGGATTGTACACTGCTTGGTGCCATTTCTTGTGATGATGATTCATGACAATAACTTTAAATCAAATTTCATGGGTTTTTTTCAGAGTAGATCACTAGTCCCTTTGACTCTTTCTTTAGCATACCAGCTGCAAAATTAAGGCAGAAATATTTAATTCTTGCAGGTTTACTGTGAACTGATTTAGAATTACAGTTTTCAGGTAAGACAGCTACACTTCAACTGGAAAGTTTTAGTTCAGGATGTGTGAATGTATGCAATATTTGTCTGTATGTGTGTGTTCAAATATGAATCCTTTGATATTGATGTAATTTACAAAATTACAGTAAGCATTTGGAGTAGTAACATTTGAAGCAGTTGCAGCTGTGACTCCTGATGGCTTTGCTTTTTAGTAAGTTAGTTGATCTTTTTGTGAAACACTGTTACATAGATCTATATGCCTGGGACTGATGGGGGTTGAGCAGTGGATTATAGCAAAGTCTGATTTGACGAATGTAGATGTCTTTGTATCATCATATTTCAGTGTGTTTGCCATTTGGCAGAAATTAACTACCATCCATATTCTAACTTCTATATTATATTTACATATAAAGACAGTGAATAAGTCAAACTCCATAAAATGGTCTGGGTGACTACATACAGGCAGCTTAGTACATAATGAAGAATTATTCCAGCTGTATGTCTGATGATGAACATTATGCAGTATACAGTGTTAGGGAAAAGATCTGGTCTTCGAAAACACTGCAAAATAATTACATTAACTCATTCACTGTATGCTTATTGTGACTGCATTGGATGACAGTGAGCATAGGATTTACCCAACATATCACGTAATGTCACTAAAATGATGTGTCTTGACCTTCTTTGATTCCTGTTCTTTAAAGACTTCAGTGATGCACACAGCACTTTTGATACAGATAGTCAATCTGAGGAGGTTACATAAAGGATATTACCACTGCCAGGAACACGATAGCTTAATGTTAACGTTTTACCCCTTGAGGAATAATTTACTGCTGGGAAAGGAATGAGGACTGATGACCTGTATAGCCCCGAGATCATCAAGAAGTCACTTAGGAGTCTTCTGTTGACTTACTTCGATTTTGTATTAACTTCTTCTCTGTGCCTTAGTTAATCCAACAGTAAAATAGATGGGAACCTGGGGACTTGATGGCACCCTTGAGCCATCCCCATCTGCAAATCTGAGGAGCTGCCCACCCCCAACTACGGTGTTGTGGCCCCAAAAGCACCAGCACTAACCTGAGCCCAGAAGAAAGCACTGTTATCAGGACAGAGCCGCAGGAGCCATCGGGGGAAGCAGGGATGGACCTGCCATCTTTCCAGTCTGCCATGGGAAGCAGGAGAAGACGCAGGGGAACAGTATTTTACCAAGGCCACCCAGCAAGTCCAGGGCTCTTGCAGCCAGCACTGGTGTGGCAGTGGGGATTAGACCCAGTGCAGGGATGCAGTGGAGATGGGCACTGTGGAGGGTTACTCACGCAAGTGATTCCATCACCCTTCTGTTTCCAGTGGGTGGTTTTCCCATCCCTATCTCATGTTTGCTTTTGCAGACAACTGCCTTGAAATCCAGTCTGCAATGCCCTCTGAACTTCTATGCAAACAGGTGAGAAGAGAAACTGACATAGATAGTACTTCCCTTCTCTCTCCTATTTCCTAAAGGTCTGTAAACTGTGCTTGGAATATTTCTTACACATTCGCTTCTTCTTAAAAGACCAAGGATCCATATCATAACACAAGGTGTTAGTGGCTGTGACAGAGATAATGATGCACATTGGTATTTAAAAAAACAGGAGAAATAAATTTATGTTCATTTCATTCATAACATCAACACCATTCACCAGTTCCGAATGGAAGCAAAATTAAACTGAATGCCCTGCATTATACAATGCATGGCAAACTTTGCAGTGTTTCAGACAGCTGCTATAGGCAGCTAAACGACTTCTTCACAGCAGTATTGTAGTAACACATTATCCCTCTCAGAAAAATAGACTCAACTACTCTTCTGTTGAGGTATTTCTGCCTATTAAACCTTCTCTTTCAGGAACAGATTATTAGGGCTACATATTCAATTAATCTGAAAGCAAGGCTTTATTATTTAGTACATTTTACCTTCAAAACATGTAAGAGATTTTGGTGCTCATTACCTATTAGCATTGAGGAGAGACAATAACCCAGTTTATAAATTACCATAGTACTTTATGTTTAGATCTCTTTTTTAATCATGGCAGATTCCCACTATTCCAACACTATTTTCTTGTTTAATCCAAATGTCCCTTTGGTTACTGTATTTTTTGCAAGACTCACTAAATGACAGAACTTTTATTTAGATGAAGGGTAAGATGCCTTTATAAATACCCAAGTTAATTCTTAAGCAATTGCTTTTACTGGCAGCAAGATTAATGTATTGTGAATGATGTGAATGTGTAACAAGATCTCAGGGGTCACTCAGCCAATGCAGATGCTTCTGGCTCTAGATAGATTATTTCCTGTAATTATTTTTCTAATTTATTTGTGTGGGAGTTGAAGTGTCAGGGTGATGGTTTCTGGGGGGACAAGACTGTGCAACCAGTGTTGAAGCCCAGGCTGTGCCTCTCGAGATGTGCAATAGATACTGACAGAGGACTTCACTCCTTTGCTGATTTATGTTAACTGAAGGAGAAGTTACAGATGCCATTGCCCCCACCCCAACTCTGGTCCTCAGACACAGCTTCCCATCTTCGAAACACTTTGCAAACATCAGCCTGCTGCTGATGTTAACCTTGGTCATTCCTTAAGAGGAGATGACACTCCATGAAACTAGTTCTTTTTTTATCATGGGTGTACCACTCAATCATTGTCTTGCTGTACTTTTTGAAGTCTTGTTATTACCCTCCTGTCTGCTACAGACATTCTGTTGTGTGTTACATTAAGAGATACTGCATATAAACAGATGTTCTGCTGTAGCCTGAAAGTCAAAATAGCTGGTGTTGTCATTTTAATGCAATTTTGCCACCCAAAGCTCTTTGACTATTAATCATATGTCAGGCTGCTTTCTCTAAATTTGTTCTATCTTGTATCCATCACATTAAAAAGTCTGGGTTTTTTCCTTCCACGACCTTTTTCCTTCCCTTAATATTTTGTCCCCCTCTTTTTTAATGACAAAACAAATTCTGGTTGTGATCTGATTCATGTTCAGAGAAGGTTGAATTCTGGTATTTATACAGAACAGTTTTAAAGTAGGCGGTTGGATAAATCAGTTGTCTTGGGTTTTAACTTTTATTTTTTCATTTTTTAACTTTAGGATATTGTCATGTGTTGCTCCCAATTTTCTGGGTATTTTGTGTCTCTTATCTTTCCTGCTTAATCATTAACTGCCAATTCTGTACATGGTAATGTGTTTAGTGTTAAAAATACTTAGCACCAGTATACCACCTCCCAGGAATTTGAAAGAGATTTACAACTGGTACTCAATGGAGATTGTAAAAAATGCTGTGATTCTCTTTAAACTGAAACTAAGGCATAGAAGGGGGAAATTAACTAACTGAAGTCCCTCAACCATCTTTGCAACATTGAGAACAAAATTTTGGATTCCAAGGCTTGCACGCAAACTTACTTTGGGAGCCCATTCCCTGTAGTTCCTGAGCCCAGTGAAGGAACTCGTGTAGCTTCACAGGGCTGTAGATCACAGCCTGGGAGGGGGCCATTCCACAGTGGTACAGCACGGGCTGCTGAACTCTAAACCTTAATGCTTTACATGTCTGTTAATTTGTCAAAGTCTTTCCTACTGGTCTCGCCTTGTAAATCTCTCAGGTTTCTGTCAATCTATTCCATTATCAGCTTTATAATTGTTCTGTTGCTGGTATGAGTGCATTGAGGTAGTATACAATGTGGCTATATGTCTTGGTTTCTGAGTTTTATAGCTGATTTGGCTGTAAAGAATTGATGCCATGATGATTTTTTGCCTTTTTTTATATTTACCTTTTATATACCCTTTTATATAGCTTTTATGTATCCCCAGTGCTTTTAGTATGCATACTTGTAATTCCTTAAGTCTGGTAACTTAGCTTAGACCCAATATTCCGTTAAGCCAGGAGACCAAACATCCTGGAGGCCTCACAGTTAGAGGCCAGACAGCCCTATGCTATCCTGAGAAACCAAGGTCTTCCCTAGAACATCCTGTAAACTAAGATAGGCCCATCCAGGGGGAATTTCTCAGGATGGGGGCATTTATTCAAGCCTCTCATTGGGGAATCTTTGATAGATATGCTTATTTGCAAGGCCTATAAATTGTATACGCGATCTATCGTGGGTGTGCATTTCGGCACATTCCACCTGGACAAAGTGGCGCACCTTAAGGATCCTTAAATAAATACTGAGGCAAAAACCCCTTTTCACTTAATTTAAGTTTGGTTCTTAATTTTAAGACCAGGGAAAGGCAACAGAATGATGGGTAAGGTTTGGATGAATTGGTGCTGCATTATGTGCCACATCTAAAATGAAACTAAAGTTTCTGCTGAAATACTGCATTGTGGGCCCAGGCTATTTCTATTCATCTCATACTACGAAAAAGGAAAAGAAGGAAAAAAGGACAAGGCAAGAGTATACTGAAGTTACATGCATTTTAGGGATGTCACACTGTGGGGTTTTTTGTGTGCTGAAATCATACAGGTGCTATCATCTTGTACAGAATCCATACAGTTTTAATCACCAATCTCCCATTATTGATGAGCAGAAATTGCAGTACCAATTTGGGCCTTTGTATTCAATTCCAGTATTATTTAGAGCCTTGGACAAACACCATTATTCTGCTCTACCTGCCTAGTTGTAGGAGATGAGGGAATTACCTGGGACTGAGGGAATTCTCTTTGTTGTGATGGTAGAGCAAGAGATGTGCTCATTCATATCTTCTAAATCTAAAGAGCTGGTTCTTGCATACATTTCACCTGCCTGTGCCCTCTGCTACTGCTCTCATTTGGGCTTTAAATCTGGCTCTCTGTGTAGGGAATTTGTGTGCTGGGATTTGTCTTACTCTTGGATACATAGTTTCTTAAGGCCTTTGTCCCACAGACTGCTTTCTTGTGAGTAACTGCCTGGGAACCCCATTCTATGTGAGCTTACTGAATGTTTCCTTGGTGCATGTAGGAAACATTTGCAGGTGTTTCCTGGTTTTTCAGGGTTTTTTATGTGCAAAAAGTAAATAGCAAGCACATCATGCTGCAATTTCCCTGTCCTGGTTCTTTTGCAAAAGAAAGGAGAGAAAGATTATGTGAGAAATTTACAAATCTGTTACAAATCTATTTTAAAATACATCTGAGTACATTTACACCATGGATTTGCAAACCAGAAATTAATTAACTGCTTTGTATTCTGCTAGGATGGGCAAAGTTTTTTTCTTTTCTTTTTGATTAAAAAAAAAGGAAGGAAGAAAGAAGACCTCTGTTCTTGACCTTGTTCATTGTTAGCATCAGCAAAATATACAGTATACAAACTAGATCGTACATGGAGCTGTGTCTCAGCATTGTGTTTGTGTGCATTGTTACTAAACACGTCCTTGTATTTAAGTTAAAATAAAACAACAACAAAAAGATAAAAAATAACCAGCTTAAAGGTTGTGTGAACTCTGATGTTCTGAGTGCAACAAGAGCCAAATGCTGTTTGCAGAAAACCAATGAAGCACAAAATATGGCAGCATGTGTCCCTCCCTGTGTGCATTATTATCTCTCACACATTATCTGAGGTACCCCATCTTGCTGAATAACCCCCTGCTGCTGAGAGGATCCATGCCTGCTGTTCATTTTTGAAAAGTAATTTTGTACAATTATCCTGCTAAATATTGATAGCTTTCACCACTCCAGCCACGGCTAATTAAAAGACACACTGTGTAAAATTTTAATTAGGATTCACGTCAGGATGAATAATGATAAAAAGAAGAAAAAAAAAAAAGAGAAAAAAAAAAAGAAAAGAAAGAAAAACCAAACCAGTTGGCATCTGTGGGATTTGTGGGAGGATTTTATTTATGACCTGCTGGTTTGCTGTTGAAGCTCTTTGTATCTTCAGATTTATTTCCCCTCCCAGGTTGTTCTCAACTCCTGATCTGAGGGTATGGAAGAAAAGAGCTCCTCAGTGTGAGCCTGTACTCTATACATTCCCATTAGAAGGCTATATGTTTTCTACTGTGTTGGTTGCTATCCTTTCAATTATGCAATAATGATTGCAGGAACCAGGCATTTCCTGGGGATTGATGGCCACTGAGCTGGAACTTTGGCCCCAAGGAAGAGAAGACAGTCGTTAACTTCAACTGGGCTTAATTCATATTCTATACATTGTTTTTGGTTGCACATAAGTCAAAATAATCATAAAAGGGTAATATGTGTGAGAGAGTAAATGAACCCTTATTTTAACTTACATGTCCCACATTATTCCATTTGCTTGAAAGTGGAAAAAATGATGTAAAATCTACAGGCAGATACTTCTCATGAAGCAATGTGTAAAATTCTAGGCATTTGATTATTATGTGTCCACTGCATGGAAGCTTTGGGAAGTATTTTCAAGCTTCTCTGATAATGTTAAAATTTAATGCATGCAAGTTTTAATTAAAAAATTAATAGAAAAGGAGTGAACAGGTATCCATCAAAAGTAATTTAAATCCAAAAAGCCACCTACATTGTGTAGTGAAATTTATTTCTATTTGGGGGCTGACTTTGTCTCCTTCACCCCTCTCCATATTGGAGGAGTTTGCATTTCGGTGTTAGACAATTACAAGTGTGTCCCTCATACAAGTAATTTTCTCCCGTGCACTGAAATAACATTACTTAGTGTTAACTTTCTAAGACTGCCACTTACTAAAGGCACTGCTAATTTTTTTTTTTGCATCTATTGACTAACAGACTACATTATGGGCTTCTTCAGAGAGAAAGGTTAAAACCTAGGAGGACTTGTGTTCACGGACAAAACTTTGGGATCTTAGAATGTTAGTGAAAGCAACAGTCGGCTATAGCTGAGCCTTTCGGTACCGTCTCTTTTTAATACATCATACTTACAGAAGGGGCAAAGTTGGACAAAATATTTTAAAGGATCTTTTGTTACACTTGTGCCAATTTGTATTTGCTCTACTCTCCTCAAACTGTGAGGGAAGAATGTAGGTTTTAAGTATTGCTGGCTGGAGTATATGAGTGATACAGATTATGTAATGTGAATCAATGAAGAGAAATCATCATTGTTTAGAGATAAAATTAACTGAGTATGTAGAAAAGGCGATTTGCATTCATAAAACACTGAAGTTATTATCTTATTAATATTGGAAGAAGGTGTATAGGAAGGAAAGCTCCAATGTTAAATATTTGCCAATTAAGCCTTTATTTGTCAGTATGTAATTCAGTTGTGGGTAATTAATTTTTATTGCTGATTTTAGGGGTTCATTCTCTGTAATTCTCAGCTTGCTGAATTCAGCAACTCCTAAAGCTGGTGGCTTCTTTGAGCTGAGAGTCCAACCCTGGCCCATTTGATCTGTGCTTTGCCTAACTGTTAATGGAACGTGATCACAATGTATCTTTCAGCTCTTTTTTATTTTTTAGGTCAACATATAACCAGTAGAAAAAAAAAAAATTACCTCATGTTATGTGAAAGCTATGCGTGCACCAATTGATGTATTTATAAATAGTGATTGCAGACTAAATTTTAGCTTAATTTCATATTCTATTGTAGTTTGGATTTTTCTTTAGACAATATAAATATGACGACAGTTTTCTAAGTAACTGATTTACAGCTCTTCTGGAACAAATAATAATTAATATTCATAAATGTTTGCAACATTTAAACAGATGTAGAAGCCTGACATGACAGATATGTATACTAATTTGGAAATCTAAAAAAGCAAAATGCTGCCGTGACTCTGTCTTCCAGCATGAAGAATCCTGCTTTTGAAGTAGCTGTCCTCCCTGGCAAAACAACAACCTCTGCTAACGAGCATGTTTGTCTCTGCAGTACATCTGGTAATTTGCTCTTACCATGTTGTTATGGAGCAGTAGGGGCCCGAGCCATCAAACTTGTAATCAGTATGCTGCAGTTCATTTTACCCCATCTAAGTTGGAGGTAATTTCGTGTTACCCACCTTCTGTCCACCAGTCCATTCAGTGGGAGTTGAACAAATACTGGGTATTATTAATGCAAAATAAGAAGAGATCAATAGCCTCGGGAGCCTTTGCATCAGTCTGTAACAGAATATAACTGGTTTGGCACTTAGATCTGTACAGAGTTAACGTCTTACCTGCTGGAAAACAGGATCCCCCGCAGATATGGAAAAATTTGGATTGTTTGGCTGCCACAGAACATGTAGGCGTGCCATGCCATGGAATGACCTCTAAGCCTTTGGGGCTAAGCTCTGTGATGAATTGTTGGGTTTCCACAAGTTCCAGATCCTGCAAAGGTATTTCAGCTCAGGCACAGCATGAGGCTGAGTTGTCTACATTCATGCTATGCTGTGCTGAGTTAAGAAGCAGAACTCCCAGAACTCCAAGGCAGGAGGATATTAACTACCCTCTAGCAACAGCACTGCATATACTGCATATACTGCATATACTGCATATACTGCATATACAGCACACTGCAAACATGATACTTCCCTATGCCTGTTGCCCTTAATTGTAACTCTTGAATTTCCTACAGCTGTGAATGATGTTAGATGGCTTGTCCCTGGGAACAATATTGCATGGATTATTATAAGGCAATTGAGTTTCTGCCAAAACCAGATAGACAGGAGCTATCTTTATTGGAAGAATCAAAAGACAGAAGCTTTCCTACTCCCACTACAATTTGTCTGAAACAGAATATACAGCAGGCATTGCAGCAAGACCATAGGGGATAGCTGTAAAAAGTCATTCTTTAGAATCCATTTTTCCTTGGTGCTGGTTTACATATTCTTTATTGTATGTATGGCATGCATAATCTCACAGTAAACTCAGGGTAAACCTGTTGGTTACCATAATTTCATTACCATATATGTCACAGCAAGATTAAATTATATTAACTTCATTATTCACTTAATCTTACACCAATATGGTACCATTAAAATAATTATTTCTTCACAACATTTTGTCTATTACAAACTCTGCAGCAGTATCACTTAGCACCACAGACTACTCCTGCCCACATACAAATAGCCTGGCATGCGCAATACTTTGCCTTTTATTGTTTGGGTCCCATTTAAAACAGCAGGGAATTAATGGTAGCATTGCTGCTATTTCCAGTCCTGTTAGGCAACAAGCATGCATTGTCTGCTTATCCTTATAAATATAGGACCCAGACTGTTCCAAAAGGCAGTGCAGGAAAATTAGCCATTTACTACTGGAAACATGCACTGAATGCCATGTGAGGCCTCTCATCAGATGACAAAACTTTACCTGCTACATGTAGATTTGCATTTGAAAGAAAATATTCCTTATTCCCCTGTGTTTGTGTTCTGTTGCCATATCTGAGCTGAACACTGTGATGTTGTTTCTTGGCACTTCAGGTTTGATGTATTTGGGATCCAAATATATCCCTGGCACCATTTCAGTGGCACTGAAGTTTTAGCCAGGACCAAGTCAGTTCTTGCTATGTAAAAACCAAGCTAATAGAAAAATCCCTATGTCTCCTCCCCATCCCAAAATCAAATGCAGAAGAAAACACTTTAGCAGAGTTAAGATCACTTCTTGTGTAAGTGCTGGTGGGTATTACAGATGTTTTACCTCTGAACTGAAATACACATTAGAGAGGCTGGATCTAATTTTCAAATGAATGTACGAAAAATTCCTGCATTTTTGAGGCTTTGCTTCTGTTTAGGTCTGTGCATCACTATATCCTAAAAATTCTTTTTCCCTAGCAGTTTGGTTTATCTAAGTCAGTATATTTTGTATTAACAGAGGTTTTTCCTCCATCTTGAAAAGCTGGGATTTAAAAGCATTTTCCTCCCATTGGTCATTTGAGAGATCTCTAATGCAATTGCCCCATACCCTCCGGTTACTCGTTTCTCACCTGTTCCCACAGCTCCTCATTGAAGAGAACATGTCTAGGCAGAGGGGCAGAAACAGATACTTACATAGACTGGAGAGTTTTGCCATCTGTGGACTGTGTAGGCAAGAAATGTTCAAATTCAAGCATGGAAACGAAAATGAATACATGTTGAAAGGGCATAAAACTTAGACTCAAAAGTGATTCAGAAGGAGGTCAAACAAGGGAGGGGAGGTGATGAAGTATGATGAGGGAAACTGAATAAAGAGATTCAGCTTGAAACAAAGTATAAGACAAGATGATAGTGTTCTTGTTTGTCAGAAATGAACCAGAAAAACGTAGTCCTGAAAATGTTTGAACTGGACCCCACGTGAACCCTTCTGGAAGAAAATACTGCAGCACATCTGCACAGAATAATTCATAATATGATAATAATATATTCATAATCAATAATGAATTTTTGAGTATGAGCATCTTTCAGATTAGTATATATTCACTTTAATCCAGGTTGTAAAGTCATATATTCTTAAGAATATCACTGTCGAACTCTGAATTCCTATTTGAACATCCCTGTCAGTTTGTTTGCTTTGGTTTTGTTTTTTTTTAAAGACTGATATTTTATTTAGTACTGTGTAAAATAGGTATGCATGCATGATAGCCCCAACATATTCTTGCTAGGATCTGTCATCCTTGCCTAAAAATTCTGTGCCAAATGAAAACTGCTTTTGATTTTAATTTTTTTTTTAGAGGTGGAGTTAGATAATTCACTGCACTTGAGTTCAAACAAGAATTACAGAAAATGTTACAACTAATCTATACACACTGACTAGTACTGGTTTAAACAGTGTAACTATTTTTGTAGTGACTCTTATTTCAGATTTCTTTGATTAATATCCTTACTTTAAATATGTTTTTAACTAACTTTAAATGGTCACAGTAAGATGTGGACAGCTTTGAGCTCTGTTCACATTCTAAACTGGTTTGCTCATTGTGCAGATTAGTGAGGGACTGTTCTCAAACTAGCAAATCAGGTGGTTTTAAAGCACCAGGGCTAAGTTGAATCTTAAATTAAGCTTTTATAATATTGTCTGTGAACAAATTCTGTTCTGCTTTTGGTCAATCTGGACCTATTCTGCCTGTGCCTACATAGTGAAATGATTCTGCATTTAGAATAGCACTCCAGACCTCACCTGAGTAGAATGTGCTTGATTGTAGTAACTTAAATTGTACAAAAAAATATCTGAGTGATGTTGGTGTCCATCAATTTACTGTCTTATGTCTATTTGCTGTTCTTTAAACTCCTATCTCCCTATTAACTGAAAATTTGTTTGATAAGTCTATTGAGCTTGAAGGAAAGATTCTTAAAAAGATTACATGATGGAATAAAAAATACTGAAGCTTGCTTCAGAGAAAAAAAGTTGAGAGTGTTCTGCTGAGTTCATCTTTTACTGTGAGAAGAATGTTAAAGGAGCTCACAGGCTTGTGCAACGAATTTGTAAGAAATAAGGTGTTCAGAGTATTTTTGTCTCTGCATTTTCTCTCATGGATACTTTTCATGCAAGATTAAGCCATTAAATTGACAGAAGTGTTCTATTTAGTTAGGCTTTACCTATTAAATGGGAGGATTCACTGTATTGGTTGTTTCTGCTCCACGCTAGGACACAAGCACCATCAGGTTTATGCTGTTAAATGTGCAGTACCTGTGCATGCCATTGAGTTGAAATTTAGACATACTTTTCTATTTTAGTGAAATTCTTGCTACTGATTTGCTTTTAGTCGTTTGGTAGAAGTTCTTGCTACTAAATTATCTATTTAGTGAAACTAGTAGCAAGTAATCCAGAGGGGTGGTACCTATGTTTGAAGTAACAGTGAATTCATAAGAATGAGGACACCTTACCTGTTGCATATTTGAGTGTTTTCCTTCTCTAGCATCTGTAATTTTATGGAAAAGACTAATTGTTTCAGCAACTGTCTCTACATTTGAGTTTCCATGTTTGCATGTGAATAAACTGAATAAATCATAACTAAACTTGTTATTACAATAGTCTACATCAGGAGTTACTCCCATGTTTATTCTTGAATTTTAGCTAAGGCAGAGCATGAGTTTTAACTAAAAAGGATTATGTATAAAAGTATGTGTATGTTGCTGTTTAAGAGAGAAAGAGTAGGCAACAGGATGGTTCATTTTTTTAAAAGTAGATTTCTGAGTAGATTTCCAGAAATCAAACATTAATGTGAAATGGAGGTTACTGTGCTGTGCTGGCTGCACTCCATCCTCTCCATACACAGTCACATACTTCACCTGAACCTGCAAGAGCCATCATCTTTGAGAAGCCAGTGACTATAATTCAGAGTTTTTGTTATTACTAGAGAGGCAGGCATTTTTTGCTAAACAGTACTGAGTGATGTGTGGTGATTTTATGATCTTATCTGGGGATTAGGGAGTTGCAGCTAAACTCATTTACCTTAAGAGTCACATATTGGCCTCAAACCACAGTTCATGGACCATGCTGATAAAAAGCAAATTATTTTATTCAGTTCACATTAAATTCAAACTTCAGGCCCTGGAGACCTGCAGAAAGAATGTATTAACACTTATCTTACAGAGCTGAATCTTCTAGGAATAGCAATCCTTCAGCAACAGAGCAGAGAGAATGCCAAGGCTTTCAGGAGTATGGCATTTTGTCCTGAAGGAAGCACTGTGCTATGAACTAAATTTTGAATTTGGGGAGTGCAGTTTTCAGGGGATGTGTGTGCTGCTCCCAAAGGGTCACAGGAATAATATTTGCACACTAAAGTTAATTTAAATCTTAATTATTGCTGAAGATAAAACTGAAAGAGTGAAGTCCGTTTTTGTTACCTGAGAGAATCCCTTCGTATTTGAGTAGGTTATTTTCCCAGTGGACAGAATGAGAAGGGGTGGGTGGGAAAAGGGCCTCAAACAGAGGTTTTGACTGATTCTTAATAACTACACCCCACACCTTATAGTACACGTAGTAGCAGGTTAATATATTGTTGGTGATGTGTTGATTTAGAGCAAAGAAGCATTTGCCTGTCAAGTAGATCATATTTTTGTTGTACCATCGTTCAGTGACAATAGTGCACTAGAAGACATTGGAAAATTAAAACCAAATGATGACACACACAATGTGGAAATGGGTGAATGTATCACAGGGAGAAAGGAAGATACAGGAACTTTTTTCTAATGCCGAATCATTGTGGAGGAGTATATTCTGGATACCAGCAATGAAAGAGAGCACATTTTTCTCTGGAGTTATATGCTCATAAATATCTCCAATATTTCTTTGTACAATGTTTGAGTATTGTAAATTCACAGAAAGAAAAATAATGCACTTGTAGTGGAACAACAATAACCTAATTTTCTGCTACCCAAAAATCGGCATCAGCATGTACAAATCACTTTTCTCCCCACGTCTGTGCTAACCAGAAAGAGCTTTGATTTCACAGCTGGTCACCACTACAAACTGAGACCTTTCACTGACTTATTCTACTCTGTTTCTCCTCATTAGGTAAATGAGTGCTATTCCCTGAAATGATCAAAGCAGGAATGGAATGAAATTAAAAGACAGCTTAGTGCCTAACACCAGGTAATGGAACTGGTTGCCTGTGGAAATAGACTGGTTTGTCTATGGTTTCAAAAAAAGATTAAACCAACCAACTGATGATAGCATAACCAGCCAGAATACTGGCACTTATAACCTTATATAACCTTACAGAATTTTAAGTGGTATCTCTGTGTTTAAGAAGCCTGCTGGCACAACAGTGAGTGTACATAGCAAAGCCTTGCATTCTTTGTTGATTTAGTTAAAAGAATTAGATGGAACCTACTGTATCTGTATGTTTCCTTCATAATTAGGCAAAGACTTAACAAGGGACCAAAGCCCTTGTATTAGCGTTCTCTACTGCAGCAGGAACTCTTCCTGTAACGGGAATTGTAACCCTCCGCCCAATGCCCACAGAACATTCATTGCTTGTTTGCCTTTCCTGTTTAAAAGTCAACATAAAAAGTTAGAGGCTGATGTCACTCAGACTGAAGAAATGTTAACCACAGCAATGAGGGCAAAGCCATTCTCTAAATCACAACAAGGAAAGAACATGTCAGAAAATGTTGGATAATGCTAACCTTGGAATCATCACAAATACACAGTCACATTCTTCTTGATTACTAGCACTTTAGGGGTACCTCATTCTCTTCTATTAAACTGCCTCCCCTCTGAAAATATTGCAGTATGTACTGAAAAGGCTTTACAAAGTGTAGGAGTTGTTCCTTCTTTATGGACAGTTTTATTTTTATACTTTTAATGAGGGAAAATATTGACTGCCTTTTCCTGAAGTTCAATTAGTTTTTGCATTGAGTTAAAGTTAGTAACCTTTTAGATGCATGGCTAATTTTTGCTCTGTTGGTCTGGATAAAGATCTCCTGATTTTCTGTCCTTATATTGGATTAATTTCTACTGTGAAACATCTTTTTCAGGGGCACCTTTTACATAACTCTTGACACTGTGTAACAGGACATTCTAGACTGTCCCATATTTAGTTTCTCTGCCAGTTGTGTCCATGTCCCTTGCTGTTACTACACTTCTAGAATCTCTCTGATTCTTCTACTTTTTTACTATCTGGTTCCCCAACCTGGAAACACTATCCTCATTTCTCACATGAAGTGCAATAGATTGCATCTGTATCTTACATATGACTCCTGTAGCAAGGCCTCCCAGAATGAGATCAGTCTTTTGTGTTTGAGCATCATGTTATTAATTCACCATAAGCTTTAAATGCTTTTATGCTGAAATCCTGCCTTACCAGATGGTCGCCATTTTGCTTTTATGCATTTCATTTGTCTTTCCTAAGTGTAGAGCATTTTACACTTACCTTTATTGAATTTAACTTTGTTCATTTTAGATTCTCTCCAAACTGTCAAGATAATTTTGAATTCTCAGCTCCGAAATGTTTGCAGGGCCTCTAAAGGATATGTCACAGGCAGATATTATAATTACCTTCTACTCTTATTATCCATACTGACAATAGAGAATATTTTTTAACTTGAGATTAGAACACCACCCCCCCGTGGATCCCACTTAAAATATTTTCACTGTTTGACAGAGGAACATTTTTCAAAAGTTATACATATATATAACCGGATGTAACTTTATATATATACTCTTACTGCAATCTCTGTTGAGGACATATACCAGTCCTTTAGTATTTGTCTCTTAATGCAGCAGTGCTTCAGAGCTAAGCAAGACTTAGTCCCTAGGTGGTTTTGTACTGCTTCTATCTGTGAACTGTGCCACAGGTACATCATTGACTGTATCACATGCTTGCAACACAGAATGTTGTACCATCAGTAGTAATTCTAAGCTTACAGAAGATCCTCCATCTCAGCAACATTTCTGCATTGACTTGGAACTCTTGGGGCACACAGCAGAAATATTAGTTACTGGAATTAATCAATCTTTTCTTCACTATTTATGCTATTCTTGATTGGTGTAATGTTATGCCATGCTACTCTTCAACTGAAAAATCACACATTTCACTGGAATAGCCACATATATTAAATCCTGATTTATATGTGACAAATATGTTTCTGCAAAATATGAAGAGAGGAAAATGAAAGAACCATCAAGCTACTTGCAGTTCAGTCACAGAGTAGGTGTATGTGTGGGCAATTTATTCCAAGGCTCTCTTTTCCTTTATACCTTTCTGTTTGTGCTACCCAAAAGCCAGCCCTCCTTAGGAGCCCTTTTTGTCCTGATTTTCACCTGTTGCCTGCTTCTTCTACCGTAATATCATACTCCTTTTACATCTTTTTTTTTTTTTTTTAAATTGTAATTTGCCTAAGATGTGGACTGTGCCCTTTTCACTCTAAGTTTGGCCATGTCATTAAATTCCTTCGCCAAAGTATTCTGAAAGGCATAAAAAATCACGGCCCAGCTGAAGGAGCTGTGAAATGACTGAAATGGTTCCAGCTTTAATCATCTGAACTGTCCTTCCAGAGAACACTTGCGCTGCAGCGGGGATATCCCGCCTAACTAGCTGGCAATTAAACAAATTAAATCGCGATATGAATGCTAATACCTCTTCCTGCAGAATGTTTTTCGGGCGGGGTAGCAGATACTGTTATAAAATAAATATTGAAAGTATTGAAAGATAATTGACTGGAAAGCCACGTCACCCACGAGAGGAGAGCGCGCAGCTCCGCCTCAGGCCGGCAGCTCTCGCGAGAGCCGCCCGCGAGCCCCGAGTTGTTTAAAGGGCAGCGTGCGGCGCGCGTGCGGGCTGCGCGCGGGAGGCTCCGTCATCGTGCGGGGGCGGCGGCTGAGGGGGCGGCGGGCTGGGGCGTTGTCCCCTCAGCGCAGAGCGGTGTCTTCTTCACTGACGGGGATTAACTGGGCCGAGGTGTCGCCTCAGTGCAGAGCCTTGTCCTCTGCAAGGACCAGGATGAGACTTCGAGACATTGAAGCTCTGGATGTGCGAGGCCTGTCGGTGCATGATGTGGTGGTGGCCCATCTACACCAGAGGTGTTGCCAGGGGCGGAAGGGCCGAACTCTGTGACTTGGTCTAAAGAAAGGTAGGTTATAGTTGTAGGTGGGTATTTCCCTTCTAAGGGGAATAGAGGGTCCAAATGCCAGACCCTCCTCTGTCTGCTGCTTCCCCAAGCCTAGGTTAAGGACATCACTAGGAAGCTTCCTGATGTGGTATGGCCCTCGACTATTGCCTGTTACTGCTTTTCCTTGTGGGTGGCGATGAAATCACAATGCACAGTCCAGAGTCAATCAAAAGTGTCTTCAGGGCCTTGAGACAGCTGGGGAGGGAATCGGGAGCACAGGTCACCTTTTCCTTCCAGCCACAGGCTGCAATATTGGAAGAAATAGATGGGCCCAGTCTATTAATACATGACTCAGAGATCTGCTGACTATGCTGCAGCACACTGGAAGTTTTACAGAGAAGAGCCAGGGGCTCCTAAGATGATAGGACTCACCAGGGAAACTATTAGTACTTTACTAGTCCATAACAAAAAGTTTTGGTATTTGAAATTTCCAGTATATCTTTAAAACATTGTTTCTGTTTCTTTACTGTTGTGAGGATTTTGTGTGGCAAAGAGTAATTGCTTCTATTTAAGAGAGGGTACTTCACAGAAAGAACTTATTTCTGGGCTCATGGCCACAACCAAAAATCATGGGCCTATTTCATTTTGCAGGCTAAAGATTTCACAAGCAAGAATGATTGATAAGATGCTGGAATATTAGGAATGCATATTGAAGGTTGCGTGTTGTGATAAATGTGGATTTTCTAAGATTAATGATTTGATTTTGTGAAAACCACTAAAATTCTGGTAGGAAATCTTTATTTAATATTTTCCCCTTTTGCAGGCAGTGATGCTTGCAAGTGGTTTGTTCCATTACATTAGTGGATTAACAAGGAGCATGGGACATTCTTATGACTGCTTAACATGCTTCAGGCGCTGAATGGACATTCAGCTATTGAAACAATGAACCCTGCTTAAACTTGTTTTCTTTCGCCAGTTCTTGAAACATCTTTAACAAAAGGAACGAATAACTGACACCACTGCAGTGCAATGTGTTTTCTTCTTTCGTTAACTGGCAGTGCATAGATGTTAGGGGAAATGTAAAATAAAGTTACAGATAAGGTAGCTTTGTTTCCAGGTCTTGGGAATTACTAAGATTTAGAGACTGCACGAAGGGCAACAATGTATAACAGATCTGGCAGCATTATAATGTCATACTGACATTTCAGAAGTGTAGAATATTGCATTTCTCCTGATGGCTTTGAGTATTCTGCATTTATATTTCTTTTTCTACCCTTGTAACATGAGTTTAACATCAACTGTTTTCTTAGCATTATTTTATTATTCAAGTATCAAGATATGCAAACCCTGAGCTTTAAGATATGACTGTAAACTCCACTGCTCTGCTCTTCTGGTGACACTGATCATTGATGGAAATGAACTAAACCAGGTTTCCTTTTTCATTGTGTGAGGAATTATCTCTATTTCTGCCTCAAGATAATGTTTTTGTTCTCTGCAACGATGAATTCTGTGTGGAATGCTTCCATCAGAAGCGCAAAAAGAAAACAGATGTGTTTACATTGTCTCCATGGAGACACAAACACACAAGCTAAATTCACACTAACATCAGGGGGAAGATTCCTCCTACTTTGCCTTCCAGAGAAGGAGAATTGCAGACAGAATATTTGCAGCAAGTGAGACAGAATTGTCTACAGACCATTTTTCTCCCTTGCATTTTCAGCAGGGGATTCTTTGATCATTCAGTGAAGATTCTGGAATGCCCTGATGGCTGCTTGTAGTTCCACAAGGATTTTGGTAAGGGTTCAAAATACTGTAACTTGTATGAATGTTTTAAGTAAAGAGGTAATTCTCTACAACTACTTCATTCCTCATCTCCAACACAGCAGTAACTTCAATTTATTCGGTGAGCAAATGTTATTAAACCATATGATGTTCCTTCCATTCCTTGTTTGGAAGACCATTGACTAGGTTTTCATAGACATTAACTATAAAATATTTTTCTATCATATTTTCATCCCTTTACACATGTCTATTTTCATGGACCTTTACAAACCCCTGTGTTTCTCCAAGCAACTGCAGTTTGGCCATATGACACATGAAAACTGTTTGAGGCTCATAGTGACTGGGAAAGGAAGGGAGAAATCCTTTTCCTTTTCTGCTCCTTCTCTGGAGACCATGATTTGTTTTCAAGTGACACAGGGTGAATATATCCTTATAAAGTGATCCAGTTTTTTAAGCTAGCTGGAACTTAACTGTGAAAGGAAGAAGAGATCTTACCTTGAGAGAGGAAAATAAGTCATCACATTACATATGTGATGTCAAGTGAAACCTTACGCAGTTTGATATTTCACTCACCCAGCAGTACTTGGCAGTCTAGTAGATCGCCAGGATTATAAATCTACTGAATATGGTTTATTCAAATATGATCTATCCCGTGATTCCTGCTGCAGTCAAAGGAATGGACATCACTGCTGTTAGTGACTGCTTAGTGTTTTTCTGTTTAGCCTCTGAGAATAGAAGACTGTCTACCCAAAGGACTGTGACATAAGCTTCTGGTACCATATATTGTACCAGGGAGTGGAAGTGGAAGCTTGGTGGGAGAGGCACAGAGGAAATAAAATTTTGCTGGATGAGTGACTGGGAAGACAAAGCATACAGCAGCAGCAGGCCCAGGAGGTGGGATAGTAGTAATGTGTGCATTTCTCCCCACATCTGGCTTTCCTCTCTTACTTCTCATGAGCTTTGTTATGCTGATACAAGCGAGTTTTGTATTTTAGTAACAGCATAATATCTGTTGTTTACTTCTACTGCACCCATTGTATTATACATGTTATTTGTCATAGTGAAACTGTAATGTAAGCCTACAAGGTGATTTCTTTTTTAGGACAAAGTTTACATCTCAGAATAGAAGATACCAGACTCTCCCACCAAAATTCACTTTATTTGCATGTCAGATCTTGAATCCTGTATTATTCTCTCTTTGTGATGGGAGAAGATGATAAGCAAGATTCATGAGGAAGTTACAGTAAGAATAATTTCTAAATTGTTATTAAATCTGATATATTACTAGCTGAACCTGATGAGGGATTTGTCATTGCACAGATGGATTTGAGGGATTTCTGGTCTGCATTTGGCAGGTGAAAGGGACAGTCATGGGCCTGTATGTGAGGCTGTAAAAGCATGAGGAAGCAAATGATACTAAAATAATAAGAGGAAGCACATGTCTCTGTTCTGTATAATTCCAAATGGAAATAGTTGAGGAATAATAAAAACTGTAGCTCTTCTGATTCAGCTATGTCTTACCTGTAATATGTGAAAATAAGCTTTAGAGCCAGGGATTTGCTGCAGTATTAAATTTTTCCTTTTGCAAGTAAAAGATGGTCACTGAACATGCCTTTTGGTATCTTTATTAAAGTATACATTGAAATGACAAATATGATGAGGTGGATGAACAGGAAAGGCTGTATGCCTCTTTTCTACTCTCTAGCAGACTTGTTTAGGACGGTTTAACTTTCACTGACATTGTTAGTGATACTTGTTAAAGATTTTTTCCTCATATTTTGTAAACCAATCAGATGAGACAACACGTAGCATTACAGTAAATGTTTTACTGTAAATCTGTCTTTGTTTGCTAATGGCATTGTTGAGAGGAAACCTGCCCAAAAGAAGTGACCTCATCTGAAGCAAAGTTCAGCAAAAGTGGAGGTGGTGGAAATTCCTGAAAAAAGACAGAAATTTGACATTTTCCACCCTCCCCTCTTAGCGCAGCACCAGATAATACAGACAAGAGGGGCCTCTAGGTGGACACCATCATCTGAGCAGACAAAATGGGATCCCTGCTAAGGTACATATTTACCTGTATGATGGCAGTAGTAAACTGAGGTGCTTTTATGGACCATAGTGTATATATCTCCTCCTCACATTACCAGAAAAAAACCCTATGTTGCTCAGGATAAATGAGGAGTGTAATTAACAAATATAGGCATTTGGCCATCAGGCTGTCAAATAAATACTATAAATAAAATGAAGTAGGGCAATAGAAGGAAATGTAAAGTGAAAAACCTTTTTTGTTGGCATTTTGTGCTTTTTGAATACAGTCTTAACCTGATATATATGTTATATCTATGAAATATACATGAACATTGTTAAGGAAAGAAGGGGAACATCTTCCTTCAGCTGGTGATAAGTTTAGATCATTTTCCTAAAGATAGACTGAATCATATTTACATGGTACAGTCTATCATTCATTATTTATGAGAATTTCCTAAAAATTTCTGAAAAGGAAAACCTGGAATTTGTTAGATTAATGATCACAAAAATTCAGTAGTTCATACAAGAATCAAACTGCAGTGAGAATATTTACCTCTAAATTAGTGGTCTCATACAGCAGCTTCTGCCGTATAGAAAAATTACTTTCTTTTCTACTGTAGCTTGCCCGTTGGTTTTTATACAGTCAGTTGCCACCTTGACCCCCACTACTTTCTGAAGTCCAGCATTTCAACTGGGGGTTCAGTCTCTCTGGTTTTACCCAGTACAGCTTCAAGCAAAAGAACACATTGACATCAGTGAGAGCTGGGCCTAAATAAGAACACCAGATTCTGGCCCCTGAATTGTAACTCTTTGTGCAATGCAATTTTCCATCTAGTTGGGACACATATTTATGTAGTTCTTTATGGAAGATTTTTGGTTTTCAGTCGTGCAGTGGAACAATGAAAACTGACTAACCTTACCTGTAAACTTACTTGAGCCTTGAGGGCATCTGGGGGGGAAGCTGTGAAAGCACTCACTGCTTTCCATTTGGATGTTACATTATCTCTTGAATTTAACTGAACTCAGGTAAGATGCTGGCTCTTCACTTTTTTAATTATCGGAGGGACATAAATTCAGCAATCTGCTGGGTCAGCTGTCCTCTTTTCTCCTAAGCAGTGCATATGCGGCACACACATGCTCTCAGGTGATTATTCTCTTATCAATTATGGTATCTAAACTTTTTTCCTGATAAATCTACTTCATATATATCAACAGTTCAGACAATGTGTTTTCTCAGTGTGTGTGGGTCTCAGGAGGAAATGTCTGGCTCACTTTTGGTTTAGTAACTTACAGGGATTGAGTTTTCAATAATGTAAATGGGAGTCGGGTGATAATTTGTAATGCTGTGAGTGCAATTAGTGAGATAAATACAGAGCTAGATTCATTTTCTCTGAAAAGAGGCAATCTGATTGCTATGCAGAAAGCACCTTTATTTGTAATACTGGGTGCTCATAATGTGGTTAGCAATGCACAAAGTGGCATTTTGATTTGGAGCTTTAAAGAATTCTGGGATGAATAAAACATGAAATTAATTGCCAGAGAAGAATCTCTGCCAGACTAGATGAGATCTACTGTGCTGAATAGAAGCTGTAACTTATGACAGGGTCTGTTCCACTCCCAAAGGAAATTATGTCAATACCAGGAAAGGTTAAAAAGCACTTAAAATAATTTGCAGTACCAGAAGTCCTTCCTCTTCAGATGTGGGTTGAGGGTACATATATAAGTTATGGGTAAGCATATATATTCACGTGTCCTATCATCCTGCAGCAGGATGGAACAGAACTATGTAAAACATCAAACTCCTTGCTTTGTATTAATAAATTTGAATGAGAGTTTCAGTCAACTTTGACCTAGGGAAAGCTGTTAAGTTGGGAGAATAGGCAAATAGCTGTTAAATTGGGAGAATAGGCAAATTTGGATGTTTTGGTATATGGAGGTGTTACCAAAATCCTCTGAAATATTTGGGCTAAATAAGACTCTGCCTTTTTAGTGTTAGGAAGTAAGACAGTACTTTATTCTTGGCCAAGAGGGGGGTGTGTGTGTGTGTAACTGGCAAAGTTGTGGCCTCCACACAGACCCCAAAACAAAACCTTTTCACTTATCTATACATTTTTAGCAAACAGAGAAATGAATGTTCATTGGTTCTATTGCATAACTCTCTTCATTAGTTAGGGTTCTGGCCCCTGCTGGTTATTGATTTCTCACTCTTCATGCTGATCTGGTCCACATTCTTTAGTCCTTGTCTCTTCCTCAGATGGGGGAAGCTTTCCAGGCCTTAATCTCCTCTGTATCTGCTGGTTACTCCAATGTCCTTGAAGGGCCATAAATTTAAAATCCCAGATGCCCAATCTTCAAATCCCTTTGGTTTTGTTTATTGAAGCTTGTCAGGGTTAGTTTTAGCAAACTTAAGATTTGGATGATTTCATGATCAAAGTAACAATAAATGTCTGTGAAGAAACTTAACTCATGCTGGCCAAAAGTGGGCCCTGCATACAACTAATTAAAACTAATTAAAAATTAACTGGGAATGTTGTATCATTTCCAACAGAGGATCTTGAGTCCCTGTGTGAAATTGTATATTAAATGTTCTAAGTACTTAGAAAAGCCTGCTGAAATCAGGGAACACTCCGCATGCCCATGAGAATCCCTGGTATCCTTTTAGGAATCTCAATTTATGCATGTGTTTTTGAAAAGGTTGGAAGACTCTGGTTGTGAATATCTAAGTAGCAGTTGCTGAACTGAACTTTCCCTGTCAATAGATGGATTTGTAGGGGAAATTGAATTATGCAGTTCTGTGTCACAGTAGAAGTCCAGAAGAACAAATTGAATATGCATATGTAATTTTAGGAAACATAGTAGTGAATATTATTTGAGTTCCGTTATTTTTTACAGAGCTATTAAATTCAGCTGAGGTTTGTTGTGGATTTGTCTTGAATACAGGAGCAGTTTCACTTTTTTTTAGCCTGTGAACAAGTAAATTTTGTTCACTTTAATTCATGTGGTCTTCTATACTTAGAGTCCACTTGAACACCCCTTGAAAGCAAAATCCAAAATCAAACCTGTTTGGAACAAAGTAGGAAAAAATGCTGTGGGGGAAATTAATAACCAAAGGAAGAGGATCAACATCTATCCTTCTTTTGCCAGGTTCTTCCACAAAATACATACAAGCTCCTACAAATCTAGAGCTGTAAAATTTAATATTCCAATATGCTTTTAGAAAGCACTTTAAAAGGTTGTGTACATGTGTCTAGTGTAATATGATATGGAGGAGAAGAAAGAAGATCCTTTTGAACCTCCTAGTGAATAGTGCCAGAGAACTCACTGAAAATCACAATCCTTCTGGAGGCTGTGACAGGAGGGAGTTTTACTGATGTGGAGTATGGGAATGCGATCTCAGTTATAGCTTAATTCTTTTGTTTGTAACCTGAGTGATAATAGATATGGAAGAAGGAGATGAAAAGAAGTTTAAAGGAAGGAATGCATGAGTGAGGATTTTTTTTTTTTTTTTTTTAAATGTGAGTAGGTTTCATGAATTTCTATTTATTTCTATGTAAATTATGAATTAAAGGTAGGAAGCTTAGGGGACTCACAGGAGCATCCAGCAGAGGGAGAGATAAGCAGGATATTTAGCTAAACAACCTTGAAATTAATAAAACACTCATACCAAAGAAATTTTTGTATCAATATTTGTTACATTTTTATTGGTATATTTTAGCTGGATGTTTTCTGCAGATCCGTGAATACCAGTGAGATGAAGTATCTTTTAACAAAATAGAGAAAGAAGGTAGAATTTTCTACTGAGAAATGCATATCCATACCCCGGATATTCAGGGTTTTGTCTGCAGTGTAATTAACTAGAATTTGAGCTTTTCACATGTAAATCAGGTCACTGAGAGCACTGGCAGTCTTAATCCTTTTTCTCATTGTTTAGTGGACTTCTCAGGTTTACAGGCTACCTTTTAAGTGGAAAATCTTAAAATTTAAATATTTGGTCTTTTGTGTCTTCAGAATTTCAATACTATCACATTATATTATATGATGTACATCATACCATGGTCGATTTATTTGGGGTTAATGATTATCCCTTCTTAGACTTCTCCAAGGCAGCATTTAATAGAAGGACAGTTCAAAAAATCTATCTTACCTTAAAATTTCTAGACTCAAGAGTATTTCCCCGTTTTATGGGTATTGAATCTCTGTATTTGACCTATTGCACTTATCATAAATAAATGAAATGTATTTGTTTATGAAAAACTTCAGCTACCTATCAGAGCAGGCATGAAAGATTTTCACGTATTAAGATCTCTCTAAATCATGAAACATAATTATAAGCCTATTTGAGCCATTTTAGCTCAAGTATTGTGAATCAGATCTTCAGCTGTGGTCACCACATGCGTGTTGTCTGTGGAAGTATTCAGTTTACATCCAGAGGTCTGGAGAGTAGTTTGTGGCTATTGGATATTTTTTTTTTGCTGTGTGCAGTTCTCACATTTAATCTCTGTACGGGTGGTATTTCAAAATACCAAAAAAAAGAATGTGTGCGAACTATATGTGCGGCAGCTGTGATGTGAAACACTCTGATTCATTGGCTGAGTTAAGAGAGGATGGTTTGGAATTCTCTGGGCAATGTTATGTGGCTCTGGATGAAACCATAAAAGCCTTCTCCTGTTCAAAGGTCACACGTACCTTCTTGGGACTCTCATGCTTTCCAAAGACCGAGTTGTTTACACACACAGATTATTACATCAAATCGGCACATGGTGCTGATGCAGCAGGATGGGTATCATGTTACTTGACATTTCAATAGCTGTTCTCCAGTGGAGAGATGGTTTGTCATACTGGTAAAGCGGTTCACATAGAGTTTATTGGTGTCCATGGTAGGGATTGTGCAAGTATAACATTTGAATTAAAGAAAAGAGAAATTAAAAGCCCAGCTCTTTAAGCCATGTACTTAACACTGGTTCAAAAACTAGGTTAACCAAGCATAAAAAAAACCTAGAGGGAGGGGAGGAAAAAACCCCAAACTCTTCATTTTAAGTAACATTGTGGTGGGTTCATGAGATATTAATTGAAAGTAAACTGACCCAGTGACTCTCTAGTTGTGGTTTCCTAGACAAATAGGGCCAGAAGGTACACTGAGAGACCATCAGAACATTCCCTGAGTTCCAAACTGGAATAATTATGCTTTGCAATATGTTTGCTTGGCCAGTACTTAACAACCATCCCGTTGTCCACTTCGTGACCTGTCCACTTGTTTCACTTTGCTTGCTGTTAGAATAGGCCCATCCATTCCCTCCACAGATTTAAAAGCTGTTACCACATTTCCCTTTGGTCTCCTAAGACTGAAGAAAATTATTTTCAGTTTTTTGTAGTAGGTCTTCGTTCTGGTCATTCTTGTTCTCCTCTCCCTTCTCTCCATATTTTTCTTGTGTTTCTTGATTTTTTTTTGGATGGAGCTGATATTACATTCCAGCTGAGGTCTTAGCAGCGCTAAAGAGCCCGGAATAATTATTTTACCTGTCTTGTAGGTAGTTAGCCTTTAGGAAAACCAGAACTATGGTTGCACTTTTTTGCAAAAGCGTGACATTTTTAAAGTATGTTGGCTGATTTATGGGGCTCTTTTGTACCATCAGTTTGGCCTATGTGTCATATATAGCTATCATCTGTTTCATTTCCATTGCTTCTCTTAATAATTTATCCACTTTTCCAAGATTTTTTTGCATTGCTAGCCTGTCTATGATCAGAATGTGAAGGTACTTGGTGATGGTTATTTGTACACCATGCAGTGCTTCTGCCAGAAATACCTACTTGTCTGTCTCCGGTGTTCGGCAAGGAAGCAGATCTGGATTCCATCTGCTCCTCTCTTGGGACTCCCAAGTGGGAAATATGTGTATGGATGTGTGTGTATGTTCTGATAAACAGGATGGAGGACATGAACTTGTTTCTTGTGGAAGATGAAGATTTTGCAGAGGTGTAATGTAGCGCCGTACCATCCAAGAATTGTACGTTTTTGTGAACTCTGTTGTAGAGTGACTGCACTTCTCTGTGCTCAGACTGACCTGATCTCATAAGGTGTGTAGTGCTCTTGCCAGCTCACCTTGTATCTGCCCTAGCTAGTGGACCTTATGGCCAGGTAGCTGTTTTTCTCTTTTAAATTTGTTTTGATTATTTTGTCAAAAGATTAATTCTTAAAAGCTAAAGATGGAAAATTTTGTTGTCTTCAGGATTTGCAGGACGTAATAATCAATACAAAGCTTAATAACAATTATTTGAAGAATGCCAGAGTGAATAAGAAGAAATGTATGTTTGTATAAACTGAGAATGTGATATTGCTACTGTTATATATATATATATAACAGCTAGAGAGAATTTTTCTTTAGTTCTGACATTTGAACAAGCTTATTAAGAACAAGCCACAAGCTATTTTGTTTTCAGCCGTTCAAACCTGCCCAGTTTAGACACATTGCTTGTTTGCTTTGTGGCAGTTTGAAACCACTTTGTTCTACATCTGTATGGTCATCTTGATTGAATTTTAATGTGAAAGCCGGATGCATAAGGCCTGGTGAACTAACAATCAGGGATAAGGTCACCATCTGCTCATTTAGTCAAAGCTTTGTGCTTAGAATTGCATTTTACATTCAATGACAGGCCCTGAATGGCTCTTACAAAGGGTCAAATGAAAAGAGGAAACCAATAGAAGGCACCTCTCCATTGTACAGAAACTTGTTGCAGAACTTCTTAATGTCTGGGTCAGGCAATACAATCTTTGTTTAAGATAGAACCTTTTCAACCATCTGTACCTTGATTACAAGTCTCAAATTTATTCTTTTTGTCAATCCATTAACTTTCCTGAAGCATTCTTGGGGATGCTTTTGCTTTTATTTTGCTTTCAGAATTTTCTCAGCTCATTACATGTCGCTGATCTGATGTACTGTACTTTTTCTCAGCCTGACAGTGTTTTCTTGTACTGAAGAAGATGGGACTGACTGATTCTCATGGTAACCCAGACCTTCCTTGGGTGGGAACAGGGACACTGTTAGGTGTTTTTAAAGTAGCCAGCCAGTTCTGTCATTGCTATCGTCCCCTGCCCCTGCTTAGGAAGAGTAACCACACTATGCTGTATTTCTCCAGGAGAGCCAACCACTTGTGGCAGTACTGTTCCTTTACCTTGTCCCTCCCAGTGAATGCTTTGAGCTTCCTTATTAAAGGCTGGATATATTCCTGTCCTACATGGACTTACTGTCATCTGAAAATTATTTATCTTGGGAGCACTAAGTTCAGAAATTGAAGCCAAGAGAGATCAGATTTTTAGGTGGGGCATTGAAGCCCACATCTATTTGAACACCTGTATTGCTATTACTGCACTCTTGTCCTTGTATTCTTTCTCTTTTTCATTAGGTACACTTTCTCATTGGCAGCCTGACAACGTAGTTGTGTTTCAATTCCAGATTAAGTACCTTCCACAAAATTAACTTCTTAGTAGTCTTCTGGTACATGGCTTGACTCGTGTATCTCTGAATACTATGAGCATTACTTTGCAACTGACATTAATGCTGAGTCTGTTGTGCCTGGACACTCTGAGGTTCTACTAATGAGAGATCTAGAGAAGCCCATGTCACCATTTGAGTTTACTTGTTTAAGTTAGAAGTTATTCAGCAGCCCTCCAGTGATATTTTTAATGAAATGCCCACAAGCATGCATAGATGCCAGGTGCCAGGTTTAAACCTGGTGCCAGGTTTAAATTTTATGTATCAGAGGGTTCTTCCCACTCTTCTACCCCCAGACAATGAGAACATTAATTCTGTTGGTTAATACATCTTCATTTGAATATAATTTATTTAATCTTTTCATGCATTAATCCTTAATTAAAGAAGAATTCAAACTAGTAAGATGGGGAACAAATGAGTTGGTTTTCTTTTAATTAAAAATACTTCCATATGAGGAAAAGCCTCAGACAATTCCATCTGGACTGGATGGAATTAGGCTGCGTCTCCCAGGTTAATCAAATTCTTTCAAACTTCTTTTTCGAGGCAGAATAGGACAAAAGCCTACTTCTTTTAAAGCACTTTGCATGCTCTCTTCAGACAGGATAGGTGGCTGCTGTGAATAAGATGGATTATATGAAAATTTTGCATTGATAGCAATGCATTTTGAATACTCTATTAATGTACTGTTCAATATTCTTGGGGTTTTTTGCAGTAATGTCTATGTTATGGTTAAAAATGACAGCAAAACAATTTTTTTATCAGCATTGGAATTAATGAGGCCTAGTTCATAATGACACTGCATCACTACTTACTCTAGTGCAGCAACTCATATCCCTCCACATTGCTTCCAGTTCCATGCCACATTTCCCTGGTGCTCAGCATGTAGGCAGTGTTTCTTCCCATTCCCTTGTTGTCTGTACCACGAGGGGCAGGATGTGCTGTGATTGATGTTAAATGCTGTGTGCTGGAATCCATGTGATAACTGGTAAGCACAAACCAAAATAAGGGACCTAAAGTGAAGAAAAATGAGCAGAGATGGTTCTTACCCCTTAGGAAAGACTTAGTCTCAGTTTTCTTCTTTTCAGGTCTTTAATGAAGGTTGTAGGAACTTGCTTATTCTTAAGGCATCTTTCTGAGTGTCAAATATCTCTGAAATCAGTGCAAAATCAACTGAATTGGATTGAACCAGAGTAAAATGCCATGAGATCTGAAATCTGCTAGATTCCAGTCTGCTTGAGAAGTATGGACCAAAAACAACAAGGTCATAAATTTAAAAAGGATTTGAAAAGTCTTCCATCATGATGATGCTGTGACCTGGCTCCTTAGTTAACATGGTTGCTAATTAATCTGGTAAACCTTTGGCTTGCAAGGATTCCAAAGAGAAAATCAATGTGTGTTGCCTATTTTTTCCACTTTAGATGATGATCCACTGCATTTCAGACACATTTTTCTTCTTCGCCTTTCAAATGAACAGCTTCCAGGCTATTGTAAATTACTCTTCTTCTGTACTTTCTTCTTGCCTGTGAAAATATTTGAGTTGAAAAAACAAGACACATTCCTCGTTGTTCTGTTGTTTAGGATATATTATGTGTCCAATGGAAATACGCTCTCATGCATTTACTGAAAGATAGGCAAACTATGGTTTGCTATTTACCCTAAAACACTCCTCCTACTCCAAGCAAAATCATCCATAGAAAAGTGTAATTTCTATGTTCATTTCCATGTGAGGATTGGAGGTGATATCACCAGGAAAACATTTTTCTCTCTTATTTCCATATGTGTGAAAATCTCAGCTCCTGTGTTGGGCACACTTGAAATCTTGTGATCGTTCATCAGACTGTGTTCTTTACCACTTTCATACATATTTCTCTTCCACTGTATTTTTAGGCAATCCTACTTATATCAGTAATACTTATCTTTTGAGGGGATGGGATTTGTAGGTGAAAAAGTTAATTTCTATTACTTTGCTAGCATGAATGGTGATAGTTTAAGTACTCACTAGCTGAAAAAATAAAGCGAATCGCAGTATTTGAAAAGTACCAACAGGTGAAAAAACCTGAAACAGTGCCTTGTAAATGAAAATTTGTGCATGTAATTGATTTGCTTGATTTTTGTTCTGGTTTTACTCTGTGGCTTTGGGAGTAGCAGATGAAGGAAAAGATTCTGCACAGATACTTCCTACTCCTGGCTTAATCCTTGGCTTTGGGGTGGCTGTACATGTTGAGTGTAAAATAAATTCTCAAATCATGTTTAAACTGAGCTATCTCTAAGATAATAATAATAATTTGCATGGCTAATGCACCTCTTTTACATACAAATTGTGGATACACATGCATAGATTGGATTCTCACTTGGTGAAACTAAAGACTATAAAGAGACTTAGTTCTTTTGTAAAGAACTGTAAGATCTATGAGTGAAAACACTCTGTAAGAGCTAGGTATTACTATCTTTTATTACTTTCCTCAAAAGACTGCCAGGCTTTCAGGGGAACCAAATGTGTGGAATGGTGTTCTTACATTAGAGACTAATAAAGATTCAAATAAATAACTTAAGTACTTTTTAGGGGTTTACTTACTTTTAGACATTTGAATAATATAATCCCTAATGAAAATGTTGATGAACCTCTATTTTATCAGCATTTGTAGACTCTATAGAAAGCCTTAAATAGCAGGGGATTTATAAATTTTTAATTAGATTTTGGTAATTCATCTTGGGGTGTATGTGTATTCATGAAATCTGAAAGAGCACAGTTTAATCAGAGGATGGTATTCAGCACTTCTACAGCCTCAATTGCGTGTGCAGCTGCATAAATGTTTGATTGCAGTAATTGGTATTCAGAAATGCTTGTGCTAGTTTTAAGTATGGCTATACATATGTTTGGGCAAGTTTTTTGATTATGATACATTGAACAATTTTGGTTACTTTTAAAAAAATTGGCAAATACACGCAGAAAAGTATGATTTTAAGTTGTATGTACATTCCCCGTGACTGTGGGTGGACATAAATAGGGAATGCAAACATACCTGATTAGTTGGTTGCAGCTGAATGTACGAGTTATCTGTGTGCTGTTATTGAAAGTATTTGCATAACAGACACATATACCCAGTAGTAAAATAGTTACTAAAATTGGAACTCCTCAGTTCCAATTGACACATACAGGTTAGGAATACAAGAGAGAACAGTTTTGGAATGTAGTAGTTTTCTAAACTACACTTCTTGAATGTACAATTTATCATTTAGAAGGGCTTTCCATCAGAAGGTTGTTTTGGCACTGAGGTAATGATGATGTGTATTGTGAAAGAACGGAAATGAATCGTTCTGTAGTTGCTGGGGAAATAGCTCTTTACTTAGCTTGAAAGCAGGGACAATGCAGGCTAGAATTGTAATGAATCCTATGTAGAATCAATCTATCTTCAAGACAACAGATCCAAACTTTGCAATACTTCAGCTGGCATATAATGAATATGTTATATCACTATGCTAACAAGCTGCTTCAATGTTCTTGTCGATTTCAAAACACTGTTGAGGGCATGGAAGCTGTTTGCTCCTCTGTATCTAGCTAGAAATGAGTGGGTATGACTGAAATCCTGTGTAATAATCAGTTTAGATTTGTGTGATGCTAGATTGCTTTTTTTAAAAACAATTTCCATTCTGTAATGGGTGATAATGATGTAACTGAATGCATTAGCCAAATCAAGATTCTAATTTTGCATGAATTGCACAGTATTAACTATTTTAGGATTGACTAGCAATGGACCATGCTTCATTTCAGATTGTGATAGCTGTTTTAAAATGACCAATCCACTAACTGTTAATGTAACAGGGCCAGTTTTATCTCCCATGTACCACCCAACAGAAACGTGTTGGATTTACATTGGACCCTGATTTTAAAGTTTGGGTTTTTTGTTTTGAGAAACCGTTTCATATTGCACTATTCTTCCTAGACACAGCTGCGTAGCTTTGGAGTATTGTACAGGTTCACTGAAACTTTGACAACCAAGATCTGATCCCATTCCAGAGATTCATGCTTGCCAGCCTAGTAAGAACATGGTCAATTATCTTCCTTTTAATCCCCCTGCATTTCCCTGAGGAGCAAGGAAAAGACTTACTTCGTTGCCTGGAATATCAGGATTTTGTAAATCCACTGCTGCTATTTCAGTCCTGGTGCTCATATGGAGTGGGAAAGCAAGTCTTGGAAGCCTTGTGTCCAGAGCTGCAGATTGCATACATCAGCGCTTAAAAAACATATTCTAACATTCAGCCAAGCCCAGTAAATAAATCATATTAAAGTACAAAGGAAAATCTAGCAAAAAAATGAATTTTTTCATTGCATTTCATCGATTTATTACATGCTTTTCCTGGACTATCTGTTTGAAATATGTCATCGCAAGGGCTAATCTGGTGGTAGCTAATATGGTACATATAACAAATATTGCATCTCTATAAGAACTCGTCTGCTCACAAAAAGTCTTAACTCTATGTGTATATTCATTATCTGAGACTGGCTATGATCAACTTACATAAGTGAAGTTTTAAAAGCTTTCTGTAAAAAAAAATATTCTGTGTCAGTCAAAGGCTGCTAATGGTCTTTTTATTTTGAGCTTTTGAGCAAAGCCATCACCACTGTTCTCATGCACCATTACAAGAATTTTTCCCAAAATCTGACTTCCAAAGCACAGCCTAGAACATCAGCTCTGGTGAAGGCTGATGAAAATCCTCTTGCTTTAATACCTAAATAAATATGATTGCTCCACGTGTGAGCATGGTGTATTGTGGTTACAAATACATGACACCCACAGCTCTCCTAGATTCAGATGATTCATTCCTTCTTTCAACATCCCAGTAAAATGGAATTCAAGAAAAGGAACGAAACTGTAGGAATAAGAAAACCCCCACAGTTGTATCTCAAGAAAAAAAACCCCAACCTCTATTTAACCACTTAATGGTGTATCTGTGTCACCTTCAAGGGTGATAGAAACTTCCTCACTGTTGGGAGATGATATTTGATTAGAAGCTCCAAGGCCCATTTGGTCATCTAGTACTAATGACAGGCTATGCCGTGTACTCTACTTTCCTTTGCTGCCATGGGGAAGAGTTTTTTTTAGATAAGCTTGTTCTCACGCTACACTATTGAAAGAAAAGAAAGCTACTAATCTGTTTGACAGATACGAACTGGTACCCTGGCCTCCATCTGTTGCTATTGCCCCATTAAAGGAACCTATCCCCGCTAGCATATGCTAAATGTCCTCCTGACAGTAACAAAACAGTAAGGTGTAAAGAAATGTAAGAGCCTTAGTTCTTACCCACTCTTTACCAAATATTATACATAGCTTCACTGGATGTTTCTTAGCCTAATTTTTCCCTGCGAAGTCTTAACAAAGCTTTTTCATTAGGTCTTGTTTCTCAGTCTCTTCCCTAACTGATTATGGTTGCAGCACGGTCAAATGTCAGCTAATGAACAGCAGCTACAGGTAGTTGTACAGCTGTATGTGTTTAATAGATTTTGCACTGAAAAATTGCAGTCAGCAGGATTTTTTAAATTTAGATTTATATCAGAAATCCAAGGGGTTTTGTCCATTCTTCTTTAAAGCAAGCGTTGTTTTATTAATTGAAGCTGTAGCTTTTAACATTCATAAAAATTTGGAATTTGAAATAATGACCAGCCTCCAAATGAGACTTTAAACTATTAATGATCTGCCATCTGGTGGCCTGACTTGTTTGAGCTGTTGCACTTCTAATTCCCACTGATATAATCATCAATGGCTTTAATATGCTTTTTGTGGTTAATGAGCTTGGGCAGGAACATCATCTGGTCTACTCCTCTCCCAGACCTTATTGCTGTGACTCAGGCTAGACCTGTGTGATCTGCTGGTGGTTAGGCCACTTGAAAATTCAACAGGGAATTTCCTTTGCCGAAGGAGAAAAACCTGTCCTGACCTTATCTGGATTAAATTTCCCTTTAGCCACCCTCATTTGTAATAAATGATGGTCAGATGTTGTGTTACCTCTTAGGTATAACTGAGATGGATGATAACCCACTTTTACCCAAAGTTGTCATGTATTATTCCTATTTAAAGCTAAAAAGCTTTGAAGTAAGTGCAGAATAATTGAGATTTGTGTATATTGCTCTCCTGTCCTTTCAGTTCTTCCTTACAGCCCAAAGGCATAGCACATTTACAGACTGGTTCAGTTCTTCATTTCTGTAATGGGTTTAGATACATTGTGCAGCACCTGATCTAAAGGTATGATCCTGTGTTATTCGAGGGTTACATCTTATCCAAGACTGGAATCATTTAAATGGAAAAGAAGGAGAACAATATGATAGACTGGCTGTATGTTTATTTAAATATTTAGAGGGGATGACTTATACCAGTGGCATAAGTAAAAACGTAGGTCAAGTGTAGGAACTGTAGCAGAACTGATGTACGATCCTTCTCCACACCAGTGTTCTCTCTCCCTCGAGGAAGGAAGACTAGTATGTGAACACTTGAACCTCAATACTTGCTGCCTCTGAAATTTCCTTTAGAATTAGGACTTGGACACACAGTTTTAAGAACTCCACAAATAAGCAAGTAGAATCTAATGAAGACACCTGGCCTTTCTTCTGGTCAGCTGGGAATCCCACTTGTTCAGAAATAGCAAATGAGATGAGAAGGAATGACACAGAATCAACTGCATTAATTGTATCTGTTAAGGAACTAGAAGGAGGGAAGAGATACAAATATAATGTACTGCAAAGTCACACTTGGTTGTCATAATCCACTATTATGCAATTACACCAATCATGTATAAAAAAGTATATGTTTTAGGGATTGGTTATTCTGGCTAAAGGTTCTAAACGGCCCATATGTTTTCACTTGTGAAAAGTACATGTGATCATAAGTATCAGTGTTGCTTGGAGATTCCATGAGTATGTGTACCACTGGGTTAATTTCACATATTTCATTCATGTCAAAAAATACACAATTCAAGAACATGAAACAAGAATATTTTTCCAGATTCTGTGAATGAATTTGATTCAGTCTGTATCCTGTCTTTTTAGTACCTTTTACACTAGCAGCTATTTAGTTGATGTGTTTTGTCTTACCATTCCAGGCCAGTATGACTCTTTGGGGGAAGTGGTATTTCACAACTTCATTATTTTGATTTTATTTACCTTTCTGCCTGTAAGGGGATCTACCTCAACTGCAGGATTACCACCAGCTATTTTTGCACCTCTGTATTTATCAAAATTGAGCATTAAGTTCTTTGTTCTAAGTAGCTCTACACACCTGACAACCAAATTTAGGCTTTGTTTATACTGTAATTTATTAAAGCTGGGAAAGTCTTAAAACTTTTGAAGAATTGTTTGGGACTTACATAGCTTCACGATACACATTGTGAAACAAGTCTTCCATTTTGTAGTGATTAGATGAGTTGCTAATGTGCAGAGAAAATTGAGAGGAAATTATGTCCAGGAGCTGGCTCATTCACACTGTGTTACAAATTATCCATACCTTCTGAAAGAAACATCAGTTATTTGACTTAGTTTCTCAATTCTGTATTCTAGGTTAGCCATCATAAGGAAAAATGAAAAGTGACAAATTTATTGGAAACTTTGCTGCTTTCTAGAAATGAGACTGAGACCACCAACTCATTTACAGCTGGCTTCCAAAGAGCTCTAAAATGAAAATTAGTTTTGATCATTGCTAAATTCTACTAGTGCTCTACATCTGAGCTGAAAAATTCTGTCCGAGTCCCAGCCAGCTGAACAAACCATCCTGTATAAACAATTGTTGACACAGGTTAGTTTTCCCCTGCTACAGAATGTTGAAAAAACAATCATATATCTGGGTAATGTCACAAGAAGTCTATAGCTTTTATAAATAAATAAATATATTCCAGTAATAAAAAAAAAATCAGATGAAATTCTTTAATAGCTGATGATTGGATGAAAACTTCTCTGATTGAAGACCAAAACTGATGGAGTATCAATCACTGCTGGTTTTGATTAAGTACCTCACTAATCTCTGTTACTGTATAATGATGATCCTGGCAAGCAGAGTCTGATTGCTGCAGGAAAATCATTTACATTAATCAAGTGCAGTAAGAAAGATTCTGATGTACTTCACTTTTCAAGAAAAGATGCTGATGTCTTGTGCTGAAAGAGCTTGATGGACAATACAGCTTTAGATGGAAAACCCTGACAGAACTAGTTTTAATGCTCTGTATTCTAAAAGGTGCCAGTATGAGTGGGCACTTTTGCTCTCACTGACCTAAATCCAGATTGCTAAATTTGCCATAAGCAATTCATCAGCAAGTCAAATACAGTAGGTAAAATATTTCCGATTAAGTAGCAATTAACCTGAAGTAGCCTAACTTAACAGGTGTTAGACTTCATAAAAGGAAGAGACCTTTGTTCTTCAGACCAAGGAGACAGCAAATCTTGCCTCCTAGATATCTTTGTTATTTAATAATTTCTGGAGATTTTTTCTTATTTGAGGATGAGAAAGTAAGAACATCTGTGGTAAATTTTTAAAATAAAGCCAAGGCTCAAATCTACAAATACTGTTGCCCTTATACCTCGGTTTGCAGATCTCTGGAAAAGCCTCTAGCCATCACTTCCAGCTTTCCAGAAAACACTGATCACTGGTGGAATCACGAAACATGAGCTTCTCTGGAGCATAAATCTCTTTGGAGCTTAGATGCAAATAAGGAAGTGTGTGTCTTGTAGCTGCTGTAACCACCAACCTTCCTAAAGAAATAATTCACAAATGATTCCCATGGGATTTTCAAACCAGGTTTCTTTTCCATCTGTTAGTCAGACTGATAGGTGTTTTTGGGGCTTTGTCTTAGAGCTCTGCAGAGAAAGCAGCTGAATATAAAAATTGGTAAATGTACACCTCATCAAATCCAAGAGCCCACTGTTAACACATTCATTCATCTACAATGTGAGCGACTCGGCCTGATTTGCAGCCAGCTCTGCCCTGTGGCAGGACAACGGCCAGCTAGCAGTGCCCTTGGCTCATCTGATGGAAATTCCTGCAGTGGATGCACTGGATGCAGAAATGAAGTGGGGCCTTTTAGCACACTGAGATTGAGGCTTAGGTCTGAAGGGGTTGACTGTGGTAATTCAGTACAAAGTGAAGTGAAATTAGGTTCTTCCATTCCATAAGTAGGACACCCTAAAAATTGGACTGTCCATCGTTGTGACATAGATGCGTTAAACTTGTTGTGGTAACTGTGAAAATAACCAGGATGTGAGTACATAATTCACTGCTGTAGTAGTGCCATTGGAATCAATGATGTTACCTAGGAATTAATTCTGCCTGATGCTAATAAAGCTATCAGCAGAGGTCAGAAAATAATGTTTCTCTTCTTGGCCATGATTGACTGAAGTCCCTCTCCTGTCATTTAATCAGTAATTGTAAGAAGCTATATATACAAGTAGTACAATGGAAATAATAAATAATCCTCTGTGCAAAGGATATATGGTCAAAGATTCAGGGAACACAGCAGTTTATTTGAAATAGCAGTATATTACTAGTCTTTACATTAACAGCGTAAGAAAAATGAACTTCCTTTATCATGTAACTTACCTATCTCAAGTATAATGTGTATCAGGCCTTTGTATTATGGGTGCACATTAAAAACAAAGCAAAAATGGTTTGTCAATTACAATAAAACAAGGCAAAAAAGATTTCAGATACATTTACAATCCAAAGCCTTGGATTCGATCACTTCAGAATCCTGGCTGAGTGGAATTGAGTGCCCAATATTCAAGCATAGTTGCTATAATTTTAGGTGCTTATTGGACATTTATTCATGTAAATAGATGGGCAGAGTCCAGTTAGTCGGTATGAATTAATAGTCTATTTCTATGTTCAATTATAGTAAATTAATATAACCCAATGCTTTCAAAAATATCAAAATAATTTTTAAAGGCAGGGAAAATTTGGAAGGATGAGAAGCCAGAAATTGAGCTGTCTAGTAAGCATCCATAATATAAGAAGTTTATCTTGACATTTGAGTTTTGGCCCTGAGGAATCATAGCGGCTTTTGCCCAGACCTCCTTGGTAGCTCAAACAAGCCAAGGGGATAGAGTATATCAAATGTACATGTTTACAGAATAAACATTAAAGCACCTACCAAGCTGAAGCTCTGCTGTATACAACTAATATGAGGACATCTGCAGGGAGGACCATATTTCATTTGTTTATATGAAGTTTCATGTTTTAATGATATGGTGAGATTAAAATGAAAACCAGTTGAATGTAAAAATTTGAACCAGAGAGTGAATTAAGACATCTAATTTTGTGTAAGTCCTGCATTGGCATACGAGAAACCATTCTTTAAATGACAGCTTTTTGATTATATCAGCTATAATAATCTTTCAAGGGGATACTTTATGGCAGGCGTATTCAGACGTGAGCAAGGCACTTATTTACTCCCTTTGAAGAATAAAGACACATATTCACTTTCTTGTCCCCCAAGTGCTCTTTCCTTCATCTAGACAAGGCTCAAAACAGTTTGATTTCTTAGAAACTATTCAGTGAATGAGAAGATTCCTAATAGTGAAAGTGAACATTAAGGAAGTAGTTATGAAAAGTTCAAAGCTATGTTTTGGAGTATTTTGGTAAATCCTTCTTAACTTATCTTGCCCTTCCTGAAATATATTATTCCTTTGAAAGAACATAATAAGAACACCTGGATATTAATAAGTGCAGCCTAAATGCTGTGCAGTGCACAGTAAATTTTTGTTCTGATTTGAAAAAACCGTTTATCCCATCCCACTATAACAGGTAGAACATACAGGTTATGGGAAATGAGTCTATATAGTCCTTAGAGGATGATGAGAATTTGGTGATATGATAGCCAAGCATTAGTAGTCTGTGTTCATTTTATTCAATTTCTGTTCAGTATTTTTCAGGTGCCAAGGAAGTGGAATGTTGTTGATGCTCTTTTTCTGCACTTGTCACAATAATATGCAGGAGCAGGAAAATAGCTGCCAATACATAGTCATGAGATAACATACTGGTACACAACTGCAAGCAGGAACAGAAAATGCAGCAGACATCCATTGTTCTGACAGTCTGTCAATTTTGATGAAAAAGATTAAGTAAAAATAGGAAAATATATTAAAATAATGTTGATGAGATTTTAATATAATTTCTGTTACTGGAGGTTGCTGGAAAACTGAAGAAAAGCAGATGAATGTGTTAATATTTAAAAAAAAAAAAAAAATCAGAAACAGCAATCCAGTCCTTTAAAGTTAAAATGGGCTAGAACTAGTAGTTTAAGATTTTACCTTCTTTGTGAAGTGGACAGCAAACGTATATTTTTTTAAAGTAATAAAATATGAATGGGAAATTATTAACCTAGGAAGCCCCACAATTGTTTAACTCCACCTCTTCCAGTAATTTCCTTTAATTTCCATTACATTTTATGTCTTCCAAGATTCCCTTGATTTTGTCTTTGAACCACTGAAATCCTTCTGTGTCTTGGGTCAATAGGATCATAGAATACAGAAATTTCCAGACTAGACAAACTACTGAATACTAAATATCTACTCTGAAATACAATCTCCAGCAGTACCCAAATCCTATTACCAATAAAAGTGTATGACACAAGCATTCCAAATTTCTCAAGGAGGTTTTATGGCCTTATATGATTACAACAGAATTGCTGTTCACTGTGTACAGGTTTTTTCTTCTATTTTTGCCATTCACCACCTGCTTTGTAAGAATACAAAGCCAACAGCAAATGTCTAAAAAGTGCTTTTCTTGAAAATGTATTTCCAGCATTCTCCTACCTTAGTAACACAAGTTACACTGCTGATGAAAACCATTCTTGTCATGTCTGTTCTAAGTTGTCTTGATAACCGGTAAAGGAATACACCAAAAGTATGGTTCACTTGAGCAACAGCTGTCACTTGCTTTGAGAATAAAGCACATTCAGACTGTGGCTTGTGACCAACAACTTCTGATGCCCAAATTAGGTGCCAAGTAGTATATTTCATTGTAGGTTGACTCATCATGCAATTTAGCAATATAATGAACTTTTTTATTAAGCAAAGCCAAATAAAAATAAGACTGCAGTGATTGAATGACTGGGGGCTACTTTACATGACTTTGCATGCACAGATCATTCTAGTATGGAGTATGCTTTTTGTCTCTCTTGACCTTCCCATGTGTGGATTATTTTACTAGACAATTACCTTTTCTTTTTTACGTCCTCTGAGAAGTCAGATGCAACTTCTTAATTTGTTCAAGAGCTCATTTATGGAGAAGAAACGGAGAAAGTTTTATCCAGAAAAGAATCCTTCTTTGTATTCTATAATTTGTTTCAGATGCCTCTAATTTGCTTTGTAGGGGAAAAGAAACAAGGCCACTTAGATCTCAGCACTAGGCATAAGAGGAAGGGATTTGCCAAGGTTCTATTGGAAAAGGAATCTAAATCAAAACAACAGAGAAGGGACTTAAGTGAAATCCCAAGTGCCAGTAGAATGGAACTGAAGAGATGAGAATTCTTATTTCTGACTGAAATCCTGGACTTAAATTAGAGAAGCTTTCTTAGAAGTGTAAAAGATTTATATTTTTTCCTGTGCCCTTAGGCCCTTCAAATTCACAGTATAGGTTTTAAGCATTGTTACACAAAATGAAATTCAATTTATTTTGGAAGTCCTTTAAATGAATACTTCTGATAGCCTTATTTTACATCCCTGACATTACTTTCAGAACACCCACTAGCTACATTGCAGCAGCTTTTCAACCTGTCGGCTCTGACTTGTTAAGCAAATATCCAGCAGGGTGTGAATAGGAATGGTATTCAGTAATGGGGCATCCACGTTCTTGACATACTTAATATACATTCTGGCTTTTTGCTATTGTAAGAAGACAAAAGTCTGTAAAACTGTGGCTTATATGCATATCCCTCTGCACCAGAAGTGTTTCTCACTGATCATGAAAGTCAAAAAAAACCAGGAACCACATGAAGCTACCCATTACTCTGAACTTTTTGCTACCTACTGTCTCTATTTCCATCCTAATGCTGGCTTGATAAATTAAAGGAGATAGCAGAAGATGTCCTACGTTGCAAGTAAGTATTCATACCCACTTGAAGTCTAATTCTCAATTATAAAGAGGAAAGAACTAGCATAGATTTTGTCTGAACCCTCCAATAGTGAAAAATTTTTCAGGGGATCTGCATTTAAAGAGCAGGGCCAAAGTAACCCAAGGAAATAATTATCTCTGACCGTAATAATTGACTCCTTCTATTCAATTTGAGGAGTGCCAAAGCAGCACTCTGCAGCAGAACTGGCAAGTGCTCTATTGCACTGATACCTCTGTTGGGGCAAAACAAGACACTGCCTGTGTTTGTATAGAACTATGTTTGGTGTTGTGTTGTGTTGTGATTTGGGGTGTTTCTCTTAATGAGAGATATGGCTATTGAAAATAAAAATGATAAAAATCTTCCTTTCTTGTAGGTTTTCATGCCCCAGCCCTTATATGCAAACACTGTAGCTACTGTACTTTTAAAATGCTCCAATTAGGAGAAACCCCAGAGGCAAGAGGTTACCATCACTGGCAAATACACCCTTCTTGTGAGAACACAACAAATCCCCCATTCATTACAGAGTTAGGAGAGCACAGAGCTCCCTGGTGTTTAGTCCTCCTACAGGGTCCAGAGCAGCAGCACAGCTCACATAGATCTCCTGGTATGCACTATCTTGCAGCTGGAAGAAGGTCAAGAACCTGTTGCTGGTCGCTGTAGTCCTTATGGGAAATAAAATGATTAGAAAAATTAGTTTAGCTGCAGGCTACAATACATAGATACACATGCAAAGCTCATTTTCTGAACTATGCGGAAGGTCATCACCACATTGAAATTTCATTTCTGGTTATGGATACATATAAATCTTTTTTCTTTTTTTAATATGAAGTAGTTCAAGGCAGCAGACCTTGAAAGTGTCTTTACAGGAGATGCCATAGGGGATCATGCCATCAGTACTGATTTTGTTGAACATTCAAAACTTCTAAAAGATTTTAGAGAAAATTTTCCAGAAAACTCTGATGCTAAAAAGCACAAAATTATTCACTTGTCTTGCGCATAACTCAGATAACAAGTCAGATTCCCACGTCTCTTTTTCTGGATTAGTGGTAGATAAGCAAAAGAAAAGACAAATAAGAAAAGTCTTCAGGCATTAACAAACTTTTAGTAGTTTTCATTGTCATCATTCCAGAGAGGATTTAATGCAGTTTATTCTTCAAAGGACTTTGCAAGTAAGAAACTGAACACTTCCATATGGACTGTGCTCACAGAGTAGTGCTGTCATTCCGTACCATTGGTAATCTCATGATAATGTTGCAGATCTCTTGTATCTTCTGTGTTTCCTCTCCATCTCCCTCCTTATGACTGTCTTTTTATACACTGAGGTATTTTGCAATCTTGAATTGGGTCAAAACAACCTGAATTTTGTGTCTTGAAGAGAGTAATAGCAAGAGATTTCTTAGTTGCGTCATTTCAGTTTTGTGGATTTTGCCATTGTATCTGAAGTAATTGCTGCTCTCACCCATTTGATGTAATTGCTGTTAGTAGTCATCCATTATATATGTATATATTTATTAAATAATACAGTAGATTTGAAATGTTATATAAATTGATCATCTGCGCAGCTTCCCCTTTCCAAGCCAAAATAACAATTACATGAATTTTGAAAGGGTTTTTTTTTTAGCTGGATGGAACATATAATATTTCCTTCATTAATTACAAATTTCATTTTATCAAATAATTCCATACAGAAGCTCCATACAGAAGTCTTTGACAGTAGTCTTATTCTTTCTTTTATCAGTACTACCCACTGGCATCCACAAATTATTGGCTCTTTTATTGTCACTTGTTTAACAGATTCTAATTAGTGATAGTATCCCTCTTGTCACTTAACAGAATATGTAAGGTTTGTGGTACAATGGGAAAAGGAGGATAAACTTTCTTCAGTGCACTGTTGGACTTTATCATGCTGAAGGACTCTAATGCTGTGACAAGAACATGCACTGATAGATACTGCAAATTAAGGTTTCTGGATACCTTCAGAGCTTCAGAGGTTCTGATGGAAGATGAAGGGGAGCCAGAAGACAAATGACCATTCAGATAAAAAAGCTTTAAAAAATTGGGGTCTTCATTCTAGAAATACATAAAATTCTGTGCTTGGCTGTGTGAGGGAATGTCCAACTTAAGCTCTTAGGTTTTTGTGCGGTGGCCACCTTAGTGAAGATAGAAAAAAAATTATCTAGATACTAAAGTTCTCATAATCCAATGATTTTGGTTTGGCCACTTGAACTTTCAAGACCTGATAATTAAGGTCACAGACGCAGATCCTGTTAGGAGGACCTGAAGTCAGTTTAGATGTGCAGGACTTTGTTCAGTTTGGCATGGAACCATTTTTAGTTCCTAGGTCTGGACTAACGGTAGTTACTGTAATACATTCCAATGCTAAGTTTTTGAGGAGTCACCAGTTCTGGAAATTCATCTCTTAATTTATTTACGCAGGATAAAGTAAGGTGTACATTAAGTGTCTCTGGTGATTACCTGATTTTTGATATTTTGGTGAATTGCGAAGACATAAGCTTCAATGACTTGGTTAAATCTCCACTAATTAGTTGAAGTTCAGTTATTGTATGTATTCCTCTAGCAATTACTAGATGTTCATTGGTGCCAATGTCAAAAACTGGATAGAAGCCAGTCTGGGCCTCATTATCTCACCAGAAGTCCTTAGGTGCTAATCAGAATTTGATAAAGATTAGACAGTTCCCTGCTGGCACTTGGCTATTAAATTCCACTTGCACTGTTGCCTCATAAATACTACAAATTCTCTTTCGCTAGCAGACTGTTCACAAAATCCTTTGAAAAGAAAAGTTTCATTTTAGGATGACTGAGCAAAATGGAATCTAATTAGGCTGGAAGACTCCTAACCACCATAATTTCTCGCAGTGTAATAATGCCAAAATAATGCTTTTGAAGCTGTCCTGCTACAGGATTTCCAAATAAATGTGTGTCATTAAATTAGGAGAGCTTAGCAAACTGGGATGCCTAGTACTGATCTAAAGGGCAAAGATTTGTAGATGTCTATGAAGAGAGCTGGGATTTTGTAAGTTAAATTGCACCTGTGGTGCATTGCTGGATTTGAAACAACCATTTTATTTTATAGCAGTTTTAGAAGAAAATCAGTCTTCCCGCAGGAGCTGCTTAGTCAGCTTTCACACGGAGAACCTGGAGGGGCACAGTCCCTTTACATAGGATCTGCAGGGTTCATTACTGAGTGTGTTGGATTGTCCTTTTTCATTCCCTGCAGATAATTCAGGCTTAATCTCGGCAGCATATTTCCAGGATATGGTGTACTCCTGGGCACAAACAAGCAGGAAACCAGCCTAGAGTGTTTCACCAATACCTTTATAATAAATCTGTAATCACCAGAAATATGCTGCCTTTGATAGCAGACTAAACTTCAGTGATGAAAGGGGCAAAAAAAGCTCCATTAGCAGTTCTTCCCACTAAAATGAAGGAGCTAATATGATTTTGTAATCTTGACAGCAGCCACATACCTAAACCAGTCAGGCTAGGGAAAGAAAGCAGGAACGAAGCTGAGGGTGATCCAGGTCTTAGGTAAAGGAGAACAAAGGGGTGTCTGCACAGCACAGAGCAGGTATCTGAATTACCACCAGGGAGCTACCAAGCTTGGCTTGAGAAGCCCTGCTCAGCAAAGCCCTTCCTAACAAGGCTATTTAGCCCCCACGGAGAGCTGCACTAATACGATTATGTGACTTCTGCTGTGCAGGATTTCTTGCTCAAAGGTACCTAAAATCTTTACACAGGATTAGCTCATACAGCATAGAAATACTGTTAAGGAATTGCTTGGCTGTATCTGAAGACATGAAAAGCAGGTCAGTGTCCTTGAGTGCTTTGTAGAGCTCAGAGGAGAGCAGTGAAGCAGCAGCCAAGGATTGTATGCAGTATACACATTCTGCTTTGTTTTGCACTCATCCGGTGCAAAAAATACAAATAAATACAAATTTTGACATTGAATTTGTGGGCAAATGCCTCCAAAGGGAGACAGTCTTGCTTTATAGGTTATATAGTGTAGCCTGTAAAAATTAAACCTGTTTTTATTATTGGAACTGGCCATGGTGACACCTTAACTGCTTTCAGAACCTTCTGTGCTGTTTATCTTGTAGGCATGTGCCAATTTTGACTTGGAATTTTTATTCCAAAGCACCTTCTGCCTTTCATTTATCAGCTTGGGTATCATTCCTGTATAAAAAGCATGATTTGTAATGATAGTGTCAGAAGTGAGTGGCAGTTTGTGAAAAATAGAACATGCAGAGGGGATGTCTCTGTTCCTTGTTTACAATGAAGTATGTGGTGGGAGGTAACAGTGGATCATCATGTTCTTGTGCATAGTAAATGATAATTGGCGTGTCGAAAGATCAGCAACCAGGCCTAAAAATGAGTCTTCTCCATAATCGAACAGAGGCTGTGATCCTACTTTCTTCAAATTCTGTTGTGCATGTCTTTCTCATTCTGTAGGGATGGAGGCCATTCTCTTTCAGTGGAATCCTTGAAAATCCAAAGTCTCTTCTTCCATTAGGAACACCATGACTTGTTGCATAGCTGAAATCCCTGCCTTTCATTGTCCTGTTCTGTATTGAGTAACTACCAGTATTCTGGTGATGACAAATGATCACTTGGATTATGCACAAATGTGTTAATCATATCCCTGCTTGAGATTTCCTCAACATGTATGCCCAACTGACATGCTAACACAGGCTATAGTGTTGATAATTTTCCTTTTCAATGGAATGTGGATCACTGGTATTGCTATGTATAGAGCTTATTATACCATCACTGTAGCATACCACATGAATCTATCCAAAATTAGTACCGAACTGTAACTATAAAAGTATTCATCCAAGAAAAAAAAAGTAAAATTTGGAATATGTCTGTACATTGACGAATATATAGAGTATGTCAAATGGGCATAAGTGTGGGGAGGCTGGTTTTAAGTGGGTGAGGAAGCATCCAGGCTGCTCATTATATGCAGTTCATAGAAGTGCTCAGATGCATTGAGGTTTTGAGCTCATGGTCAGGACTGGGCATCTGAAGACAACAGGTAAATTAAGGTTTTATGGGTCTCTCACAGCAGGTGGGCTTGCCTGCTGCCTAGAAAAGTTCTACTCACAGATATTTTTTGTATAATCATAGGGTGATCATTTAAAGTATGATCTTATATCAAAGTTATATTTAATACCACTGGTTTTCCACAGGTTCTTGGGGAGTGATTTGACAAGGAAGATGTGGTACAGCCCTGTTCTATCTGAGCTTTTTGTCTTGCCTTGTGGTAATATCATTCTGCTTCTGATTGTGCTCATAGTCATTCGTTGACTTCACTTTCGTCCACATTAGCAGGAGTGCTGATGATAATAATGCTAAGAACATATGTAGGTCTTGACAGGATTGTAGTCCATATATGCACAGGATGAAGTGCACCTAAGTCCGGGCTTTCAGCATGTTAATTTTACTTGGTGTTTGAGTAGGCTAACAAATTCTGACTTCTGTTTCCACTCCTCAGACTCGCAGGCAATTAAAATAGTAGCAGACATCACTTCACAACATGGGTAATGAGACCAATTCAGGTCGTAAGTCATTTGAGACTAGACTGATATATGTGATTAGTCACGTGTGAACAAATGCTTCACAAATTTATGAAGCAGTTTTGCAGTACCTAGAGGACGGTCACCTCCAGCTCGCTGACTCTTATGGAGGATCTCTAATTGCTCACAGAGCCACAACATCTCAGTTATTCAGCAATTAGAATCCTCCAGAATTATAGATTGGTACACAGACTTAAAATCTGTACTTAACCTACAGATCTCAGTGGTTTGCTGACCACAGAAGATAATAATAATGTTTTTTCCTAATTTAACAGTTGCAATTTTTATTTTTTGGAATTATCTGGAAACAAGCAGGCGTTTGCTCTGCATTTTTTTAGATACAAATTTTGAACCTTGGAGGGCTTTAGCAGCTCTGTATGAGTAATGTGGTTCCTTCCTCCTATCCCAAATATTTCTAAAAATAGCATTAGTGAAAATAGTTTATTGTTTTTTCAAGAAAAAGTTTCTTGCCTGGTTTAAATCATAATCTGTGCAGACACTGCCTTTCTCACAGCCTGGGAGATGTTGATCACTTTTGCATTGTACCATTATGATGTCATCCAAAGAGACAGCAAATACTGTAGATTAATGCTGCCAAAATTGAAGTAATTGCACTGTGGAAGCAGCAGGCGAGTTACTATGGCCATATGGCATTATAATAACTTGGGATAAATAGTTGGGATAATAACTAACGGGAAACAGCAGTATTTCTAGGACATGAACGTTTGGCAACATACACTTGGCTAAGAGAAATTCTTATAAATATATGCATTTCTTGCCAGGAAGCTAAGGAAACTACCTATACTAAGAGGGGAATCACAACTCCTTTTTAGCAACAGAAGATGTTTGTGAGGTTGAGGTGAAAGTGACATTTGCCATCTCTTCTCTGCTCAGTTAGGACTAAGACTGGTCTTAGGCACCTCACCTTCACAGAAACTGGAAAGCTACTAACTTAACAACATCCCTGAAAGTAAATTTAGCTCGATAGCTAAAACTTTCTCTGAGTTTCTGTTGTAGTCTCAGAGTGTACAGTGTATGTAAGTTGCACAAAATGACCTCTTAATGACCCTCAGGAAACCACAGAGATGTCCTTGTCCCTGGCAGCTTGGTGCTACAGGGACAGCACGCCTTTCTTGTGGAATCAGGGCAGCTCTGGATGCAGTAGAGGTGTTTGATCTGGCCCTTAGCACCTGTGGAATAAATAAAAGCAATAGTAGCAAGCTTTCCTTTTTTCAGATGGGTCACGTGCTTCCCTAAATAGAATGCAGAGGGACTCGATCAAGTCTGGTTTTGTAACAACAGACAGAGCACAGCAAAGGAGAGCTGAGAGGGAGCAGATCAGCCTCACACAAGGGGCATAGCACAGTGCAATATGAGATTGTTCTCAAATTTCTCATGTCTTCCTCTCCTTTTGGTCCATAAAGCAGCAGAAAGAGGGAAATTTCAGACTGGAATTTTTTTCTGTCCCTTGTAGTTGACTTTCATCAAAGTAAGGTATCCTCTGCTTCAATGTAGGTATCTGAATTAAAAAAAATAACTGCAGCCGTGTCAGATTGTGTACTTGAACCAGCACTTTTCCACTTGTAAAATTGGGCTAGTTATTTAGCCTGGGAGCTGTGAGGGACATTTAATTACCATTTATAAAATACAGAGGAGCTAATGCAAGTTAGATATTTTATATTCATAGTATTCATGACTTTACTACCTTAGCTCCCCAGTCCTAGAAACTGATTAGACTTGTGAAAAGAAGAGAAAAAAGTATTTCTAGTAATACTCTTTTTCACTGGTACTGGAACACAAATTACAAAGTGGTTGCACAACTGACTATGGTTTCTCAGAGCTTCAAGATATTTTACCGTTCTCTCAAAGATGCCACAATGAAAAACTGTTTGATGCTTTCTTGGTAAGTACATCATGCCACTGGTACTTCACATGTTTAGTGTGAATGTTTAGTCACACTTCTAATGTATTTTTTTTGTATCCTTTCTCCTCATTTCTAGACACTTAAAATGCCAAATGTTCTAATATTTTTTAAATGGGAGAAAATGGAGACATGTACTTTTCATATGATAGAAATTATGGAAGGACAAATTCACACATGCTCTGGAATTTGAATTGAAGTAGATGAGAAATTTAACTTAGGCCGTAGTAGCTCAGAAAGTAACACTGGTGAGAAAAACATGCTCAGCCAGCATAGTTGGTTTTTACTGAACTTGCAGACTATGAATTACATTTTTACTCCTATTTGGATATTCTGAGAACCAAAAATGTCCTTACTGTATCCTGACTACATCCACTTTGAATCCAGCATGATGATCTGTTGCTCAGAAGTGAGACAGAGAATAGCAATTCCTCTATTCTTGATAGGTCACAGAGGGGAAGGAAAGCTTCCATTAGAAGTCTCTGCTCTGGTAGACTTTCAGCCTAGTAAATAATGAGTAACATTGCTGTTCCACTTGAGCAGGCTGTCAAATTAAGTATGTTTCTGTGATGATGCTTCTGGCATAGCTGGCCTAATGCATATGCAATACGTGTATTCAAGTAAAATGAAAACGAAATAAAATGCACAGTGAGTGTGTGAGCTGGAAAACCTTATGCTGTTTCTGTGACTAAGGTTGGTGACTCAGGTGTTAAGCAGTATTTCGCTAGAGCAGGAGGAGAGGCCTCTGGTGTTGAAAGTTGTAGCGCTAGTACAGCCAGGGTTCCTGTAAAGTAGAAGTCATCAGCCTACATGCCTATCCCCTTGGCAATAAGAGGCAGAGTGACAGATGAACTGCAATGGCTCCAGCCGTAGGATATATTACAGTCTTTTTGCTAATGCAGACATCTGTGGAAATAAATGGCAAAACCTACATTGCAAAGTGAATGGCAAAAGCCTGACTTTGAGACCCAGAAATACTTGAGTGAAGTCAAAATCTCCACAGGCATCTGTGAGTTTTGGATGTGTCTTTTCACATGGGCCTTGATGTTTGTTCTAGCTTTTAGCAACTGGTGACCAGAAACAGACAGGTGCTATTTTACAACCCATGTAGGAGCTGTTGCAGCTGTCTGACTCTCTGGGAGCTTACAAGGGCTAAGAATGTGGGAAAGCTTCTCTTGTATAATGTTTTGCCTTGTCTCTGTTAGAGGTTATACTGAGCACCCTTTATTGTTAAAGCAGGGGCTAACCATGATCTGATAAAAGATTCCAGATTTTTATTTCACAGAGGAAATAACTGCACAACTTCATCTTCCAGTTAGACAGGTATGAAAAATGTTGAATGAGGCACACCAGCTTCTGCTTACTGTTTAGCAGGGGAATCCTTTGTGTGCTGGAGGGCACGATGAGGCCGAGAGGGAAATGGCAAACAAGACTGGGAGAGCAAGGACATCTGCTCCTTGAAGACAAATCTGGTGTAATTGGAGTAAGTGAAATGTTGCCAGTTCAGGAAACAGGCTGTAATATTACATTATCCAGATACAGACTTTAAGGACAGGCAATCATCACGGAGAACAGAGGAGGAGATGATGACAGTGTGAATGAGGAAGGGCATTATGCTCATAACAGAATAACCTTCACATGGATGGCAACTAAGAGACACCTTGAACTTGAGGCTAAGGACTGAAATGGTAAAACAAGTATAATAGGAAACAATTACTTGTCTCCCAGGGCTGGGTGAAAATACAGATCAGGAAATATTTATGCGGATGTGGGACTGTACTTGGATAGGACACTGATCATATGAAACTGCAATTACTCTGACATTGACTGGAATGAGAATTATGGAGGGATTTAGGAAGCTGGAGCTGTGTGTATTGACAGATTCCTTTTACCCGGCAGCCTGACAACCAACGAGATTAGGGGCCATTTGGAAAAAGCTGCAATGGCTAAGCAAGGCAGCACATCTGCTGATGCCAGCACTCAGGCCGGAATGACATTAGCTGAAAGTTGGGAAGGAAGGAAATTGATGTTGAATGTGACCATGATTCTGATTTCCAGATGTGAGGAAATCCATGCTCTATTGTACTCTGTGGGCCATAACTTTTGGGTGAATTGAAGTCATTTTATTGGATAAATTGATGTCAATTCGTGTCATTTTACTAGATAACATGCCACATTAGTTTTCAAGACTATCTGTCCTGACAGGCCCAGATTTAATTCAGTGTGTTTTGATTGGACAAAAGGAAAGAATGTGGTGCTTTTAAAGGAAAATGTAAAGAGACATTGTGAAGACCTAGATCCTTCTAATGATCAAATGTTAGATTGAGGTTAAATAATCAGGCTGTATTGTCACTGAGACGTGTTACTGCAGTTATAGTAATCACATCCATCAAAAATGCAATTTCTCAAGCTTATCATCTGATATGTACCATATATATGCACATTAGTTTGCAGTAAAAGAGCAAGGGACAATAGCTTTTTGGACCTTTTCATTTTCCTGCTAGTCATGTTGTTTCTGATATACTTGAGTTGTGCTGTGGCACCTGTCTTTGTTGGAACAAAGCTATTCTCTCACTAAAAGCAATTAACTCGTGATTTGGTGTGTTCAGCCAAATAGCCTCGTATTTGCTTTGATGATTTTGTGACTATTTGAGGGTAAACCCAGCAAGCTGACACCAAAGAAATGAATCTTTAAGGCTGCACTGGATGGTTACAATAAAAATCTAAACCAAAATCAAATAAACCAAACTAAACTAAATTGATATGATATAATTTAATAATATTCCTCCTATAGTGAAGCTATAGGAGGAAAGTTTACAAAGAATGTAAAAAGTGTTTAAAGAAACTTCCTAAAAGCAAACTGTGTGAATAAATACTGGCTAGTGGGAGAAAAATCTTCATCCTTTATCTTGCTCAAATAGTGCAGTAATGTTTAACAGTAACACTTTTTCATACGTATATGACAGTACACTATAAAACAAATACATATTAATGCAAAGTTTGTCATTTCTCTTTTTGGATTATTATGAGACAGGATGGTAGAAGCTTAATGGAGAAATAAAGCTAACCTCTTCCATGTTGTTTTCCTTCCTGCCATGGCAGTGTGCTTCCGTCCCAGTGACATACACTGAGGTACCCAGTGTTGACATCCATTTTCTAGCCACTAAGAGACTAAAGGCTGCTTTTAATTTACATATTACATTTAAAAGAGAAGTTGCTGCTCTCCTTAGGGATAGACTACAATAGCTACCCAAATGTAAGTACAATTTTTTTTAAGCCAATGGAAACAGTGGAGACTGATCCACAACTAGCTAAAACTGGACTGGCTTTTGTAGATGCACAAGAATTATTGCTTGAAAGGCAATCTCTGTCCTCGAATCTCTGGGTGAGGTGAATTTGCTCCACAATGCTCCAGGCTGTGTTAATGTGACTTTTCAGGTTCTTGGCTTGAAATAAAGTTAGCCAGCTTGCTTAGTTCCCACACAGAGTATGCCCCCATTTATTTGCAAAATACCTTCTTGCCACGGTGTGATCCAGCGTAAAGCTATTGAACTTAGAGTGTTCTGTCTGCAGAGCTTCAGTGTGAGCCTAGAGGACACTTATAACCTCGAAGGGACTGGAATCTATCTGCCTGGAGGATGGAGGATTGCATGATATGGAAGTAGTTAATGCCAGCCTGCAAAAAGACAGCTTGAGTTGCTCTTCCTAGTAGAAGGAGTAGTAGAAGAAGTTTAGACTGACAAGGTGGGGATAAATACTTTTTCTATGGGATGCAGATGACAGCAGAGTTATGTGGTTTGGTCAGACCACTGAAACCATCACACATACCTATTGAAAGGGAAATGACAAAGATGCAGAGAAAGCCCTATTCCAACAGTCCTTACTTACATAATTTGTCCTGCAGAAGTCTTTTAAAAGCTGCAAGACATAATTTACAGGAAGACCCATGCCTTTTCTTACATTGACGTAACATTGTGGACTAACTGGTGGTGTATATTTACAGTGATGTAATGAATATTTGATGTAAAAAATTTCTCTCACGGGAACTTCTGTGAGCTGTTTTCTAGGAATGTTTATCATGACTTTTGAAGTGTTAACTCCTTTGAATGGGCAAACTATATTCCTCCACTCATTCTGCCAGATTCTTGGTAAAAGTCTACAAATTTCTTTTAGATTGAGATTAATGGGGCGGCATCACACAAACCACAACTGGATCTGTCATAGTAATTTAATAAATTTATAACTCTCATACTTCCAGGATAAATATAATTTTGAAATGTGGTTACCATTAATATCTTTTAAGAACCACACAAAATTCACTATATTTTTCAGCACTCTGGTCTGGATCTTCCCTCTGTAGATTATTTCTAGACCTTCAGCAAAATGAGGGAAATAAACTGTTTCAAAAGCATTTTTTTTTGTGCATATGCATTTTGCAGGCCAGAGAGTAAGAGTTTCCTACACAGCCACACAATTCCTACTGCTTCTTTAGGAGAGCAAGTCTTTTTCTACAGATTGTTAAGGGTTGTAAGGGATGCAGTCCCAACACTTCCCCTGCCATGAGCAGGGACACCTTCTACTAACCCAGGTTACTCCGAAACCCATCCAGTCTGGCCTTGGACACTTCTGGTCTCTGGGCATCCACAACCTCCCTGGGCAGTTCAGGAGTGATGCAAGTAGGCTGTCAGTGTGGGCCGAGGCTGAGGCAGGGGAGGATTTACAGAACATACCCAGGATGTGCTCTAGGGATAGCACAATAATGATGAGATCTATGAAGTTGCAAGGGGGGAAGATGGACACAAAGAGGCAATGACAGGGAGCAGTGGTGCGAAGCTGCCTGTTCTGAGTCACAGGAATATGCAGCTTTTCTCTGTGGAGGAGCGTGGGGGGAAGGTGATCTCTTCTGCTTATTCAGGCTCTTTCAAATGTACAAGCTTCTGAGCATATTTTCACAAATATCACTAACATACAAGTAACATTAACATACAGCTGCTATTGACAGATATAAATTTGTTGCTCTTCTTGAAATATAATTAGGGCTATAAATAATACCAAACTGAAAGCTCCGGGAGCTGTGTGTCTCTCCAAGAATTTTTCTTTATTTTAGACACCAAAGAAATACTAACGATAGTCACAGAAACAAGGAAAATACCTTAGCTATACTCCCTCTGCTATCTGCACTGTGATTTTGTTCACTGAGCTCAAGGAGGCTGTTTTCTGCATGTCTCTTTTCTGCATGTTTTTCTGTGTCCCCTGAGCCTCTTGACTGCAGTTCTGTGTCTTTTTGGAGCTTTCTTATTTCTGCAGAGGGAATCACTGCCATCTCCTGGTCAAGCAACAGAGAATAATAAAATTCTTCCACCCACTTGTGAGATGTACCATTGCCCCCCACTCTGTGGAAGCAGGGATTTTCAGTGGGGGATCCCTATGGATTTGGTGCAGGCCATTCTGTGATTATTATACCAGTTATTTATCTGAGCATTCAGAGAAAAAGGGAGCACTTCATTCATCATAGGTTGGCTGTCTGGTCCAACAGGTCCCGACTAGTCAAATTTGTACATTTGTTCCATCATTGATGTAATATGTAAATGGGGATAAATCAATTATTTGTGCTATAAAAGCAGGACAATTTAAGTACGCTTTCCTTAGACAATGCCTTAGACTTCTTTAATACCCTTACAGATCAACAATACCCCTTTGTGTTACACATCCACATAAATTCAGTCTGTACTTTTAGTTTTGCTTCCTGAAGTGACTGTATCAGAACAAGAGCTTAAAAATCTGTTGAAATGAATGGCTGAAGGTGCAGCTGGATGCCATCAGTCCTATCAGCTAGTCATATAGTGCCAATAAATGCCTTATGCTTGCTTTGCTGTTTAAGAAATATCCCTGTGACTGCTTGTGAAGGGACAAAACTATTTCCTTTCATTTATTTGGAACAATCATTTCCATAAGACCTGTATGTCTCCCCTAAAAAGCTAATCTTCAGTATGACTACATTTTCTATGGTCTTTCTTCATTAGAAAATTCTGGCATATATTTAAGTCAGCTTAAATATTTATTTTCTCAAATACCAGTTTGGAATGAGCATTTCCTAATTTTTGTCTTCCAATAACTTGCCTTATTGTGACCTCTGAGTTCGTAGCCACAAGTAGATTAAAAAACCCACTTAAGTATAGCCACCTTCAGAGCCAATCTGCCAGCTAGTGCTATATAAAGGTTGCACTTTGAAATGTCAGTATGCATTGTATCTTGTGTGTCTGGAAAAGACTAATGGGTAAGGAGGCAAAGCTGGGAAGTACCAGTACAGCATTTTGAGACTTTGGTTTGTGGTTTACAAGAAAAAAAAAAAGTTCTTAAAAAATGAGACCAGGGGCTTGCAGCCATTTAATGTTTAGATTCATTGTGTTTGTTCACATCCTTTCTGTGCTCTAATTCCACAGCTCTCTCAATTGACTGCATGGGAGAAAAAATTTGGCCAGAAGCTGACACCACTTCTCAACAAGGTTAGGAGAAACATTTAATCTCATTTTTTGTTATTATTAGTTCCCATTCATATCTACAATGAAGGACAACAATTTTTTATTCCCCACCATGTAGTCTGTGAGACTTTAAGGATAAAGGATTTGGTTTAATGGTTTTCATCTTTTTACTTCTTAAAGAGCAGGTATTATTTTATGGCACTCTTTCTCATACTCAGTAGACCTCCACTCATCTAGTAAACAAATTATTTGAGCATATTGTTATGCCCAGAAGATGCATATGTCTGTATCATATGTATTAGCCAAATGTTCCAAAGAAACCCCATGCTGCAGAACAGATAATTGTAAAAGGCTTCTCACCAGGAAATAATTTAGAGGTAATCAGACCTGTCCCTGGTAAGTTTTGGAGCTTTGTAGACATACAAGATGAACTCAGATTAAGACTTTGACCTGTCTGTGATATAAAGTCTAACAACAGCAGACAGCAAAGCAGGAATGGTGGCAGCTTTAATCATGGGTTTTGCCCACATTTAGCAGGCCAGCAGGGCACTCATTTCAGAGACTCATAAGATTATTCTTTCCCCGTGAAATCCTCTTGCTGCTTTCTGGTTCGCTGACAGCATCTGAAAATGTGTTCTGATCTGATGTGGTACCACTAACAAAGGAATTCTCTCTGGCCTTCATCCATAATGAAAATTGCAAGAGATTTCACTTCTAACCTGGTAACTGATCTTTAAAGTCAATTCAAAAAAACACTTACCAGTCCTGCCGAGCTGTGGGTCAGTGAAAGATTCCACCTGTTTTCGTGTTCTCTCCTACAATGCCTGCTTCTCTTAGTCAAATGACAAAAACCAGTGAACAGAAGGCATGGTTTTCATCTTAAGTTTTCATGTTTAAAACCTGAAACCTTCAGGTTTACTGTCAAGCCTATACTTTTCGAGATCTCTTAACAGTACAGAGCCATCATGTGTAGTAGGCTCCACAGTGTTCACTTCCACTGAAAAAGAAATCATTATAATCTTTTCACATGGTCCTTCATCTAGCTGAACCCCCTCATTTCCTTGTCTCCTTTCAGCTTTCCCTCCCTGAGGTTGAAAACTGAAGACTGTGATCACTATGCAAAAGATAATGGATGTTACCAGCAGTTTTCAGTGTGCCTTTGGAGGAGGTGCAGACAGAGCTGACAGGGTGTGTTACCCATCTGTTCACTGTCAGTTTATCACAAAGTCTGCCCATGTTTACCAAACAGCATTCAAGGAGGGAGGGATCAAGGGAGCCCTCCAACTTTGCACTGAAGCAGATGAGAGTACTGCCATGAGCTGTTTGTTCAGCTCTGGGGTCCCGAGCTGCACCAGCAAGGCCATGATAAGCCCCTGGCAATGGTAACAGCCTTGGTTGCCAGCAGCCTTCTTCATAGTAATGGTAGTGCCTGTGGTTCTACCCCTCAGCTGGCCATCAGGAAACTCCTTACTCAGGAATGTCTGTGTCCAGAGTTCCAGAAGGGTGAATACTGGGTTTTACTGAAGTATCTCAGAGTAAAGTTACACCCATGGAGAATGCAGTACTGAGAGGGGGACAGAGTGCTTCTCCTGCTCTGCACTCCATGCTTTCCTCTGGTACCTTGTAGTGATTCACTGGACCCTGCTGTTAGCTGATGCAGCTTGCTAACTGAGCAGAAAGCATGCCAGCAAAAGAATGAAGAGATTGTGGCTGAGTTAGCAAATTGAACCAGTTCACAGAAAAGTGGGATGAGTGCCAAACCTGGCCCAGGACGTGCCAGAACTGTGAGGCTGAAGCCCTTCCCTTCGGCTGCAGCACCGAATCTCCGTGTACATGTATACCCTTGCTCTTAGGCAACCCATCCATTTGACTGTACATTTAAGCACACGTGACTGCTGTGCCAAGCAGCATCTAGAATCAAAGAGAGAGATTTTCAGGGAACTAAATTAAATGAATGGAAATCTGTTGGTTTCTGTAGAAGTTCTGTCTAGGGAAAGACTAAGAAAGATTAATGTGTTGCCAGATGTATCAATCACATGGATGTCCTATGTATAAACTGTTGATGTTTTGTGGCTCTGCAAAGACAGTAATTTATTAAAAATCTCTTCCATTTAAGACAGAACATTGTGAAGAAACTATAAATAGAAAAAAAAAAGGAAATTACTATTTTACAATCTGGCATATTTTCATCTTTGTTCTACACATCCCACATTAAATCATGCTGTAGCACTTAATGCAGGACTGAAGCAGCTTTATATAGGGGGATCTGAATGCAGGGAACCAAAATCTCCTTCCCCTTATACTGACTATACTTCTACTGCTTTCAGGGGAGAGATGCATTATAAAAAAATTAGCCAAAAGTTTCTTAGATACTGTTGATGAAATTTATCTGCAGTTGATCTTTTAGTGGTGATTTTAATTTTAATATCAAGTGATCATTCCTCCTGTGAAGAAGCTGGCTTAAATGCTAGGGGAAAAAATGGATTCTGACATGGTTTTGTGAAGCAATCATTTCTTATGGTGTTTTCAGTCAGAAAATGAAACAATGTCCCTTCCCTTTGGCTGTCCTATGCTCTCCACTGTTTTGTGGAAAAGAGGAAAAAATCAGGTGATTAAAATCCCTTTCAACCCTGCTCTTTCAGAGACTGTTATCTTCCTCAGTTTTTTTTTCACAAGAGCTGATGAAGTGTAAGGGATTGGTCAGAGAGAGGATTGTGCACATAGCCTTACTATCTGACTGAATCTTCCAAAATGCAATTCTTCCGAGTGCTAACTGTAGTGAATTTAATGGAACACAAGGTTAAAGTGAAAAACTAGAAACAAATCCTCTCTGTCTGAAGGCCGGTCAATAACTGAATAGTTTGACAATTCCAAACCCCTGCCACTTTAATGTAATTGAAGTGTGTGGAAAAGACATCCTGTTTCAGCACCTACCAGCAGCAGCTTCCATTACAGGTGATAGCACTCTGAATATATTCAGGCCATACTGGTGTAATGATGGGAAAGGAGTGGGAGTGAACAGTTGTCCTGTCTTTAAAATCTATTTTGAGGGTTTTTGTAGGTTTACACAGATTGCAGTTTACTGTGTATATCAGTTTTGGGATGCACATGGAAGCTCTTAGTATGTCTGAAGATTTTTATGGGCTGGTCTGTCTAAAACTAGTGAGGCTGAACACTTTTGAGGGTAGTTATGAGGAGTTTCTCTATCTGTCCATTGTCCGGTCCAGATGAGCAAAAAAGTGATATTACTGGAGTGGTATTATGCAAAAAATCATATGAAGGACATGTGCAAAAAGATATGAACAGCGAAATTAATTTTTAAATATCACCCTTAATAGTGTTCATTCAGCTGTATTGATCAAAAATTCCTTTTTGAAAACAATTTCCTGTGACTGCTTAAGCTGTATTTGCTTATTGCTCATGTTAGTAAGTGGGAAAATTCATTTTGAGAAAGAGAGAGCCTGGGAGTGATTCCCTTCAATTCCTCTGGCTTTCAGAGGCAAGAAGCAATTTTGCATATTTGATTGTCATTCAGCTGCAGTAAAGGATAGCCCCAGGAGGGCCAGTTTAGGGCAATTACACCTGACTGACCTGCATAGGCATGACAGCAGCTGATGGATCTTTACACAGAAAAGCTTAGTTTTACAGGTCTCTCTTTTGGAAAGCTCAATATTTTATGTGTGTGTCTATAGCTGTACGGATTTTGAAATGTCCTGCTGACAAAACCAGCGAAATTATCCCAGTGGAGCTAACTGAATATTTACTTCTTCTGTCTTTAGGGAATCCAGCTACTCCAGACAGGATTTCAGACCTGGGCAACTGTTCTTAATGCATTCTCCTTTCAGCTGTAGATATAGGCAGCATAATTGTAAAACGATACTGGAAATTTCTTTGCTTGATAGGTTTTTTTTTAGTTTTAATTCTGCAGCCCCTGCCGTTTTTCAGAATCTGGCAGTGGAAATTTCAGATTCACATCTAACATGGCATTAATTTGGAAGAGGGCACTCTGTCCTTTCATGAATTTCCTTAATCATGAATCCAGAAGTAGATTTTTGACTGCGATAAACACAATACAACTTTAATGGTTACCTAGTACTTGGTTATTCTGGGAGGAGAAGAAGCCTGCGTTGACTATCTGCTGATCACGAGCAACCTTCTGGAAGCCATTAGCCACATGGCTTGGCCCAGCAGAAAAAGTTTCCATCTGAGGAAAAGAGGAATCTTATTCTCTCCTTTTCTATCTTAACATGGTAATTTACCTTTGTATTTAATTTCTCCACATGCAAAGAGGGATAATGCTATTTACCAGCCAGTAAATGCACAGCTGCTGTAATTTCTATGGATTGTTAATGCACAGGTATGCTGAAACTGTAGTTTTAATTCCATTACTAATTGGAAATTGGGAAGTTTGCTAGAGCCTTTATCAAATAGAGATATACTAAATGGAACTGTGGTTTTGTAAGCCATGGCAACTTGTCATAAAATCTTTTCTCCTGCCTGATTTTATGTCTGCAAAAGGCTGTTGAAACCAGCAGGAGTTTTACTTACTGCTGCTTATACAGATATTTCCATGAGATTTAACGTATTTTACAATTTTATGCGTATCCATGAATAAAACTTAGCTACTAATGAGGAATTAAGCTAGAAATATGTGGTTTCCAGTTTTTTTTCACCACTTTGAGACCAGACTCAGATGAGTCTGATCTCAGCTATTAAGGCAAATTCTAAACAGTATTTTTTGACATTTTTTTAATGGTTATAAAAACCCAAACTAAAGGAAACTCACTTGATGAAGGGAGAAACCCAGAGCTTCTCATCAAGAACCTTTCTGGGGTATATACAGAGAGGAAAATCAGGAGGAAAAACTGCTGAATTTGAGTACAGGTGGTTCAGAGGTCAGAGGATGCCTATGCTCCCATAAAATTGAGTTATTCTGTGCTGCAATAAACCCCTTCTTGGATGGCACAGGGCATATTTCTTGTGTGCAGATTCTCAAGGTGGTTCAAAAGTGTTTCATGCCTAAACCAATAATAAATCTTGTAGTGTTTAGGACTCAGGGGGACCATGGAATTAATAAGGTTTTCAGCTATGGTTCTTTTTCTGTTCGTAACAATTCTATTTTCTTTTAGATTGCCACAAAATGCTGAACTAATGATTCCAGGGAACAGTCCAAGGAAACTCTGAAAGATTTTCCAAAGCTTGGGTATCAAATTTAAAACTTGACTTTGTACCTCCAGTGCCTAATTATTTATTTTGTGTGACCAATACTCTGCAGTTGCTGATGGTTCATTTTATTGCCATTAAATCACTTCAGACACTCATTACTGCAACATTCTTCTGCAGCTTTTTTCAATTGCCTTTGGATTTCGTTGTCCTAAAAGACATTTAATAATTTATTTTTTTTTTTTGGTCCCACAAGACTACTTATCCCACTTATCAGATCATTGGTGATCAATTCCTGGCAGATCCCAAGAGAGATGTGAGCCGTGTAGTGCTGATCACACCCATCCAGTGTAAAAACTGCTGTTTGTTTCTTGTCACTCCACAATTTTAATGCAGTCATTTCAGTTAGAATTACATCTTGTTCTCATTTACCATCTGTACAGAGGTGAAATAGCTCCCTACTTCATAATTTTAAATTACTGCTTAAAATGTTGGAAATTTCTGTTGGGTTTGAGTTATATGCTTAAACCTATTGGTTGTTGCTGGTTTGCAATCAACTCTATAACACCAGAGTAGGCAGAAGAAATAAGGCTCAAGGTTTGTTATTTCTTGCAGCAAGACACATTATGCGTTATACCAGCTCTAAAATTGCTTATTATTAAAATTGCTTATTATTTCAGAAGACTATAATAAACTCCCTGAAAAATAAAATAGAACTGAGTTCATGTGGAATCAGAGATGAATGATGCATCCTTGCCAAATCACTCTCAGCAAGCATTGCATTAACTTTCATGCGATAATTTGCAGATAAGTTCCATCAAAAACCCAAGCATTCAAGGACCTCTAATAATGTGAATTTGATTTTTGCACATTAAAACTGTGATAAAACCATACTAATTATTTTTAATTATCTCAAGATGAAAATATGTCACTCATGTAAGTAATTATGTAAGTCATTTAAAACTGATTAAATAATAATGATTCTTTCCTCATTGCCTTCAACATGCTTATAACCAAATTTAATTTTAAGCAGGATTGAGAAAATAATCACTTGATTCAAACATTAATTACTAATTTTAATCCTAATTCATTTAAAAACAGACCTATTTTTTTGCAGACTCTGCAGGGTATTAATTGACATTTTACAAAATGAGTCATTATTTTGGCAAGGAGAATTATTTTTCAAATAGTGAATCCTGTCAGCCAGAAGGGGTTGTTAAAGAGCTCCAAGGGAGCTTTGGCAGCTCAGTGAAAGCAGCTTTATTTAGCAGCAGTTTGGCTTCTCCAGGATGACTGGAAAAGTCGTGGTAACTCTCTGCTCTTCAGACCAGCCAGGGTGCTGCTCTCTGCTTTCCCTGCTGCCAGTGGGCAAGAAAGCTGAAGAAATTGTGTCCTAAAGCAAAGAAACAGCTTTATTGAGACATGCTGGAACAGGATAGAGAACACTTTAGATCAGTTTAGAAGTGTAAAAATCAGGAGGTTTATTGCTTTTTTTGAAATGGATAAAGAGTCTGAGCACAATCTGCTCAGGATTTGACCCAGGACCCAGAGCCTTACAACAGTAGGGCTGGTTTTGTTGGGGGTTTTCTATCTAGACCCTCTCTACCTGCTAACCTCCCTTGTTAGGAACTGGGGGAATCACAACACCCTCCAAAAGTGGGACAGATTTTTGGATGTAAATTCCTTTGGTAAAGAACTACCTTTTTGATATGTAACTTTGAGAATTAAACCTAATGGCTGACTGTTCTATAAGAAGAACGACACTAATATATCAGTAATTTTTCTGATACTAAATCTTAAGTCCTGATGAGATTATTATAACCATCATGTGCACTAAATAACTAATGTCACCCATCGGTTTCACTCCTTTTTCCTGCAGCTAATTCAATCGCTCAATTTTGCTCATTCAAATCACATGCTTTGTAAGCTCAAGGGTGATCAAGACCACCTAAGGGAGTGTACTGTCCTTTTATTGACTTTTAGCAACATTTACCATACAGCCTGCATTTTTTACACTTACCAGTTTCACCTTTCTCACCTTTTAGCTCCTCAGAGAATCCATCTTAATCAGAACTGGAGACAGCTTGCATCTCTCCTGCTGCACCAGGCACTGCTTCAGCCTTTAAAACCTGCTTTGGACAAGCTACCTCTTTTTTTGTCAAAGCCTGACTGAAGAAAAGCTTTCAGCCAATATTTATCCCTGATCACTTGTACCCCTTTGTCTCCTTCAGGCTGTATTTATGTTCAGATTGAACTGTCTTTACCTTTCTCATTATTATTTTCTTATAGAGGCATCTGTTCTCCTCAACTCCTCAACTCCTAGCTACTGCATTTTCACTTAATTATTTGGCCCCAGCAGAGAGGCTTGAATACTTCTCCATCATAACTGACCATTTGTCTCCTAGTGCAGGCTGAGCTTTCATGATTCCATCAAATTGCCTCGGTGTCATCTTGTGACAAACTCTATGACATGCTCCTTTTATTATCAATTAACAAGAAATATAGCAAAATATTTTGTTCAGTCTTCATGTACTGAAAAATTTACTCCCACTCATTTCAACCCCTTCAGTGTTCAAAGTCCTTCAGGGTTTTTTTGTGTCTGTACCAGAATCCTTTGCAGGATTAGTGTCTCCCAAATCAGCATCACTTCAACTTGCTAATATCTGTGCTTCAGTGGTTAATGAAAATGTTCAGCAAACTCAGTTACAAGACACATACATAAGAAATTCCACTTGCAGCTGCCACCCAACCCCACACACCTCATCATCCAGCTGCTATAGTTCCCATGTTCTCCATCTTGATTACTTTCCACACTTCCACTGTATCAGATGTTCCAAATCTACAAAATCTGCACTTGTTCTGTTGTTGCCAGGCCTGATTCTTTGCTTTTAGCCCTGGAGATTCTGCAGACCTAACCTCTCTGCTTGCAGGTTGGTTTGTGCATTGCTCTCTTCTTTTTCCACTTGAACCTGTTCTTTCCCAGCACTGGTTCCTACCCCACAATTTTATGACATCAAACCAGTTTTTCGTTTCTACCTTAACAGGAGTCTGTGGTTTCCCCCACAGCTTTAGGGGACTGCACAAACAGGAAGAGTTCAGCTCTACACTGCCAGTTTGAGCTGAAATCAAACCCACCCTTCCCCTTCCCATTTCTACTTCTGACTCCTCCCCACGCCATACAAGTATATCAGAACTTAAAACTGCTCAGCAGAATGCAGGGCTAAGGAACTAAAGGGTGTAAGAGAAAATAAGATCAACCTTCTTTCCTTATAATATAAACCAACTTTTAATAATAAAAACTTCTCTCAGGTTTTCAGTGAGAACAAGACATACATTTCAGTGTAAAACAGTGCACAGTGTACATGCCCTTGGTTACCCTGCGTCTCTCGTGTTGACAGAGGCTGCAGGCGTGGGCCAGGATCCTGCCCAGGCTGCAGCTGTTATGCGGAGCAGAACTGGTGGGGACACAGCCAGGGCTCACCCAACGGGTTCTTTTTTACTTTACGGTCTTCCTATGCTTCTTACAGTACTAAGTACTTTTTAAATTGAGGATTCAGTGAGGAAGCATCTATTTCTTCTTCAAATAGCAAATGGTAACAGTAAGTTTTCCAAAATTTAACAAAAAGTGCATTGAAATAGTGATCTGCTCATCTGGCTGCAGTCCAGGACAGATACCCAGTACCAAATCCATGCATCCCACAGCTGGCAGTCCATGGGCTGTCCTAGTTCCCTGCAACATGTTGCTGCAGATCAGAGGAAGCAGATAAAAGTACAAAATAAAAAAAAGAGATAAAACCAAAACAAGTTCCTTCCCCAAAATTATTTCAGTCTGTGAGAGAAGAAAACAAATATTAAAAAATTAAGAAACAAGATTCATAACAAACTGCATCCCCCAACTTGCCATAAACAGTTTTGCATTCAAGAGAAGATTAGAAAAATTTAAGAGGCCTTCATGTCCAAATAAAAACATTCAATTTTAGTTTTTGAGTTGCTTTGGATGTTAATAAAATAAAATTAAGCCTACTAAAAAACAAACAACAACACAAATAAAACCCCCAAACCTTTATTTTTTAAAATATACATTACTGCAAAGCACTCCTGGGTTTCCTGACTGGGAGCTGGTTTAAAGGAGGCTGTGGAGAAACAGAGGAATGGGGAGTTTCCTGTACACCTGCCATGTTAGGGAGGGCTGGTCATGTTAAGGCACTCACTCCAAAAGAACATTATTTCTGTCCTGAGACTGCTGACATGCTTTGATTAGTTTCAGCCAGTAATTCGGAAAAAATGACAATGCTTAGGGTAACACTGACAGAATGGAGAACGATTTTTCAAAGAAGAAAAAATAAAGAACATTATATACACGATTCCTTTTTTCTTTTAACTTAAAAGCATCCCTAATACATCTTAATAACTGTATTTAAGACTGCTTAAATACTGAAGATTTTAAATAATGTAGATTTTTTCAGTAAACTGGGAGTAACTGTGTATACTGCCAGTATATTGGTCCCATTTTAAACAATATAATTTTTATTTTAATCTTGTACATATAATAACATGATCGAAAACACGTATTATTCCACTCCACATAAATAAGTATAGTTCTTCTGACCTGTTTTAAAAACTACATCTGTTCAAATAATCAGATTGTAAGACTGTATTTTTTCTCTGTAAAGTTTTCTTAAAAATCCCACACTCCTCTTCACTAGCACTGTATTCCAGAGTACATAATCACAGGGCATTAGTAAAAAGAGTTAATCAAAAACCTGAAAGCTACAGTAAGTAAAATGAAGTAACGATAAGTAGTATTATGGAATGTATACTCTGCAGCATAGATTCTCTCACTGGGCTGAAGTGGAAAATTACTCTGGAAGAAATACTTTATGTTCTTATTTGAATAAGCCATAGACTTATTCTTTGCTCAGAAGTGCAGGTCTGTTCATGAAAAAGAGGGGTTTATGAAGATACTGCTAAAGGATGTTGACCAAAAACCTGCTGGCAGTTAAATGGGTGCCAGGTGCAGTACAGGGAGAGAGGCATGTCCATCAGGATTTTCTGAACCAAGCTGTATCTTGAAGTCTACAACTTTGAGGTGGTTGCACAAAGAAGTCACCAGGAGAACTGTGCTTTCTTGAAGAATAATGGTCATTTTCCAGCCATCTGGCGAATGGCAGCAGCATCCATTCTTGCCTGTGGTGTTTGTTTCAAGAATTTCAAGTAGTCAAAGAAATACACAAATCCTGCGTGGGTTTCAGGCGTTCAAAGGCAGATTCCTGATGCCTGGGCCAGCAGGTCCCTCTCTTCCAGAGCGCAGCAGCACCATTGGAGACAGTTCGTAGGGTCCTCGGCCAGGGCTCCTCAGAGCCAAGTTCTCTTGTGGGGCTGCCAAGAGGTGCCTCTTACTTCTATAAATCCCCATCTGTAGGCGGCTGGCACAACCTATAGAGTCTGTAGTGCAGATGAAGAGTAGGGAATTAAAGATCATACAGATAACAAAATTATTGGAATAATGTATGAGGGTCAGCAGCTTCTTTGTCATTCTGCAAGCTTTAATGACGTATCAAGAATACCCCCCTTTTTAATCTTAGTAATTGCAAATTTAAAAGTGCCACTAGCCATTTGTTAACTAAAGTATTTACAATCACTGTTTACAATATTATTTGAGACTCTCCATCGCTTCCTCTTAATTTTGGCTCAGTCTGGGTCTTCAACAGTCCCTTCTCTCTTTTTCTATTTCTTTTGGTTTTAAACCCAGTTCACCATTTTTCCTGAACAAAAAAGTTCTGCCCCTCATACAGGCTGGGGTACCAAACACATAAAAGAACCTATCATCTGTTTGTTGACATGCTTGAACAAATCTTAAAATTAATAATGATCTTTTCAGAGAAATTTTTTGACTCACAAGATTATCAAATTGAGAACAGTGGTTAGACCTAAGCGCATGTTGACTTGACATTCATGCATGACTTTGTGAGCTTTTTCTTGGCTTTTTCTTCTTCACTTCTGATTAAACTCCAGTCTTTTATAACTTCTCTTTCAAGATGGCTATTACAGATTTGTGCTAAGAAATATAATCCTGGGAGTTAATATTAATTCACCAGATCTCCTTTTAACTTTGTTCAGTTTTATTTCATATTATGATGGAATCCAGGAGGAGCACACAATATCTGAGCTTTATTGCCCTGAAATAATCCAAGTAAATACTTCTGGAATTTATCATTGTGATTTAGAGTCTACTCAAAAGAAAAAAAACCAACTCATCTTGTGATTTGTTTTTAAAACTGTTTCTTTTTGAAGGTAACATGCAGTTATGGCCATAACAATGGAGCCAAAGTAACATATGGCCATTAATAAGGCAAAATAACCACACTGCCAAAACACTGATGGATGGCACCTGGGCCATGGTACAGGAGCCAACACCATTGTTTTAGTTTAATCTCTGAGAAAATGAACCAGGACTGTTAGAGGAAACACCACCACAGTCTCTAAAGTTTAAAATAATTTTCTATAAACATTTTGAGGAACGGATAGGAGAGAAAAAAGAAAAAAGAGGAGCTAATTTAGACTAACTCAGCAGTCTTAATTGGTGGATAAGGTACCAGTGTTTAAGGAGTCTTCTTGACACTGAACCAATGTGCTCTTTGGACGACTCTGGCACTAGCAAACATATTTGGTCTGTCTGAAGATATGGCACAGACTTTGCTGGACCTTTTCTGACGCTGATTCTTGTTTTGTCTTCATGTAAACAATGCCATTAACAACGGCAGAATCAGAAGTTTCTCTGGTATTTGTACAGACAGATTCTGTATACACTGTCATCTAAACCATGACAAATTGTTACTGCCATTGTGGGAAAATGCTGTGTTACAGTTTATTGAAGATCATTCTTTTCCCTCTGAGAGATGAAATTGGAAGAAACTGACCCAAGATACTTTTCTTAAAAGTAAAGGTATTATTCTCCTCTAGAGAGAGATGAACATCTCTATCTCCCATTAGGTGCAGTAGGATCCACAAATGTACAGTGCTTTTCAAAGCTGCCTTCTAGACAAACCCGTGTATAACCCCAGGCAACTGAGGTTCCTTAGGGCTGCATTACTGTGTGGTTACTCTGACTTGAAGTGCTTGCTCTTAAACCTGCACTGCAAGAACTAAACCATCAGACTCTTGTAAGCACACTACTGTATTACCTTTGCATATCTGCAGTCAAATTTGCTGTTCAGGAATTTTTTTTTCTAAGCATTCAAGAGATGACTGTCCATCACTAGCTTTGCCAACTCATAGAAACAGTCCAAAAAAGATCAGCTATGTTTGATTCAGAAAATGCGGAAACCCTTGAAGCTGATGATCTGCAAATTCTAAGCAGCAAAGCTGATTCATCTACAGTATGCACTTAGTTTAGTACAGTGAGAAAAAAGAATAGGATTTTTTTTTTTTTCTATTTTTTCCAATATTGCTACTGAGATCATCTTTGGTTATAGCAGGAACTCCACAATTGTTACAGAAACATAAAACCAGCACTCAGAGAAAACACACAATACATAATAACCTACCGAGGTGCACACTGTGGCATTTGGTCCATCACTTTCAGATTCTTGGCCGAGATTTCGACTCTTGGTCCCTATGGAAACAGAGAATTTATGGTACTGACAGTATTGATAAAGCAAATGGTCCTTAGGGAAGAATACTATAATGGGAGTATGGCTCCTATTTGAGAATTCATTAACTACTTCTAAAAGATTTGGAATCCATTTGGTGGATTCAATTATCATCTGTGTTTACGTAAAAGATAAATTAGTCCCAAAGCACTTTACAAGCACTGCTGTCTAGCACTAGGTAAGTGCTATTAGGTAAGCACTAGGTAACTTCTGCTATTTTAACAATATGATTGAGACTTGGGTTTTTTCTATACAGAAATTGTCTTAATTATACTGCACAGTCTCTCTTTTATAACCGTCAAGGCAGACGGTTAATATACACTGAGGCATAGACTTTAATTGCTGCAGGGGCCGTACATGCAAAAGTTAAGTTGTTCCTGTCACACACAGGTGTAGTTATTCAGACATCAGTAGAAGTTTGGAAATGTAGGTTTGTAGTGCACAAAATACAGTGCCACAGCAAAATAAACTGGTGTTTGTACCATGTTACTGAAATGAAGATGGTGGCATGCAGCAGACACATGCCAATACTCACTTGCTTTCGCATGATGTCTGTAGCTTGCATGATACACTTGGGCAGGAGTCCATGGCTGCGAGCCAGTATGGCTGCTTGCTCCAGGGACACACTCAGTGTGCTCCTGAACGAGGGAACAAGAGTTAGGTAGTCACAGATCATATTTTAAAAACTATAAATAGGTATGTGCAGGACACTTACCTGTTAAGTATTACTTCTGTTAGCTATTTACTTTTATTTTTTTTTTTAGATTTTCTTACATATAAAACTATTAAATTACCTCAGTCTTGTTGCACCTGGATCATCTGCACTGATTCATTTTAAAGCAATTCACAAATTAATCTTTACATTTGAGACACTGGCAGAACAGTGGTGTGTTTCAAAATCAATGTGTGCACACACCAAGATTCTAGAGCTATTTTTGAGCAACTTCCTACATTTTCAGTATGTGACTGAAGACAATGCTGACTACAAGTTCTATGCAACGAGCTCACTTAGTGAGTTGCATTGATTGATGCACTGAAACACAAGAACTTTGGTGTCTATACTAGTTATTAACAAAAGTATTAAAAGTTACAACCTCCCCTGAAGTAAAGTCAGCAGATTTAGGTCCTTATTACATTCCCTTAAAATTCACCTTATTTTGCTTTGAATAGGATCACATCTCTAGAAAGGACCGAAGTTCCCATCACAGCAGTAGCACACAGGTTTAACCCTCACCTCTGCATCCCAGTGGCACACATGGTGATCTGACAGGCTCCCAGCCGGTAACAGAGCTCAGAGGATATGGGCAGCAGGCCAGCTCCTGATGCGGCACTGCCCGAACATCCTGACTGCATTGGTTTTGTACTAATGAAAGACTTCATCAGCCTGCAGAGCTCATCCATTGCATTGATAGGGCGAATAAGCTAAACAAAGCAATACAAAAGCAATCAGTAGCACATCAACACGTTCAAGCTATAAAGACATTTACAAGTCTTTCTCCTATTGTCTAAGCACAATATTCTACAGGAGAGTAACTGCCACACAGTAACAACTATTTAGAATATGTATGAACTTTGGAAGTGGCAGAATAAAATTACTTAGGCTTGGGACAAGTTTTTGTCACTAATCACATAGATTGTTTACAATTTATATTACAATTGCAAAGATGGTCTCTGGCTTTGTGTTCCCTGCAGTAGCATTTTAATGCTTTGCATGCACATATTCACATGTCACCTGCCCAGTTAGACAGACTGCCTACACGTGAGATGCTGGGCAGCACTATTTTCTTGTTTTGTCTGTGACTGTGAACAAAGTGTAACTTGCAAATTGAATGTTTGCTTGTTTTCATGCATCTGTGGGAGAGGAATATGAACCCAATCTGTTTGGCATCAGACACCGTGTTTGGCAAGGGCAGGCAGGGTCACATAGAGTCTTGGTGTTGCAGTGCAGGGGGTTTGTGTCTACCCAGGTTCTGCACGTTTTCTTCTCAGCAAAAGAACTGTAGCCAAGCTTCAGAGAAATTCAGATCACCCCTTTAAGGTAGGGAACATTTTAAAATGCTGTTTGGATTTGTACAGATCTGCCATACAGGTATCCCACAACTGGAATTTTAGAGATGTTGAAATAATACTTCTATGAGAGAATTTATTGGAGAAATAAATGCAGAAACAATACCTGGTCAATCTTCACTGCGGTAGTATTGGAATCAGTGGGCAAGTTTGATCTCTCTAGGTAAAATGTCCTGCAAAAAGGCCAGCAAGTACTACATTAGTTGGGTTTGCTCCATTTCAAGCCCATATATGTATACTATCTTGTATAAAACAGCTGAGAAAGCTATGCTAAAAAATCTTGCACTTGAAGATCTTCCTTATTGAACCATTGTGATTGCAGTAATTTACAGAGTCTGTACTAAAATATTCCAAACTCCCATTAAGAAAAGTATAATTCTAGCCCTGCACAAAATTCTGAGGTCAAATTTGCATTCCTTCTGAATGGGCTAAACTATTGGAAGAAGTTAACAAGTTTCCCACACAATGAGGATCTCCAAAAATCCCATTTGTACAAAAACTGCATCAGGAATGGGACCTGTTTTTCATTAAATTTTAAGGCCCTTAGCAAGGAGCGCTCTGAAATTTTCAATGTCTTTTAAGGCAAAGCAGAAGTACAAAATACCTGAGTTTACGGTAGTATTGCTGCACTTTTTCAAGTGAAATACCATTAATTTGCTGTGGGAGTTCTTCTAGAGATGAGCCAGCTGGTTGTGATTGCCCCTCTGTACTCTCCAGAGCTGAAGAAGAAAACACTTTTACTAAAGCTATGTTATTAGTCGTTTTTTAAAATAAATATATTTATCTCTCTATCATCTCATTGCTCAGCAGACGACTCTTGGATCATGTCAAGGCTGATTCTGTTACTCTATAAATTTAATGCTTTTCCCAGTATGGGAGTACAGTGGTAGTATCACAGAGGTGAGCTTCACAGAAAGCAGTTCTGTCTGACAGTAGTTACTCCCCATTAATGGTCCCCTGAAAGAAATTTCCTGTGTTGTATTTTGGTGTGAATATTTGCTTATCAAGTCAGTTTCTAGTCCAGATCATTCTGTCACAGTGTTCGTGTTTTAAAACACTTCTCTGTAGCCCAGGCACATCTCCTGATCCTACACTAGATCATGTCGTCCAATATAATGTTTCTATGGCTGAGGCATGAAAAAGCCCCAAACAAGCACATTTTGTTCTCATGACTAATTCTAAAGTCTAGCACCTCCCCCAGGGCTTCCTAAAATAGAAATATCTGCTTCCTAAGTGTGTCTGTAGGTCTCAGCTGCGTTTTTAAGAGCTTTATGGTCGTTCTATATTTTTAATCTTTCAAGATCAGTAGTTAGCTTATTTTTCTCAAGAAAGCTTTTTATAGACACCTTTTGTAAAGAGCACTGTGTGCAGTTTCAAGGTTCCCCCATTCTGAAACCGAGCAGGCAGTTTGGAGAAGTAGTAGCTGTCAAGATGAAAGATAACCTTCAAGGCCTGACGACTTCCTTCGATGTGGTAGAAGACATGAGTATCTGGAGAAATGAAGATAAAACACTTGCTGCTTTACCACAGCAGGAGAATTGTAAAACCACTGCTGTCTGAGTTTGTTAGATTACCTAATGACATATCACATATCCACCATAAGGTGAGTAAGGGAGAGCCTTTATGGAGAGAATGCAGGCTCTGAAATACTACACTTAAAAGAACACAGTTAGTGTGACCTAGTATGATGTTTGATGCAAATACAATAACTGTATTTAATAATTAGAATCCCATGTTGTTTCATGGCATTTCATAGCCAGTAAACATGAAGAGAGAGAGATATGGGAGGGTAAGACACTGGACACTGAAAAGTTAGGAATACACCAACAGGGAATGTCATCTCTCTTCCCTCTGTGCAAAATCACACAGATAAGGCACATTGGCACAGGCCACAACTACACAGCACAGAACACGCACCACCACTCCATCGTGTCAGTCCTGCTTTAGGGGCTGTGTGCTTGCAGTGGAAGCTGAGGGAATACAACAGTGCTTCAGAGAAGCTGCCCAGTGCTCTCCAGGTGTGAGATGGTGTCTTAGATTTATAATCATAGAGGCTATTAATCCACAGAACATACAAAAAAAAAAAAGTGCCTCAAAGAAACAGACAATACTCACTTGCTACAAGACTTTCATCCAGCTGCTTGAAAAAAAAGGCAACTTTGTCTAGTTCAGCCAGAGTGACCTGGATGTCTTCCAGCATGGTGCGCTCCTCCTTCTGTAGAGCGATACAAATAGGTTATTATCTGCCAAAAGATGTGTGGCAGGAAGGTACTGTTGTTACGGGCATATTTTGCTTTAGAGTGCAGAGCTTTTCATTAGCTCCATCCCAGCCAGGCAATTACTAACAGCTTTTAAACTGCAATATAACTTTAACCACCCTTTGCTTAGATGTCATTTGATGTGATTCACGGAGTAGAAAGGTTTAAGAACTGAGTAAGTTTGAAGGGATCTCCTTCTCCAAACTTTATACTTACAAATGTGAAGAACAGCTGATCAGTTACTGCAAAATAAATATTGATACATTCTGTGCAACGCAAACAAATAGCAGTTACATGCACAGATAGTTTGGATTGTATTTTATAAAAAATATCCACACTCAATCTGCAATATCTACAAAGTAAGAAAAAGAATTCCCTTCTCTATAATGTCAGAGCTGCTTGTCTGTTTTATGCCTCTCTTTTCTTAGCATTTTTACAGTTACAGTAGCTGATCTGCTGTAGCTCATCGGTTCATTAGGTGCAGATGAACTATGCAAGCACAGCTTTTCTCCCTAGACACGATGCCTCCAGCCCCAGCACCACAGACCTGAGAGACGGACTGCACTGTATCTCTTTGTCTGGACTCCTGCAATACTCAGAACTTTCTCGCCTGTTTGGGAGATGCATGTCCTCACCACGGGATGGCCGGGGACACTCATGCCACCAACAGCTGGGCCCTAAAACCTCTAAATGCAGCAGCATTGTTCCCAGTATGAAGGCTGACTGTTTTCTATAGTGTTCTAGTGTGACAATGGGTCACTTTTTGTGAGCATATGAATATGACTGGATAAGGAATATGGGCACTTGGTTATCAGCTGAGGAAATCTCCAGCGTCTGCAGTAGTGAGAGTCTGAATACACTGCTAGAATGCAGGTAACAGGTTCCACAGCTCCGGCTGTGCTGAGTGGCACAGAATCACACAGGCAAATAAAAGCAGACCTGAGGATACCACAACTCTTCATCTTACCATGGTGGGGGAGAGAAGAGACTGGTAATTCAGTAAAACTCCAGTTGCTGCTATCTGCTCCAGCCATTTTCTGCTGGCATCTCTACTGCTCTCTTCATATTCCCCATTGTTGTTGTACCGATAGTTGAGAGCAGCCAGTAACTGCTCTGAAAAGGTGCAAATAGCAGCCACAAGAGCCTGACAGAAGATGGAATCACGTCTCAGCTGTAGCTCAGTATCTGTCAGAGAAGGGGAGAGAAGCATAAAGAAGTCATGAATATACTCATCTTCCTCTCACTGCCAACAAAGCAGTTTGTGTGTGTGTGTGCGCAAATAATGTTCAGCTTCTGCTGTAGCTTTGCACTGACTTCACAGATACCTCTCCTTGCTGTGTGACCTGGGTGGACAAATAAAGACAGCACAGCTAAGCACACGTGCATGTCGCGAAATTTTCTAGTCCAGTTGACTGTTCGTTACTCCCTCTGCCATCTGCATGCTCCTTCCAACTGGAAAGAAACTAACTACTGGAAAGTAATAAACTCCTTAGTTACAGCCATATCTGGACTGATTCCCTTCTTTTTATGTTTACAGGAGCAAGAGAATTATTGAAAGAAGGTCTCTGCCATTACTTCTCTCCTGGGCTATTAGAGATTAATCTTCCCCCATCCATCTGTAATTTCTGGGTTTCCCATATGCCTAATTCATTAACTGTGCCCATCCATATAGTATGAATTGGTTTGTTTCTTGGGAGAATTTCCCCTGTATTAATTTTGCTTCCTGTGTGCCTGCCAGGCAGCCACATGCTGGTCAAATCAATCTTGTCATGCTTAAGGGGATTGCAGGCCAGAGAAGCACATGAATAAGTAAAGAGTTACTTCCCAGGCACCCCCAGCCCTTCCAGCAGGCTCTCATTGGAAAGGCACTGTTCCCTACAGAAAGAGGCTGAAGACATCACCCAGAGGCTTTGAAGGTCCGGATTATTTTTATAAGCACTGAACACAACAGACTGACTAACACACTCCAGGCACTGGGCCATATTCTCAGCTTAAGAGCAGCCATCCTTCTTTCCAGCAGATGTTCATGGAAATGCTGCAGGAGATGGGGCACACATAGAGAGACACTTTGGGAGACATTTTATCTGCTATCAATAAAACCAGCCTTTATGGTCAGTAAACTGGCACACAGCCTGGTTTGGACAGACTCACAGACCAGCCCTGGCAGGAGCTGAGAGATAAGTTAGAGCCATACAAATCTCTGGTCTTCATTCTATGAAGATTTGAGAATCAAGTGTGGCACAGTGAAACAATGACTGCCTATTCCAGTTATGTATTATCTCATTTTCAAACAAAAGAACGCCAAGTGCTACAATTACAAAAAGACTCTGCACAGGCTCCTTGTAAAGACCTGTCCCTTGTTCTGCAAGCACAAAGGTTGGTGCGTGTAACAGGTTCCTGATGTCCCCAGTGTATTTGGGTTCTCCTTGCACATTTAAGGTCTTCATCTATTCTTGGCTGTAATTTCAGTATGCCTGCTCTGTTTGGAAAGATGACAGAGTCCATGGGCTCAAAAAAGTTGTGCAATATATCTCATTTTTGCTGCATGTTCTCACCACAGCAGGAAGCAGTAAAGGGAAGGAGGGTTCTCTTCCATCTGGGAAGGAGGGTTGTACAAAGGAAAAAATGAAGACAGAAAAACCCTGTCGTAGGGACTTCTGTATGTATGTTGTTGTTTTGTAAAAAATGAAAACCCCTTACCTGTGCATTTTAACAAGGCCAAAAGCAGCTGATTCTTCCCATCTAAAACAGTGAAGAAAACAAATGCTGTTCAACATAATACCAGGGTAGATTGCAGCTGGTTAAGTTTCCTCATTCCCCCCAATCCCTGGCACCTGCATGGCCATGTCTATTTACTCTGGTAGCCCTCACTTGCACAAACATGTTCATGACTGAAAAAAACAAAGTGTAAAGCAAAGAATTTCACTGGCTACATGCTCTGTTAACCATGAATTACTGGAAACAAATTGCACTTGCAGATGAATCCTAAGGAGGTGATCTCCATCCAGTGCTTCGCACTGATCTGTAGACATCAGTTTCATCTCCTGTTTCAGTTCAACCAGATTGCAATGGTTTAGAATATTGTAATACCTGATTAGCATTCACTTCACAGTTTGGAAGTATCCATTTTCTAAAAGGGTTTAAAATGCACAGGGAGATAGATCAGTCTGACATCATTCTGAATGGGCTGATGAAATAAAGTAAGGGGGGGAAAGTTCTTTGGAATTGCTGCACAGGTGCAATTTTACCATAAAGCACCAGGACTCTGCAAACCACAACCTGTTCTACCTGGTCATCTCTAGAGCCCAGGAAGCCTTACTACAAATTGAGTTAAAATTATGAAATCAACTGCTAGATTTGATGAAGATCTCTTCTCCCTGAAGCCAGTAACAAATGTTTCCTTATTTACAGACCTTCCACGTGTTTCTGTATGATGTCAACAAGGTTCTTGATGCGCAGTGGAAGGTTCCATGGATCTTCCTGAATGCTGGCTTGAATATTATTCCGGCACCTAACTGTGGTTTCTTCCTTCTGTTTAAATTCTAGAAAACATGGAGTGTGTTAGCCATTTAGGAAATGCTAAATAACTGAGTGGCTTAGGAGTTATAATGTGAATACAGATGAAAGCAGAGACACAGTACCAATAGTAGTAACTGGGAATTCAAAAGGTCCTTAAATAGAACTAATAGAGAGGACAAAAGACCATTCCCATAGTCCCATTATCAGCAGTCTCCCTGCATTGCTTTCAGGATTGTAGGCCTGGTTGACATGCAAAGTGCAGGGAGCTCTGCCCCACTCACTAGACAAGGAACCCCTTTCTGTTTCCTCTGCCTTTAACGACCAGCAGGCAGCTGTATCGGGTAGACACAGAGAATCAGATCAACTTTTTGGCTGCAACTGTCACATCCCAAAATACTGATGAGAAGTTCTGAAATATCCTGCATTCTTTCACCTGATGAAAACTAACTAACTAATTATAGAGTAGAAAATTTATTCTCCATTACTTAGCTATGTAGTTAAGCCAAACACCCCCACTGTTGGTGATAAGATGCGTAAGCAAACAGAGAAAGACAAAAAAAACTATGCCAAATAACTGATCCTGGACAGGTACAGGAGAGCATTCCAATGTCCATCCATTATGAAAAGGTGTCTATGGTAGCCATTAAACAGACACTGTGATCCAGGATTCTAGCTGAGTGTAAGCAGGACTTGTCTGTTCCTCAGTGTGATGAGTGTGGAATAATCAGTTAACTAAAAGACTCTCTCAGGGTAATTAATCTATTTTTAATAAATGAGATTCTATTTAAACAAAATAAATGTCCGTTATTTCTTCATTCAAGCAGTGCATGGAAAGACTAACATTCTATACAAACATGAATGTGTTTACAGAGATGAGTTCATATAACAGAACTTCACAGGAGTTATTTCTGGAGTCAAGGAAAAAAAAAAAGCAAGAAAAGATCTCTAATTCTAGAGTTTGCCACCATTACTAAAAACCAGAGCCTTTGAGAGGTTGGAGCTCTCACCTCCTACAGCACCTGAGGTACAGCAGGAATAGTAGGAAACATTTCAGATTTCAAGTGGGAAAGGAAATGGCAGCAAATATTTAGAAAATAAAATCCTGTGTGTTTCAGGGAGAAAAGAAACCACATCCTGAGCCCCAAAACCATTAAGACCAGAGAGTCATCAAGCTCCCTGAGAAAAAAGAAAACATGGTATCATCTGTTTGCTCTCTATGAGAATCAGTTTTCAAAGTAAGTGTTATGGGAGGATGAGTTTACTCTGGCAATCATCCATCTGAAGAAAAGCAGAGTAACTCATTGAGCAAACTGAGGCAGAACCTTTTGGTGCCTTGGATCTACAGTGGTCAGCCCCTCATCAGCTTATCAGAGCACTCTTTCACCTTCAATCTGACTATCCCTACTTCGTACCTTTTCAGATATGTTCACATCAAAGCGGAGATTTGGAGACTTGTGAAAGAGCTGCAAGAATTGAGCAGCATGTAACAAAAGAGGCCTCTGTGTGGAGGAATTCCCATGAAAATGACCTCTTAAGAGATACAAAATTTCAGTGGTCAGACATGGTACCTGCCTAATGCAGGGCGGGGTAGACTGCGTGGCCATAGCATGTACCTTAAGCTTTAAAGTCTTGGAAATCACATTATTAAATACAATCAATCAATTTCTTTACCTTGCAAACTGTGGTCCATGGGAAAGTGCTTGGTTTCCTCAAAGGCCTTAGTTATCCCTGGTCCTTTTAGAAGTGCATTGATTGCATCAACCTACAATTGGAATGTTACCAACCAGCGTCAGTAAGACTTGCAGAAGAACATCTGAACAGAAAGAACTGTTGTGGGAAACTGCTGAAGCCATTACACTATTTGTATTTTGGAATGACTGACGCACAGCCGTCAGACTTTGTAGCCATGAACTGGCCTCAAGAGCCTCTCGCATTTAGTAACAGCATTTTGCATGACGATGATCCACATGCTGATGAGGTAAGAGAATAGCAAACAACTAACTCTCCAGTGGTACACATTATAAACACATCTCCTGAAATCTGCAAATGTGATCCATTTACATCAAACAAAGTATTAGAAGTTTGTCTTTTTTTTCATGAAAGCTTTTTTTCCCTTAGTCTCACGCCTTAGGTAGGGAAGGTCAGCCTTGCTTAAATCATGAGGCAACTTTAATAATGCAGACAAAAGTGATTCCTCAGACTGTCCTATAATGCACTTGCTTACACTGTACCCCAAAATCTCAATAGTATACCTTCCTCAAAATATGATCTCATAACACAATTTAGTACTTCCAATTTCTTAATTGACATTTGATAAAGAGAAAGCAATTCTGTGTAAGAATAACGCTTTACATACCTGGTTAAAAAGGTGTTCCAGACAGCCATGGAGTTTGTCTTGTTTGTCCAAAGGTATCCGCATATCATTGGGAAGCTCATCTCCTAATAAAGAAGAAATTAAAAGCTTTTAACTTACAAACATAATCTGTCATGAGGCACAGGCACATCTTCACACTGCTGTGAAGTAAATAACGATTGCTGCTTTATCTCCAATTCTTAGATCAAAACACTCATTATTTTCATATAATGCAAGTATCCAGTAACTAAAGAAACTTAACCCTGCCTCATACCTCTCCCATGTTCCAGATTTATTGTGACTTAATAGAAAAGGGCAAAGCTGTATCTTTATGTTCTTGTGATTAGTTTTGAAGAGACCACCTGTGCAAATTAAATATGCTAAGTGCTTATAATCGGGTCGGGCACGAGAAGGATGCCTGTGACCTGTGCGCACACTCACCTGATCCCATCTCATCACTGCCCAGGTAAGAGCTGTTGCTCCGCACGCTGGTGTAGGACAACACGGAATCCCGGTTACTGTTACACTCACTGTAAAGTAAAGCAGAGGGGGGATTGAACAAAAGCTGTGCCTGCACCCAGTCCCTGATACACTGATATTCTGCCTTTATTAGCGCTGTCTCCCCAAACCTAATTCTGTGAAAATGAAATGACTATAACTAATGACACGCAGAACAGCCGTTAAGCAAGGACTCGGGAGCTGGGCTGCCACAGGATGTCTTTTTCGATTTGCAGTTAACACTGAATGCTTAATATATCACCCTGCTTCTGTAAATAATGAAAACAGATGTCACACCACAGTCCTCGGCTGGGCCACATCATTAAATTTGCTCTATGGGCATTGAGTAGGGGAGAAATAATTAAAATATTGGATCTCCACTAAATGTTTGCTACCAATTCTCAGGATATTACAGCATCCAAATCCAGCATATAGGGAGGCTGCAGATAATGGAGGTGGGAGTGAAAATTTAAGGAATCTACGCCACTGGAGAATCAGGCACTGCAGATCCTATCATGATGCAGAGGAGTCACGACAGTCGGCTCCACACCAATCTTGGCTCATGCACACCTGGAAAATTCTAGTGTGAATCTCCTCTCTTTAAGGTTCACTTTAACTATTCTTACTAAAAGTAATCAAAAAGATTACGGATCTCAGGCTGTCCCCTTCCAGTGAAGTGACAGTGGTTTTAATAGTACAAGCCCAAAACAAAGCTTACAAAATTCTCCACTGTCTCTGCCTCTGATTAAATTATTAACTGAGATGAAAGAAAAATATAAGAGCAAGGGAAAGAACCCTAATTGGGATTCTTGCTGTCCTTTTTAAAATCTAGTATCAAAGAAATCTGTTTTTTTCTTAAGAAGATTAACACTTAAGGTAACTACTCTGCAGTACAAACCCTTATGAATTGCACCTCCAAACAATCCCAGAAAAAGAAGCATGGCAAGGTATTTTCTTATGTGCAATTTGCTTGGGTTTGTAGCTAATCAATGCTCTTTTAAATCAAAACCCGTAAGAACATATTCCCCCTTGAGTAACTATTACCTGTAATATATGCTTAATTCTCTGCCTCTGTCTAATAAAGATAAGACAGAATAGTGTTTCTCATCTTAAATTTATGTGTAGAATTCTGGAACAAGCGACAAACCCAGAGAGGTTTTTAGTGCTGTCACTTTGTTACCCAGAATAGATTAGCCTTAATTACAGAAATTTAAACTACACAGATACCCTATTAACAGTGAAAGAAATACGGCACCTTTCACTCAGAAAGCTCCAGAGCACACGTGTAGATTGAAATCTCACACAACAAAGGTTGCCCCACTGCAAGTGCTCGTTCTGTTTCTTTATTGACTTCATATTGCTGTGAGGTGATCAGTATTCAACTGGACAAGACCCCAAGCAACCACTCTTAACTGGCCCTCTCCTGAGCAAGGGACTGGACTGTGCAAGCTCCAGAGACCCATTCCAACACAAACTGTTCCCCTTCTGCCATTCTGCAGTCCTGCATGGGTGGCACCTATTGCTACTAGTACGAGTGCCCAACAACAGCAAATAAAGCATCAGGACTGCAGCGGGGAAGTTACAAAGACAGATCATTCATTCAGGTCCCTGTAATCCTCCCAGCTCTAGGGCCTTACTAGAAATGTAGAAAAGGCCAATTAAGGATGTTAAATTGCAGTAGTCAGACACGGCCACAACTTGTTATTCCACTTACTCTGAAGCTGAGTTTCCAAATGTTTTCCCCCCAAAATAGAGAGAATTGTACTGAGATTCCCTTTGGCAGCAAATATTCCTGGAGAACCAACAGTCAGTCATGTCCCAAAAAGATTTTGAGACACCTGAATAAATACTTGCATTTGTGGTTTCAAAGGCCCATTAAAAATAAAAAACTCAATGTCCATTTCTGTTTCTTAGTGTCTTAGACATTCAGGAAAATTGGTTGCAGAACCAAATGGAAATACCAGCTATTATAAGACCAAGCAGTCTAAGAATTCTGCTGGACTTCTGCAGTTTCTGGCTACAGGATACAAAAAGTCACACTAGACCTATTTATTTCATTTTATTCAATTTTCTAGCAGTTTTAATATTTTGCCATTATTTTGGCAGAAGTATTTTTGCTATGTATGTCTCCATGATAATAAATATAATGAATACTTCAGTAAAGTGAATACTAAGTGAATACTAGATAATTGACTGACTGGAAAACAACCTGTTGAATCCATACTGGAATCAGAATTCTGAAACACTTTTAGTAAGGTAAAAGTGGCATAATCTTCAGACTGACCTGTAGGAGTCTCTGAAACTCATTGTGTCATGTCCAGAGTCTTCCTGGTCCTCCTCAGAAACTTTGAAACAGACTTTCTTGATTCCACCATGCTCAGCTTTGTCAGCATCGCTCTCTTCTGTTCCCAGGGAAGGTGAAGATGTCTCCTCAGTAGATGGTGGCTCACAGGCACCACCTTCTGTAGGTTCTGTTATGGTGGACAAAAGTCTGCAGAAGCACAACATAGAGCTCTCAGTCCCACAAATGAACTGTCACAACTCAGGCTAAATCCAGCTATGTGAAATCAGAGCTAACTTTGCAAGCACTTTTACACAGACTGCTTTCTAACATCTGACCTGAACATGCTCTCGGTTTGGAGCCATTCCCCCTTGTCCTGTCACTCCAGGCTGTTGTAGAGTCTCTCTCCATCTTTCTTGCAGGCTCCCATCAGGTACTGGAAACCCACAAGTAGGTCACCCCAGAGCCTTCTCTTCAGCTGAACAATCCCAATTTTCTCAGCCTGTCCTCACAGCAGAGCTGCTCCATCCCTCTGCTCATCTCCATGGCCTCCTCTGGACTCTCCCCCATGTCCTGCCTGGGCTGGGCATGCCGGAGCTGAAGGCAGCTCTGCAGGTAGGGTCTCACCTGAGCAGGGCAGAGGGGCAGATTCCCCCCCAGCTTCACCTGCTGCCCACACTGTGGGGATAAGCCCAGGACATGGGTGGCTCAGGACTGAATGATGCTGCCAGTACACATTGATGGCTTATGTCCAGCCTCTCATCTACCAGCACTCCCAAGTCCTTCTCGGCACAGCTGCTTTCAGTCCCCTTATTCCCCAGCCTGTAGTGCCCTGACTAGGTGCAGCACCTTGCACTTGGTCTTGTTGAACCTCAGGAGATTCCCATGAATCCCAGTTCCCAAAAGGTCCTGTTTCCACAGGTACCCTACTTCTGTAAGGTGTAGCTTAATCACTGTAACCATGGTGGCCTGGAAGTCCTCACTTTCTTCATCCAAGGCACTGGATTTCTCCTCCTCAGCTCACTGCCTCTACCCAGCAGCTACCACCCTTCTGTATACATGTTGGAGCCAAGGCTCCATGTGCTTTCCAGTCAGGTGAAGCTTTGGTTATGTGCTGGTTTTGGCAGGGATACAGTTAATTTTTTTCCATTGGCTGATATGGGACTGTTGTGGATTTGTGCTGAATACAGGGTAGATAATACAGAGATGTTTTTGTTATTGCTGAGGCCTTTTCTGCCTCTTGTACAGCCACACTGGGGAGGGGGCTGGGGTGTGTAGGAGACTGGGAGAAGACATAGCCCGGACAGGTGACCCCAGCTGACCCAAGGGATATTCCAGATCATGTGACACCATGCTCAGAATATAAAGTGGGGGGAGAAGGAGGAAAGGGGGAATATTTGGAGTCATGGCGTTTGTCTTCCCAAGTCACCATTCTGCAGGATGGGGCCCTACTCTCCTGAAGGTGGCTGAACACCTGCCTGCCCATGGGAAGCAGTGACTGAGTCCCTGGTTTTGCTTTCCTTGTGTGCAGCTTTTGCTTCACCTGTTGAACTGTCTTTATTTCAACCCACAAGTTTTCTCACTTTTATTTTTCTGACTCCATTCCCAATCCCTGTGGCAGGGACTGAACAAGTGGCTGTGCGGGGCTGAGTTGCTGGCTGGGGTCAAACCATGACAGTGCACAATGGGCTGTTCTTTTCATTACTGGGATTCCTGGAAGTGGCTGTCATCAGCTTAGGGCATCGTAAGGCCTCCTCCCACACAGCTCATCCCTGCAGCCCCTGCTACCAAAACCTTGCCTATTATGCACAAATCACAGACACGCTACTCCATCTTTCGTTACTGCTACTAGGAGACCTGTGATGATAAAGACAGAAATAAAAAGACAAAAAGAGGAAAAGAAACCATAAGTTCCATAGAGAAACGGGCCTGCAATTACATGTTTTGCTTAGTCTGTCTTACGACAGACAAAATCTCAAGGGTCTGTGCTCATATGGGATTCCAAAACTGCTCTTGACATCAAATAGATTCTTATTTTGGAATATACAGTAAGCAAAACAGTGGCTGTCAAATTCAGATAGACTTTTAGAAGAAAAGGACAATAATACAAACACTGATGGATCTGCCCAGGAGTAGATTTGACGCAACCAGCAAGGACCTGTCATACAAGGGCAGGTGTGAACAGGTGAGTAAAGAGGCTGACAGCTGGGGCTGACAGCACAATGTGTTTTTGGAGGTTAATGCCTCAATGTCATAAGAATTTCTTTCTCCAGTGCATACAGGATTTTGTACTCACTTATTTATCTGTATGACATACTGCTTCATTTCCTTCACTGCAATGTCAAGTTTGTTAAAAAGGTGCAAGTAGGAGTCCTGCATCTCCCAGTCTTCCTGTTTCAGCAGAAAACTGAGTCCCCTTTCTTCCTGAACTGTTCCTCCATTCTGCTGGCCAAAGCTACCATCAGGATCTCCATCTTCTGGGGCTGGACATCTCCAGGATGGTGCAGCCATAGTGGTGATGCAATGTTGAGTATATGAGACTGGATTTAAGGTACCTACTAAACATTAAAGGATCTAGTTAGTATGGCTTTCATGACTTTCCCCACTCCATCCCAATGATGATCGTTTAGGATGCGTGGAGTTTTAACAGGAAAAACTAAAATTTCACAGAACTATTTTATATAATTACATTCTATGACAAAATCATTCTGGAAAAACCCCAAAAACCCCAAGGAAGTTGGTTTTTTTTCCCTTGGCATGCTAGCTAGCTGTTTTGAATTTACTGCAGTTCAGAAACTGGTTAAATTATGGAAGTAAAGACATATGTCCACACATATACTCATATAGTCAACACAGAAGCTCTCTAAAAGCATTTGCTGAAAAGTTAATGAATTTGGCTTCTCAGGAGTCAGTCTGTGTTATTATGCCAGCTCTACAGACATTTACACTTACACACACATACACATATAAAGAAATATTGGATTCTGTCCTTACAGAAGATAAATTAATGCTTTTTCATTTAGAAATGCTGACAGTTTTGTTGCAGTACTTTGCTAACTACCTTAGCTCGCATTAAAAATATTATTGCCCAAGCAAGCAGGGCTCATTTATAGACCTCAATTTTAATAGTCAATGCCATTGTTCAGAAGGTTGGTTAGTCTATACTTCCCTCTTCCAAACATTCCTGCACTCTGACCTTCATAAGGCAATGAACCAGAAACACGTTAAGTGAGATCATGATAAAGAAATATTGTAACTCAACCAGATTGTAGGAGCAATGCTGCATAGCAGCAATTTATCAGGAAATAGATCGCCTGACAAAGTAGAGACTTTCAACTCCAGTGCATGGAATTTATTTAGTAATAAGAGTAGAAAGTAGCACTACAATGTGATTGACTTCAGCTGTTCCCCTGAATGAAGCACCAGCATTGCCATCAGTCCCTGCTCACTCAAGCAGGTCACCTCTACTAAGGGCAACAGCACCCCGGACATGTAACTACCATGAGATGCACAAACAGCCTAGCTAGCAAAAACATCAGACCTGAAGCCTCTCTATCCTTAAAGCCATTACTTTTTCACAACACAAGAGGGCTGCCATTTAACTATAAAATTTTAAGGAGGAAGAAAGAGTACTGGCAAGACTATATTTATATTTGACCTTGCTGAGCAGTGTAAAAACACAACTTTTTATACAGATAAAATCAGTTATCACTTTAAAGTTAATTATCACCTTGCTCTGGATCAAGACCAATAATAGAAGGTTTCCGTCCAATGCGAATACTGAACGATCTCCCTGCTGAGGTAGTGCTTTTGGGGTATGATACCTCCATGAGGTTAATATGGCAGTTGGTGGGGCAGAAATCCATGCTGTTGAGGGAATGTGGTTCCATAACAGCTTGTTTGAAGGCTGGGCTCACCTTTGTTTTCAATTCATCTGCAAACTAGAAGAAATAAAGTAGGTGTGTGTTACTTCACTTTCAAAAAAATTTTGATGCAATACAGACAATTCTTTTCTCTCCCTGCCTCCTATTCCAGAAATCCAGGAATTCAGACTTCTGCTGCAGCTGAAACAACACATTAAAAAAAGTTCATAAAATAACAAAGGAAGGCAATTAGCTATATCTCCTACTACTCTCTTTTCAAGCAGCTCAGATAACTGCACAAACAAAGCACACATACTTTGTTTACACCATGATACACTGTAGTTACATTCAAGTTATCTAAGACATGCATCAATCTGTTCTCATATTTATTCATTAATACAGTGGAAATGAACCTGCAACAATATGTTTTAACCCACAGCTCTGACAAGCAGAAAGGAACGATTTACAGACAAGGTATTTTTCACTCAAAACTTGCAATTTCAGTAATTTGCAGAACTGTTCTCATGCCTCCAGGACACCCACCTCAGAAACAGTTTGGATTCATTAATAAAGAATACTAAGACCCACTTAACACAATGAAGTATTGTCTCAAGACTTCACCAATAACTAGTAGTGTTGTACCTCTTGGTAGTTTGTGAGCCTCCTGCTAATGCTTTCCAGCTTAGTGTCACAGATTTGCCGGAATTCATACTGGGGCATGGTGACCACAGCACTGCTTAGGGATATGAGTCTTTCACAATTCCTTACGAAGTGACTGTCCTCTGCAGCAAAGGCCTCTAAAATCTAAACAAAAAGACAGGATGTCAATGATATGAGTCTTGACAGGGAGGGAAAATACAGTTTTCTTTCACTCAGGGAGTGGCAAAGCCCCATGGTTGGATAAAGCTGCCTCCAGAACAAGCTGCCATTATTACTGCCTGAGAACCACTGATGTGTCTAATCCTCAGAGTCATATAACATTCCTCAAAAATTTTTAGAATCGTGGAAGTGAATTGAAATATCCACTGTCCAAGTTACCTGCTCTGGCATGCTTTCATGGGACATAACGATAATATACTGGGATGTGACAAACATTCTCTATTAGCTCATTTTTGTCAGAGATGACAAAGACACTCAGCAGACTCTACTGCCTTCCAATAGCAGCAGTTCTACGCAAAAAAGCAACCCATCCAGCCTTTCAGGTGGGAAAAAGCTGCTTGATTTTCTTCCAAGGTAAAGCAAATTCCTGCCTGAAAAGATTAATCTTGAATATCATCAGAGAGTATGTTACCAGGCAGATAAAAGCAAGAATTCCACAGGAACAGGAGCTGAGGGCTCTCCTCCATCTACCTCAACAGTTGAAGTCCTGGAAGCACTTGCTGATTTGCTCATACCAGTCAAGCTACTGTAACTCAGTGCATTCTAATGAACAAAACTCTAAGCAGGGCTGAGAAGACCAATGTCAACCTCAGCTGAAGATCCAAGCCCACAGCAGGCAGTAATAAGCTATATTATTGGTTTCCCATTCTGTTTAGGAATAAAGCTGACCATGTCCGGTTTTCAGTACCTTCGCAGTGAGATTGAAGCAACCTTTTGGCTCCACAATTTTCTCCAGGACAAAGGATTTGATTCCTGCACTGCTAACATATTCATATACCACCCCATGCTCCAGATGGGTGTTATCCACAGTTAGGCTGATGAGAGGGGTTTCTTCACCAATGACCAGTGGAGAAGTAACAGTCTGTGGTGTCTGGGCTGGAACCAAAGGAAGTCATTAGAGGCATCTGACAGCACATGTGAACACAGGCCTGCCCAGGCAAGAGAAACCTGCTGAGAAAAATTATTGAATGCAGTGACACATGACCTTTGGCTCAAGGAGTGTCTCGAACTATGTACTGCTGTAGACTGAGAGAATATTCTAAGGAAGACATTTGCTGCTGACCACTAATGGAGACAGTGACAGACGTTTAGATAGTCCACATGCTCCAATCCCCATTCTGATTTCTTCCATACATGTGTGCACATATCCATGCTCAGGACATTACTTCTAGTTCTGTTCACTAGCAGAAGCTTGTAAGGGAAGTGAAGTATGTTAACCTCTGAGTCCTGTTGTCTGCAATAGCCCTCTGGAAGACTGAGATATCAGGGAAGAGATGTGGTGAGGAGGTAACATTTTTTACACAAAGCAATTCTATTGCCACTAGAGAAGAGATTCCAGTTACAGTCAGATTGAGATTTGCCAGGGAATTGCTCATATGCTTCTACCAGGCTCAGTCCTTTGGATTAAATTTTGCTTTAGTAGTCTCCCTTAACATCTGCTTTTCCAAATAAGCCCTCAACATGAGAGTAGAACTGTTTTTTGAGCTATGCTTTCAAAAGCTGGAAGAAATACACCCACATCTTTTCCTGACACAGTGGTAACATGCCTTGAAAACTTGCTCCAGGTAAAAGTAATTTAACATCTTAATCTTTAATCAAAAATAACAGAAAACATAGATTGTTCTTGCAGGTATGGAGAGGTACTTGCAGACCTTCCCTCTCCATCAGCTACTGCCCATAAATGCCTGGTTTGCAGGGGCTACCAAAGGATTCTAAAAATGCTGAGTCTCTTCACTCCCATAACTGGCTATCTTGTAAGGCACAGAGTCACAGGTGCACAATTTCTATGTGTATCGCAATTTTTTCTTCTCCTGAATAAACTGCAGCATACAAATACTTCCTCTGGCAGACCTCATTCAATTACAAAGCTTTGTTAAGACAAGAGAGATTCTACAATAATAATTATACTTTATACTTGTACTGCAGTTTTCCTTCTGAAAGCCGCTGAATTGTCCCTAGGTTTTCTTCCCCCATGAGAATCTTTACCTGATTCCTGTTGGCTGCTTTGAAGGGATTCCAATTCTGCATGTCCTTCTAGTGCAGAGCTATCTTTGCTGGAGCCTGGGCGACTGCCATTCAAACATGCAGGGGATGCTGCTTGCTGAACTCTGTCCTCTTCAGCATCTTCATGTGTTCTGTACACCCACTGGTACAATCCCTTCCAACAGATACAGGCTTCAGCTAGGACCTCAAAATGCTCAATCTCCAAACATTTGGACTACAAAGGTGAATCCAGCTACCAATTCTGTATCTTCTAAGTAGGCTGAAATATCAACGTTCCCTCAGCTTTTCTCTGAACTTCAGAGAACATAAAATCTAGATCAATTGCTGGGTAAACTTCTGTGGTTAGTAATTTTCAGTACTGTATGCAGTGTATGTATGAAATGGCTTTCATATTATCTGTATGTGTTTTGCAACTATAGGCAACTGGAATCAGGTCCCCTCAGTGACAGCAGGACTCTGGCATAGAAGGAAATGAGTCAAAACAAACATGTAGATGTTCTTTTTCTGAATATTTAGTGAGCATAAAAGCAGAGGAAAAGGGGAGGGCAGAAGAAGGGCAGGAATTAATGTACTTCATTTGAGGTTTTGCATTCATACCAGTGCTTCCTGCTGCCTGGTCCTATAGGCTGTGAAGTGCTCCAGAACTTCTTTGTAATTTCCATGTGTTGCATTATTCCCATTAACTTTCAAAATACACTGCCCTGGATGAAGGCCTACAGCGGCAGCCTCAGAACCTGAAAAATAACAGGAGAGAAGTTAGACAGAAATGCCATCTGCCTATGGATGAGAATACTGGAAAGTTTGCAAAAGCTTTCTGGTTAGAAAAAGTAAGAAGAGCTGGGTCAGTCCTGTCATGCCTTTGCTACTACGCCTTTGCTACTATTCAGAGAGCTTTGTTGTGTAAGGATAACATCATGTGTCTATCCTTCATGTTTTCAGTAGTGCTGGGAAAATCAGACACCTCCTTGATCTAAATGCATTCATGCTAGAAATTGACATTTCTGTGGGAAATCATTTGGGATTCTTACATGTTTCTCTTTTAGCCTTATGGTTACATAAGCTGCAGTCTTGCTAAAGTATAAACTGTTATATTTGTTCCAGCCTCTTGTACCTGGAAGACAGAACACTTGCATGTTACACAATTTGCCATAGAAAAAGACTATGATGTCAAATGTAATTTGTCTTTTCCAGGCCAAATCCTGAAAAAGTACAATCTTCTAGCTGGAACTTCCAGCTTGCACTCCAAACTGTGAAAAAGTGGTTATAGGTGCTGCTATAAAAGGGTGTAATAAATGTGTGTCCCTGGGAATGCCATCTGTGGGTGCTGCCTAAGCTAACTGCACTCAGGTGGAGACGCACATTTGTTCTGAAGGAAGGAAGTGGTGTATGTCTAAAAGGCCGCGTTTTCTGCATCTGCTTAACATAAAGGTTAAAGCTGTGCTTTGCTTGTAGCCCAGTTAATATATCAGGTACAGAAGTAGTAAATATTTCTGTCAAATTGTGTTTTCTCCTTTTAAAAATATCAAGGAGAGCAGTTTGCCTCTGTGTTATACTGGTAATTTGCAGCAATATATGCCTATGTAAAGGAAGAACTAGTCTGCAAGTCGTATGTCACTTTGTGATGTCCAGATTGTGTTATGACTTGTCTACTAACCTGCTGATCCTACAGCACCTTCAGAACCCAGTGACCCAAATTGGCAAAAGTACTGAGGAAGCAACAGACACCATTACCTCTCAACTTTTTCTCAACTATCTCAGCTTTAGGGGCTTTTTTCACTGTGGCTGTCAAGCTTTACCTTAGTAGTCTCAGAAGAAACAAGGGTAGGGTCACTAAGCAAGTCCATTTCTAGCTTGCAAGAGCTAAAGTGATAATGCCTTCTGATCATGCACATGGTATTGTGCATTGCAGTATTCAAGTTTCTTCCACTGTGGAATTAAATTATTCCTTGTATTGTGTTGATGGGATTAGAGACTCAACACTCAGTTCACAAGAATGATACCGCTGTCTTAGGATATATTTAGATGATAAGCACTTGGATGCAGGAAATCTCACACTGTTCTATGGTTATATGAGTGTGATTCTTGTCTATCATGAGTTCTCATCACTGTGGTCACTAAATTTGTCAGAACTTGTATAGAACAAGTTGGACAATGAAACCTGGATCTGTCTTCGTTGAAATACGGATACACACACACACTTTATATACACACGTGTATCTATTCAGCTGTACTCCCAACTTAACTGTACCACAGAGTTTCTACTTACCTCTTCCTACTGCGTGAACGTATGGTGGTGCTGCTCCCCGTATCTGAAAGCAAAGTGCTTCAGGACAATCTGGGATTTTAATAATCCTGCAGATAAATCAAGGAGAAGAGAAAGCACAATTTTAAATTAGGCTGCCCGAATTCTGGGCAGTTCTTAACAGCATCTTTCCCCAGCATTCACAACTGGGTTTGGATGAGAGAAAGCATCCACAGTGTTTACGAATAAATAACAAATGAAGAAATATACTCCATCTTCAATCTCCAAGGCAGATGGGAGATTTTATTTGCTAATTAAAATTTGGCACTTCTTAATTTGTTACATCTTTAAGTGAATAACACTTGACAGAAACTTTCTAAGGCATTTATATTCACTTCCATTTCTAGGCAAACTTCAGTGCAGTTGTGCTGACCTATACCAGCAGAGGATTTTTTTCCATTAAAAAATTTAAAAAAAAAAAAGTAGACTGGACAAGACACTCTGAACTAGAATTCAGCAACAAATGTTCACTGAGACATTCACTTTCTATGGCACATTCTGGGATTACAGAATTTAACAATACACAAGACACTAACAGGGTCAACTCTCATTGTAAGAAACAATAACAGACTGAAAAACTGTAAGGACTGACATTGTTAGTCATCCAAAAATAAGCCAAGCTTTTATAGGTGGAAATTGTTTTCCCATGCACATATAATAGAGTGTGAGAAGCTCCACACCTGAGAATGACAATCTTTGTGATTCAGTTTCGTTTGTGCACAAGGAAACCAAAAGCTATCCGCAATATAAAGAGAACACATGCCAACCTCTCCTAGCAGCCCAAGGGTCATCACTAAAAACAAGCTGTGACTCTTGTACCTCATTTCTGTCATCTGTTTTCCTATTGAGTGGCTTCTGCAGGGCACAGTGTTTACAGAGGTTTCACTACAACTGCAGAAGTACTATTTAGTAACTGACATTTCTCAATAATCTTCTCTGTCTGCCCATCTTGGCACTTACTCTTTTGATTTGGTGGCTACCAGAAGCCTAAGTGGCCTTCGTGAGCAGAAGGACTGGGATAAGATGGTTTCCACTTCTGAAAACGGGCGTAGGAATACTAAATCCTCATTGATGGAATAGATTTTTCTTCCTGCTTGCAGGCCAGCCATCTGCAAAGGGAACAAACACCACACAGCACTTTGGGTCACTGGCAGCAACTCTGAAAGCTCAGGCTTCAAGGTTCAACTGTTCCCTACTTATGGACATTTCTAGGATTATTTTTGCATGGAATACTCTGTAAGTAGTGTTGGTTCATCAAGTCATTTGTCACTCCCCCTTCAAGTTTTCTTCATTTACAGAAAACAGAGAGATGTCACTAGTATCCTTAGAAATATGCCACTCTACAGATGTATCTTAGTTTGCAATGGATAAATCTTAGTACTTTTCTGCTACAATTTTTTCAGGTACTATTAAAAAGGAGACTATAAAAAAACAAGGGGTGGGGGGACACAACTGAAATCTAGGGGCCTATAATAGATGGGCTGTAATACTCAGTGAGATGCAGAAGTGTGACTTCCTACACCTTGGGCACAGGAGCCCTGGGCAGGTTTCAGCCATCAGCCTTGCAAAAGCAACCTATACCCAGTCACGTCAGTAAATGTTACCTGGTTTGAAGAGTTGATAAAAACCTGTCTCTGCTTTAACTGAAGTACTAGCTCTCCATTAGCCTAAAAAGCCACAAGATTTTAATTCCTAGGTTTTGCACCTAACTTCAGTTATTTGGCAATGGTCACACAGGGAGTCAGAGACAGATCCAATGACAAAACTGAGATCCCCTACTGTGCCCACTGGACAATAGCTTTAAATGTACCCCTTGATGATCTCTACCAGTTAAAATGTAACATAGCAATATTTGGACTAGGTGTTAGGTATCCAGGAACCATTAAAAAATTACTAAACCTTCCAGACTAGAATTACTTCATATAACTTCAAGGTTCAGCAGTTGGGTTTCCTTCTAAATGTGGCAAACCCTTTTCTATTCTGCCTGGAATCCACTGACAAGTTTCTTGACTTGAAACAGGAGGTCCACACAGCATTACTCTCTCTTTCCTCTGGCTCAGAGAGATGCAGATTTAGTTTTTTGCTGGAGCAGTATAATTAGATCAAGTTCAAAAGATGGGCTCGTGGTCACAGATTATCTTGAAAGATCAAGAAGAAGATTCCTTAGAAAATGGTGTGCTGCCGTTGTCCTAAAACGCAACAGATTTGCAGTCTATTCCCCAAGCTTCCAGCCAAAGAAAGGGCAGAAGGATTATCTGGCAGGCAATGGTTCACAGCACAGGTTTAGATTAATAAAATTTTTGGCCAACCTATGTTGATTTTGAGTACTAGATAAAGCATAGGATTGGTTTCTTTGGTGACCATAAACCAAATGACAATCAGGAATACTGAAATAATTTCATTCTAACACTAAACTTCAGTTCAAAATTCCTACCCATGTGACATTCTCAACTTACTAAAATCAGTCTGTCCACTTCAGCTGTTTCCACTAAGCAAGTTATCCAGGACTTAAACGTAGTCTAAAGGAGTAACCCACAAATTAACATGGACATTCAAAAATTCTGTAATGGTTGTCCTGGACTTTTAATTAGAAGCTCTGTCCTGTGTGCTGCCACAATTTACTGTGAAGCCCCAGACAAGTCATTTAGTCCTCTCTTATCTTCATCAGTTTATCCATGCCTTATTTTGGTAAATGGAAGATCAGACTGTGTTATCCACATAAGGATTCTCTATGGATAAATGGGTGATTAAGAAATACTCAGATCCTATGACATTTGGGCCATCTACACGCTTCAAAGAAACAACACAAATATATTCTGTAGAATTAAAAAATACCATGGAGAGAAATGACTGCATGCTTTTTAAGGAAAAAATACATATCTAAAAATGCAGCTTCACTCAAATAAACCTGTTTCCCACTGAACACCTTTGCTATCCCAAAAGAGTGTTACTTTCCCTCCCTCCTTAAATTAAAGTTGCTGAGGAACCTGAGGTAAGCTATCATCACACAGATACTGCTCTCATCCTATCACTTATCAATAATATTCATCCTATCACTTATCAATAATATTCAAGTCACCCAGTAATGCCAAACACTTATCAATTTACAGAAACAGCTTATTACCAGGAATTGTAGAAGACAGCCATCTTCTATTAGCTGCCTTTAAAAGGAAACAGATTTCAAAAGGATGGTTTGTTACTTTTCAAAGTAGTGAAACATTCTTAGATACCAAAATATGAATGTGAGGTCCTACCTCGGCAGAAGACCCTCGTCGAACTGACCTCACCACAATTGCTTTGTTCTTTTCTTCTATGTCAAATCCATAGTCATCCTCTTCTGGTAAAATCTTAAACAGAGCACAAATGTTACACATATTTATGGTTCATAAATATGGAGTTCACAGAAAAGGTGAAGACTGGAGCAAGCCACAACTGATCTAGACTTCTGTATCTTAGAATGGAAAGGGACTACCAGATCATTTGGTCTGATCTACATAACATGAGCCATAAAATTTACCCTAGTTATTTCTGCACTGAGTCCTTAATATATACTAAAGCAGATTTTCCAGAGTTAACTCAGGTATGATCTGCAGTCTTTAAGAAGTAAAGAATCTATTCCCACCCCTGAGAGTTTGTTCTAATGGTTAATCAACTCTTCTATTAGAAACTGCATTTGGTTTTAATGCCTAGCTCTTCATCCTTCAATAGATCTTTCACTTTTAGATTACAGAATTCATCATTATTCAGTATTTTCCATTGGTGAATGTACTACAGATTGAGCAGAATCATTTATTTATTTTTTAGAATACATCCCACATACCTGATAATGACTGATCTGAGTGCTTCTCAGCTATCAGTTTCAGACAAATTGCAGATCTTGGGCCTACCTGAGATCTAACTACACACTACATAATTCTACATCATAATGGCAGTCTGACGGCTAAAATTCTATCTGACCAGTGAGACAAAAATTTCTGATTTCTGTAAGTCCTTCCTCTAGAGACAGGCACACAAGCTTTGTGTAAGGGAAAAAACACAAACTCCATACCCTGTGCTCAGTTTGTACTTTGTGTGGTAGACAGAAGCCTTCGTAATTCGCACTCCTGAATTTCTGCTTCCTCTTATTTGCACTGAAGTCATACAGATCCACCTTATACATATCCTTTAAAATCATATCAATCATGACAAATGTACATTTCACTCATCCTTTTCTAATGGTTTATTAACAATGAGTAAAAAGCTTAACAACTCACTCCCCATTATAGAAAAATAAACCAAGCCTAGCCAATGGTAAATGGATGAGTGGAAAATCTAACTGATAGACATCTTGCATTTGAACAAATATTATGTATTTAAGAACCATCTGATAAAACAGAACTGATTTAAGAGGAAAAATAAAGCTATTCATAATCTAGCTGGGGGAAAAAATTACTCAGAATTGTTTCCTCGCTTCTGATGATTTCTGCACTGTTTTAATATACTGTCCTCCCTTTTCCTTTGAAGTAAATTCCATCAGATTATAAATTTTGTCCTTTTACATGTAACTACCTTGGGAAAAAAAAAAATAAAGAACTAGAATAATTCTGTCCTGTAGGAGCCATACAGTCAAGTTAAAATAATGCATGGCATAATATAAGGGGAAAAGTCCTTATCAGGTGATGTTCACATTAGAGGATGCACAGGAAAGTAAAAAGACTGGAAGGTAAGTTTCCCATTTTTGGCTATTTTTAAGTATTTTCAGAAGCAATGCTAGTAGTGCTTGTTCAACAAAGGACCTTAGAAAATCAGGTAAATTGCTGGTTAGATTTTTAATGTTGCAAGTGGAATGAGTTTCAGCCCAACACAGCACGTACTTTTATCACTTCATATTTGGGATTCAATGGAAAATTTCTAGGCTACCTCTCCCCGCCAATTCTCACTTTACATTTGAAGGGACTGTTCAGTTTCTTTTCTTGAATTTTGAAAGCATATGTGAAATACACATTAAACAACTTGAAGGCTTTGATTTGTCCAACTTCAGCAGCCAGCAAGCTATATAACCTTACCTACCTCTTGGGGTGAAGCCATCAGTACTGTGCAAGAAGATCTTTTACTTGTTATTATTTTTAATAACCTACCTCTCTCTGATCATTGGTATTGCAAGTATGTATTGTTTGAAAGCAAAGAACTAAAACACTTTTAAGAAACCCCACATGCATCAACATTCGGAACTTCCTGTGCTGGAGACACCCCTGATGAAAAGGCAGACTATGGATAATATTCCATTTGCAGTACTTGGAGAAGGCAATGATTCATTCTTTATTATAAAGTAGGAACACTCTGCCATTCCACAGCTGAACCCCATTCATCCCTAGGGAGTCCAAAGCTATTAACTAAATCGCCACCTGCAAGGACTATTTCTATGCCCCTGAAGCCCAATCAGTTTTTGGAATGTAAGGCAGCAGCTGTTTAGTCTTGAGAGACAATCACATTAACAAATGAGACCATTTGAAAAACAAGCATGTTTAATCAAAAACAGAGGGCAAATGTACTCAGAACACATTCAAAGAAAATTTTGGTATGGGCAAGGGGAATGGGATCTGCAGAGATGAAAGGTGTGCCAAGAATGGCCTATTACACCAGTCTCACACAGCAGCAGGAACTGTCATCCTGAACTCTTGGGGACATCAACACCAGAAGAGGCAGCACAGCAGATCAACCACCATTCCCTGAACCTGGGTCCAGGATGCACATTCTTCTCTCACATACTTCCCTACAGCTCTCCAGCAAAACCCTTCTCTGTTGGAAACACCTGAACAGCCTGACTTGGTATCAGACAATGTCAAGTCCAAACACTTCAGAAAACGAAGGAGGTTTCTGAGGCCCTCAGCAGCATTTAAAGACAGTTTCTTTCCTGCCACCTCATCTCCCAGGTTGTTCCAGTCTCCACAGCTTTTCACAAGCCCACAGCTTTGGGGCACAAAACAAGATTTGAAAAGACAAAATTGCTTTCCAATGAGTAGCTTCAGAATCTAAGCACCCCTACTGTTACCTTTAAAAGTATGTTTTGCAACATTAGCAAAAGAGGTTAAATATATACAGTATGACTCCAAGTTTCTTCTCGTTTGTGAGCTTTGAAATTGAGCACTGAACTCAAACTATTCCTTCTGAACCATTAAAGACTTAGAGCCTAAAGGGCATTTTTCACTTCAGAGTTCACTGTTAGTACCCAAAACCACTCGAAGCCCTTATGTGGCTGCATACACCTGGATGATGAATGCCTCGTCACTGACTTTCCAGCCTGTCCCCTGGATCAGAAATCCCTAGGGGATGAGCTCTTAGTGGCTTTCCTCCCAGAGGTGTTTGAAATCCATGAGTTTAATTCTCTAGCTACAACAGACTGTGGTACACCAGTATAATGAAGAACAAAGGGAAAGTTCTTCTTTGCTCTCTCTGCTGAAATTTTGCAGAGTTGGGCAACTACTGCCACACTTTACAGAGAATAAGAAACATGGGATATCCTGGATGAATGTAGAAGTTATTACAGGTCTGGGAAGTTGATGATCTTTAGAATTCCAGTCTAGATCTCCAAGTCAGCACAAGAGTTTTGATACTGCTACATAGAATGTACGCAGGCATCATCTTCAGAAATCATTGAGAATGCTTCTCTTTTGAATCTTCTGGGACTCCATCATCACATGTGCAATTAAACCTCTCACACAACTTTGATCATGGCCAATCTCTACAGGAAACTCTCCTTTGTCTGATACTCAGATCTAAGCAACCAGGTCTGATTTGTGATGTGGTCAGTTTGGGCTAACAGGTAGAGGTGCTAATCACAAGTTCACAGCACACTGCAGTAACCAAATCACAATGCTTGGAGTCAGGCCAAAATCCAGATTTTCTTCAACTATGCAAAGAATGTTGTATATTTTTTCAGTTTGTCGAGATTTATGTCCTTCAATGAGAAATAATTGTGCAAATAAATAAATACTAGCTTTTGTTTGAATTGTGTTTTTCCAGACTGAAAGCACTTTGTTCCTTGGCATTTTTAACAAGTATTTGCCAAGGTTTCTGTTGTTTTCTGTTTTCAAAGGCAAACTCTCCTGTGATAGAGCAAACTTTGATGAAGGGGGTGGGGAAACCTATCCACTAAACAGCTAGGATTTCACAGCAGTAGGAAAGCATATTTCAAAAGCCAGTGCTGAGGAAATTCCAATAAACCTCCTATGGTGGGATCAGAGGATGGGAAGGATTAATGCCCTATCATTAGCACAGAGGCAAGCAGTGATGTTCCACAGACAGCAAAGCCTCAGGATTACAGCTGCTCATAACTGCTAAACACAGCATAAAGCAGAAGTCAGGCACAATTTTTTTGTGGATAAGTGTAATGAATTTACTGTACTGCTTTTGCGGGATCTTCACAAGTCCCTTCACTCGAGGGACTGTTAATTTATGCATGCAAGTGAAAGCAACTCATGACTTAAGCATGACTACTACACATTTGACAGAAATCTGTGTCCTCTAAGTAGGAGATTTTTTTCCTCAGCATGTGCTCTTCATTTGTTTTCTGTTTGAGATGGGACTGCATTTTGACAGAGGGTGACTGATGCACTTCAGAACTACAAAAACAGCATTCACATGGCTTAGAGAATGATGCCCTGAAATATCTGTGTTCTAATCAGTCTTTTAACTTGAAGCTGAATTTACCTCACATATTTACCTCACGTGTTTGAACCATGTTTGAATTTAAACTGTGTTTAAACTTGATGGCAGATCTCTTCCAAGAGAGTAGAGCCCATTACTTTTTCCTCAGTTAACACTGTTGTGTCTGCTAAAACATCTCCAGCTCCCAGCTCACTTCCAGACTCTTGCAAGGGCTTCTTGGGAATAGAAAGGGCTTGAGCTGTGCACTGGAAACAGGCAGGAACTTCCATGCATTTGCACCTGTGTGAAATGTACATCTAAAGCTCCCAGTACAGCAGGATGGTCATGTGCTCCAGAAAGGGGCCTGCAATGCAAGGATTTCCCTTGGTCCTACAGTAAGTTATGCAGTCTGCCTAACTAAAAAGTCAGAGCTACAGAAGCTGGAGATATACAGCAAAGCAGATCAAGAATTAGTAGCATTTATGCAGTGAAGAAAAGTCTAGCTAGAGGTGCAATTGCCCATTTTAATTCTTGTCTCTCATAATTTTCCTTCTTATTCTCCTCTACTATAAAACAATACCATTTTTGCAGAAACATCAAGGTTTACATTAATATATTTCTTACCAGAAGATTCTTTCCCAGGATGTTTTCCATGAGCTTGAAGTCATTACGTAATTGTTTGCTCTTCGAACTGGTGCCCTCCATCTCCTCATCAGCATAAAAGCGGAAATATAAGGATTCATCCTTAAATTCACTTTTCTCCAGGACTGGAAATGATATATATGAAATACATACATGCATTTACATGGAGAAAGAAAGAGAGAAACAGAGAAGAAAGTCAAAGGAAATTCTAAATATTTCCCCAATCTTTACAGGACACAGACCAGATGCATCTCTATCAGTCAGTTCCTCAGCTCAGTATTTTTAAGCTAATTCTGTATTTTAGGACAATGGTTTTCTTCACAGTGCATAGTAGCTCATGACATGATGTGACCTCCCTGGCATGCAGAATGTATATAAAATGCAAAAGATTCTCTTGGAGGGAAGATGCTACTCAAAACCCCATGCTCCTTTCCCTCATCGAAATGAATATGGTAAAACTGTAAAAGGAGCAAAGAGGGGTAAAGGGGCTGTTTAAAAGCATATAAGGTGTCCACACAGACTAAGGCTCTTCAACCTTAAAAAAAATTGAGAAGGAAATGAGATCTATAAAATTCTGGAAGGCATGAAAAAGTTCTGTACCAGTTTTTCCAAACAGAGACCCGGGGGCTTCAATAAAAGCAGCAAGTGAGGAGCAACTCCTTCATTCAACATGTACTTATGCAAAGGTCTTCCTTGGCAAAGGATGCAATAAATCCCAAAAGTTTGCATGGGCTCAGAACAGACCAAATTCTTTAAAACAGACCCCAACGATTCTTACATTATTATTAACTACTATGCAAATTCTCCATTAGTTATTTACAATAATCTGCTCTCAAAAACACTATTCAAAATACAGTGACTAAATGTTATCTATGACTAAAACTGAATGTTTCATTTGACAAGCTATGTTTACTCTTGGGACTTGTATGTTCTATTTGATACTGATACAGATGTGATTTGTTTACTTCCCCTGTTTGAGGATGGATGATGTCTAATTTGGCAATCTGGCACCTCAGATTTGGACGCCTCAGCACTAAGAATTGTGTTTGTCCAAGAGGCAAGAACTAGGCAATTTTATTTATCATCTGATATTTTTGGTGGTATTTCAGGACAGTATTTGGCTTGTGCATTGCTCAGATGGCTCTGGAAGAGATGCAGTGAAAAAACGTGCTCCTTCTACCTTGTGTAATCCCTTCAGTGCTTCCCATAACTATCAGCAAGGGGCTTCCCTTGGGAAGGCACCAGGCTTAGACATATATTAGCTTGAGGACTGTATTTGAGAAGGACCTGCAGGAATGCCTGCAAATCGTGCACACAGCATGAATGGCACAGCCTAAAAAAGCTGATCTGACTGAAGTCAGAGCTCATTTAACTGACTGAGGGAAGCAATATTGATGTATTACCATGATGCATGAAGCCGTTATTGCAGAGTCCCACACCCAGTGCGACAGCTTCCTCCCGAGTCTGACAGTCTCCCTAGAAACAGGAGAATAATGTTACACCTCAGATGATTTTCTATGCTAAATTATTCCCCCCTCCCCAGCACATAGCTTGTGGCTCTGAAATTAGCAGGATGATCTGTGTAGGGAACAATAGCAAGCCATTAAAACAGGTATCCCATTGCCCAAACACTATTCATTCCTACAGACAGCATCTCTCCCTCCTACAGGAATCAGGGGAACAAGGACCAGGATTGGGGAAAGATACCATGTTATCTCAGTGTAAAGACATTTTATTTGAAATCATAGTGTTGGACTTTAGGACCCATTAGCCACAGACAATAACACTCTTTCTTAGAAGCTGAGAGATCCCATCCATATTCAGCTCAAGGGAAAAAAACCTGAGTAAAGCTAAGGTATGTGAACTCCAAAGGTCAGACAGGTTAAAACTGCAGTAGGAGTTTGCTTACACAGCAGATTACAAAGGCTTCCGTTTCTCACTACCTGAAGCCCTGAGTGTAGTCATTCAAAATAGGTACCAAAGGTGACTTGCGAATTTACAGATTTCCCTGACACAGCAGCCTTAAGCTTTACATCTACAGCTCAGCTAAATACAAGAAATGCCTGGTTTTCTCTATGTATCTGCTCATTTGCAGTCACAAGTGAAGACTTTACAAATGTGGTCACACTTTTTAGGCAGACAAGTAAGTTTTAAATAGTGCTGGTAAAAATCAGAAGGCACTACTGGTCTCACGAAGGTTGTTAATACCGGTTCCTTGATGTGAGATGAGCTGCTACCCTGTCCCAAAGAGAAACAGGAGAACCTGACGCCGACCATCTCAGTGAGAGCAATTGCTAAACTCATTCCAGCAGGGAGGGCACCTGCTGCTGTGGCAACAGAATCAATTTCAGTGTATGGCTTTCAGTCCTATTTAATTAGAAGCTGTATCCTACACAAGTATTACACCTTTTCTCCCCTCCATCCGGAGAACTAGATACCCGAAAGCTCTCACAGCAGCTGCAGGGTAGTGTACTGACTTTGTTTTAAGCAACCAGGCACCTTCTGATCTTGTCAGCAGAACATCAGTTCTACTTCAAATCCGGCTAAGGAGAGCAGCAGTTATTTGCCAAGCAAATGCTGGCAAAGCCCATCACTGAGGTGTATCAGCATTATTTAAATACAGGATAAAACAGGATCAGCTCCGGCCAATCCACAGCACTACTGGCTTCTGTTAAAGAGCCTGAGACCAGAAAAGGCACATTTACAAATTAAGAACTAAACACTGTTGTCTTGGTAGAAAAGGGATCAAGGCAGTTCTGAGAGAATTGCATGACTATGTAATCACACAAGGAAAGCCAAGAAAATAGCTTTAATAAACCAGAAGTTTAACTTTTAGTATAAACAAATTTCAAGTCTTCACAAGTCTTCCCTCATTTTCAACATCCTGTGATGAGACAATGCTCAACGCTCACGTTGTGTTATTTTATGGGATAAATGGGTAGTTTATTTTACAGAGGCTGGGATTTAAAAATCCAATTTATTCTTTCAGTTGTAAATAAACTGGAGAAGAAAAGCCTTCTAATGTTACCAGCTTAAACCTTTAGCAATCTGTATTTGTTCTAGGCAACAAAATCTTTGCAAAGGAAGGGTTTAAAGCAGCTTGGCTACTCCTGATGACGTTACCTTGGCCTCAAAACATTTCCCTAGGAAAATAGCATTCTCCATTTAGAAAATACAGCTTTAATTCTTTCAGCTCACTAAGGTAGATATTTTCCCAAATACAATAAAAGCAGTAACAAAAAATCTTCAGAAAATAGAGCCATTTAGAATCATCAATCTTGACAAAATGTGTCTCAACCTTTTCATACAGAAACTAGATGTGAAACTAGATACACTACTTTTGACAAGGTAATTTAGGTTTACTCAATACAATCTCTCCATTTGAGTCATCAGAATTACAGAAACAGTTTATAGTCAGTACCACAGTGAAGAAGCATGTCCAGAGCACATTACTATTACTCTTATTACTACTGCCACCATTACAATTATTATCATTGCTGACTAGTTTTGGTAATGATGTGATGCCTAAAGCCCTAATCATGGTGGCCAGTTGCTTTGGGTTGTGTAAACCCAGCAATTAAGATGGTCTCAGACCAAGACTGTTTACAGCTCCCTTGAAGGAGGAAATAAAGCAGATGCACACAGGTAAGAACAGCAACCAAACCCCTTCTAAATTTTCTGTTATATACTGAAAAAGGAAAGGTTTAGGATTATGGAGTGCTCCTTAGCAAAGACAGTATCTTAAATTTTTCTTACCTGTGCAATAAGCCAGTCCACTAGTTTACTTGCAGGGATTACTGATTTGTAGGTCTTTAGGTGGTAGTCACGGTCTCTAATTAAAAAAGAGAATTCAGGGAAAATCAGGACAAAAAGGTATATACATTTCTTTCACAGTCTAAACCTATATATACTATTGGGACCTACTAATAAGAAGCAGACATCTTTTCTCTCTAGAAAAGTTTTAGACTTTTCTAACAACTTGAATTAGGAAGATACTTCAGATCAACACAAAGCAGTGTTAAAATTTCTCTAGATCTTCTTTCGAGCCATCTTCAGGGAGCTCACATTCTTGCCAGAGGCCCCAGAAGATTCTTTTCACAGATGTCCTGAGCTGCTGCTGTAACTCAGGTTAGAATACTGCCACCAGCAGTTCCACTAAAAATAACACTGTTCTGGCTGGAAATCATCTAGTTTCCATCCAAAATCCATTCATGTCCAGCTTACATCTTTTGGCTCAGTACCATCTATAAGCTTCAATAATTCTCCTATAGTGTTTGCCTATTAATGTATTCATAGATAGGGACTCTACACATTCCCTCTGTGCCTCCTTTTTGTGAGGCTCATGGAATTAGGCAGCTTTTAGTCAGTTTTGTCAAGCGAGATTTTCCTGATTCTCCGCACTTGTTCAGATTTTATTTCCTTTAGTAAAATATCACATAGTAGCCAGACACAAATAGAGTACACAGTATCCTTTTATGGAATTAGGTAATTTCAGTCATTGTAAATAAGAAGAGTTGTGTTTAGTTCTTGTAACACAACTGGCACCAGCTGACACCCAGCTCACACCCAGCAGACAGCAGCGTTGTTCCTGAAAGAAGGAAAAGGAACCCTCTTGTAACTTGATGCTTTTTGCAGTTTTCTTCCATTTCTCTTCTCAAAGCCATGGAGATAATTGATGGTTTTAGCCTTTCGTGAAATATTTCTAAAGAATTTTGATACAAATGTAAGAGGATTGTGGGGCTCAGGACATTGGGCTCTAACACCTTTCACCTCCAAGGTCACTGGATTTAATCCAGCTCGGAAGAGCATAAAAGCCATTTTAAAGCTGTTTACTGGCCCATGTGAAATAAGTTTCATGGTCTTGATCCAGCTCCTAGTTCCACATCACAAAAACCATTACCACAATTAATTTGCATTAATTGGCTCCCTCTCATTGAGAGTCTCAGTAGAGAGGCCAAATGCTGAACAGGCTATGAAGAATTAATTCCTCTCTCACCCTTGGGGGTGGTCCTTGTATTTGAAGCTTGAGCTCCACTGGCATGACTGTGGAAGGAAGCACAGCCACTGGGACTGTTTCACAGTCCGGATGTAGCCATGAGGCAGGTCAAGACAAGACTTTATTCTTCAGTTCTGTCAAATCAGCCTCTTTCATTAGCACCACACTGTCTGATACTGCCTTTTCCCTAAAAATCTAATAGTCAAACACCATCTAAAACCCATCCTACCCAACCCCGTTCCTCTTACTAATCATCTACAGATACAGATATGTTGTGACTGGCTGTTGTAAATAAATGCAGCAGAAATGTCTGTGTGTTTGCAGAATGCAGGGTGTGAGAAATTAGAAAGAGAAGTGGGACTTTCAGAGCTTGGAAGAAAACCCAACAAAACATGACAGCATTTCCAGAAATATGTGTCCTCAGAACAAAAGCTTTCCTCATAGTGCTTACACACAGTTTTCAACTTGTCTTCCAGTAATGTGCTAAACCCAGCACAAAGCTGTAGGAGTTTTCTGGGCAGTTTTTCCCTCTCACACTCTTATCTTGGGAAAATGTGCCTTTGAAATGTCAGCACAATAAAGGAAAACATTAAAATATTGAGCGCTAATGTGTAGGGGGTTCCAGATGAGAAGCAACTCCCAAAACTTTCCTACAGATGCTGACAGTTTTGAATAAGCTGCCATCAGTTTTGGTCCAAGACCCAGTCTTCCCCTGCTTGCAGGTCAGTGCTGGTCAGGATCAATATTAGTTCACTCTCTTTTCTTCCCATTTCAATCTACCCTGAACAGGAGCAGAACATGAATCATAGAACATTATCCAGAACCATGAACCTCAGGTGAATAGTCAAATATAGAGGTGGGAACCATTGAAATTTTGGCAGAACCTTGCTGCCTCACAGAAACTAGAGGAATAGAATATTCTTCACAGGGCCCAGCCCAGTGATGCGCTGACATATTGTCCATCACACACAGAAGTGGAAACAAGTTCTCCCACCTCACAGCTTCCCAGAAGTACATCAGAGACATACTCAGAATTTTCAAAATGTTTTACTTTTTATACTTCAACCCCCAAAGTAGCATGATTTGTTTCCAGTGGCATATATCATCCTGCCCTCAAAGTATAAGGGTGTCAGATTTTACTTGATGAAAAATATAAAGGCAAAGACTACATGGAAACGCCAAGGTTTCCAGGGAAAAAAAATAAGTAAAATTGTATCTCAAGGTTGTCAACAAAATAATTTTGAACTTATGATTCCTCCAGATCCCTGTGGCACATGTACCTGCTACTCCAACCAGCTTTGCCAATTTTCTAGAAGCAAGGTGGCACCAGAAAAGCCAGCATGAGTGAAGGGATCAGCAGTCCTAAGATGTCAGATAAAGCAGTGATCCACAAAGCAATGGGCTTTGCACAACTAACTTGGGAAAAGCTAGCTCCCTTGGGCTAACGTTAGGCTTGTCAGAGGCAAAAAGTCATGGCAAGAAGACATAAAACAATGACAGCCTGAGAGATTAACTTTTCTAACGTGGCTATAAAATTAAGAATGAGTAAGAAAGAGAATAGCAGGAAGAAGAGCCTAAACATACTGATAATTAAGTCCATTCAGAAGGATCCTGAAACTTCTGAGAGTCTGATACTTTTCATTGATTATACACAGTTTGGATTCATGACGTCACTAGCAAAGATTAATCCTGATATGAGAAGATTCTCCAGCTGGGAAGCTATTATAAAAATAGCACATTGACAAAACACTACAACACCACAGGATGGGCCTGTGGGAGTTATTTTGTCCGTGTTGATTCCCTAAAGCATTAGAGTAGATCCACTTCAGTTTGTGGGTACCCTGAGGTCAGGGACATTTTTTGAACTCCACTTACCATCATTTCTACTCTGCATGTGAATTGCTATCTTCAGGGGTGAAATGTGTATGTGCAAATACACACATGCATCTACAGAACCATTTTGTCTACCACTGGCAGCACTGTGCTTTCCTGCTCTCTCTGTACCTTTTGGGCTAGGTGAAATCTGTGCCACTGTAGAACAGTTATTCTGGGAAAACACCCCAGAGCTCTCATTATGCAAATTCATGACTGATGAACTCTAACTATCATTGCAGCTCCTTTTAGCACAACAGTGGCATCTCTCAGTGAAAATTCTATTTTACAACTCATGGACAAGAGCTCAGTTTTGTTGAATTTGGGAGTCCAGCCATCTTCAGTAGAGATTTTTCCTTCCTCATCAGTTTTTTATTTTTTAAAAAATTAAGTTCTCCTAAGTGAAAATGTCTGATTTTCCACCATAAATACCTGAACAGAACACCTACACGGGTCAGGGTGGTTTCCATTATGGGCCAGAAATGTTCATCTGATGTCAGTAAGGTAACAAAACCTGAAAATCATCTCCTGGGATCTGGGAAGAGAGTTACCTAGCACTTGCAGACTATCTCAATTCTTCAGCAGTTATTTATGCAGAACCAAGTTTGTAAGATTCCACACAAAACTTTCAGGGTTTCTTCAAATTACAGCTTCAGCTTTTATTCTGCTTCAGACTGGCTTTTGTTTAGGGTGCTCTGAATGACAGAATCCTAGCGCCACATTGGAATCTGTTTACATCACTTCAGCATCTGTTGACATTTTCTAAAACACAAATAATACAGCAGCTACAATCACACCACACGATCTGCCTTGAATCAGTCACTAACCATACCCAGCTGCTCACTCTGCCTGAATCCCCAGTTCCAACATCCTCCAGCAGCAGCAGTGCTACTACACAGCTAAGCTGTGAAGATGCAAGGGCAGTAAAAGAGCCAAGAAAATTCAGAAAATTACTGTTTGTAATAGGAAACAAGAAAGATTTAAATAGTAATGTCATCCTTCTAACAAAGCCAGATAATAAATAGAAGGGGACCATGAAGGGGAACTTACTTTACCACTGGAGTATACAGGCAGTGCAGTCGGCAGTACAGCCTCACCCCCTGAAGAAGGCAAGATGCACAGTGTTAGCAGCTTTTTCCTTTTCAAAGAAACACTGACTAGCTAATGCTAGCAAAACCTGGACACTGATGTCTCTACTCAGCTGGAATTACCTATTGATTAATATTGATACTCAAAACAGTTCCCTTATCCTCTCTGTCAAACATTCTTTCTTCTTTCCTGGCTTCCAACAGCCAAAAATCTGTTTTTATCTCTAGTCACCTCCATTCCAACACTTTCTCCATTAATCCTTCCTCATGATTATCCCATTAACCAACGTCCATAAGAAAAAATCAAATTTATTAAAAGGTATGTGGACAAATATGGGATCAACAGAACTCATTTGACAGACAATTATTAGGAACGGTTAAATACTGATTTCTTCTATCCCCCTGAACCATCATGCCCAGATTTGCAGCAGACATGTTATCACCTACTGTTTTAAGACCTTTTGTTACGCTATTAGGATTGCAATCAGCAGTCTTGGGTGGAGTCACAACTGTACTGTTATTCGTTGCTAAATTCTGCTTCCTCTCCCTAAAGTGAGTATCTCCTATGGCATTAGGATGGACAGCTTAATACAACACAGATCAACAGCACTGGCAATTTCCTATACAACAGGTCAATGACATTCAGAGGGAGAGCAAACTTCTTGATGCAAATCACAAAGTTCCAACTAAGAATGATAATACAAACCTTGGACACAATGTCTTCCAATTCACTTCTTGGCTTGTATGTTCCATCATCATAGCGAAATCTGTACATCACCTGTTCATTCTTAAACTGGTGCTTATCTGAAACTAAAACATCAGCATGATAATTAAAATTAGTCTTTTGTCCCCACCATATTCTTTATAAGCCAGTTGGTAAAAATTGAATTTTTCAAATTTTACATCAGATTCAGTTTATGTAAGGCTTTGGAAACAGTCCTAGTGAAGGGAATTGGGAACATCTGACCTTTCTCAATGAGTTTTGAACAACAAATTCCTACAATAGTTATCACAGCACTTACAGCCATTTTTGTAGTTGCCCAAAACTCTGCAACTCCAAAAGCAGAAGCATGCTGGTGGCAGGAACTACAGCTGTCAGAGGTATTCTTCTATCATGGTTCTTAGAGTTACCAATGAGTTCCTTCTAAAAATTAGACTACTTTTTTTCACCCAGAAAAGCCATTCCACAGTGGGGCAGTTAAAATCTTACTGAGTAATATATATACTGATGGGCTTTAAAGGCAAGGACACAAAAGATGTTTCAGCGTGATCAGGAGCCATTTCAAAAGAAGCATTGGCCAAAATCAGAAAAGAGTTAAAAAGCATACCCAGTTTCAGATTTATCTAATGCACCACACTGGAAGATGGTTGAAGTCTATATCCAATTACACGTAGGCTTATCCTGTCTTTATTCTAAAGCAAACAAGGCAAACTATTTCCACAGAAGGTGGCAGTGGAATCTCAGCCTGAAGATGGCAATTTAGTAACTAGTCGAAGTTATTTGTTTCACTGAGTAGTAAATAAGTGGCAATCTAAAGTATAAAAGTGCCAAGAACTGAGGAAATTAAAACTAAGTAATAGAGTATCTTTCAGATTTTACAGTATGTAGTAGAGAAATGCCATTGTTCCCACCTTAATTTAATGGAAGCCAGTTCCAACAATACAGGGAAGAAGGTGGAAATCTGGAGAAGAACAGGTAAGGTAGGGTAGCTTAGTCACTGCAATCTTCCCTGCCTTTGCAACATCCCAAAACCATGACTGGATCTCAGTGCCGGAGCACTCCTGAATAATTTGGATGCAGCATTTGATGAACTGAGAGAAAATATGGATTTACACTATTTAAGATGCATCTTAACCTAAGTCTGATTAACCTGAGAAAACTGGCTCCTCTGGATGACTGAAGACAATCCCCAGGATTAGCAGACTCCAAAGTACCAGGACACAGTCTGAGATTTAGTCTGCCCAGTGGGTGGGATAATTGTTCAGAGGGCAGAGACCAGAAATTCTTAAGAGCTTCCCTCATTACATAGGACATCCTGGTCTATAATTAAGATTCCTCCTTTTTGATTCTATTTTCCTTTAGTTTCACAGGATCAAAAAAAATTTGCAGGATTCAATGTGTCCCCTTTTGTCTACAGTTGAATCTCTAAACTGTGCAAGCTATTGACTTCAAGTGTCTGCAGGCTCTGGATTTATGAATTTCTAAATCAAATTGATTCTGTATTTCTAAATCCAATTGAGAATCGAGTTAGCAGAAAGTGTCTTCTGTGGCTGGCACACAGATCAGGTTCTGATCACTTCTGTGCCTGGTGACAGGTACCAGAACTACCCCATCAGCAGTCCCAGATAAAATACCCAGAACTAAAGAAGACAAGGAGGAAATTGCGGCATAAAACACACAGTGCTCAGCATTTAGCAATCTTCTATGGCTCTGCTTCTCAGGCAGGCTGACAGATCAATGACGTTATGCCAAGTGAAAACGAAACATAAAAGATAACTGCCTAATGTAGAATGGGGTTAAGGGCCTTGTTATGGTGCTTATACATTCTTGCTACATTATGAGACACATAATATGATATTTTCATGCCTAATCAAAATCTCAAGAGGTATTTCCCAAGTAAATGTAGCATTACAAATACCTTCCAGTGTTTAACAGTAACTTTCACTGAAGACATGAACATCAGGAACTCTAAGGTCACACTAAAACCAAACCAGATGCATCTTACAAAGGGCATTCAAATAAGGAGAGCAGCAGATGTAACAGCACAACTTTTGAAGTGTAAATTTGCGTTAAGAGAAAAAAGAATACTGATGGAAGTGTCAAAGTATGAACTTATGGCAAAGTAAACCATCACTATGAAATAACAAGTGTCAGGAGAGCTTTCTGTACCAGCAGTGCATGTGTGCACATTCAGAATGTAGGCCAGTGAGTGAGTGCTGAAGAGCATTCCTCATTTAAAGAGGGATCCCTCCACACTGGAGCCAGAGTGCTTCGGTTCTCCAAAACCAAGTACTCGAAAGTGTTTGGTGCTTTTGAGCTCATGTTCAAAACTCTTCAAAGTCTAAATGTGCCTGAAAGTACATCTTGGCATGTGGGGATGGAAGTTTATGGGCATGAAGGACTATGGGACTGCTTATAATAGATTTCTCCATGTACTAATTAAAATAAGCTAACATACATCATTTCTTTACAGTGTTACTGTCACCTGAAAGACAAGTTTGTGGTGCTGAGTAACCAAGAGATTAAAGCAGGACTAGCCTAATTAAATGGCTCCCTTATTTCGACTGATTTCAAAGAGACTGTACGAAAATGTAGACCAGTGGTGACTTAAGATGCATCTACAGTATTCCTTTGATGTGCATTTTACAGCTAAACTCACCTGAATGCTGAAATTGGGATATTTGCTGTTTAGAGTAGGACTGTGTTGCTCTGTCTGCATAACGCAATATGGAAACAGTAGGAAACAGCAGGAGAAATCTGAATTTAAACAATGTAATCTGGAAAAAGACCTTTTAGTAGAAATGCAGGTAGCACAGAAAAGTTTCAAACAAGTACACTTCAGTCATGCAGCACTTTTGTATGCGCTGTCCTACGCTTCTAGAACAGCCTTCATCACAACACTTCAAGGTCATCAGCTGGGTGAGATGAAGAAAGATGGTCCCTCACTATTTTGAAGAGAGACATTCTTGCCAAATGAGCTGGGAACACAACAAACCCTCCATAATCTCTTTCCTTTGCGACAAGCAGAGCCATTTGAATGGCCCATCACCTGCGCCCCAGTCTAAAAGAGCACTGCTCCTCTCTCCTCTGGATTGCTGATGGCTCATGTGCAAAGCTGTATTTATGGACTGCAACACATTTTCAAATACACATAGTACAAAGGAATATACACCTGATATAGTCCCCAGCTAAGACATTGCAAAGAAATGAAGCAACTGCAGACATAAACACTTTCTGGATACCAAACAAGTCCTGTTTTCATGGCATAAAACTGCCCACTCATTGATCCCAAAAATCACTAAACATTTTGAGGATTTGATGGGTATGGCAGCAGAAAATATTTGAACATCATGTGAACAGCTGCAGTAAGTCTTCCACTCTCATTTCTAGGGCACTGCAGAAATCTGGTATCTTTTTATGGCATGGCACACTCACCATGATGAATGATTCCATTTTCCAATAGTGCCTGTCCCAGGTTGACCCCTTCCTCTGGTCTGCTTATCTCTCCAATCTCAGTGAGCCAGGATACAAACTCGCTGCAAAGGAGAGCAGAACACACACAATTAGCTCTGAGTGGCAGCAGGCACTTGCCTCTACGAGTCATCAGCCAGCCACAGGAGACTCTCTTGAAGCAAGTGTGAAAACTGTTGTAAGCAATGGTACCTCTACCCAGTGGCTTGATTTCCTACATTCCAGGAGGAAATGCTCTGCAGAAGATCCAGGCTCTTCCCATCATTCCCCTTAGCTCATAGACAATGTGCACACAAAAGGAAAGAAGACCTGGCTGCATCTATAAGGATGGTGCAAATCCTTATCTTATGGAACAATCCAGATGTCCATAGGGGAAAAGATTAGCAAGCAAGGTTAACTGATGACCTTAAATCAAGTTCAACAGCAGGGTATCCTTCCTTCCCAGCTACCTCTTCCCAAGTTACCTACCCAAGTTGTGTTCGTGATTTGACTTAATTACACATGCTCATCTTTCTTCACTGATTTCTGTCCTTAGCCCCATGGTGTAATTGGATTGGCTTTAATGGAAACACAGTAGGATTTAGGACAGAAGACTCAACCTACTGAATTCAAGCACAGAGCAGTAACAGACAGCACAAGTCCCACCAACAGGTTAATTTAAGGTCATTTTCTGGATGTGGTGCCTGGCAGATACATACATCATGCTTCTAATTTATACACAAAAGATGCTAAGTCTGTCTGCTCACGCAGCACAAAATAAAACCTCTCTGTTGAGGGACAGAGCTGAACATATGAGCAGAATAAAAGCCAAAAAATGGATAGATACATAGCATGCTACTCATTAGAAACAGTAAGTATAGAAAGCGGCCATAGCAAGCCTGATGAATCCAGCTCAGTCAGAGCCCCAGGGGACTGAGCTGTTTGCCAGGTTAATTAGCAATTATACTAGAAATGTGTTACAGTCATGGAGAAGAACAAAAGAAATATATGGAAGTAGAGCAACTTATGGGAAATGTGTGTTCAATAAAACACTTGGGTGCTTGCCAATGTGCAGAAGGTTGCTGCTTAACAAAGCCAGTATCCATGTCTCCACTTGTGGGCTCTAACTGATTAGTCTCTTCGTATTTATCAGCACTGACTGATCTAAGATGTAGGAATTATTTGTAGGAATTAAAGGCATTTTGCCTTTAGAATAACAAAACAACTTCAGGGCTGAAAACTTTGGTTTGCTGAGGGGGTACTCTGTAGCTGTCATAGTGTAGAAAAATCAGCAGAATCTATTCAACTATGCCAGGAGAATCCCATGGAAACAAGCAGAGTTTCATGAAGGTGCTAAAGCCAGAGTAGTGATGAGTCAGGCTATTTCCTAAAGAAAGTTCATTCTTAATTTCCCAGTGATTCTGAACTGTTTCTGAAAAGTATTTAAAAGCTGAAACAGAATATAAACTGCAGAGGGAGGTGAAGTAAGAATGATCCTCCACCCTCACTACTGAGGGCACAAGGCAGGCACACTATGCAGGGCCCCATCAGGGACCTGCTGCCAGTGACTGCACCCACAGGAAGTACCCCAGGAAGATGCCCTGTTGCTCTGGAGTTCTCCATCAAGAGCAATGAGTCTATGGCACTTCACAGTGCTTAAGTGGTTGCCCAAAACTTCAGTGGAAGCAGCCCTGTTACCTTTCCTGCTTCTTTTATTTGGAACTGTCTCTGGAGTTTATGTGGATTGTAAATGTAAGGTTGATACAGTGAGCTGAAAAAGGAAATAACTGAATGCTACCCTCACAGCCCTGAAGCTTCCCCATCATGGGATGGTTTTCTTAACAGTTGGTTTAAGATTTCTATGACATTTGATTCAGAAGCAAAATCAGTAATCATTTGATCTGAAGGCTTTATAAGCCCTGAAAAGCACATGATCCAAAAATATTCCAAGAGGCTCTTAAGAAATATGCTAGACTGTTTCTAAAAAGTTGTGAGCTCAAAGAGTGGATGGCAAGGCTTGATTTGTTTCCTCATCTCGTTGGAAGCAGTCCTCCAGGGTAACTGAGAGTATCCTCACTTCCCAATGCTGCTATGCTCAGTTCTCATCTGACATCCAGGTCAGGACACCATCTCCCAGCTATACCTTGGAAATTAAGGGACTTGGAACAACTGCATTTCTACACAAGAAATACACAGGAAAATCCAACCCATCCAGGAATGTACAATCTGATCAGATATGGTTGAAATCTCCTGAGGTTACCAGATCCTCTCTACTACACACTCAAGGTTTTGCAGTGCTGAAAAGAGCAGTGTATCATTTACACATAGTGACACCAACACACATCCTTACAACTGTATCACCACTTACTTGCCTAAATGCCACAAAGTGATCAGGAAAATAGATTTGCACTCCAGCCAGTCAGCTGCTGAAGTTAAGTTCAATAAACAGCCTTATATATAAATGCATGTGATATCTCTGCAAATTAGATCATGCTATTTTCCCCAAAAAACTACATTTTATCTTTTGAATTATGAGATGCTATCTGATATTCAAAGGCCAAGAGAAAAATTATTTTTGTGGCCTTGGTGTTGCTCTCAGCTGTGTGTAACAGAAAACCACTAAATACATCTCAGCACAGTTATCAGTGACTCCCTTAGGCAGGAGTATCTGCAAAGATAAACAGGTCACAGGCAATATGCATTGTTCAGGGAAAGCCCTGGGACTGATACAAAATCTGCCAGTCATGACTGGAATGTACTGACTGAGTTGCACTCAACTGAGTTTCCCAGGACTATACCAACAAGTGAATGCGGAAAAGATATCAGCAGAGCTATTTGCTGTGGGAACGGCCAAAACATTAGGAGAAATCACCCTTTTGTCAGAGAGCAGGATACCTGTAGGTGTCTCAGTCTGGGCTCAGTTAGCCATTAGCGAAGTTAGGTCAAGTCCTCACTACTGGAGTGTCAGGTGGCTGTCAAGCAAACTGAGGGCATTAAGCAGGACAGACTGTAAGAAAATAGAAGTAGCAGGAAATCCTGGATAAGAATTGAAACTAAGCATAATATCAGGGAACCCACAACAGACTCATACATAACAGCACTGGAAGAACCTAAGTTTCTGACCTTGTGCTTGCTGCATGGAAAAATAGGAAATGCCATTATCAGATCTGGAAGGTTTCAGTTTTAATCCAACAAGATCAACTGCGGGGGTGGGGGATGTGTGTGAAGAAGAAAAAAGCAACTACTTCTCCAATATCAAGAAATTTTTTTTCTACCTGAAGTATCACTAACCTATGCTACCAGCCTGCCTTCTGTCAGGCAGAAAGACATTCCCACCCCTGTGCAATGGCAATGCTGCCTGCAAACTACTGTGACAGAGACCGGAGAGGGAAGGGAAATGAATGCATATCTGCCTCAGAACTCTTTTTCTTCCCACAGCTGATCATTTCAATCATAAACAGCTGAGGCAGAAAAGTCTTCTTAGGTCAGCTACTGAGTGTGCCTGTGTGCCACACAGGACAACCCCACTGCTGCCATTGCCAATCACCGACCCGAGACGCCCACGGAGTTTCTTCTGCTGCTTCACACGTCATCCTTCAGAATTACTTTTTAATTATTTTGTAATACCTAGCCTGAATCAAAGAGGTTTTTTCCAGCCAATAAAGTCCTATACTTCTAACAAATATATCAGGCCACATGACACGCAAAATATCATTTGTGCCTGTTACACTGACAAACGGGAAACTTCTAAATACAATCCTGAGGTTTGGACAGTTCTGCTGGATTTAAGTATCACCTGGAAAGCATTTGCTTGTATGCAAAAGAGAGTACAGGCTAGGCCACCAACAGCCCCGAGCTTGCAGGAGTTAAGGTAGTTTTCTTACTCCTTTTGCTGATCTGAAGCAGCTGTTATGACTTACTGTAAAACAGAGTGAGCTGTCACACTAATCAGCCTGTGTATGGTATGAAACAAAAATCAATTATTATTTTTAATAAATCACTACTGTAATGGGGCTTATGGTCTTTTTAATTAAGCTGCATCAAAGCACATCTGTGTCACAATGCTATCGCCAGAAATTCTAGAGTCCGCTAATTGGCGTGAAAGACCTTTTCTATCCAAATGTCACTTACTTGCCAAGAAAGCACTTGGGAACAGTACTTAATTTTCTTCTCCTATCTTTGATAAGGTTCACTTTCTTGCTCATCATCATTTGGTACAGCTTCTCTCCTTTCTCTGCAATCATGACATACGCATCCCTCTCCATTCCCAATTTCAAACCTGGAATATAAACCAGAAATTCCTTCAGATCTTTAACACCAAATAAAATGTTTGCTCAAAATCAAAAGCTGAGGCCAAACAGCGAAAATGGTAGAAACACAAAAACTGACTTATTTTCCATTTAAGAGGGAAATTAGGTAGTTTTTTTATCTGAGTACAAAACTGTCATTGGTAAGTTTAGCACCACCGAGATGCAGCTTTTCTTCTCTATTTTATAAAGCCGTTTTAAACTTATGATTATATCATATCACACAAAGCAGAATGGTTTACAGAACATGAAGGAAGTCCAAAAGAAAGATGAACATGGGCCAAGGCAATCCCAAGCACGAATACAGGCTGGGAGAATGGACTGGTAGCAGCCCTGGCGAGAGACTTGGAGGTGCAGGTGAAGAAAAGCTGGACATGACCCAGCCACATGCGCTGCCACACAGAAACCCCCCGTGGGCTGGCGGAACCCCCAGCGTGGGCAGCAGGGGAGGGGGGAATTCTGCCCCTCTGCTGTGCTCTTGTGGGACCCCATCCAGAGTGCTATGTTCAGTCTGAGGCCCCCAACATCAGCAAGATGTGGAGCTGCTGGAGAGAGTCCAGAGGAGGCCATGGAGCTGCTCCCAGGGCTGGAGCCCCTCTGCTCTGGAGCCAGGCTGGGAGAGCTGGGGGTGCTCACCTGGAGAAGCAAAGGCTCCAGGGAGAGCTCAGAGCCCCTTCCAGGGCCTGAAGGGGCTCCAGGAGAGCTGGAGAGGGACTGGGGACAAGAGCTGGAGGGACAGGACACAGGGAATGGTTTCCCACTGCCACAGGGATATTGGGAGGGAATTCTTCCCTGTGAGGGTGGGGAGGCCCTGGCACAGGGTGCCCAGAGAAGCTGTGGCTGCCCCTGGATCCCTGGAAGTGTCCAAGGCCAGGCTGGATGGGGCTTGGAGCAACCTGGTCTAATGGGAGGTGTCCCTGCCCACAGCTTTAAATGGCCTTTAAGGTCAGTTCCAGTCCAAACCATTCTATGATTCTGTGATTTTCAACCTTCTGAAACTGATTTCCTGTGGCAATTTCACTTGTGAACCTGAAATAACTTCAAGCATAAAACTTGTTAAAGGCATTTAAACGCTTGGAAGAGCAAGACACTTTCTGAATGTTCTATTACTTGAAGCCAAAAATACAAAACTGCTGAAATCAATTTCACATTTGTGAATAAATCAAAATTGGGCAGGCACATTATTTTCTCATTCTTTATTAATTAGCCTATTTACTAATACCCTTAAGCTAAAAATAGTGTTTGACAATCATATTATCCAGTAAATGAAAGAAGTACTGCATGACTTAAAGAATGAGAGATAATTGAATATAAAGAACATTTCAAGATCACTTTGTACAAGTTCCCAAGTACACAGTTCATGCTAACTTGAAAATTGCTACAGGCAGGAGGATGATCTCTGAAAACAGCAGGTGTCTATGTTATAACTATCCTTATAACTGGCATTTTCTGGCCTTCTTGTCTTTAGATTTGCAAATTGCTTTAGGGAGACAGCACCTGGCAAAAGCTGTTTTGCTACTGTAGATGTTTTATCTCTTCTAGCCTGAACACACAGTTTTCTGGATATATTACTCTAGAACTTGCAAATCTGGGCAACTCTGGAGTCCAAAAGGGATACCGATTTTAGACAACTCCAAGACTAAGTTGAGAACAGGCAGCCTGAAGTGGCCCTGTACTTCCGTGCCTAATTTTAGCAGAGATCGACATTAGGCAGAATTTAAGTGATCGGTGTAAGGCTAGAGAAACAGAGAACTATGCATTTTTTGGCAAGAGAAGTTCATCCTAACTGGATGTAAATGCTTTATGGTAAGATAGTGCGTGAATCAATAACCTTCTGACTCCTCACAGCTATTTCCTAGCTTTTGGAAAACAATGCATTTGTTTTAGAAGCTTGAAATGCACATTCCAGAAATCTGACTTGCACAACATTTTTGTCTTTCAAATACAGTATTTCCTCCATGAGTCTGGCTAAAGGTTTTGGTTCTGCAAACCCCTGCCTCACTGTCATTATTCCTCCATCCTCTTCTTCCCCAGCACTGGGGTCCAATTCAGTGCAAATGCTGCACATGCAGCTGAGGCCAATTCACAGCGAGAGCTCAGGACTGAACCCAGCCTGGGTAATAAATCCTACACGTGTGCCCTGCAGCTCTCACATCACTGAGCTTGCCAGGCTCCAGAGGAAATGGCAGACTGGAATGCACATTCTACTCAGCTCACCCTGTGGAACTGGGAATCTCACCCACTGGTATCTATATGGCTTTGCAAGTACTCTGATCCAAAGAATATTTTCCAATACGGCCTGGAATCTCTGCCAGAATAACTATGCTTATCCCAAGTGCCTGTCATCAGCTGCAACGTCATAAAACTATATGACAAAAAGCATCAGAAAAACCACTCTTACAAGCCAACGCTGAATGGAAAACCTTGGGAAACCTTCTATTAATGAACAGTTCTTTTCCCTTCCTAGGATTGATTTCTGTCACCTCCCCATGTTCTCCAGAAAGGTCAGTGTTTACATAGGGTCTCTTTTTACTTCTTATTGAACCATCTCTGCACTTACACATTTTACTTGATGCATGGGAAATCCCACAGGACACTAGTGACCTCCCAAAGCACAAACTCACTAATGAAATAGAGATGGATGCACTGGATCTTTTAGAGGGAGGATTTAGCAATCTGAGGGTAAAACTAACAGCCAAGCAGTGTCTTTTTTTAAAAAAATACCTCCGGTGGAAGATCAGGATCCTTTCAGTAGACCAATGAGGATAAAACAAAACTGATTCTCCCTGCTGTCTTCAGGTAGTTCTTTCAAATTACACCATGCCCAGTGTACACTTTAAAGGGAGTATCCTTGCTATTATCTAAAGGTGTATTGGAATTTATATGCATCAAAGTATGTTAAAAATGTTTTATACTCTATAGTAACAACCCTGAAACATGCATTGAGTTTAGCAATTAGATGAAAAGTATTCAGCATAAAATGAAGAATTACATCGTTAATGGAGTTGCATGTGCAGAGAGGGGAACCATTTCTAAAGGTCAAGCACAGAATGTTTTTTTAAAAAGCATAATTTTCTCTGGCAATGAGCTATTATTGTTCCCATGGGGGAAACAGGGAAGCAGGTTCACTTGTGAAAGAGAGTTCCAACTTTTAAAGGAAACCAGAACTTTTATCACACACCCTCATTCATGGCTTTGTGAGCTTGCTTCTGTTGTATGATCACTGTTTCAAGATAAGCTTAGTTTGTGTTTCATTCCACAAGAAGAGATAAAAGTAATAGGCATCTGCATACACTTGTCACCGTTCCAAGTGTAAGTGTAGTATTTCACAGAATCATGGAATCACAGAATGGTTTGGGTTGGAAGGGATCTTAATCATATCATTCCAACCCCTGCCCAGGGACAGAGAAACATTCCACTAGACCTGGCTGCTCAGAGCTCCATCCAGCCCTGGCCTTGAACACCTCCAGGAATAGGATTTCTGAGTTCTTCTCCAGGAACAGTACTGTTTATTTCAAGACCATGATGGCCAAGTTTGTGAGAAGTTTGTCCCATTGCACCTGGAAAAAGGCTGCAAGCTGGAGTTTCTTCTTTTCTTTTACTGATAAATACAATACAATTTTATCTTCTTTACAAATAAAAGAACCAAAATTTTAATTGATTAAATGTAATATTTTCACAGTAATTCAATGCATCAAAGAAACTGGCTCTGGTAAATAAACATATTGGACAAATTTACTGACAAAAGTCAAAAAAATCCCAAGGTACACATTGAAAAGTATTTGTTTTCAATCCCTTTTCTTTGTTAATAAGGACAGTTTAATGGAGGAAAAAGTGCAACCTTTTCTCTTTCTCTCAAATATGTGTACGTGCATATACATTTGTTCATTTGGTGCAGTACAAAATACATCATCCACTTACTCTCTCTCTGCTCCCTTTCCTTGATTATAGCATCCAGCCACTTCTGTTTATCTTCAGCAGTCTTGGCCATACAGACAAACCACTTGTTTTTGGCTGTGTTGTGAATCTTCCAGCCATTTGTCACCGTGTAGCCGTTGCTGTGGTAATCTGCTGCAAAAGACCAAAGCACAAAGCACACAGTAAGCAGAAAGCCTGCTCCTTTAACCAAACCAGTGTGGAACGCTTTCAGTAAAATCATCTTCTTTGAAGACCTTGATTTCTGAGATGTTCCTCACCAACTGCCCATGGAACCTGCTGTACTTACCACTCTGGAAGTACAAGTATCAATAGACCATTCAAACTGACTAAATGCTTCAGTCCTAAGAGTGACACTTGCTGATTTCACCTCAGAAGAAGAACTAAAGTCTTTTAAATACAAGAACATCAGTGAAAAAGTCTATGATGCTTGTTCAGGTTAGTTGTTCTGAATTTTCTGGGGACATGCTATCTTCCTGCACTGTAAGGATTTCTGCCCACACGACATGGGAACTCTATGTGTCGACTGTTTAAAGGACATAATACTAATTCCTGACTTATTACAATAGGGGCAGGGGCTGGTGTGGCCTTTATGGATTAAATCAGAAACCCACCCAGTCTTCTGTGTCAGGATACAAGAATCATAACAGAACTGCCATTCCCATATTTTGCTCATGGCCACATTCCATGCTACTAATTTGGATACTAAGACTAGTATTTAGTAGCATTCTAAATGAGAAGAAGATCCAGAAATTCTGTTATTTTAGCTGTAATGGCTTAAGATGTAAAAAAAAAAAAAAGGGATGGAAAGAAGACAGAAGTATCTTTTATTAAATTAACTTGGATTAGGAGAAAAAATAGGCAAGCTTCTGGGTACACATACTCTTCATAAGGTCATTCCAGAAGGAAGGACTAGTGCCTGAAAGCATTTCCAGTCTTTCAACCACGTAAGTTGGGCCAATAATGAAGGTACTATAAGTTCCATAGATTGCTTCAGATTTCACTAAAGGAGATAGTGAAAGAACAAGTACTTTTGCACCACCTTCCAACACAAGATCTGAACTTGCTGTGTAGTTAAAAGACAGTATTTAGTCACTTACCTGTTCCATCTTCCACATTCTCTACTTCCATGACTTCTGTATTTATTCGGCCCCTGAAGATATAAAGGGACCCATTGATTGACTTTGTCCTTTTAGATGTTTTTTTCCCAGTAACTCTGCAATTAGGATGAAGACTGTTAGCAACACATAAGCAAACGGTCTAACCTATATATGAACAAATCAATCTGAGATATGACTATTAAAGGAGGATTCCAATATAGTAGCTGGTGGTATTTGACCACATCTCTAATGTTAAATAATTGGAATACTCATTCAGATTTCCAAGATAGGTGTGTACCAGTGTCAATACAGCAGTAATGAGCTTGTTTTGCCAGATTATGTAAAGATGCAGGCAGCTTCAAGATTTATATTCTTGATGACTGACTGAAATACATGTCCAGGAACAGCACGCAGCCTTGGGATGACAACTGCAGTATCACCTGACAACATTACATTTGACTCCTTTGTTTGCCTAAAGCTTTGATCAATTTGTGGTATGCACCAAGCTTCAAATATGAAATGAACCACATAAAGAAGCCAGTGTCACATGTCCTGCCATGTGTGTTACACGTTGTTGTATGGGAAAATTCTGCTGTGGCAATTTTGCATCCAAGTTTACATCCTTATCCATAAGCTTTATAGTGTCTCTGTTGAAGTTTCTTACAAAAGATTCAGGAAAGCACTTTTCATTACTAGCTATGTTCTGATTTTTATGCCTAAAATAGGTTTAAAACTATCCAAGTGACACCTGTTGTACTCTAATATCCAAGAACAACCCTGCTATGCAAGCCAAAACACAACTGGTCAAATGGTCATTAAGAGGTGGCAGGTGTTCAAATTCCAGTCAGTGAAGGTTCTGCTGTGGCAGTTTTAATCGTAAGATTAAAAAAATATTGCAGTAAAAATCATCTGGGGAAAAAATTTCTTGTCAGAGTGAAATATCTATGATAAACTGAGGTGAGATGAGAATCACCAATTTTTTCTGAACATTTTTTGTTTTGTAACTACCTTTAGTGACAAATACACATTTGGTGATGACCACCTATTTACATCCAGTCGGATTGTCAGGGGCTGAGGTCTTGGAGCTATTGGATCCTTTCCTAAAGACAGCTCCTCAAGTCAAAAGAAAAGCTGTCCTGGCAGCCCTAGGGAAACCCTTTAAACATTCAGCCTATTTCCCTACATGAAACATACTGTTCCTGACATCAGGATTCAATTTAAATAGCAGCTTATGATCCTGCTAAAACCAAAAACCAGTACTCAGCCCTAAAAATCTATGTCATCAGTTTGCCAGACTTCCCGAAGCTTCTGCAAAAGGAGCTATTACAGAGCTAAAATCACAGATCTGATTCTAAACACACCTTACACTGGTTTCAACAATCCTACCCTTAATTTATGTTATTGTGACAAAATATGATGTCCAGATTGGAATGCTGCACTGTTGACTACTTATCAAAGGCTGAGCCCTGAATTCTGACTGCATTTTTGAATCAAGGAATACTCCACTGATTTCTACAAGTTAGCATAGCACAATGAGATGAGAACTAAGTCATTTAATTTCAAATTAGGAACAGACATAGACAGTTTCTTAATGGGGTTTGGGTTTTTCTTAAGGTGTGTGCAACTAACATGTCAGTTGTGTGAGAGCAGCTGGCCAAATGGACACACCAACACAAAGGAAAAGACATTGATTTCCATTCTGGACTAATTATAAATAGCAGCGGGACAGCAGAAATATCCAAAATTAAAGTAGCTCAGTGACCAAAATATATCTTCTACATTAGGCAACTCCCAGCAGACTTAATGAAACATTATGCTTTTTAATGAAAATCAGATCCTCAACATCCCATCAATTCAAGTTATATTGTCAGAAAAGGTAAACAATACCAATCCCTTGAGAAATCCAAGTGTTACAGCGGCCTCCTCCAAAATCAAGCCAAACTACAGAGCAGCTTGGTAATGTCTCCTGTACAAAAAGTTCTACTTAAAGGGCACTAGAACATTTTGTTTTCTAAACCTTAGTGTTCCAGGAAAACTGCCTGGACACCACTGGAGTTAGGCTAACCTCAACTACAAACAGGCTAGAAAAACAGTTTCTAAGAGCTCTGAAGAACTAAAAGATTAATATCAAATTAACTGGGGTTTTTTAAAGGAATAGTTTCTGTAAGAAAACACACAAATTTCTGAACTCTGTTTCATACAGAATTTTGGACTTTGAATCTGGTAAAGTGTCCACGTGAAGTGCTTCCTCTCCCTTGTGTCATTTCAGAGTCAGAATGCTTCAGGTAGATAACATTATACATCTTTTAGATTTAATGGTGTAATTTTTTTTTAAATTTAAACATTTATGTCTCATCTAATAATTTTGAATGTAGATGTCACCTAATAATTTGTATTTAGGTTGTACAGATTCAGCATCATACACACACAAAAAAAGTCTGAACATTACTGAAATTAGTTTTCACAGCTTAATGGTTCCAAAATTTCCATTGTTTTCCTGGGGGAAAAAAAAGAGAGAGAAAAAAACCCCAAAAAACAAACGGAAAACCCCAAACCAAAACAAACAAAAAAAACCCCCCCAGAACAAACTAACTAAACAAAAAATCCCCCACAAGAAACAAAAAACAACCCCCCCAAAAAAAACCAAAACCAAAAAAAACACCAAAACAAATTTTGAGAAATGAGAATTTTCTTTGGAGAGAGCACTGGTTTTACAGAATTTCTACTTGGGTTGGCTGTTCTATCTGGCCATCACCAGCAAGGAAGTATAACTGGAAGCAGGGGGATTACATTACAGGAAAGGGAAGAAGAGGAGAAGGGAGTGTAGAGAATGCATTGTAAATTCAGAACAGACCAGGACATGAGAATGAGACTGGAGGTGTGAAGGTGAAAAGCTCAGGAGCTGAAATACTGTATAATTGCTGCAGAAACAAGTTGCCTTCCACTCTGCCAGTGCTATTTTAATTACAAGCAGCAGGTATTAATAACACTTAAGGTTACTTAGGTGGGATGATGCAAAAAAAATTACTAGGATAAGAAAGGAAGGAAGACAACAAACAGAGCACATGGGCTGCAAATGCTGACAGCAACTGCCAAATCTTCATCTCTTTCTCACTCCCCTGGGCCCCACATCTATTCAACATTTGCTTAGTCTTACGCTTTCCCATATCTTGGCTTTTTATCATTTTTAACATCACCCTCTTCTGCTTAGCGTAACTTCACAATGTAAGTTGGCACCTTCACATAATTCCTGGAGTCGCAGCTGCCCTCGGAAGCTTTTTGTCTGTAAGAATGCACCCTGTGCTTTTGCTGCACTGTTTTAATTCCTCTTTGGACTGCACGCTTCTCAGAGGTGCACTCCGTTACTGCCTGGAATATTTATCCTACCACACAATGACTTCTCTCTCCTATTGCCTAAGTAATAGAAATAGTCAAGAACAGAGGGAAGTTCCACCTGTGACTCAGCCCTACAGAGCAACAGAGAATACAGTGAGTGATCGGTAATTGATCACACCCTCCACTTACAAATCTTCTGAATGGTAAAACTGAAAATACAGAGGGACTCACCTGGATTTCCTCTTGCAATAGACCAGGAGATTATCAAATAGAAAGAACATTCTCTCCTGGATGTTTCCTGCTGAGATTTTTAACAAAGTCCCTTGCAGCAAGAGCTGTGTGCAAATATCTGTCAGATTTGACCCCTGAAACATAAAAACGAGAGATTAACTTTCCTTTAAGAGTGCACAATGAAGGTCTTTTACTAAAATGCTCTTATTTTATCTGCCATTTAACTGTGAAATAACTGATGCACTCATAAGGAGGAAAGTCTCCATTTCTAAACATGGCTAAACACATCATGTTTTGTCTTACAAATTTTTTTTTTCAGTCTTCATACACTACAATAAATCTTCCCTAATAAACTCACAGGGATTCTTTTCCTGAAGAGATCTTTCACTCTCAAAGTAACTGTACTGTGAGTCTCTCAAGACCACGAGTCTTCCCTTCGTACCTTGAGCTATGATGGCAAATACCACAAATGATGGCTTAAGGAATGCTTTCTAGAAGAATAGTGTTTTTCCCTACCACTGTAGCTCTGATACTGACATTCATTACTATCAAGCATCTCTCTGAAAAATCCTCTCACTGGTGATGCACCTCTCCAACTCTTTTGTTAGGAGTATACACAGGTGCTCTTTTCTGGAGTTCTAACAAACACAAGCAAGTGGGACACAGAGCCACAGACAGCAGTGGCTGAGCCCTGCACATGGCGCAGCCAGAGGTACCCAAGCTGGGTGCTACAAGCACTCCAGCCTAGAAGCTTGGCCAGAACCTGAAAACCACAGGAGAGCACTCGCAAACATTTACTCCCCAAACTGTTACTCAGATTATTCTGAGGAAAAGCAATCATACAGTTCTTTAAACCAGGCCCTTTAGGATCAAAGTAGTTGAGACTTTCCAGGTAACTATCAGGACAGGCAAACTGCAAGTGTTCCCACATTCTGAACACACACAGAGTCAAAAATCTGCTCCACAACTGTTCTATTGACCAAACAAGACAATCTGGCTAAACCTTAGGCACTAGCCTTAAATTCTTTGATCTACAATTAGTTTGAAGGTACAAGAGCAACTAACAAATAAAGGTCCATTTTCAGAAAAACACCCTGAGGCCTTGGAAACATTTAGCACCAATTCTGGATCAGTTACTAGTTTTTGCTTTTGTCTTTAAGTTGGGAGGAAAAACAACTTAGAGTAACAGCAACTTCTTCCACACTTGGCATGCAGACAAGAAGGCAGTGAGATGATATAACCCCCTGCCTTGAGTCCTTCTGGAAAAGAGAACTGACTTTTGCATTGCAGGACATTCATTATCTACATGACTGCTTAATTTTCAAAGGTCCATTAACCCAATATTCACAAATAAAAGAAAAATTCTGCAAAACACAGACATGAAATTCAGCTCCCTCTAGAAAGTCACCACACAAAGATCTGTTTGAATGATTTTAGACATTGCATGAGAGACTTTTTTTTTTTTTCCTTTTCTTTTTGGGAAAGGTGCAGTCTGCTGCCATCAACCTGTTCAGGGAAAATCACTCAAATCAGCCTTTCTACGTGCAGTGCAGTTACTCTAACAGTGTGAACAAAGCTTTGATTACATTGTTTGCTAAAGTGAACCTTGACAGGTGTGCTGTCCATGTCTTGCTTTTACTTAACAAGGAAGCAGCTATTATTTCACAGAAGCCCAGAACACCCTGGATTGGAAGGCATCTTTAAGCTCATCCAGTGCCACCCACTGCCATGGGCAGAGACACCTTCCACTATCCCAGGGTGCTCCAAGCCCTGTCCAACCTGGCCTTGGACACTGCCAGGGATGCAGGGGCAGCCACAGCTGCTCTGGGCACCCTGTGCCCTCACAGGGAAGAATTTCTTCCCAATATCCCAACCTAACCCTGCCCTCTATCAGTCCGAAGCCATTCCCCCTTGTCCTGTAATTCCAGACCCTTGTAAATAGATTCTCTGCATCTTTCTTGAAGGCTCCCCCTTCAGGCACTGGAAGGGCCACAATTAAATGGTCACTCTGAAGTCTTCTCTTTCCTAAGTTGAAGAATCCCAATTCTCTCAGCTTTTCCTCATAGCAGAGGCGCTCCATTCCTCTGATCATCTTGGCGGCCTCCTGTGGACTTGCTCCAACAGGTCAATGTCTGTCCTGTGCTGGGGACTCCAGAGCTTTGAAAGGCTACCAAGGATGCAACATCAATTTGTGTGTTCCACATCTGAGTTTCTATATATTCTGGACGGAATGACACAAGAACCAGCTAGATGCAATAATTCCATCTGCTGTCTGATACATTTTTAGTTTCTTAATCATTTTATGAGAAGACTGACTATATGTCCAGTAATGAGAACTTGTTATTTTTACAATGACTTGTTACTATGTCCAGGAGAAATCACTTTATCTCAGAATTATGACCCCAAAGTCCTATTAGAACACATGCAAACAAGAACAGAAAGCAACTGACTGTACAATAGAAAAGCATCTTCATCACGTGATTTGCCCACAGAGGAATCAAGACTTCAGAGCACCACAAGATCAAGTACTTAATTTTCCAAAAGATCCCAAAACAGGAAAGGCAACAAGCACAGTGACATCGGAAATTGGAATCAATCTTTTACTGACACAGGAATCACCGGGTAAAATTATCTGACCTATTCTGTGCAGGAAGTAAAGCAAATTACTGCAACAGTTGCTTCTCACCTTAAAAATCTATGAATCTTTATTTTTCCATCAGACCCATCATGATGGTATCTAAATACTGTTGATGCATTTCCTCTTTTGCTGTTGGCCTACCTACCTCCCATTTAGACCCACTTGAAAGTTGTTTCAATAGTAAAAAACACAGTAAGATTTATTTGATGGTTTCAAAGACAATGCAGAATTTCTCACCTTTCTAAGTGTGATCAAGCTGCAGGGAAGGGGAGGGGGAAGGAAGAATAGAAAACATCATAGCTGGTAGAATTGCAAATTACAGCCAATTATGAAATGATCAACCTGCCTAAGCACCAACACATACATTACAACTCATGCTGTTCTGGTGTCGGGGTTTTGCTCCCCTATGCATTTCAGACTGGGAGAACTTGCTACTTGTATGTAGCAACTGTTCAGGAAAAGTAACTCACTGTGGGGAGGAGCTGTCCCCATAGAAATATTAATATATAATTAACAGAAACACTGTATTTACTTGTTTTTTACTAAGAAAACAAAAACTGGTTTTGCATACAAAAATTAGTCTCCTTATGCATCCTCTACTTTTCCTCTCCCTTTTTCGAAACTGATCTTTGTTTCCCAGAAGGATTAACCAGAATCAAATTGATCTGCCCGAAACTAATCCGTAGCATACAGCTACAAGGATTCTGTGCATTCCAAAAGCATGAATCTGAGCAAAGCTCATTTTGAGGAGCAGACTTCTGACTAAGCTGAAGGCCTTCAGTGGCTTCCCAGACTGGGGTCAGTTGAACATGTCTCCTCACTGCAATCTGTCTCAGAAACAGACAGGGTAACGCCAGCATCTGCTCCGTGCAGGACAGTGACAGGACAGTTGTATTTGAGAGGAAGACATGGATCGGTGGGTGGAGAGGTTGAAGAAAAAGTGTTGAACTAAGGAAATTGCTCTAAAGACAATCAACTGCTCTTGGTGAAGTTACAGCTGACTCTGAAGAACAAGGAGGCTCTGCAGAAGAAAAATGATGTTATGCTGTTCTCCAAGCTGGGAATACTCGAGAGTGGCACTGACAGGATGACGATCAGAGCAGGGATGGGCCACAGTTGAAAGGAAATGCAAAGTCACAGAAACCAGTGAAAGCTCTGGTCCAGTTAAACAGAAACATTAGTCAAGGTGGAACCTGTTCCAAATCACCTGTAAAAGGTACAACCTTCATGCTGGGTTGCTTGCACACTCCCCATGTTCAGGCTACGTCTCTAATATTCGTAAAATACTTGGTCCTAAGTAAGCTGATCTTCACTTCTTTTTGACAATTTAGAGGCCTTGGATTCAAACAGTTGGAAGCTGCAGGCCTTGTTGATAAGTATATATGGTGTATAACCATACAGACAGGCCACCAGTGCTTCAGAATCCATATCTGTGCTACGAGAAAAGGGAAATTTTGTCTTTCAGGCAGGAGAGGCTGTCATCAGATAAACTAAAAATAGGTATAAATTTGCATTACAGACTTCCTTCTACAGTCAGCTCTGTGACTTATAGGACTGTGTTGTTAATCTAAAACTTTATTTAATTCAGAATTGCAGCTTTCCGAAAGAGAAGTTAGGAGCCTTTCTCATTAGGAATAACCTGTGAAATAGATCTGAAAGCACTAAAGGCAGTTATTTACAAACATCACTTTATTCTAGAGTCACAATTTGTTAAGACCCTTGCACTGTGAAGACTGGACACTATCAATCAGTTTAACACTTTTTCCTATTTACAGAAGAAAAAAATGCTATCAGGTACATTAGCCTGTATTTGTGATATATAAAGTAAATTTTCTATTCAATATGCCACTAGAAAAGCTTAGAAATGTTCCACAGCTAACTGGGAGGGAAAAGCACTTCTTCCTTTTCTAAATTTTGAGCTGAGTGACCTAGATGTCTGTGTTACAAAAACAGTGCACAGAAACAAATCTGAAAGGGTTTTCAGCCCCAAAATATTGCTGTAGATAAGCTAAACCCTAAAAAAAAACCCCAGTAAGTTTGGACATCACTTTATTTATGGCCTCCTTGACACTTTAATAGTCATGCTTCAGACTACAGATTTCAAACCATGGCTCTTGCCTAAATCACCCATGAGTTGCATTGAACCTGAAATGTTTTATCTGCTTCTGGAAGTCTTGCTATGTAGAATATTATACAACTTTGCTTGCTGAGCTTGCTATCCAGAAATTACAAAGCTGGATATCTGGGCTGTTATCACATCTGTAGCTGGATGCCAAGAACATCCTTCAGGGAGAAAATGAGCAAGGTTTAAAACATACACAAAAGATAAAAAACAACCCAAAAGAGACTCATGGGGAGCACCCAAGAGTCCAGCCATGAGGAAGTTTACATGACCTCTAACAAAATGTCCTCAGCTAAGAAATCCTCAGCTGGCAGTGATCAGCCTCAACACTTTAAATGTCAGCCTCACTAAACACCAGTGCCAAACTCTTCATGAGACCACTTAACACCCCTGACTTGCCATGGTGCACCTCTCAGAGGCTTCCAGCTCCACTGATTCAAGGGCCTCAGTTAAAGTCATCATAAGATAAGCTGCCAACCCCCTGCACCATCCTGACTTCCCAGTATTTCTACTGAATTTTAGACACTTCCTCTTCCCCCTCACATTCTAGTTTCCTCCCTTTCAGTTTTTTCCCTGCCAGAGTAAATGCTTCTACCTACACAGAAGCACCTACTGAAAACACATCACAAGAAACACATCCATGAGTAACTTCACTGAGCAAACACAAATAGACCAGTTGCTTTCCAATCCAATGCTTGCTAATCTCACCTTTATCTTTTATACAAGAAATCCATACCATATGAAGCTAAATGAAATAAATTTCTAAGTTCCCAGAAAAACTAAAGGCTTGTAGGAATGGAAACTTCTGTTACTTGGACCAGTCCGGATTTCATCCCAATCTATCTGCCTTTCAAGTGAGATTTGCCCATTTGAAACATCAGTTCCATTGTAGCTCTAACACCTTCCTTTCTTTCATAATCCATTTGTTCTGCTACAATTTAGCAGCAGCCTGCACACACAAAATAAAAACTAAATTTTGAACTACCCAGAGTGATGCTGCCCACACCTTCAAGAGCATTTACACATCACAAAAGAAACACAAATAAATGCCTGTACACAGCATGAGTCATTAAACTCCAGCCCACTAAACTGTGCAGTTAACTGCCTCCAGGGAGCTTGCTGGTCCTGCATCCTTACCTCCCATCCTTCAATGTGGGACTGCAACTGTTCAAGGGCTTCCAGTTTCTCCATCTGTCTCTTGGTCTCGTTGATATTTGTACAGACTGTCTTCATCGCCTGCAGTGCGTTCTGGACAGCTGGGTGATCAGGATGCTTAGAGGGAGTCCTCTTAGCTAATTCCTTTTAAAAAAGGAGAAAACACAGAAACTGAGAAGTGGTTCATGGAAAGGTATGAGCATTAGCAAGCAATCCTGCACAAAAATGCCAGAACCACTACAAAATTAAAGTGAATTTGGGGGCATTTTACTGTAGATGCTGTTCTCCCTTCTTCATCTACAGGGTTAATATGAATGCTGTTAAATAAATGAGGCAATTGCACATGTTAAATATGCCACATTAAGAGAGCTCAAGCCAAGTATGTTTTGCTGTGTCAGATGTGTTTACTTTATATGTTTAGAAGGCTGGGGCACGTGTCCTGACATAGAGACAAACAACATCTCTGCTCTGAAGGAGTCTGTAAGAGTCTCTGCTTCACTTGTTTCAAAGTACAACAGCCCAGTTAAGCCCCACCCAGGGAAAAACAGCAGAGGCAAAGCTCAGGACCTGACAATATTAACTAGTTTGGCAAAAGGGGCAACCACTGTCAACTCACAATTAAATAATTTTTTTAGACCAATAGTATTTCACAGTCAGCCACAACTGGCTAAGAATACATTAAAGAAATCTAAAATATGGCTGGTAATTTTATCTTGATACATAATATGGTGTTTAAGACTGAAATACTTAACTTTCTCACTGTTTTGCCTCAATATGTTATTTGGTTGTTTAAAAGTCCTGTGCTGCTGAATTGCATTCATTCTGCATGAGACACAAGAACGAGTTTGGGTACAGCCAGAGGGCCTGCCCAGCACTGTGATCTGAATGGAGCTAGATTGCTTCAACCCATCTGGGATTTACAGAGTAACAGATGCACAGGGAAAGGAGGCTCACTGCCACAAATGTCAGTTGATATCACAAATGAAATTCCCTGTGGAAGTCTTTACTCTACTTTTGCTGAAAGTCAGGCCAAGAAAAGTCAATGTTCAAAAAGCAAAGGCAGGAGACGTGTTACGCTTTGGTGACGCTAGCCTCTGCTCCATGGTTGCAACATAGATGACTCTCACTAAAAATCAGTGAAGTTCTGCAGCTCCAGTGTCACCCATACGGCACTGGAAACAGGTATGTACACACTAGCACTGTCTAAACATCCCTGTCAAAAATATCACCAAAATACAGAGAAAGACCTCTTCATTCACAGCACATCCTGCTGCAATAAACAGCATCTTCCCCACGCCAGTCCCACCCCAGGAGCAGGAGAGGAGGCTGGGAAAGGCAGGGAGGGTGCTGGCTGGGACTGGCACTCGCTCCTCCACAGCCCTGTCTGAAGACAAAGCCATGGCAAAGCCATGCTGCCCTGACACCGCCATTTCCCAAAAGAGCAGAGCTTGGCACTTCCAAAACACAGGGAGAGAGCTCTGGGTATTTATTTCTTTTAGTGACACATTTATGATGTGTAAACTCTAAGAGCATTTGACAACATTTTGAAAGGCAGCTAAAAGACAGCCCAGATGGCAATCCCTGGGTAAGTTTTGTCCTCCACAAAGCCCAAAGACGTTGTCGTCTGGAATTGCTATCTCATGTATTGCAACTTGTGCACCAATAGGGCCAGGAAATGAGGTTGCTGCCACTTGCAGAAAACTACTTCTTGCAAAGAGTTTCTTAAACTAATTCATAAAACACACTTTTCTTTCTTCTTTGTTTTTTAAGAAGTCTCTGACATCCTTCCCCATGTCCTCCCTTGCTACAGAATACTGACTGTGTACTTCAAGCTGACAGCAAACACACTTTGCAGTTGAAAGTTACACGTTCCTTTATTTTAAAAATTCCTTCCCCCTATCTTTATTCTCCTGAGGACATTCAGCATGGCTTAACATGGACTTTATACAAGGGATGCTGACACTGCACTGACTGGTGCAGATCACTGCTGCCAGGCTGCCTTGCTCTGCGCCACAGCCCAGGGCACAAACCAACCGCAGCTTCAGAGCTGCAGCCCCAGCTGAGCTGCCAAGCAACACAGGTTTACAGACACAACAAAAGACAACGTAGTTCTTTGTTTGTCAGTTCAAAAAGTTGTGTTAATCAACAGTTCAGCTCCAAAATGTGCTTAAAAAAAAACCAAACAAACTGCAATAAAAACCCAAACCACCTTTCTGTAAACATAAATGTTTTATATCTGTTTTATATTTGTATTTTACAGTTTGTAATATTTGCCTGTATAAAATTCATTCTCCACTTAAACCAACCAGAAAATAAATGTCACATCAGGCTTCCTCTGTGTACCTGCCAATCACAATAGTTTTTTTTATTCTGCATATTGTTAAAATTTGTAATTTATGTCAGTGTCTCTGCAGGGTAAATACTTGACAAGCAATGGTAGATCAGATAAAACAGATTAGCTTCAATGTGCCACCAAACCTATAACATATGCTGATCTAAAATGCAATAAAAACATGTTTTCAGTTTTATAAATATCAGCAGTTATTTGTGATTATATGCATACGTGGAAAACAAAAGCATGATTTATAAATTGGCAGGGCTCCTTACAGCTCTGTAGGGAAAATAGACAATTTTTAGTATTATGTTACATAGGGTTGGATTTCAACCACACAGTGTCATGAATCTAAGAGCAACACAACTTTTCTTGGGGGAGGGAAGGGGAGGAAAAAAAACCAACCCCCCCCAAGATAAATATATTCAATTATGGCCAAGTAGAAGGTTCTGTTTCTTGAACAGCTACAAGAGGAATGGAGAGATGAGGGAGACAATAAGGTAACCTTCTTTCATCCTGTTCTATATGCACACCACTGACTTCCCATCTTTCCCTTTCCAAGTGCAGGCAGTGATCATGAAGGCCTCACTGCTGGGCTTTCCTTTCCAGGGGATTCTGACTCTGGTGACTGCTCTCTGCATACAAGTTTTTCTGCCCCTCCCAGGGCCAGTGACTCTGCCCCACATGAAGCAATACATGATTACTGCCCTAATCATCCATGGAAATGTGTACACTCCGATATTTTTAAAGGATCAGAGGTGGAATGTGCACTTCTGGCTGGAGTCTGAGCAAATCCTCAACAGACCAGACCTCAGCCAAGGCCCAAGCCCTGTGAACTCTGGGCTCTCAGGAGCAGCAGGGTGCGGCTGTCATGTGCTGCACATTCCTCCTGTGCCAGAGGAAGGAGACACAAGTGACTCTGCCTAATCCCCACACGATGGTGTGATTAACTCATGATCACCACTGCCCCAGGGTTTGCTCCTTGCTGACATAAATGCACTCTATTAAGGGGAAAAGAAAATTTTTGTTCAGAGACTGGTTTACACAACAGCTCCTTCTACTCCTAAGCAGTGGGGTTAACACTAGTTTAATAGAGTCCCACAATTATCACGGGCAAGACAGAGCTGCCTTCACCCAAACCCTCCTGCTGGAAACATCTGCTCAGCAAGTTCTCCAGGCACAGACCCGTGCTGGCTCCCAGTGGCTCACACGGTTTATGCCCTAAAGATCTGGGTGTCCCTTCACCTCTGCTACCTTCCTTCTTCCCAAAAACCAGTGCCCATCACAGCCAACACAGTTTTGTTTAGCTTGACCCTAGTCCAAGCCTCCTCCTCAATTATAAGGAACTAATTTACTGACTGACAAATTCTACACTAATTTTCTTGCATTCTGTCTGAAGCAGACAAGAACTGCATTGGGGCAAAAATATTAATATCATTACTTCTCTATTTGTACAGAGATTATGAAATGCCATAGCTAGGTTTGAGTCCCATCCTTCAAACCACACAAAAGGCTTGCAAATTAGACAGAGAAAAAGCTACCAAAATGATAAAACTCAAAAACCCCCCCCCAACCCAACCAAAAAAAAACCCCCAAAAAACAAAAACCCACACAACAAAGCCCCCAAAAAACCTCACCCACAAAAAAAAACCCACCTTACCCTCCCTCACAAAAAAACCCAAACCAAAAAACCCAACCAGAAGCCTGTTTACAGTCAGCCACTTCAAACCTCCAATGTTTGTGCCACAAAAACTGTGAAAGTATAAATAAAATTGAAATTTATCAATCACCATCATTTGAATCATTGTTCTGTCTCCATCATTTGTCAGTTAAAAAAAATGAACAGCTTCATCAGAGGATGAGAAAACATAAGGTCACTCGTTGCAGGATGCCATATTTCATTGAAAATTATTGCAATGCTTAAAGTGGATCAGCACTTGGAGATATTCCAGTGTATTATTCCTAATTAACTTAATTAGGACCCAAACCCAAACCAACTCCATGCCAGATGCTATTATTCTGAAGAACACACACACACACACACACACACATATGATATTAATCAAAAGTAGTTACAGTATTTAAAATATGTGCCTTACCCTACTACTTCAGTTTACTTTCAAACACAAAGAAGTCTGAATTACCTTGTGCATATTAGCTTTATCAAACCCACCTACTTGGCTACACTAAATACTTACATTAGACAAGGTCATATCAAAGTTACCAGAAAATCTGGATGTTCACAAACTCTTGCTAAAAACAAAGTAAAAGAGAAAAGTAGGCTAGCTCTGGTCTATGACTTTTCTCATCAGTTGGAATACAATAGTATCTGTTTGCCCTGGGAATTAGATAAAGTAAGATCAAATCCCCATGAATACAAAAGAGCTATTTCAGGAGCAATAACTGAAATTCAGTAGCAAAGGGAGAACAAACATTTCATTTGAGGGTTGTGCTATTTTTAAATCTATCTTTTTTTTCCCTTGCTTGGAGAGCTCCATTTTCCTGGTCAGCACAAACAGAATCCACCTGTGTTTTCCCTTAACTGTTCTCATGTCTGAGACATTTGTGTCCACTCTGGTAATTTCATGCTAGCAACTATCAAATAAGTCTTGAATAGGACACAACTTATTTGCTACAAACTCACTCCCTTTGAGAATCACAATCAACCACACTTTATAATGGTCACTGATATTTTCTGAGCCAAGCAACTTCTAGTGATGGTATTATCTCACTGACTGAGGCAGATTTGTTGCCTAATGAAAACCTAATTCCTCTTTGCTTTTTCTTAAAACTTTTATTTCCTGTCCAGGAATCTTCAACTAAGTGAACAGTCTGTGTGATTTTTATCAGCCTGTATACAAGAAGAAATCCATAGAAAAATGGAATGCAGCACCAGGAGATGCCCGGTCACGGCTCCTCCCTGCAAGGCCATTTGTTCAACAGGTACATGTGGGTCTGGGTCAGCTGCCCCAGAGCCAAGGGCAGGCACAGGGAGGGCAAATTCATCTTTACCCCACTGTGGTTTGAAGGCAAGAAACACTGTTTCTTGGTGGTATTGGCTTTGGCTTTCCAAGAAAGGATGTCTGATCCCCAGGAGTTTTGACATATACAGGTGTACACATCAAGGAGCGGGGGAGCCAACAGTTTATTTCCACCAGTATTTGATCCCCAGAGCCCAATGACTTCAGCTGCCATTTAACACTAAAAGATTTTAATTGTAGCTTAGAAATATTTATTTTCTCCTAGTCTTTTGTCATTCCTCCAGTCCCGGATACAGAACCTCACACTTCCTGAAAGACCTGCCCTAGAATGGTGCTGAGGAAGGGGTAAATTTAAAGTCAAAAATACCAAAATGTCATTGCACCAATGATGCTACTATCTTGTAATCAAAAGTATGAGTTTCTTCTTGGTGTGTTTCCTGGAGCCAGCGTCTTTGTAGGATTTGATTAAAAGCCCTGAAATTTCAGAGGATTTTGTAGTATTGGCATCTTTTGCCATTCTAATATTTTGTAGAGCTTTTAAAACAGCACAGAAATTTCAATTTGCCAGTCAAGCTACCGTCAGTAGATAAAAAGGTCTACAGATTATCCAAACTGATAGAGTCCCAGCACTCATAACCATGTTTCCCAAAAAAATTAGAAGTTAAGCAGGCCTAATTAGCAACGAGTGATTTAGCAACACAGTAATGCTAAGAGAAAAATCAGAGGCACTGAGGTGCAGAAGTAATGTAGGAAGTTCTCTAAGATGGCCCTGTGTGGCTCAAGAGATGACTGCTGGTCCCCACATTGCAGGAGCAGACCCAGCACATGAAACCACAGCAACTTCAGAGCTGCTACCAGTGTATCAAAGACACAGAGCAAAATATAAGAAATATGAAGTACCAACAGTGATCTTTTGATTTAATCCAAAAAGTCCAGAAAATTTTGGGACAAAATTGGTTAAAGATCACTTTTAGATAATCATAGTAAGGTACACCAGATACTGACCACTCTGGCCGGATTAAGATGTCTCCAGCATGGAATAAATGGATGAAGAAACCTGGTGTTCAGGTTTCATTATCTATACCAATAATGATTCTCTTCACACAAATGGTAACCGTGACAGAAAATCTGCTGGAAATTAAAACTTCACCTTTAGTAACAGCACAAATGTAGAGATCAAAATTAAGAACCCAGCCACTATTTCATCTGGTTGAAGTTTCTTGGATTATAGAAAAGGGATCTCTGTAACAAAGCAAAACCAACTCTCGTTTTCAGTCTTGACCACGCAGCAAAGTAACAGTCCTGGAACACGCCACAGAATGAAAAGAAGAAAACAAACACTATCCAAATCCGTGGTCCAGAATTCGCATTTTGAAGCCCTCACATCCCCTGGCCTGTTTACTGTACTGGATGCCACAGAACCTCCCTTTCTGCACACATGGATGTTGCTCATCGTGCAGATCCACAGACTAGACAGGCACCAAACTCTCTCCACAATAACCCCAAATAAAGGCCACTTAAACTGAGGCATCATTAGGTTTTCAATCATCTCTACCTAACCAGTCCTCTCTGAGAACAAATCAGAGCTGGAGCCATCTATATGCTTTCCTGATCTGAACGCATCCTGGCCCCATCTTGACTATTATTAATGCTGTGGAAGAAATACTTGTAGCAGTCTCACCCATTAGCTTCTCCTGCTGTGTCTAGACTGCTTTTGTTTGCTCAAACTGTAAGTGGAGTTGTGGATAGACTGACTAGTAAACTAGCTGTATGCACATGGGTTCCAGCAGCTCAGTCCGTGACTGTGCTGTGAGATGGATCTGTGCTCAGCTGTACAGACAACATAATTCCACCTGCAGGAAAGGCATATTTTGAAAATTTGTCTCTGAAAGCTGCAACTGGATGGAAATAAACCATTTAAACATTTACGAGATGAAATAAGCAATTTACAATTTTAAATGGAACAGCAGATGAGTATCAAGTTAACCAGCTCGTACCTATGAAAATCCTCAACGGCGCTGAAGGGATGGACACAGCACTGCAACAGCCGTACGCGACGTGGCTGACTCATGTGACCAGCCCAGAACTAAGAGCACCAGCTCATCACAGAATTCTTACTTTCTTCCAGAACTCAGAAAGGGACCTTTCTTTCAAAATATGAGGGAAAGTCTTCATTTTTTTCTTTTTTTATTACTTTTGTTTTAGTAAACACAGTGTTACTCTGGCTGAGGAAGAGACTGACATCACAGAAGATTGATGGCTGTTAGCCACAGAGTATCTACAAGGCCATTGGGGGATGCGAGCTCTCCCAGAAACTGCTTTCTCCTTTTCCCTCTCCTTGTCCCCATCAGGCAGGTGACCCAGCCCTGACCTGAAAGGATGAGAGGCAAGTTAGCTCTTTTTAGGTCTTTTATGCTTTATCTTCTACGGTAAGAATCCTAGCAAGGGGGCCAATTAGTGCCACATACCATAGTCATTTCTGAAATGACACCCGCCCATTGGGAACTCATCTGAGACAACCACAGAGTTTTCAAACAAGCTGCCAAACAGCTGTCAGAAGATACAGGATTTTGATCATTAATGACTTGATCACCATCAGGCTAGAGACCTTGTAATGACAAACATATCCCGTTTAGAGTCCCCAGAGCCATCCAGTCCCTCAGAACACTGGCACAATTCTAGCTAGACACAGCTTTACAGAAGTGGCTAAAACAGCTTGCACAAGCCTTAATAAACATCTGAAGAGCACTGAAGTCAAAAGGCTTTGGTTAGTCAGCAAGTCACCCTGTCTGCTCTACCCAGACCATTACAGGATTTAGCAGCCTGCCAGCATCAGGCAGCTTTTTGCCTGTACCCATAAAAAGCCATTTTCTTCAAGGATCCAACTTTCAGAAGTGTAAATCAGGAAAGCAATAGTGGCAACAAAAGTCAGGGCTAAAAAAATGTAGAATCATTCCAAGAATAAAACAACCATCTGCAGAAATACTTTCTCTGATTTACCTTGAGCAGAAGAGGATATTTGCAAATTCTCTGAATTGGAGTCAGCAGATAACCCTCTAGTGGAATGTCTGTTGTCTTTCTGCCTCCCAAAAGCATGCAACCCTACAATCAAAAAAGAAACAAATGTTACTTCAGACACAAAGCTTTCAGATGATTTTTGACATGATTTTGTATTTCTAAAACATGTGTTATGGTCAGAAAGCACTTTACCACACCTAAGGTACAGGAAGTGGCATTTCATTCACCACTGACATACAGCCATCAAGTCTGCACAGTTCTGCCAGACATCAGTGGAAGAAAATTTGCTGTGGATAACAATGGCTGTGCAGAAAGGTATCTTTTTAGAGAAATATTATACAGCTGGTGACTCAAAAAATGCCCTACCAATACGATGGCAAACAGGAAACCTAGATGGACCATTACCTAAAATAATCCAATTTACCCCCACAACAGATAGGACCAGCTGTCTTTGTTAGCTATGTGAAGTTGTATACTGCTGGTCCAGAAAACTCTTGAAGGCTAAAATAAAGCCTACTAACTAGAAATCATGTAATTAACTCTAGTCCAGTTCTCATGTCTGAATTGAACTGGAATTGAAACAAATGAGTCATCTGCATAACATCCACCAATTCTCTGGCAAAACATGCCTAAGCACAGCTGGACAAATAGCCTGGGCACACTTGCTGGCTAATAAGCACACATGGAACTTTTCAACAGCTTATGGAAATTCATTTTTCAGGATTGATATAGGAGTTTAAGAACAGGGTATGGCATTGGGAAAAAACCCTTATAGTCCTTGATCTGTCCTTAATTTGTTACAGTAATCTGTAATCTGTGTGACAAATCAATACTGACCCATTGTAAGCTTTTTATACATTTCCCTGACAATTCTACTATTGGCTGTTGCCAGAGACAGGTAATAGATTTGGGTGGACTTCACATCTATTTCAGATAAACTATTCCACATTCTTATGTTCAACCATGAATATGGACTTTGCTCCAAAAGTCACTCCAGTTGCAAACCTGTCCTGTCCACACAGAAGCTGAACTTTAAATGCAGTTCAGCCAAGAAGTGCCTACTTTGGGGCATCACCAGTAATGTTTTCCCCTGTGAAATACAAACCGTGGCTCAGACACACTCTGAAATTTAGTGAGTTTTTTGGCTGTAGTTCAACAATTTTTCTCTTCGATGAATGTTCACAGACATCATACATAATATCTCATTAGTCCTAACTGGTATTTTTAAAGACAATTGTCTGTAAAATAACCCGTTCCCAGGCTATTCTAGATCTGTAGCACTGGCTACCCAGCTCACAATGCTCCCTGTCCAATTTCCAAGTCTTGGGTGATTCAGTCCTTCCCATCTCTTCCCCTCTCTCTAGCTCTGGGCTCAAAACTGCCCTTTAACACTTACTGATTTTTCAAACACATTCCCACATTCTATGTTTCAGCAGCTGTGAGGGGGCAATCGGGCCAGTGTATCCTCACAAGTAAAGCTTTGTACTTTAGTGCTGCCTTCTCTGCATAGTAGCATTGTAGCATTGGTTTGGGAGGCTGAGGAGAAAGGGAAGGGAAGCCTGGAAGAAACTACAGCAGCCACAGCTAAGTAGACAAATCAGTGCAGCCTCTCTTCCCATATTTGCTGCCAGTTTAATAATCTCTTGGATTCAGGTGCTACAGCAAGCCACAGTAGACAGTGTGACATCCCTCGTAATCAGTTTGCCAGCTGTTGTCTCTAACACAAACAGGAAACTGTCAATCCAGTGGAAGTGGAGAACATTCTGAATGCTGGGAAGGACAGTGTTTACATGCACCTTCACTCCTCTTTCATTGGTTTCCCTCACCAGAAGCACCCAAAAAAACTAATGAACAAAGTAAGGGTCATTTAGTAATTCAAAGGAATGGTTTGATAAGGTTCATTAAAACTCAGACATGACAAACAGACTCGGACTATGCAACAGCATGAGAGTAGGCTCGCTCTGAGGCCTGTATCTTGCGGGCAAAGGAATGCTCTGGCCCTGCTTGTGACTGACATATATGCAGAAGTTTTCTTTTGCTGTACTACATTGGGAAAGAACAGACCTTTCACAGAAAACAAAATAAGAAGAGCAGAAAAAAAATCAGGTCCTTTGCAACAAAGGCAGCCTTCTTTTACTTCATAGAATTTACTAGGAAAAAAGCTAATGTGACAAATTATTCCTTTGCTTATGTGCCAACCCCGTTACAAATGCCATGCATCCATGGCCAAGAAAACAAGGCATTTAAAAATCAAGCAAAATTGGGGTGAAAGTAAGGAGAAGAAACAACCAAGAAAGAAAAGTAAGGAATGCTGGGTAGAAGGCAGTGCCCACTGATTGTTTCTCCTCCCAGGCCAGCTTCTAAGGCGTGTTTGAAGGCTGTATGGCCACAGTCCCTCATTGGATGGGACTTAGGTTACTTCTGACTTAAGCAGCAAGCCACATTTTTCTGGTGAGCTGCAGAACCAGAAAACTGAGCAGGGAATCAAATCCCATGCGAACTAGCCTCAGTCTTGCTGCTGACTTACTGCATTACTCCATCATCTGTGCTTGCTTTTTCTGTAGCTTCTTAAAAAAAAATACCTTCCTTGTTTCCACTGCAATCACTCATGCTGGTAGTGCTCAGTCCTGTGCCTCAACTCATCGGTGATTTCAATATCCCTCCACCCTGAGTGCTCCATACCTGGAATGGGTAATACCTGCAAAATACCCAGCATTCCTGGGATACCGAAGAGCTATTATGAGCACAGGGCAAAGTCAGATCATTCAGTCAAGAGTGCTAGAGAAGGTGCTTACCAGAAGGAATGTTCTCACTGCCGGGATCTTGTTCAATTCCATCAGCAGTCTGAGTGCTTTCTCGTGGTTGCTACAGTACTCCTCGTATACAAAGAATTTGTCTTTCTGCAAGGAAAAGCGAAGTAACTTATTGACTCAGACACCACTAGAGAGATTATTTTGCCACAGTCTGTTACCAAATTCTTTACAAAGAGAGGTGGACTCCAACTGGCACTAGCATTGGAGTTTTCATGAAGTGTGTGGCACTCATCTAATGTGAATAATGTATACAGGTGTTCACTAATTCCTGACTTACTCTGTTGTAAATTAACAGAGACTTTTCTGAGCACTGAGACTTTCAGCACTTTTTCTCTTAACGCTTCACTGAGATCACAAATATTCTTTGCTGAAAGGAGAGATTTTGCTATTTTGAGATACTCGCATAGTCCATGAAAGTAGCCAAGAGCAAAACAAAGCCAGGAGCAAGGAGGCTGACCACTCCTGCAGGAGGAAGAAACACAGGTGGCTAGGAAGAACCAAGAAAGAGCCTGAAATAAGCTCTGAGATCTGGAGGGGAACCATAACACAAAGCAGTCAGCTGGAAATCCCCTGCCTTTCAGGGGTGAGAGCCAGGCCCCAGTAGGTTTGCTGGTTTACTTTGTGTTCTGAAACAAGCAGCAGACGAAACAGCTGTCCATAATTTCTGTAACTGGAAGAATTTCATCAAATACATATCAAATAACCAACATATTACAGATCCTAAAGGAAGGGAAAGATAGCTTCACAATGAGATTGAGGTACTAACACTGGGACATGTCACACCCACCAGCACATGCTGGAATGAAATCCCCTATTAAGAAATGAAGGTCAGCTGGCAGGTCAGGGTCTGCAAGTTCTGCTCTACTGATCGTCAGATTCAAATACAGTGCAACTCCTTGTATCTAACATGATCAGAGATGCTGAACCCATTGCAAACACCAGACATCTGGAAACAATGGAGTGATTCACAAAAGAAGCAGGAACAACTATTTCCATGCCCCAGAAGATAAGGCAAGGAGTGAGCTGATCCTCTCAAAGCTGATAGGAAGGGCTGGACTTCCAGCAGCTATGTTCAGAGCTTCTAGTATTGCATTCATCAGAATAAAAGGGGAGTCATGAGATTGTATTAGGCTTTAGGCAAAATGAATGGTTCAGAAGCCAAAAAACCCATTGGTTTTGAGTGCTTCTCGCAATAGTACTTTATTTCCTGGTTCAGGTTGGCTTCTATGCCATAATGGAGCGCTATGGAGAGGCACACACACAAGCTAGTTTGCATAGCAAAAGTAATTTCAAAGCATTAGTGTGGCACTCTGCCGGGTAATACATGAGGCTTTCCAGAGCTACCATCTCAGGGCACCAAGCCATGCAACCAATGCCCTCGAGAGTTTGCTGTTGCAGTCACAGCAGGATTCTGGTCTGAAAACATTCTATCTGAACGTTTTCATCTCTCCAGAACTTGGAAGTTAATTTTTTTGAGTTTTGATTGGACTCCTAGGATGCTTAGAGCTTCCTGTGTCAGCTGAAGCTATCTGCAGCATCTAGCTACTTTTAAGACAGCTCACAGTGATCCAAGCAAAAAACTACTACCAACTGAAGCAGTTCACTAGCATGAAACCATGGGAATACAGCTGCAGTCACTGGATATTCCCTTTGCTATTGTCACAAGAAAAAGAAATTGCATTAACGTTAGTTTAGGAGAATGTGGCATTCTGGTCAGATGTTCAATGGTAGATACACATGTTCAGAGTCTGTAAAACACTTTTGGGTTTGGTTTATCACTAACCTGATTAATTCTTTCCCCTCCTTGTATTTCAAAAGAAAGAACCGAGAATAAATAGATGTATGTCCAAACACAAGAACAATGGTACAAAGCAAATAAAACAGCATCCACCAAGGGTATGGTGCAAAAGAGCTGGAATGCAGATGTTCAGGACTTTTATCCTTCAGCAGCAGCTGTTCATATTGCTACCGGGGTGCAATACTGGGAAGCTGCAAAGAAACAAAAGCTTCTGACCACTAGATGCAGGAAAAGGCAGGCCTGGGTCCACAGCACAATAGAAAAAAAGCAATAGGATTGTTGTCAACCATAAAAGCAGGAGAGTTACAGAGTAAAGCAGATATAGAATTTTATCCCACATTTTCTCCTCTCACCTCTCCTCAATTCCCTGGATGCAAACAAGCACCATGCTTGAAACTAAAAATAGCAGCCATTAACACAAGATCATCCATTACATCAGTGCACACAAAATGTCACTGCTCAGGTTTTTGACTGCAGCTTTGAGTGCCTGGAGTTTGGGAGGCTATATTTAGATCATGACAAAATAAAGCTCGAGACAGTACAATAATTATACACACACCAGAGTGTTTCCTCAAGTCTTTCCCAGCTGTACCCCATGCCGGCAACCCACAAGTATGAGAACTATGCTTTAAATTACTCTGTGTCTGAAGTGTTTCATTTCCTCTCTGGGTGATATTCAGTCCTGGGCTCTCCCATAGCCTGGTGAGGAAATTATCAGTTACATAATTGCAGATGTTAGCCCAGGAATTCTGAACCTGCAGTTGCTCTAGGGTAAAATGCAATTATGGTCAGAGATGTGACCACATAAAAATGGCACTTCCTTACTCAGCAAATCTGCTGGATACACATCTAGACCTTCTGTTTTGGTGACAGAAGTAAGTCTGTACTGTTCTCAGTTTGGTTAAAATAAATCTTTAACCAACAGTTTATTATCCAAATATGTTTTTTTGGATCCATTAGTACTGCCCACAAATTAGTACAAATTTGAAAACAGTTTTGACTAGGAAAAAAGCAAGTAAGACATTTGGAAAACTGCAACATTTTATTTGGACATATTCTTAACAAGGCATGGCGTTTTCTTGTTTCAAAGCAAGCTGAAACCAAATCTTGTCAACATGAAAAACCTAAACAGAGGGCATAATTCTCAACAAAACAATATCCCTGATGACTTAAGACAGTAAAACTGATCACTCATGCAACATTGCTTTGAAATAGTGAGCATAACACAGGTTTCCCTAGAACAAGTTTCTAGCTGTTATGTCCCCAAACCTCTAGCAATATGGCAATATCAGAAACAACGGATCTGAGAATTCTCTGCCCTTCTGCTTCTCACACCGTCACACCATTTCCTGCCCTGCAAAAGTGAGCCTGTGCTCACGAGGTGTGGTCACTCCACAGTTGGTGCATGTGCTCTCTCTGGCATTAAAGACATGTCCTACATGCTGTTTTAAGGCTGTAGACTGGATTTTGAATGAACGTTTAAGGATGTCCTTTACCATCTGTTACAGTCACACTGAACCACAGCTTCAGAATAAACTCTAGCATCTACCATCAGACAATGAACTTCTGATTACCCAACCAAATGGAGTACAGTAAGGTAGACAGTGTTTGTCTCCTGAAGGAAAACAATTTTTCACACCTGAATATCAGAGCAAGCACATTTCATCATCTCTTAAAATACTTCAAAAAGACAATGTGCATTAATTTCTTTTTTGGAATTCTTGCAAAATCTGCTGGCTTGCTTTAGGTGTTACTCAAGACTTGAATCCTTGGGAGAGTATCGGGCCCATAACAACTACCATTCCTTGGTGTATTCAAAAATGTCAGTGTGGCACTTGAGCACATGGTTTAATGGTGAACATGGTGGTGGTGCTGGGTTGACGTGGCCCTTGATGGTCCTAAAGGTCTTTTCCAACCCTGATGATTCCATGATTCTATAAAAGCAGTGTTCTGTTTCTGAAGGCTGGTGGACCATTGCCAAGTAAGGCTCTTCTAGGCCAAGACAGACCAGGAAGAGTCAGGCCTATGTAGGCTAGAAGACATTAAGGATACACAGATCTCATGAAGAGGACCCAAGCACTGCAGTCTCATGGAACTCCACATGGTGAATCTGGGGATCGTTACAAGGATATATGACAGGCAGAAACTTAGAGAAAACATGCTCCACTAAAAAAAAATGCAGTGTCTGGAAAACAGTGCTTCAAGAATTCTCAAGCTATTCACCAAATTTGTAAGTATTTTGAACGCTGAGTTTCTAAAGAAAAGCACCTGTGCTAACATCCAGCTGCTGACAAGTATTGGATTCGTAATCAGGACTAAGAATGACCTTGCCAGGTGATCACAACAGCAGATATACCAATACATTCAAGACTCAGGGGTCTTATGTCACTTCCTCACTGCAAGCTCCCCCCAGGACGCACTGTGATTTGATGATAACAAAAAAGCAGCACTGAGAGTGTTTCAGCACTTCTTCTAAGCACATTGCAACAAGAGAACCTTGCCCAAAATGAAAGACCAAAGAACTGTTCCCCATTGTTTACCTGGGTAAAACAGAGAGAGCATGTGCTGTGAGAAAAGCTCCTCAGCCCCATCATGGGCTGCTCGTGGCAGCAGAGTATGGAATACCACTTAAAACCCGGCTTTCAACACCATGGAAGCACCTTTAGGAATACTGTTTCTGAGGCACTTGAAATTGTGCTGCTTTTTTGAAACTTTCGGAACAAAAGCAGACAAATTCTCAGCAATAAAGTGTGATCAGATGGGTGAGAAAAAAAGGAAAAAATTCAACAGGAAAAGGAAGAGTTTCTAAAAATACATTGTTGTTTAGCTCAATCATTGTTTGATGTGGTGTCCATTGTTCTAACCTCATTCACAGGTTTTTTCCCACCCTACCTCCAACTTTCATACAAGACACACATTGTCATAGTACTGCTACAAGCCTTAGAGATTAGGGCTTGCTAAGGGGCAGGAGAGTTTATGACAGGAAACTGTATTTTCAGATAGCATTAAGTCATTGTACTTACAAATTTTAAGAAAACATTTCCCAGTTCATGCTGAGACTGGGGTTCTGGTTGCAAACAAAATTCCAAGGCAGCCAGGAACTCCTTGTGAACACCAAGAATGTCTTCAATGTTAGAAAATAAGATCTGAAATATAAGGAGAAAAACATTGCTAGTTTATAATATATCTCAAGAGTTTTTTGCTAAGTAGTAATGCCAAAATACTGTGGAGCTCTAGACTTACCATGACAAGATCCAAAGCTCAGACAGGGACTTGTAAAGAATGAATTACACTGTATTTGCCCCTTTCCTAGCCCCCTATAAAAATCTTTATTGCTACTGAAGTCCCTGCTGTAAATTAAGGCTATCTTTGCAAACTCCTGAGCATGATAAATGCAAGCAACCTCTTTTAAGTCTTGAGAATATTTCCTCTGAGAACAGCCAGGTAAATGGAACCACAAGGCCAAACTCACTTTGCAGGACACAGAAGCAGGGAGTAGCTTGCCTTTCCTTCCCATGCATTAGAAATCCCTTTCTGGAAGAAACGGACTTGAAGCTATCACACACAAGGGTGCACCTGTAAACAGGAGACAAAATCTCTGCCGTATGGAATCCAGCCTTTCACTGCCCAGAGTACAGAATAGTGAACATTTCTCATAAACCTCAAGAGCAGCATTTAGAGGTCCCTTTCACTGACCTCAGTGCTAAAAGGCACATGTAGGGGGACAGAGGCCCCTTGTTCAACCTTGTATTAAAACGTAATGGTACCAGTTAAATGATCTCTGTGATTAGAATATATGTGTGCTAAGGGGACTAAACTGCCAGGGTCAAAGATACTATATACATTATAAATCTTGGTCATTTTCATACAAATTATGAGAAGAAAGTGTCAATCTGTGTGTAGAAGATGGAATGCTACCACAGAGGGGCAGAAGTTCTGATGTGAGGTGACACCCATCAGTGCTGGCAGCCACTGGAGGGAAACCTGAATGGGCAGAGTAAATCCTGGAGTCTGCAGTGACATACGTGTTGCAGACAGTGTTTCTATCGCTTTGCTTTAACTATGTTGCTTGCAAAGAGAAGATCTGCGGTGCAGTCAAACAAGCTTTCACATTGGAAGAAGCCTCCCAGATCCGGCTCAGTGAGCAGGTGACCCTAAAGAGTGAAGCCTGACAGAACCAGCCTTCCTCTTCCTGGCATTTGGTGTGGGAAGTGATCAAGCCTAACATCTCCGAACACTTCCCAAAATGCCTGACTGTAACACTAAACTCTTCAACTTTATGCAGTGGAATTTATTCACCAGATGTGGCACTGATTCAGCCTGGTGGCTGGTGATGTGGCAGCAATTCAGAGAAGCAATAATCTGTAAATTAAGTTTAATCATTAAAGATAGGACTGAAACTTCAATTCCTGGTTTAAAACCAGTTCTTCTCTGGTTTAGCAGGGGTAGACAAGATCAGGAATTCAAGGCTTTCCTCTCTGCAGGTAGTCAGGTTCAACTCTATATCGTCTATTATTCACAAGGATGGGCAGAGTATTTCTCTCAAACTCCTCCTGCAAGCTGGCTGCATGTGCAGAGCCAAGCCTGTTGCATCTTCCTTGTCTTTGCTTCCCTCTCCCTTCAGAAATTCTGAGATACAGTCGTGTGCACCATCATTAATGCCCACCTGTGCCTCAGAGCTCCTTTCTAGCTCTCAATAAGCTGAAAGATTCCAACGCAATTTGCACTGATTGGCTCTGAACCCAAAAAAAGTCCAGCGAGCTAGGATCCTTTGATTGCTCTCTAAAAACTTCCTGTGCTAATTCAAGTGGAGCCTGCAAGTGTTCTGTCACGCGGCTGAAAGTGATGTGATGATGCAGTAGCCCCTGCCTGCATTGCTTTGCTAGAAGCTGTGCCAGAAGGGGATTAACAAGCAAGAGGAAAACATCTGTCAGGGATGATTTGATCCTTCAGGAGCAGTCTTCAGGGGTGTTTTTTGATCCAAGGAATATCTGTGCAAGCTAATGAATTCTGAGGTGATCAGTAAAGCTCTGCTTGCAGCAGAATTTGCAGGTAAGAGTCACTTGAAAATCAAGGCAGCAGACAGACCTTGACTGCACATGCTCCTGTGCCAAATCCAGTTACCATCCTTGTGCACACCCTCAAGTTGTACTGCCTTCAAACTGCTGTATCAGTGAAGTGACAGCAGTGCCTGCTGTGAGCATAGCATAGTATTAACATATCAGGAGAGTTATTTCCACATGAGGCAATGTATAAATTAAAACCAATTTTTTATGATATTGCTGCAGCTGTTAGTCACTGGAGCACTTGTAAAGTCTGGGCCTGGCACAGGACTAAATGTGGCCTTTCCGGAGGGGGCTACAGTGGCTGAAGATTACTGAAATCTCTGGTGCTTAGAACCAGCTGTAGGAGAAATCTGCAAATAACACTGGCAGCAATAACCCAACTTATCTTAAAAAGCACTTTCTCCTTTTGCTCAGAGGTGAGCGACTGCTTGAATACCTCGTATTTTCCTCTAGACATTTCTGCCACGTGAAGAAAGAGTAAAGACAGGCCTCTCTTTACATAAGCTGCCAAACCACTTTTATAGTCTCTTCTGCCATAAGCCATCTCACAGCTCTCTGGTGACTCAAGACACGTAATAGCAGCAGGCAGATTATCAAAAGTCCCAACACCACCTTGCTTTTCCTGGGTCTACCAGCAAAGAGGGAGAAAGGAACGGGAAATAAAAACAAGTATCTTTCAGTTGCAGGAAAGAAAAATTATTTGGTATAGAGGGAGATGGAGGGTGGAAGGAGGAGACAATATTGACTATGGAAACTATGGACACAGGAAAACTGTGCTTTGTGATTCTGCTTCATCAGAAATAGGCATAAGCCTTTTATTACTGTAGGGAAGCTCTCTTATTGAAAGCTGGGTACTGTTATAACAGGAATAAATGAGGTCTCACAGTAGCCTCAAAAAGACCCCGCAGGCATTTCAAGAATGATGCAAGGATAAAGTGGTACTTCCCCAGAGGAGTGTGAAGAAACTTCAAATACAAGTTCTGCTGAACAGGCTTTGTGGGCACTGCATCTGATTATATGGCAGTCCTAATTAATATTCATTTTGATGATATAAATAGTGATAGAATAGTAATTTTCACCAACATCAACACTCACAAATAGTTGTGTAGGTTTATTTTCATGCAGAACACAGTTTTTGCACACTTCTATGTACACAAGATCTACTGTCACTGATCACTTGTCTTCTTTTTCTTCAGCCACCTCTGAACTTACTCCAGATGCTGGATGGTGAGTTTTTGGAGAGTGGGGATATCCAGATTTGAGGATAGCAAGAGGCTGAGCTCCACAGAGCTGTCAGCAGTCTTGTTCCCAGCCCCTTCTGATGCCAGCAAGTCAATACCACACATTGCTGGCCTGTAGAACTGACAGCCAACGTGGGGCTGGACCCCTGCTCACCTGGAACACCCAGGAAGGCTGGCACAGGAAATGGAGGGAGACATGTGCCAGCCGAGGGAAACATGTGCCAGCTGCAGCAGCACGGCTGGGTGTAACACACCTCCTGTGGCTGCCCTGCTCCCACAGGGCTCCAGGGCAAAGCTGCTGCTGATTCAGGAGCTCCAGGACCAAACACAAGTGCAGTAAAGCACCATCCAGTGGCAAACAAACTGTGCTCTGTCCCACTCATCAGTGGGTTTCACTTGCATACGTGTACGAAGAGGGATTAGGTTTCATGTGCACATGTGTACAAGGTGAGTTTTTAAGCCTAATTACTACAGGGAAGTGTTTTGTGTACTTATGACATTAATGAACAACATGCACCCCTGTGACCACGGGCCCCAGAGAAGCCTGTACCTCACAGTTCTCTATGTCCCTTAACTCTTTCCAGTGCAAAATTCATTCAGGAACCTCCTCACACAAGGGTCTCACAATACACAGACCTCCTAAAAGAACCCAAATTCCTTTCCACAAGAACACAAAGGAACATTCCTGCCTCCTTCTCAAAAGCCCTATCAATTTTCTATTGGTAGAAAACAGCAGATGCAAATTGGCTAAGTGAATACTATCAAACAAAACAGACAAGGGCTGTGGATTCCCTGCCTTTCCTCTCAAAAACACTGAATGGCCCCTTCGTACTCTACTCAGCATTTCACAAATCTTGCCAAAAGTTAGTATCTCTGACACTACACTGTTGTCAAATTTTACTAAAATTAGCTGGTGAGATGAAAAATTACTGGAAGATGACAGCTATAAGAATGGGCAAACAGATTGACAGATAAACTGTCAACATGAGCTCTTTTCCTTAGGGAACCAGTTTAATAATAAGCATCAATATGACAAGAGGATACTTGATATTCATATCCCTGAACCTAGCCTTTCATTGCATATCACTTTCCCTACCAAGAAAACTAGGAAGACAGAAGAAATACCTTAACATTCTCCTCTGTTATGTACTTCTCGGCTTTGTCCACTGCATTTTGTCGGATCCGGTGAAGAAATGCCTGCAGAGATGAAAAAAGATTTATGTTCAAATAGTTTGATAATAGTTTGATTTCATTCTTTTATTTCCTTTGGGTTCCCATCAACATAGTGCAGCTGATTACCTTTAAGACTGAAAGAATGTAAACATTTACGAACTCCCCACCACAGATGTCCAGGCTGCATGCAGCCACTACCAAAGACATTCCCTACAATGCTGTTGGGCTTTGCCTGACAATAAATGTATTCCCTTTGTTGAAGCTTTTAGCTTTAATTATTTGTTACTACCAGTAGACTACAGCAGGGTCCATTCACTTCTTTGAAGGTTTCTTGTGTCTCTAGGATGCATGCAGCTGTTCCGACCAGAGCAGTGGGCTCGACCCACAGCGAGATGCATGTCAGCAAGGGACTGCGAAGAACAACAAAGGGACAGTCACACTGCTGGAGCTGATGCACATCAGAGCCATGAGCTGGGGCTAGAGACAAGTTCAACAGTCTCAATATGCAGGAAAGGGAAATGGAAATCAGCAGATGATGCCTGTGATACATTATCCTGTTCACTTTATTTTAGTTGGTTAAAAACAGACGAAGCAATGCTGGAACTTTTCACTTAGGTCAGGTTTTGCCTTCTCTCAGCTCTGCACAACTCTGGCTTTAAACAGCAAAATCAATAAAAAGCTCCAGGCCAGATACAAATGGACAGTGGTCTGAGTATCAGCCTAAAAAGCATAACTCTGGCTACTGGAAGTTGGGAGGACCTACTTGCATTTGCACTGAACACACCCACAACCTATTTGATTCAGTGGGAAGGGTTTACAAAACACTGCATGGGATTTCTACCTCAAAACTCCACTGGTTTCACAACTATTGGCTAAAAGGCACTTCTGAACTGAGAGCTGAGAATCTTCCTATCCACAGGCATCAGCAGAGTTGGAAATACCTGCAGGAGAGGCTGAAGGGAAGCCAGGGAGGACAGAATCTGCTGCAATAAACTACATAACCTGTGCAAAGAAGGGAAGAGGGCTTCCCTCTCTGGTCTTCTCAGTGGTTTCTTAACTTCCCTCCCACACAAAGGAGTGAGTCCTGGGGAGTGCAGTGAACAAGGAGGAAAGAACTTCTCTTACCCACCTGAGAGAGTGAGGGGAAGTGGGTCATGTCTTTGTATTTAGGGCACAAAGTGGCTTTGTTACAGCTTGATAATACAAAGCCTTTGAAAGCTGAACTATTCCTGAGCAAGGTCCATGTCAGCTGGTGCATACTCAGCTTTTGCTTTTTGCCTTTTGCCTTCTGTGATCAGCAGCAGCTTACAACCTGGTAAGAAGCAATGTCACTGATCGAGACTTACAGCTTATGGAATGCCTTCGTCTCTGGTGTTTTGCTTGGAAGACAGTGAACATGTTCCTCTGCCTGACTTTCAGCTCTAAAAAGGGCACATCTCTGTTCTGGCTCAGGCATGGCTCTCTGTCACTCATCAGCCATTCACATTTTACAGAGCAGGCACCAGTAAAAAAACATTAATTAACGAGGCACAGAGACAATGCATTTGTTTTTAGCCCTGGATTTTCAACCTGCTTTTGAATAAATTTCAAGGTCTATAACCATATTGCTCCTCTAATATTGCTAAATAGGAAGAAGATCTTGGCTAGATTCCAGCTAGATATGGAGAACTTGAAGGAGTTTGTGTGGACTTAGGAGCCTGAAGAATAGATTCCTGCATCAAAGGAACAGAACACACGGGCCAGTGGCAGAAGTTATTTTGTAAGAAGCAGCCAGTCCACCCTGCCAATAATCTGGCCAGGAACTCTAGTGCTCAGCTGCTCAGGAGCAGTCAGGGAACTGTCTGAGATGAAGTGTTCAGCATGATGACTGATGACAGGAGGAATAGCTGCTGCACTCCCACTTCAGTGCTGGGTGTAACAGCTGAGCATTAGTAACCAGGCATCTGAGTTATACAAGGTGGCACATCATACTAAAGTCATTCATTCTCAAACAGTAAGTCAGGCAGTGATTTTCCCTGCTTTAACCACAAACATGCTTGGAGACAACAAACCCAACTGAAATGATCAATTAATCTACACAATTAGCAGCTCCACTGGTGCCTAATAGTTACCTGCACACCAGTCCCAGTATGATGGGTAATAATAGAGAGCTGTATGCAGAAGTGCAAATCACATTAGCTGTTACAGGGCACTCAATAAAAGAGTAGAGACTGTGTTAATCTGAAAAACAGCTTTTCTGTGATGTTTGCCTGAAAAGATCACTTGATGTGAGCACAAGAAAGGGACAAAAAGAGAGAGGAAAATCAATTGAAAAATAAAAAAGGCATAGAAGCAGAGAGAGAAGGAAGGATGAAAGACCTAGGAGGGAAACAGTCAGCTTTGTAGACAGTCTTTCAAATTTCCTACAGCCTCTGATTTGCCGTAATGTGCATGGAAAGCAGTCTCTCCAATAAAACAAGACGGTTACAAGAGGTTTTGGTCCTACAAATTTAGTAGCCCACTTTCCAAAATGCAATTTCCACCCCCCCCCCCCCCCGAATTTATCAAAGCTTAGTGGATGCAGAACACATTTGTTCCCCATTTTTCAATACCTACTGAGGTGCAAGAAGAATCTTTTGCAACATAGTCACTCAAATTAAAAGTATGAAAAACACAAGCTATTAAACAGCAGCTCACAAAGATAATGCTGCATGCCCCGTTCACATCGCAACACCACTTTCTTCCAAACCACTTCCTGCTTGGAAAAATCAACCCTTTTCCCAGAGATATTATCCTGACATTCAGATCAGCATTTCCCAAACTTCTACAGGGATTTTTTGTGCTACTTGTTTTATCAGGGTCTAAGCTCATCTGTACCAGCACTAGTCCTCCAACCACCTCCTTGACACAGACTCCAAGATCTATTACACAAGTCGTGTGCAACTCTTTTGGGGGGAAGGGAGTGCTACGATCTTTCATTAGACCTATTAATTTAGCTGGAAAATTAGAGTAATTTGGACCAGGACATGACAAAAGTGATGCCAGAAGAGAGAAGGTGGTGGTGGATGAATAGAAAACTTGCCATGTCTGTATCTTATTTATGTTCCAAAATATTTTAAGGAGGAAGTAGTTGAAAGGGTAAAGGCTTGTCTGGCCACCTACAAAGTTACTGAGACAAATTTTCTCTGGCTGCTCCTCTTTTTGTGATTTTGTGTAGAGTGCTCTTCACACTCTACACAAATCACATATAAATTCAAGGGGTCTGGTCCTTGGCATTTTTCATAAGGAGCTTTCAGGGACCCCACAGTATAACCCTCTTCATCTGCAACACCTTCAATCTCTGTAGAAACTAGCCTCCAAGTGTATGTGAAAGCATGGGAGTCAGCTTTCTTAGGAGATCTTCAAAGTACAACCTGGGGACTCTGAAAATCATTCCTAGGACACTGCAAGATTATCACAATCACCCCTCCGTTGCAATCAAGAGCAGAGATCTCTACTGTGGCACGCTCTTGGTTTTCTCCTCTTTGAAACTATCAGGGATTACTGAAACAACCACCAACTGCAGATCACCAAGACACAGTTGAAGAGCTGAAACTGATGAACCAGCAACAAAAGTAGGCTCTCCTTCCTTCTATCTTCTTGTTATACCCTGGTCAGGACTTAAAAGGACAATGATTTCACAAAAAGCAGAGATAAGAAGACAACTGACAACGTGACATCTTTCCTCCTTATCCCTCCAGACACTGCATTGCTCCCTTGCCACTCTCAGGGCTCCACTGTGCTCATACTGGGCCAGATCTGAGCAACCCAAGCTGTTTGCTTGGGCAGCAGAGGAGGAGAGGAGGACTGCAAGAGCCCATGGATCCAGAAAAAGAATAGGTCATGGCACAAGGCAGGGAAAAAATGGTAAACCAGGATGATTGATTTTCATTCTCCTGATAAAGACTGTGAAGGTCCCATTTAAAAATCTTCCATTTTAATGTGCTCAACATTAGGAAAACAGTCCACAGAGGACTTGTTTTGGTTTAAAATTCTGCTGTGGTAACATAACGTTTATTTGTGCACTGGACTTGTTGCCCTAGAAGTCTGCTATTTCCAAACTCAGCAGGCCACAGCTGATGCTCCTCATGTCATGCATAAGCACAGTTTATAGTTTGTCTTATAGTACAAAGCCTTGCAGGATTCAAGGAGATCTATGACAAATTAGAATGAGCAGAATGAAATGCTTCCTTTCTGCTTCACATCATGTTGGACAAGTTCCTTCCAATAAATACTAATAGAAGCATACTACAAATCTTGAATGAAATTTAGGTATAGAAGTTCATTTCATTAATTATTTTTTAATGGCCCCTTTTGTATCAAGGTGTTTTGCTCTTCTATTCACAATCCTCACAATCCACTGTTTCAATGAAACCTCATTGTTTTGAGTGTCCTTGCAGCACCTCTAAACCACAAAAGCACAGAGCATATTTAAAGGAAAGAATCTGCTAATTGTAAGTTGTTGTCACATGAAACAGTTGCACTGATGAAACTCATGAAGCAACTGGGATTTCTCTCAAATGCTTTTCAAATGGGCCTTGTTGAACTCAACTTGTAGCCTTAACTTAATTTCCATCTTCTATGTAGTGTAAGTAACAAAACGCAAATACTAGGGATGAGGCAGTGACAGTTCACTCACGCCCCTTCTCAAAATTCATGTTTAAAGCAGATACTTCCTCAAACATTCAGAAATAGCAAGAGACTTCTTACTAAATAGCAAGGCAGGCAAAGTGTGCCTGTCCCTGAGGGAAACGAAAAGGAGAACAGAAACAGACAGTGGTGAGGCAACTGGTCCCCGTGTTGCTGGAGAAACAACAACTTAAAGCACAATCCTGTAAAACCTGTTTCCTGAACAGCTGACTGGAATGTCACATTGCACTTAAGAGACAAGTGAGACAATTTTGTTAAACTCATCAGTGATCAGGAATGATTCAGGACATGGGTCCAGGGATCTAAATGAGCCTAGTATTTTCAGGGTTAATATTAATAAATTGCTTTACATTTGTGCCATCAATTGTTTAAAGCTTCTTGCAAGTGCACATATCTTGCTTCCAAGAAAATGTGCTCACAGCAACAAATTAAGAGGTGACATGAACAATAAATTCCAACATCTGACCATCACAAGCATCTTCACCTTCCAACTACAGCACAGGGGCCACACATATGAAAAAGAACTTGCAAGCATAATTTCAATTTCTCTTTTTTTTCATCACTTGAATTAGTGTTGCCACTAAATGTGGCTGTTAGAAGTCTTTGCCTCCATACCAAAAAACCCCATTATCTTTAGCAAAGCAGCTTGAAGGTCCTGTGGGAACACAGCTTTACTGATACAGTCTGACAAATTAAAATGAGTGTTTGCTGAAGTTCATGTTTTAAGAGCAGGTGCATCCTTGCTCATGTTACTCAATTGTTAGCTTTGAACCTTGTCATCCTGATCATATTCTTTTGCTTTCTATCAGATATGCAGTTCATAAGCTAAAGCTCTACACAAATGACAGGAAACAAATACCCTGCATCCCATCCCACATGTCAACTGCAGTTCTCACCTGCACTGAAGTCTGAAAAACAATGCGATAAATAACCTCAAAGTAACATAATGACTGCACAGGACTATTTAAATCTTTCAGCATTTCCCTTCAAGCATGTTGTAACTATGTGACTGCAGGACTTCCACTGACTGACTGCTCACAGCTTTGGGTCACCACCCAACTGGGAATCGAGACAGCTCAGTTGGGGGTGAAGCTGCTTTAGTTCTGTTGCTCCTGGCATGGCCTGCAGTGCTGTGCACTGTTAACCAAGGTCCACTGATGTCCATCCTAGAGACAGCTGGATTTTAAAGACAGATGAAGTACTTCTTGAGTAAATACAGATGACTCGTTTTCCAACATCTCTTGCTGTCCTGGGCAAACGCCAGTACACAATGTAGAATATTGGGCCTGACTCAGGTTTTTCAGTTGTGAAATTTAAGTTAGAATATTGGAAATCAGAAGCAACTCCTTTGACATTACTAGCATTACATATGTTAAATGGAGCAATACTGAAGCAACTGTACTACTTTCAAAGAGCCTATGACTGTACCTCTTACTGGCAATCCAGTATTCCCTCATTGCCCAAGTACTAGTTGCTATATTAATATTTCTATAAAAAAACATTCTAAATTACCAGTGTCTGGAGAAGGAAGGAAGAACCAAAGCATCAGATGAGTGCATTATACTAAAATTCCTGTGTAGAGGATTTTACCTATGAAGAATGTTTTCTCTATAGTCTCTTAAAACAATAGAGCCACAGCTGTGAGAGAGCACCTCTGCAAAAATATTGTAGCTGAGATCTACAGGCAAATTAATTCATCAGCCAACAGCTGAACAGGGACTTGCCTGATAGACAGAGGTGTTTAGTAAGAGGAAACAGCACCAGAAATATCATTTATTGCCCTAATTTCAGGCTTCCTGTGTATCAAACTGGCTTTAAAGCCTCAAAGCTTATTGGTACATACTTATTTTTTTATCTATCCCCTGAAGAGGAACTAAACTATTAGCTAACCAAGAGGATTAAAATAAATAAATAAATAAAAAGTCACGCACATCACAGAGTATCAAACACATTCTCTGCAAACAGCTCAGGCAGTCTGAGCTGTAGAAGCTGCACCACTGCTACTACTAAGCAGGAGGTCAAATAGACTCTACTGCACAGTTTTTAAAATGACACCTCTTTTACAAAGGTTACAGGTCTTCCATAATCCTGAGCTATGTTAGACGTGAAGTGAGGTGAACTACTTATAAAGATCATCTCTGCTCTAGAATATTCATTTCACTAGTTTTGAAAACAAGTTTGAAGACCTGTGTCTTCAGAACTATGACTCCCATATCCCTGAGGACAATGTCTTTGTCGCTCATATGCCCCAACTCCACCTCCACCCCTCCACTTCCTTCTTTTAAGGAGTCTCTTTTCATTTCAGTTTTGCGTTTAGAATAACAATCATTTCACACACACAAAAACACGGGTGTTACAGCAGGCACCATCTCTTCCCACAGCAGACTGCATGACCATTTGCAAAAAAAGCAGATTCCACTTCAGGTGAAACTGTAAAGACCCTCAGAAAAGAAATGCAGCTTCAGTTGCAAAATTTAGATGTGTCACAAGGGAGATCCTTTGACCTGAAGCATACTTTCAATGGGTATTTTTTGTAATTGTATAGATGCATAAACAATAAATACATGCACACATATTACAAAACCACCACTCATACTGGCAATTTAATAAGCATAACTAAGCACTGATCATGGCAGTTTGAAACTTCTTCCCCACTTCTTAGTCTGACATATGGTGAATGTGGATAAATAGTAAATGAAATATAGAGGAGCATTCAGAAATTCTGCTATTTTAAATTATGTAAGTGCATGTATGAATAAAATGTTTGAATAAATAAACTTGTTTCTTTAAATAGTAGATAAGAGAAACAGCTACTGCTAATATGAAGTACATGCCTGAGATAATTCCAAAAATCTGATTTGTCCTTAGCCAATCCTGAATTATAAGGTTCATGCACTTATGACCACTCTTGGCTGATTTATCTTACATCTATCTTGTCATTGAGTGTTACACTGTCTATAACATCAAAGTTAATCAATCACAAAATACTGGCATTGCACAGCACTGGGATTTTCAGCTGTGCTTTAAGGACTCAGACATTCCAACTGCTTTCTTCTCACGTTGAATTTCTTGACAGAGGTCCAGCACAAAACGGTTTCTGACAACAAATCTCTGGGGCATAAATGAGGATTCACCTCATCTACTCGCACCCCCTGAAAGCTGAAGCCTTCCCTGAGTTAGTGATCCAGGTACCCACTACAACAGAGCAATGGGCAGGCAACTTAAGAGGATGAGTCACTGTGCTTTAGGAGGATGTTGAAGAAGAGAGGCTGAATTACCATCTAGAAAGGTTTTCTCTTTCCATCAAGAGCGAGGCTGGGTGACAAATTTAGCTCAGACCACCCTCCTCTCCTGTACTCCTCTCATAGCACCGGCAAAGACAAATTCCAGGGCAATGAGTGCTACTGAATCGTCTCTAGAAGTGAATCAGGACTGTCTCTCAGTCACTCATGGATGCTTAGAGACATGGGGGCACTGCAAGTTGACACATGCAAAATTCACATGCAGGGAACATTCTCAGTACGGTGGTATTCTGGGACTAATCACAAGTGAACTGATCTAGCAGCACTTCCCAGAAAAAGTCTTTTACAAAGAAAGCTCTAAAAAGATCCCGGACCATTATCAGCATTTCCAGCGTACTGCTGTTTACACTGGAATTCTGCAACAAAAAAAGGTCAAACTGATGGAGGAAGGTGGAACTGAAGGGAAGTCATAGAGAAACATGTTGCAGTGTTTCTCACTCCAAAGAGAGATCCCTTTCTTAAGGAGGAGTTGTTTTAATTTGAATTACAAAAAACCTTTTGTGAAGTGAAAGACAGGCCGGTGCTGCAGAGATCCATTTTCTCTCCTCTACCATTGCCCTGACCTCTGCTAGCCCCTCCTCCTCTCAGTCACTAATAATTGCATTCTCAGGCAGGTCAGAAGATCCCAATTCACTTCAGGGCCCCAAAAACTACACTTCTCACCTCTGAAATCCTTCAGGACCCGTTGCTATTTATTTCTGCATATATCCTGTACCCTGACTTCTCTTGACTCCTCTTCATGCTCTCCCTCCTGAAAAATGCTATCTCATTACTATAGACTTAAGAACAAACAAACAAACAAACTCCTTCTCTTCTTTGCTTAAGCATGCTCTTTTGTGAGTATCTATGCCTGGATGATTCCAACCCATTCTAATATCAATAGAAAACGTATTTGTTTGGATTTTCAAAGGAACTTAAGAAAGCTACATGCCTAATTCTCTCAAGCCTTCGGAATATTCTCCCTTTTACTGGCCTCTTCACATCATTTTCTCTGTTCTACAATCATGAGATGATTTTAATCATCTTACTGTACCATGGCATTGTTCAAAATGCTTTCAGGACACAGTTTGATTGAACAGTGTGGTTTACTTCATTCCACTACAATGCAGAGAAATAAATCCGGACAAGTCTATGTCTGCTTAGTCTTTGTGGTATTTTAACCAAAGTTTGTTTCAGAAGTAAGGGCCCAGTAAAAAACACATGAATTTTTCAGGATTTGACTCATTACTTACATTCACTGTATTCACAGTGGAGAGATGCCTGCAGATTGCAACCAGTTCTAGATTAGAGGTGGCTCCAACTAGTAAGATCCTATCAGCACCAGGGGATGTTTACTCAGGTTTTGGGCTCTACACAGCTACTCCTTTTTCAAGAGGGAGGTAGAAGCATCAGAGAGACTAGAAACATCAAGTGGAATCCAAAAAAAGTAAATTCAAGATGACGAATGAAACTCTAGCAAAAATTAGAATTTCTTCAAATAATATTTCCAGATAACAATCTAAGCTGAAGAACTTGGATACCAGAAAGACTATTCTCTGCCTCTTCTACTCTCTTTCCAGTGATGGTGTCTTAATACATTAAGCATTAAATAGACAACACAGAGGAAAACTTTAAAATTGAATCTAGTCCCCTAAGGTCCATGGAATATTCTTCATTAGTTGTAACACAGTCTAGGACTTCACCTAACTGAAGCAGACCAGTTCAGCTGCCATCAGTTCACTGACACTTGCTCTAAACTACCTGTGAATCTACACTGGGCCCAAATAGCATGATCTCGGGTGACCCACAAACTTGATCTACATTGCAAACATGTAACAAAATCCCAGGATCTTATTTCCCTAGGAACACTGTCTATGCCCTGATGATATGTACTTAAGATATTCTCTCATAAGCCAGTTTAGCATCAGACTTTGGATCTAAATACTGAGATAGTTTCCACAGGTTCCTTCTCAAGGGCTGGTCTATCTGGCCTCATTTCACACAGATGCAAGTGGCTAACAAGCTGAGCCAACAGCATTCTGTGTGCCTACATACACGTGCTGGGTTTCTATCAGGTTAAGGATCAAATCAAACTGCAAATGTACATATAATGTATAAATGCTTGTGATTGATTCTTATGTTTAAAAGGACCCAAGAGTGCAAGATGACTCGACAGTTATACCTCCTCCACTGATAAAAATCAGGGCTACAAAAGAACCAATCAAAACGTCAAAATGAAACATTTCACCTTAGAGAGGGCCTCAGAGCTATTTGCATCAGCTCTCTTCATCCACTCACAGGATTCCTATTAATTAGTCTTCAAAACTGAGGTAATATGGGGAGCACTGAAAACTGTAGGTCCTTTTCCAGAAAACTAGTCTAGGAATTGACAGGAGCTACTGAAAATGTCAGTGAATCCCTCAATTTCAAGAATATTAGCCATCAGATTTTTGGCAGCAAGTAGTAATAATTGCATTTAGGAATATCCATACAGGTATACTAGTTATAGGTGCAGTCATGGGTCAAGGGACTTAAACTCTTTAGTTATTTCTAGTTTAGGAGACTATCCTGCTACCTGCCTGTGCAGCAGCCACAGCCGGCTCCCCTGACATGCAGCACTGTCTGCAGGGGCTAGGGCTGTGCATTCTCATGGAACCTTTCCTCCTCCTTCAGCAGCAGCTGGGGCTCTGGTGCAACACACAGGCCTTAGCATTGCTGGCCTTTGGAGCTTGACATTTCCCGCTGGGAGAAATCAGCTTCAGCGCCTGTAGTCTGAGAGTGGGGAAGGCAGCTCTCCATGGAGGCAGTGCAAAGGCCATAACATTTTTTTGGTTATCACCACTGAGTGAGGGACCTCTGATTGCTCCAAATCTTTTCTTTTAAAGGCAGGGTGGGCTGATGTTTGTGGAATTGGGTCTCTCCCCGTCCTACTGGAGCACACCGGGTACCATGAGATTCGTGCAATTTGAGCTGCTTTTATGAAGTGAACAACTCTCCTGACTATGAATCCTCCCACCTCCTAAAACCAGCAGTGAGGGCAGGTCTATTTGTGAGCTTAAGGATTAACCTTGTACAGGTAAATGGGAAGGAAATTAATCTGAAGAAGGACAATGATCTGAATTTTCGTCTTCCCCACACAAAAGCCGTAAGGCAATGTGACACATCACATTCCCCATCCCTTGAAATCAAGTTTAGTCCCTGAATTAAGGTCTTTATAAAAATTGCAGGATAGGCCATGCTACAGGTCTTCTCAGAAAAGAAAGAAGCTGTTTACAGATATTTCTATTTCTATATTTTGACATCACAGTAAATATTTGTCTATTATAGTTTGGTAATTCACAAAACAATGCTGCAAACAAAAATGAAAGGATTCCCCCGCGCCTGCAGGGGGCGCTGTGGCGCGAGTTCGGTCGCGTCTCCCTCACACAGCAATGGCGGGTGGGCTGGGCGGCGAAAACGGGCTGTAGCAGGAACCTCAGGGCAGCGGCTGGGACCACAGATAGCGGAGCAGTAAATGAAATGTATCAGAAACTCTGCAGCTGTAGCTGGAACCGCGGGGCATCCCGGCAGGCAGGGGCTGTGGGGTTACAGTGTAGCGAAAAACCCGGAGCAGTGCCAGAGAGGCGGCAGGAGCTGGGTAGCGGCAGCCCGGCTCCCGAACACGGCCGGGAGAGGCTCCCTCAGAGAGGGAATGGGTTCGGGGTCCCGGGTTTCCCCTGAGGCACCCCAGTAGATGGTGAGGATCTTTTTTTCCCCAGCAAGTTAATAAGGTCCCAGTGCAATGGCCACTCTTATGAGCGAGCTCCACTCACAGTAGGAGAAGACAGCAGGAGACGGACCCTCGCAGTTGTGGCGAATTCTCCCCACAGCGATTTGAGCCTGTCTCCCCTCTGAAGCCGCCGAGCGAGAGAGCGCGAGGAGCTGCGCCCAGCCTAAACCTCTCACTATCCCTGCCCTTCCCAGAGAAACCCCTCAGATAAGAGCGTAGCCAGCCGCAGCCTTCCCCTGAACCTTGGCCACTGCTTTTGTCTCTCTTAAGTACCGGTCGTTATTGTCTCTTAGCAACACATGGGAGACAATTCCCTGAGAGAAAGAAAACAAAAGGAGCAATTCTAACCTCCAACACAGTGCATTTATACTTCCTACCACAGGAAAGAAAGGAGCACAGCTTTTGGGTTGCCACTTTCTTTGCATATGCTTCACTCTCACCCGCTTAACGCACTTGGACGCACAGACGCGTTGCACCCACAGCTGCACTTGCAAAATCTGCCTTGATCTATTTGCAACTATTTACACACAAAAAAAGAGGGGAAAAAAAAAAAAGAAATAGCATCTTTCACATGTTGGTTTAAAAAAAGAATTAGACAAATGAACCTCACAAGTACATTTTTATTACTACCCCAAAGCAGGAACAAAAGGTTTGGCTGAAGGTCCAGCAGCTGCTCTGAGCTGTTTTTCTTGACCAGTCTGCACCATTTTGAAGTGTGCACCACCTGACTGCTCACGGGAATGGCTCAGTTTTCCCACCAGCTTGCCTATACTGCAATACAGTGGAGAGCACCGACTGTTTGCGAAAAAACAGGCATGAGAAAATCCTTAATTAATTATGAAATATAATGCCAAAATTTAAAAAAACCCCAGAAATCTCCCTGAAGGCAGACAATGTCATTCATGGGCCTTGGGGTTTTTTCTTCTCTTTCAGAACAGCACTACAGCCCTAAAGCCCACTGCAGAGTGGTCTAGAGCCAATCTCTGGCCACAGAGCACCTCAAACATCCTCAGAAGGCTTATTCATGTCAGGGCTCCTGCCCAGCTTTACACACCTAGAACATTTAGGCTATTCAAAAACGCACCCATTTGGGGTACCCAGACAGACCTAAACTCTTCACCCAATACTCAATGGTAACCAGCCACATTTCCTCTTGGACAAGTGGAAAATTATGCCATTTTGTCAGGTCTGAGAGGTAGATGAGTCTAAAAAATACCACCTGTCCCACTGCCCTAAGCCAGCCCAGAGCCAGGTTTCATAGTTCCCCTTCAAATACATTTGTTTTCTTGTAACAGACTGAAGAAAACCTCTCTCTCATTGTGGCATTCCTTCTCTGCATACACGTTCTTGCAGAACACAATCATATCACACACAGTCTTAAACTCCAGCTTCCTGTGAAACAGAGCAAAGAATTAGACCATTATATTTTAAACATAAAGGGGAAGTTGAGCTAATGAAGCTTGCTGCAGCCCATGAACTGAAGGGCTCCAGCAGGCAGACTGCACTCCCCAGCCTTCCCATGGCCTCTGACTGGCCTGGAGGGTCTGCGGGGCCGTGCTGCTACCGCCGGGCTCCGTACCTGCAGGAAAAGGCCAGCTCCACTCCGAGCTATTCACAGCTGATGGGTCCAGTGCTCTGGGTTGTGGCAGGAGGGCGGTGTTGGTGGCTGTGTTTCTAATCTATGCATAGTCTAGAGCAAAGGTAAATGTAGCTTTGATATACACTTGCTTTCTTTACAGAGGCGCAAATAGATGGGAAACCTTAAAAGGAATTACTAAAATTTTAATTTTAGAAGGGGCTTGGTGATCAAAATAGTTTTTTCAAAGTATTATGATGCTTTTAAATGAAAACCAAATAAAATTGGACCTTCTTTCCTCTGAAGGCATCTGTGTTACATTGCTAGGAAACATGAAGCACAATCCTAATCTGTTTCTGCAACCTGCCCTTTTCTCAGTACTGCCACAGCTTTCTCCCCTGCCTTACAAAAACAATTATTAAAGCAGCTTGGGGACCTACCACCAGGACAGAAACTGGAACAACTATTTTCAATGTAGGTATCTCATATCTGCAGAGCTGCAGTTAGGATTAGGTATGACCTTGTTCACCACTCCATCCAGCTACAGGAATTGTCCCTGCTGAAGAAAGGGCATCAACCATACTGCCTGCACACCAATGCACTGGCTGTTGAGTTTAGCAAATCATTCAGGCTGCCATCTTCTTCAATACTTTCCCTTCAGCTGTCTTTTCATTAGAGATTGAATAGTAGCATCTACTATCTAGCAAAGAAATTCACACAAGGAGTTCCCTTTAGAGCCAATACTCCTGCCATTCATCCTATCTGCCAGTGCAGCATATCGCCAGTCACCTCAGACACTGCTGGTACTACTTCCCCCGAGGATCCATCTCTATCAGTCCAAAGAACAACTCTCTAAATATGCTGCCAAAGCAAACAGCTGGTTTAAACCTCATCTACCACATTTACACACTGGATTGAATTTAGCCTTTGCAAGAGTCCCAACTGCATTTGTGAACTCGGCTGATTGCCAGTTACTGAGTGCTCACACATAGCAGGGCTTTTATTTGTAATAAAATATTTAGAGTGGAAAAACACCACAGAATTTAATAAAAGAAACACTCTCAGACTGCCAGTGCCTTGTGGTGCATCTATGACGATGCTTGGAATTCCCTACATAAATAAAGCTGGAATTTAAAGTTCTGCCAATTAAATGTCTGTTTCAACTCAGTTTTGTATTAAAACAGCAACCAATTTTACTTATACAAAATAAAGTGTGAAGTCCTGGATTATAAATAGGCTCCGTTTGTGGGTATCTTTTCACAGTTACTCTGCCTAAATAGCTGACTGTTCAGAGAAAAAAAACACACCCAATTTGCATACCCAAGCACAACTGCATTAGCCAACTTAAAAGGCAAAATACACACACAAAGTTGCATTTAGACATCTTTAAAAAGTGTTGGTCATTCCCATAGAAAATGCAATAAATCTAAATGCGTTTTAAGAATAAGTGTTTAGAAGCTTATAGAGCCAACATCTTTTCTAGTGAACTGTTTCAGTCTTTGCACAGTAAAGGTACCAGGAAATTCTGGATGTTCCATCAACTGTCACATCAATACAGGATCCTTTACCTTTTTTTTTTTTATTTGAGCCACATACCAAATTAAGGAACTGTGTTTAAATGCACTACAGATGGTGGACAAAGCAAAAACCGGAGGAAAACTGGAACTGCAACTCTCCCTTCTCTGCTAACAGCCTAAGCAGAGTGTCCTGCTCTCTGTACTCTGGGAATCACTCTTCTGAACTGGGAAGAGCCCACCTTCCTTTTTTTCAATCTACTGACACTGAAAGCTGTCCTGTAGTTTTCTTGGGAGGAAAGCTTAGAATACTCTCTGCTAGTCTTCTAGCAGGAAGCAGAAGAGAAACAAAACAAGAAATGAGACAAAAATCTCCAGGGCACTTAACGGAACTTTGAAAAACCAACACAAAGCTCTGACACCAATATCCCTGACAACACAAAAACAGCCATGTCAAAGCACAGAGCCTTTTTCCTGCTGTCAGCCACTTGGGACTGAAAGCAGGTAATACAAAACACCCATGAGAAACATCGAGAAACCACAGCAGGAAGTAATACGCACAGGATGTCACAAAAAGTATTTATTTTACTTTAATTCATCTCTGAAAAAAGTAAAATCTTCAGGACAAGGCTCTGCTGAAAGCACCTCACAGCCAGGAGCACATCACTGTGCTGTGTATGATTGTATGATTGGATTCTGATGCTTATTGTCTTTTCAGTTTTAATGGAAAATATGGTTTGTCATGCTACTAGTGCCTCCAGATTTGAGTGGAGCCTATAAGCATTACAGTCCCCTTATATATACACTGGCAAGGTGGCTGGAGTGTTTGCTTTGACTTTATTTCTCCCCTAGTAGGACGGTCCTTGAGGCACTGCAACATACCTCAACGGGAAAGGGTTGCTGTCTGCTCAAAGCCCTTTTCGGTGACTCCTGGCTCTCTCCAGCTAGCAATGCAAACGTTTGTTGGCTTCACTTACTGTTCTACAAAGCAACATAAGGCAAGATGCGATTACCCACAAGTCTCTATGCTACTTCTTGCTTTATTACTCCTAGCAAATGGAGTAGAAAACAGTAAAAGCAAAGCATTTGATTACTGCTTGCTAAGTACAGAACCTGTACAGAGCCTCTTTATTTTTTGAATGCCACAGTAAAGCTATGCATGACCATTTGGCTTGAAACAGACCACACAAATTACTTCCTACTCACCGTATTGACTCTCAGCTGGTTGCTCTTCTATCACTGGCACCATACAATAAAGCACCAATCTCTGTTTCAAATGCACATGCTGATTGAATGGGAATAATTCTACAGAATTAGGAAATGCTGACCTCAGTCTTAAAGGTGACAGGTTCCTTGGTACTGATGGGATTTCTGGCTCATTATCATAGCGCTAATTTACATGGCTTTTAACCATCACTCCCAATGCCTTGTCAATTACTGATTGGAAAAGCAGGCTGGTACCCCATCTTTACCTTACTCCGTGCCCTGGGGCTGCCAGCAATGTTTCTAATTACATAACTGTCACAAACCAAACTCCGTCTTTAGGGCAGAACTCTTACAAGAGTGAGCCACACATGAAGCAATGCCAGAAATCTTCTGAGATGTAACCCATGGCCCTGGATCCAAGGTCCTCCTGTGCATTATAGTGCTGCTGGCACTTCATACAGGAGGCAGAAAGCTAACAGCAATGACTGTTCTGAATCTAGATAATTAATTATGGTGGTTATTACTTACAAAACCATCCCATTTTTCTAGCATTCCCTTGAAAAAACATTGTTTTTAATTAAATATAACATTACTACTATAACAAATAATATTAAGCCTTATTACCTAAATGAAGTAGACTAATTTCTAGGAAATGCCTTTCTTCCATCCTAGATGATGTTGATATTTCTTATTTTCTAAGTATTTAATCTTTCATGTCTGAATGCTGAAGCAACAAAATAACCCCAGGTTTATTTCAGAAAAATCTGCTTTGAGTGCTACTTGGATTTGTTGTTTTTTCTACAGAAGCTTAATAAATCACCACTAATTTGTAAGGGAGAGATGGCATGATTCAAGCAAACTCTGCAAAACACTAGACTATTTCAAACATCTCTGTAAAACAAACAGAACATCGATCATATTAATATAGGCAAAACCTAAGTCTTTTCAGGCAATTATAACAGAAACTTTGATCAGAGACTGGGTAACAAAGTGAAAAGAAATCCTAGCACAGCTGGTCATGAACAAAGACATGCTAAAGATACTGAAGCCCACTCTTCTCATCAGAATACCTTCATGACACCTATATACATGTTTCACAATTATCCAAAAGGGTCGGGTGAAAGGAGGTACAGCACGAGTAACAACTTCTTTCCCAGAATTCAAACTTCTTTCCTTCAGCTTTTTCCAGAAACAGCAGAAGGAACAACAGAGGATATGGGTGAAGGAGACAGGCAGACCTGTGAAGAAGTGAGGTGTGTGAACAGAAGGCCAACTTTTCCTTACAAGTTTTCACATGCTGCCCTGGCATAAGATAGCACTGGAATGCTAATGAGCCTGCACTTCAGGGGAGTGACTGCAGAGGTTCCCTGCTTAAAATTTAGAATATGTCTAAATGCTGCCTCTGAGATTATTTATTAATTTTGACCTAAGACAGAATTAAATGCTGTCTTTGACATGATAAAATAAGTGATGGTAGCAATATGAGCACTGTCCAGGAACATGTTGACACACCTTGTGAAGATTTCTGCCCTCCATTGCTTCTTTTTCACTCTTTGATAAACCCAGTTATAACATCCTTGCTTTTAGGTCTATAACATGTGATGGGATGTTTTGTTCTAGTTTAGTGGCAAAAGGAAAGCAAATGCATCCTTTGTATATCAGAAAGTGTTTTTTCTCCTAAAGGGACGGGTTTTTCCCAGGCCTCACAAGGACAGGGAACACAACTCACCCTGGCTCCAATGGTGCCAGTTCATGGAGGTCTCTCTAAGGACAGCAGACACGCTTGACTGCTCTGTGTCTTTACTCCAAGACATGCACTTAGGTTTAGGATCCGGCAGGATCTGCTCCTCTTAGTCTTGGTGCCTCTGCACTTGGATCTCCAAATTTCATTCTAAGCACTCACCACCTACCTCTTTCTTAGAAAGACGTTTAATATGGGAACTCCCTGTCAGTAAGACCCCGTGGGACAAAACCTGCATGTCAGACCACCAATGCAACTTACAGCTGGGTAAAAAGGATTTTAATTTTATAGAAACTATCTGTGGCTTTTACCAAGGCCTAATTTTTTTATATTAAAACATACACAAACATCTTCAGTTCCTCTAACCCTCGCTACACTTTCCCTCTCTCACGTGTCCAAGAAAGCGTGAATTGACACATACAGGTAACTGAGGTGACCACCAAACCACAGCCAAAATGCAAGGAGTAGATTTATTTCATTACATTGCTAGCAACACTGAGCAGCAGACGCATACAAGCTCTGTTAGGCTCAGCTCATCCTGGGGCAGAGACACATGGAGACAGGCTCCATTCTGCTCATCTCATCCCAGTGGACAGTGGTTAATTGGGCCCTGCCTGTCCCAATATAAAGGACTTCACACATGCAGAGTTTATCACAAGGCTGTGTTTTTATGATCTCTCTCTCTCCCAGCAGGAGACTCAGGCATGTCCGTGAGAGTGTGTTATCTCTACCCAGGAATTCTACTTCTCAAAGCAGGCACAGGATGAACAACACTAGGCATAATAAATGGAGTTTCCCCACACTGATACTCAGCATTCTCAGCTGTAAGGTCACTTCGAGCAAAACTATTCCCTCCTTGCCAAATCATCTGCTTTTAACCCTTTCCTCCCAACACATTCTTGTTTGGGCTAAGAATTTCACAGGATATATAAAGAAACATCTTTCTTATTTGCTTCTCTCATGAGAGCCCAGCTTATTCTTTGTGTTTCTTGTGTATTGTTTCTAGAGACTTCAGCTTTCTTAAATCAACATGACTAGCCCAAGAGAAGGGAATTACTTAATCCCCTGGCAGAATACATGGGATTATTTAGAGAAAAATATTTCTGCATTCATGAAAAGTAATTGTCTTTCACTGTCAGGGTTAATTTTTATTGTTCTCTAGTCACAATCTATTCCCTTAAATTTAAACACAGAATGACAAACTAGCAATTCCTGAATTTAAATCCCACCAATAAAATAGTACCATTTATAACCTGGAGTAATCCACCTACAGCCCATAGTAAATCCCTTCAATTGTCCACTGGCATTTCTTCACTTGCAAAACATAAACAGCATCATTTGTCTTCATCCTTGCCATGACAACATAAATAACGTACAGATTTAGACAAAGCCTATCTATCCTATCTCTTAAGAGTTGTAAGGAGTAGTTCTTAAGTTAAAAATAAAAGAGAGCAGCAGGTCCACCTCCTTCCTATGCTGGGGGCCCCAGAGCTGGACGAAGTATACTCTAGATGGGGTCTCAGGAGAGCAGAATACAAAACTCACATCCTAGCCATGGATAAAACACCAGATTTTAGTTAGGGGTGTTAACAAATGTTTCCAGAGTAACCTAATGGAACCAAATTAAAAACAACACAGAGCTACTCTTACCTTCCCAAATGGACACAACAATGTACATCTCCTGTTAATGGGGCTCTCTTGCACATGAGCCCCTTCTACTCATGACAGCCACCACTAGTTTTGCATGGAGCAGCTTAAGCACTCTTTAAGAAAGTAGGTACCAGAAAGTTTCTTGAGCACAATGTGGAAGTTGAGCTCTTCAAAACTATTCAGCAAAAAATTAAATTAATCAGCATATACCTTATATCACCGAGACAAATACCATAGAAATATCCAAAGACACTGGCAAATATTATTCCTTTCTCTTTACCACTCCACTCACCAAGAGCAATTAAGCCTGAGTTGCATCATTGTTTTTCCATTGCAGTATCCTCAGACTGGAAAGCAAAGCTTTAAAAGATAAAAATTATATGACTGAACTACCTAGCAATAGAAGCCGATACGGCTGAACTGCAAGGTAATAGAAGCTCTCTGCCTAAAATGTCCAGAGAATTACTACTTTGCCTAAGGGGGCACCTTCTTAGCTGACTCTCACCTGCCAATCAGGAATTAAGAGGACAGTTTATAAAAAAAGCCTCTCCTATGTCCTTCTTCCTTTTGAGTCATCGCAGCAGACTCACAGCATAAGAATCACAAAATCACAGAACAGCTGGAATTGGAAGTGACCTCTGGAGATCATCCAGTCCAACCCCCCTGCTAAGGCCCTGGAGCAGGTGACACAGGAACATGTCCGGATGGGTTTGAAATGTCTCCACAGAGTGAGACTCCACACCCTCCCTGGGCAGCTGTTCCAGTGCTCTGCCACCCTCCATGGAAAGAAGCTCTCTCTCATGTTGAGGTGGAATGTCCTGTGTTTTGGTTTATGGCCATTGCTTCTTGTCCTGTCACTGGGCACCAGACAGAAAAGAGTCTGTCACCATCCTCTTGGCACTCACCTTGGAGATATTTCCATGCATTAATGAGATCCCCTCAGTCTTCTCTTCCCTAGACTAAACCAGCCCATATACCACAATCTCCCCTCATCAGAGATGTTCCAGACCTCTACACTTGCCCTTGCTGAACCTTATTTGGTTTCTCTCTGGTCCATTCTCCAGCCTATCAAGGTCCCACTGAATAGCAGGTCAGCCTTCAGGTGTATCAGCCATTCCCCCAGTTCCGTATACTGCACAAACTTGCGGAGGGTCCATTCTACCCCTTTGCTCAGGGCACTGATAAACAAGCTGAACAAGGCTGGACCCAGTATTGAATACTAGAGAATGCCACTGACTGCAGGCCTCTAACCGGATTCTACTCCAACCCACATTGCCCAAGCTTACCTACGAGGATGTTATGGGAGACAGTGTCAAAAACCTTGCTGAAGTCAAGGTAGAAAATAGCCACTGCTTTCCCCTGGTTGTCCCATCCTGCCATGCCATCACGAAAGGCATGAGATTGGTCAAGCACAATTTCCCCTTCATGAATCCATGCTGACTACTCCCAATGACTTGCCTTACTTTTACATGCTCATGACAACCTCTAGAATGATCTGTTCCATCACCATTCCAGGGATGGAGGTGAGTCTGACTGCCCAGTAGTTTCCCAGGCCCTTCATCTTTCACTTTTAGAAAATGGGACTGACACTGGCTTTTCCTCCAGTCATCAGGCACCTCTCCCATTCTCCATGATTTTTCAGAGATGATGATGGAGAGCAGCTTAGCAACAACATCTGCCAGATCCCTCAGCACCCATGGGTGCATCCCATCAGGGCTCATGGATTTATAGGCATTTAGTCTGCCTGGCTGAGATCTAACGCAACACCCTACAACCAAGGATAAGTCTTCCCTTCTCCAGCCTTCCTCTCTTACCTCTGGGGCCTGGGACTCCTCAGAGATGACCACTTGTATCAAGACTTAAAGTGAAAATGAAGAGCTATCGGATTTTTCAAATGTGGGCAAAAGACAGTATTTTGGTCCTGCTAATTTAAAGGGATTTAGTTAAGCAGGTGCAAACCTCAATGCAGACACTTTGATTTCTATGGAAGTATCTTAGATCAGGTTAGTTTGAAACTGCTCCCCATTGATCTAAGCTGAACTGCAAACAACCACTGCTAAAATGTTTGCACATGAGTAGCAGTTTGGTTTAAAATCCCTTCTCAAGTCCCACGACCACAGCTGTTTGTGTAAACAAGGCCTAATGTAACAGTGTGCACTTAAAGGAGAAAGAGTGGCAGCTGAGGTTGGGAGGAAACAATTCAAGGAAGAAACTAGTACTTTTTCATACAAAAATAATAAAAGAAGTCATAGCCCAGCTCTATCCATCCTTTCAATAACTGCTTCAAGTCACAATGAGAACACAAGAACTATAAGCCTTTATCAGGCTGACATTTGTATAACATTGCCAACAGTTCCCTTGAGTCAAGCTTCTGCTGAAGGCCCAGTTTCATGGCTATTTGCCTGTGCTAATTGCAGTGATGCTGGCTGTCGAGGAGCTCCAATTCTAAAAGGCCCCACGAAAGTTCTATTAATGGGTTGAAATCTGGAACGGCATTTTCAATAGGATATGTGATTTTACTGCTCAGGTATCGAGTGTGACACTGATGTTACATAGCAACACAAGGATGGATTCCAGCCCTCACTCTCGGATAGCAACTATTACAACTGACACTCCAAGGCTCTTCTGTTATTCATTAAGGATCACATACTCAGATCGTGAAAAAAGGATGTTCCATTTCTAAAATCTGAGGATTCATGAAGTTCATGAAACTCTCACTCCCAAATCTTCAGCATTCTCAGGACTTGGGGCATTTAACTAACAAAATCAGAGCAATCAGACATGCCTGGTCAACCATGGACATTTATCTAGAACCTGAATGTACCAAAGGCAAGGTCTCATCAGCGTGCCTGGCAGTTCAGCAACCCTCCCTTCTGCAAGCTAGAGCAACAAAGGCGTGATCAGACTAACTCCAGGACTCCCAAGAGCCTCCCAACTTGTCCTACTAACTAAAGATTCTCTCTTCAGTATCATCCACTAGGATGAAATATGAGGAGCCGAAAGCCTTCCTCACAAAGAGAAATAGGCTCAGTTACCAAAATGTCACATGGTAACATAAGCTGTCACTGACTCAGAAGCATCAGTTTTACATTGCACTGAGCGAGGCAGTCGCTGAGGCAAGTCTCCCCTCACAAGCAATATTCCTAGCAGTATTTCTGCACACAGCAGACCTTCCCTGACAGCCTGTATTTCTCTCTAATTCTGAAGTCTTACTGACAAAAATGCACTTTTAACTTCAGTACCCACAAAAGAAGCCACAGGAAATCTGACTATCAAATGCAAGCAAAATTACCAGTGCTGGGAGCACTTAAAAGAAGAAGTGTGCATGCTATTTAAATTTTGTTATAAATAAGAAGAGCAACTGAACGGCACAGGTGTCTCTAGAAAAATCAAGTGTTATGAACCATTCTGATAATCAAACTGAGACATGCAAAACAGTCCAGGGATTTTTAATGGCAATGTAGCTCAGATGACAGAGTGTTAGTCAAATGCTCAAAAATCTCTTTAATTACTGCAGCACAGTGAATGCAAAAGAATACTGAAATCAAGATAAAATATTACAGGAAAACAATACAAGTATGCAGAACAGGAATGATAAGGTCTTCATGTTCCTAAGGAAACCAGCTACCTCTCACTCACTCCTCTCCATTAATATCTCCCAGAAAAATGTCAGATCCAAGTTCTTCCCAAAGCATTCAGCAATTTTATCTTGGAAACAAGCCTAGAAAGTTGAATCCATTTCTAATGTGAGGGGTCTACTTCCCTGGAGGTTTTAGATTTGCCTGTACGCAAGAAATTTCAGTGTGCTGTCAGGATATTGTACCAACAGGAGAGGACTGGTGACATTGTGTCACCTCCTTCCACGGTGAGCAAGAAGCAAAGGCCCTCCAACCCAAGAGCGACTGTGCAGCAGCGAGAGGCTTCAGGCTACCCCCTTAATACAGCAGTGCACTGTCCTGGACCCTGACCAAGGCTTGCTTCCCACACTCTGTTGCCCTAGTTACTACACAGTGCATTAGTTCTGTGCATCAATTATCTGTAGCAGTAACTCTGAGTTTGCAAAACATAAATACTATGATTCGAAAAAACATTATGGACTGAACAGATAGCAAATCATGTTGCAAAAGCCTTAAGAGCTGTAGCTCCTGAACAGCTTCGACCTGCAATCCATTTCCACAATGAGCAAAAGGAATGCTGGTTAATCCTTCATGTTAGAACCCACTCCTCTCATAATTGGAGCTAGCCAATTAGTCCTGATTTGGGATGAGAGGACTTTCCGAAATATTTGAAGTTATCATATGAGAGGATAGATCTGAATTTCAACCAGCTCTGCAAGTAAGATACTCAGTTTCCCAGCAATGCACTGGAATAGGTCTGAGAGCAGCAGAGACACAGATTTCCACAGATGCAGGATTCTCAGTTTTATCCATTCATCTTGAAAATAAATAAGGTCTGACTTAAGCATAAAACTCTACTAGTATTCTGCCTACTAGAGAAGACAATTTTTGGGGAAAACTGATTAAATATATATTTAATCAGCCCTTAGGGTGAATGCATCCAAAGCAATACATTGTAACTGCACTTAAAAAGAAATTTGGATTGATTTATAATTATAATCTGGGATTAAGATCTTTGCTTTGTATTGATGTGACTAATGACCAAGGTTCTTGTAATAAGCAAATGCAGCTGCCCTTGACAATGGAGAAGTCTCTGGGGAGATGAGGATTGCATAATGAAGTTAACAAGGAATGGAGGACACAACGTTTTGTAGAGGATCTGCATGAAAGCACATACAGTCTCTCATCTCTCAGTAAATGCTACAGAATGTTTTCATAATTAAAAACATTTTCAGGCCACATGTTTCACAAGAAGATACATTTTTTAGTAAGTATTAAACTAGTACAAACTTTTCCATTACATAGGTTTTTACTCTGAAAGGGCCTTCATAAGATTGCTCAATATATATAAGCATTCATTACGCACTTCAGAAGTGAAGACTATTTTCAAGATGTAAACCTTGTTCCCATGGTAACAAAAATATTGAAAGTCAGTATTAATGATGACCCGTAAATGTTATTCTTTAATACTAAAAGCTGTACTAATAGAGAAACAAATATTACTAGAGAAAAAAATATTACTAGAGAAACAAATATTAACAGAGAAACAAGGGTTTATGCCAGCAGTTTCCAAAGTAGAAAATTTCCAGTTGCTCCAATCAGCTAAAGAAATCTAATTTTCCAATATCCCACGTATGCACTTTCTCAGTGACATCAGTGATACCTGATAGATACCAAATTACTCAAATTCAGGTAGCACTACTTGGATAGATCTTGGGTGGTTTTCCTTTCTAATATGGAAACACCTTGCAGAACTTTGCTCTCACTGAGCTGGGTTACATGATCCGCTGTCTCCCAAACAGCTGCACCAGGGACACTTTTGCTGGGGGGTGAGAAAACCAGCATGAGACATCAGCTGCCTTCAGATTGTACTGCCTTGGGAGCAAATATGTTTCTGTCTGTTAAAAGGTGATACTGGAATACACCACCCAAACAACTGGACCAGGCTTTGCTTAGAAATAAATAGTGAGAACTCCACACGTGATTGTCTTATGGTACAAAGGAAATGCAGGTAAGTCCTCCCCTTTTCTCACATCTCAGGAAAAATGTTTACACAGTTGCTATCATCAACGGAACTACGTAACCTGATTTCTTTTAAGAATATGAGACTTCCCTTCACTTTAGCCAGGAATAAAAAATTAAGCAAGGTTATCTAGAAAAAGGCAAGATAATGCTGTGAGTTGCCTCAGAGAGAATTAGAACTCCATGAGCAGCATGGCCAAAGTAATTCCAAGATTTTCACATAAAACTGATGGACATCATACCTGGAAAGTGTCATCTTTTGTCAATGACTCTGTCATGTTCTGGTAGCCAAGACAAGCAACTTAGTACCAGAGCCATCAGCTGATCCCATTGGCACTAAGCAAGTACAGCAAACCTTCAGGGATATTTTGTAGCATCATTTGTCCAACATTCTACTTTGACCTCCCTACTCCTTCTGGAATAGGGACTCCTTTTTACTTTGGTTCCCTAACCTCTCAGCAGCAAGTAATTCTCACCAGGGGCGAGACACATGTGACTAGAACACACAAGCTGATACATCCTGCTGCTCTATAGCTATTAATCGATTACAGTTTTGGGAAGAGAAGACAGGGTATAGGGGCTTGGAGCTCGTAAAGAGTATTTAAAATCTATCCACCTAAGTATTTTTCATACGATTATATAAAAATTTGGTCAAGTTGAATTTAGCTCTCTCTAGTAACGCCCTAGAGCTTTTCTCAACTGGCAACTGTGTCAAAAAAGTTCTGTGGGTCACAAATTAATTCTTCCAAAACCACCATTGCTGTAGGCACCCATCTGCCTTCTTGGTGGTGGTCAAAGTGGAGAGAAACGTAACTTTCCTCTCAAACACAGATTAGGCGTACTCCACTAAACATTAAAGAGTGCCTTGCTGCAACACAAAGCCTCAGTCTCAGAAAGTCTCAAGTCCATCAACCTCATCAAAACTGCATGGAAGCAAAACAAGTAAGATACCAACAACAGTGTCTGATAGGGAATGTATTTTCAGATACATATAAAACATTACTATGGAAGGCAGTGAGGGAGAGTTACTATGTACCTATTAAGTCCTGTACAGTTCCTAACAGTATCACAATTAATGCTCTGTCTACTTTCCAGCATTAAGAAAGAAGCCATGGGAAGCATCATGATGCTGTAGAGGTTAACTTCTGGGCTTGGCTAGAATGACAGTATTCTGTGAAATTTAACACTTCAGGAGAAGATGACACTCTAGTGATGCCTGTAAAAGCCAGATGTTCAGCCTGTAACACCACATGACAATCCTAAATGCATTAGCAGCGAACAGTGAGTCTCGAGGCCTCCAAAAGTGAGTAACATCCACACACTTATTGCAAGACACCCCAACTTTTCTCACTGAAGCCACAATCATTCCTCTGAACCAAACAAGGCAGGGAGTATTTCAATTTTCACATAATACGCAGAAAATCACTAGGCTTGATTTTCTGTATGTTACTCCACTCTGCCCATGGGATCTTCAGGGATCCCAGGGGAGCTATACAGGAGAAAAGTATGGTCTACTGCACAACTGTGTGTGCATCTGCTATAGCACAGACACAAGCAAATGGCCACCATGTCAGCCTCTCTTTTGCCAAAATACATACTGGAATAATAACCTCGATTTGCCCCAACAGAGAAAAGATTGAATGTCTCTAAGCAAACCATTCTGAACTAACCTCTGCACTCGACTTCCTTGAAGAGAATTTCTACCCAAGTCAGTATAACTACTCTGGATTCTTCCGTAGCACACTGCAGGAACTGATCTAGGCTCTTTAAAGTTTAGACTCTTTTGCAAAAGGATACAGCACTGCTTGAGTCTGACTCCTTGCAAAGATGTCTCAGCCGTACAGGCAGCTATAGGCCCCAGAAGTCAGCACTGTGCTCTTCCTTTCACTGATAAAAGGAGATTATACATACCTCTGATCTACAGCCCACTGATCAAGGTCACCTAAATCTTCCTCTTTTCCTGCTCCCTCAAACTGCTGCTACTTTTCTCTGCACTCCACTTCTTCCAGTGCAACACACTAACCAGTGCTGTGAGGGTTAAACAGGGAAGTGCATGGTATGGAAATCAGTCATTTCTCTCTTCTACCCATCCATGAGAACAGCTTCAGAACCACAGCTCTAATTTATGGTTAGCTTCTCAGGATACTCCAGCATCACAGCTCTTCTATTTATACCACAGCCTATGATGTGGCATTAAATATATGCAAGTAGGTCTATAGAGATGGCATGCTGAGGCCAGCTACACCCAGCCATCGCTTCAGCCATCCAGCACCACGACATCTACGGGATACCAGGAGAGGAGGCCAAGTTACAGAGCTCTGACGGCCAGTACTCCCCCCAACACAGCACAACCTACTCTACCCCCTGTGAAGTGATGTAGAAGCCTCAGCAGGAAATCTGTGATGCCAATGAAGTGATGAGCATCTACAAGGACATTTGGATCTATCAACCGAGGTGACACAGAGATCTAGACTGCTACACAGCACCTAGACACTAATTCAGAGATAGCTGGTTCCCTGCATGCAGAGTTTGGCCAGCCTGTGAATAATTTCAAATGCAGAGCTCCATGGGGGATCATAACACTTACCTGATACATGTGGGGCCCTGAATTTCAGGCCTGTTTTTCATTTGAATTGAGATACTAGTGCAAGAAATCACAAAGACAGACTCGCCCAACCAGAGAGGCACAAAGTAGTTCCTGAGAAATAATTTTTAAGCCTTCAGGATGAGAGGACTGAGATTCACTGCAGTAATTGGTCACACAAAACATGAGGGAAAGGCGCACAATTCCAAATCTGTTGTAGCAACATAAAGCCTCCAGCTGGCCAGCAGCTGGGGCAGCAGCACGTGAGGGGATTGCCTGCAAAAGCCTTGCACTTTTTGATGCCCGAAGTCAGACATACTCAACCTGATGGATAGGTAGACTGTCTTTTTTCTGTGTCTGGAAGCATAGGACTTCCATTTCAAAGCCAAGGAGTAGCATGCAAGAATCCATCACTTCCTAGGAAATAGTGGCCACACTGCATGTGTACCAAAAACCTGGTGTTTCTGGATGGCCACATTTCTTGGCTTGCACACTTAGAAAGGCTAGTTCAGAAGAAAAGGCAAAAATAGGTAGCCATGAGCAAAAGCTACACACAGAGCCGTATCTCCTTCAGCCTATTTCTTTTCTATCACTTCCACTTTTCCTAATGCTGTGTATGAAAAAGGGAGAGTGCTCCCAGTCCAATCCTTACTGGTTCACCCCCTCTATTGCTTCTTCCTCATAGTACCTTAGTGCAGTTTCACTGTTATTCCAGCCATTTGCAAGCAGGCATCTACTCTGCAGAGGAAAATACTACAAGTCAGTACTGTAACACAGCCCATTTGACTACACGTTGGGCCAAATTTTGCCTCAAAACTGCCACATCTAGGTCCTTCTAAAGGAGTTATTTGCAGCTTTCTGGGGAACCCCATCTGATCCAATTAAAGGAATACAGAAAAACAGGAAAAATTAAGCTTTTATCCAGAAGTGATGAAGCCCCAATAGATGAAAAAAATATCTTTTCTGCAGAGAAAACTGATCCACACTACAGTGTAATTCTCTTGAGGAGCTACAGAACACATCGAGGCCAGGATCTTCTTTTGTTGCAGTAACCAGGAGACCAGATCCCTTTTCCAGTAGGTCACAGCTCTCTGCTAAAGATCACAGATGAGAAGGGCCTGCCTTTGTCTGTCTCTCTCCTGGCTATCAGGCTGCAAAGAACACATTTTAGTAATCTCTAACAACAACATGCAGCAATCAAAACAAGTGCTGAACAGCAACACCCAGGAAATCAAAGCTAGCTACAAAAGTAGCCTGTGGGCCACAACATGATTTAGAATTCAAAACACCTTTTCTGATTCTGCCCCCAGAAACACATGATTGATGCAGAAATTATTCTAGTAAAATAGATGAATGCAGGAAAAAGGAATAAGGGAGGTGTAAAAAAGCTCCAGGATCAGTGTGGGCAGCATCCAGTCTGTTAGACTTCATTTGACCCAGTGAAATAACTTTCAGTGGAATTAATTCAACTGCAAACAGTAAAACTTTAAAATATAGGGGATACATAATAAAATGACAATGACACAGGTTAGGTCTATTTGCACAGGTCAAGGCTTTCATTACAGTAAATATTTAGCAGCCACGCTGTCATGCAGAAGGTGGCTGTGGATAGGAAGCCATACTCTGGCCCAAGTGACTACAAGAGAAAGCAGCACACCTGGGAATGTCAGTGAAAGGTCAGAGCCAGTCTACTAAAGAAAACAGTTCCCTCACTATTCATGGCTGTTAGATAAGATCTTCAGATCCCTGACTGAACTCAGATGCCATATTCCATTCACAGAAAGGACTAAGGATTAAACAATATTTAATTCAATAGATGCCAAAGCTTCTTCAGGAAGACTACTAAGACAAAATGATCCTTTTTTCCCACTAAAACAGTTGCTGTCGAGACTGTGGTACCTCATGCATTACTATATGGATTACTAAAGACAATACATTAAAAAATACTGAAATAACATCACAAAAAGAGACACAACCTATCTGGGATGTCTTTAGACCAGGACATAATGTACGTATCACCTTCAGATTTCCTATAGCTGCCCTGACAATCAGTGCCAAAGCATCCTGGTGATCTCAGGCTGTAATCAGGGCTACTTCTTTAGACTTTAGATAGATAAATCCTGTGAGCAGCAGCGTTTCACTTCCAAACTCTGAGGTCTTGCTAAGTATTTTTATTATTTATCATTATCTTTGCAAACAAAGGTTTAAACCTTGTAAATGCTGCACTGAACAACTACAAAAGGTCTTTAAGATGCAAGGAATATAGGAGGATTTTAAAACACCTCTGCATTATTCCTGAGCTCACTTTGATTTGGTGTCCATAACAAGTAACTCGTGAGAAGGAAATGCAATCTCCGTGCAGCGCGGCTCTGCAGCAGTCTCATCTGGAAGAATGTACCACCAGGCAGAACCATCTCCTGGAGATCTGCCCTCATTTTCTTCCAGTGAACTTGTATAAAATTGTCTCCACTCGACTGCTTCTGAATAATGTACAACAACAGATGAGCAACAGTGATTGCCAGGGGAGCTCCAGCCAACAGCAGCTCAGTGAGCCCATTGCTGCGGCCCAGCTTCCACAAGCATTCTGAGGGAATCAGAACACACGCTCAGTCAAGAAAGATTCAGATTGTTAAAAAATGCATGTGCCACAAGAACAAAGAACACCTGATAGTTCACTCAAGACTGAAACAAAATTCCCAAATCACCTCCTGCTCACAGTTTTCCTAACTAAAACCCAGGCAACTCCAAAACCTGTACCAGACATTACAAAGTAAATAAACTGTTTTTCCTGACTTTCATAACCCACTCTACTGCTCTTGGTTATTTCATCCTTAGAGAAAACTCTGTTTGGTGACGAACTTAATGAGATAGTCTCCTTTTCTTTTTTCTTTTTTTTTTTTTTTAATAGGATTCAAGTGTTGATAGAAAAGCTGGATTTACACTTTAGAAAATTATATCCATCAAATGGGGAACATAAGATCCATTACACTTACACCTGAGCTGTCAAGACTGCCCAGTCAATCCACAGCAGCCCTGCATTCTTCAGGCAGAGGGAAAGGTGTATGTATCTGTGTCACAATAGCCTGAACTTGTACCAATATGAAAAGAACTGCTAGAGGAATCACTGAAGTGGGTCTCCTTTCTAGACAGAACCAGGTTAAGGTGTTTCAGCTTGGAGAGTTTACTCCCACACCCAGCACCTCACATCAGTGAGGCTGGTCAGGTGTACATATGCAAAAGGATGAAAACTTCAGGAGAAAATGAAGGAGTCACCGCAGCCATGAAAGACAAAGAGCACAGCAGACATAACACGCACCACAAGCTTTGCTGAGCTCCACTCAGCTGCACCCAAGCTACACACAAAGCCCATCATGTAACTCATTCCACCTCAGACACACTGAGTTAGGAGGCAGATATGTCCCCTACTCAGTGTTCCATCAACAGACAGGATTTCCTCTGTAACACTGCCCCTCATTCTCAGCCACGCCAACTTGCAGGGCTGGATCTCTCCTTGTATACTATGCCTGTTCTTCAGCCTCTGAGAGAAATGATTCCTTCCTGAAAAGCATGGACCAGTATCACCTGTCTGCACTGAATCCAAGAGGTAAGTCAGCCAGTTTACAGCAGAGGACAACCTCTTTCCATTACATCCCTTTACACAACTCAACTCTGAGAGCTTGTCCCAACCCCTACCAAGATGTTTGTTGATATTACTCAGTTTTCCTTACCCTCTTTTCTTACTTCCCCATGTATTCCCCACACATGTATTTTTAAAATGCTGGTCCTGCTACCAAGGGCATTGTAGCTGCTGCATCTGCTTGTAATCTGTATTGCATTACTCAAGAGTCCTGCTAACACTCAGTGTAAGCTGTTACTGTGACACTACTTTAGATTGAGTCCTTATTACAGAAAAAAGAAGAAATATTACCTAAACCAAGAAAATAATTTCTGTCTCCTTATTTTGAAATTACAGTGAAACCTGAAAAAGAATGGGAAGGGGCTGTTTACACTGAGGCAAGAGTTCATCTGAAGCCAGGGACAGCTGGAATTTTTTCTAATGTGTAGCTCCTTTACAGTGCATCATATGGCTGTGGGTGCAGGACTGCAACAAAAGAGATCTCTGACACATGTCAATTCCAGCTGCTAATATACAATCAATCTTGCTAAGAACAGAAAGGTTTATGTCCTCTACCTGACTTCGATTTCCACTTGAACCTAAAGTCTTGTCTTTTTTCCCATTGTTCATCCTGTCCTCCCATAAACCTGCTGTCAATTTCCACCCATCTCCGCTCAAGCAAAGAATCACGGGTTATGTGCTGGCCAACTGCTCACAGTGCCAGGACTAGAAATGCCACCGGAAGCGAGGGTTTTCAGAAACAGGCAAATGCCTGCCCGCCACAGGGCAATGGTTCTTCCAGGGATTTGGGTAAGGCAGCAAAGACCACTCATGCAGCAGCCTGAAAGGCCTCATGAGATAGAACATTCATGCCAGCAAAGCAAAATGCAGCCCCAGAGGTTTTGATTAAATCATGTAGATGACAATGCAGAATAAATTTAATCAACATTGCTTATTCCACAGTTTTCCACAAGCTAGGAAACAGAGAGGAAAGAAATAAAAATTATAAACAGGCACTTCTTGCCTTAGACAGGAATCTTTACACAAAGGCCAAATCACCAAATTAGCCAGAAATACTGAAAGCTGGAAATAATGGGAGAAATTAACTATTGTGAGTAAAACTCACAGCAATGCTTTCCCTAACCACAAACAAAACTTTGGGAGACATAAGCGATCTCTGTATGGGGAGATGCTTTACTTCACATTCCATCCAACCTGACAATGTTGACTACAACCAGCAGGCATATATTGATAACATGTATTTAGGACAGATCCTGTTCTGTGATTGCTAATCCAGTTCTTCTGCAAAGTTCCATAAAACTTTCAGGGGGCTCTTCCAATCCAAAGAAAATGTGGTAACGTAGTTAAGGCTGCATGTCACTCCCAGACTTCCAATCACGTCATAGTTCACGATCAAAGCAGTTGCTTATAATGATATCAGCAAAAAGTGACATTTTCAACGCGTCTCCCAGTGACATCTGGCCATACCTTGCAGTGTGAGGGAGTATACTATGTGGATAGCAAGGTGTGATGGGCACAGAACCCAAAATCCACACAAAACTGGTCACACCATACACCTGTAGAAATCTGTTTGACAGTGCAGCACGGTATCTGGTGCCAGCATATTTGACTGTAAGAAGTCATAAATGCAACTACTACATCTGACAGTAGAGAATTTGCAGGCAACTGGCACGAGGCAGCCAAATATCTCCTTTACAACAATGCCTAATCCACACAGCACTGCGGCAACAAAAGGAACTACAAGCTTTGCGTCAGCATTCTTTATCTCTGCTCTGCCAAATGCTAACAGAAAAACCTGCTTGCTGTCCCTTCCATAGCAGCACCAAAACAGGTCAGCATCTCAAATCCAACCCTGTACATGTGAAAGAAATAAAATAACCTTCAAAATCATCAAACAAACACAGCCTTGGGAAGAACTTGAAAGGAATTAGCAGAATGTTATGACAGTATCACTCACAGAGGCTATCAAAATAACCACCCCATTCAAGGGCTCCCCTCAGCCTGATTTTATATGCTGAGGCAAACTGGTATTGGAGTCAAAATGCTACAAAGGACTCAGAATGACCTACTTTCACTCTCTACAGGCTAAGACACACTGTAGTCCCTACTAATAATATATACACTTCAGTTTAAATCATGTGCTATAATCTGAACATTGCTTCAGTCTTCAAGAGCAATAAAAACCCCAAAAAACTAGTTTACAGAACCATCTTTAATACATGAGGCATTTCAGATGCTTGCCACAGACTCATGAGATGAGGCTTGATCCTAAAGAATGTGTTCCCTTTCTGTTGACTCCTTACTGAAGTTAAATCTCCTTTACTTTAGTGAGTCTGGCAGATTATGGCACAAGAACCCCCATTCTGTTCTCATAGGTTATGAATTTTGTAGATCTGATGCTGTTAAATTCAACAATGCATCCTTTGTGTTCCACTAAGGTCTTCATAAACATTAAGAAAATCTATTCCCATTCCATTACTCAAAAGGTATATGGCAAGGGAATAAATGTGACAGCTTTATCCTAACCTGTCAAATCACTGTTTGCTCCTGGTTCCCAAGAACCTCACACACACACCCCCTCTTCCCCATCTTCCAGACAAAAGAATTCCAAAATGTTTTCAAAACTCTAATTAATGTTTTGATTATACTAGTTTAACTTCTGACCAGAAGCAAGAAGCACATGAACTCACAGGAGTAAGCGTGGCTTACCTCTCAGCAGCACAGGTTGCTAGAAATGTGTGCAAACTGTCATTAAGAGACTAGGCAAGCTTTTACTCTGTCTCACCCAAAAAAACCCCTAAAATACCAAAAAAACTTTAGAACCATCTGGCCAGACCACAAGGTAACAGTCCTGACTCCTTTTGGGTGTCTCCATACTGTGAAATAATCCAGGAACAACTGATCCGGCATGTGTAATTTTCCAAAGCAAAACAGGAACCAGCTGAGGTTATCTAGGCAAAAGATCAAGAAAAATTCAAGCAGCAAACAATGTACTTCCAAGCCAAATAACAATCAAGGTTCCCAGAGCCTCTCTGAGGGCTTGGCCTGGGGAATAAACCCCTTGCTTAGTAGAAAGAGGCCTGTCGACTCAGCACCATGAAATTGAATAAAACCTCTCTTTGTAACAGCATCCAGGGGAGAAGGACAAAGGGTCTCTGCCACCACAGCGCTTCTGAATGACAGAGGCCTCCAGCACCTCCAGCACTCCTCCCACCCACAGCAGAATCCCAGGAAACTGAGTGCTTATTCATTACTTGGGCTCTGTCCATTTTCTGAGTTTCCCCTCTACATCCTCCAATGCCGCCTATTTAACAATATCTTCTTTTAGCTCGTCTTTTGTTTGCCACTTCCGCATTTAATTGCAAGTTCATGGGTATAAAGTGGCCTGAACAGCTGAACTCAGTCATCCTGATTTGAAGGCTCCCTTTCCTCATAAAAGGGGAAACAGTTCTTTCTCTGTCTTTCTGTCTGTCTTCATTTCCCTTTCCTTGGCCACTTCTCCCCTTCCCCCTCCAACCCAGCAATTTTTCTCTTTCCTGTTCCCTTTCCCATCCTGTATTTCTTTCTGTGTCTCCCTCTAAATCAAACTGATACTTCTCAGAGATGTTGACGTGTGCACAGAAGGGAAGGCAAAGCTCTCAAACACTGGCACCTGCCCTTCAAACGGCTCCCAGGCTTCTGCAGCCATTTCTAGTCTGTGTCACAGTCTGCAGAACAGAACAACCCCTCGCCGCCCCTTGTGCTGAATGCATGCACAGACGGCTCACGTGATAACAGAGCTCTCTGATAACAAAACCTCTGCAAAGGTAGCAGATCCTCTGTCTTGTACAGCAAGTTTCAAGGGAAAATCTGTACACCGAAGCTGTAACTTCTACATCAGTTAACTGGGAGGAAGCAGCAGCACAGATAAACAATGCACTTGAGTTCCCCATTACAACATGAATTCTGACTGCACTAACGTCACCTGTTCTCACTCACTGGGCAAAAGTAGTTTATTAAGTAGTTTATTAACACTGTAGTGTGCAAAAAAGAAAAAAAAAGAAAGGAAATAAACATGGCAACAGGTGTAGCCTTGAAAGAACCTACAGTCCGTGCTGGCCTGGTTTTGACTATTACCATGCCAAAAAGGGGGAAATGTGGTGCTAAAACCAAGAGCCATGGTAAAACCACCATTGCCCCGTGAAACCTGAGACACAAACCCCCAGAGTTAATTAGTTAATTGGGCCATATGATAAGCAAAATTTCACCTCTTTCTACCCTCTTGCCTCTTTCCACATTCCCCAGACACCTACAATACCAAGATTTTATGCAAAAATGAAAACTAGTGGGAAACTGAAGTGCAGAAACTAGCTACGAGTTCCCTGCTAATAAGAACAAAAATTATTAAAGCTATCTTTTTGTTGTATTTTATTCCAGTTAGTTAAAAAGCAGATCAGAAGGGAGGAGGCCTTCTCAGCAAGGGTTAGTACAATTTTGAGTGTTCTGCTTTGAAAAAACACAGTGGTATATATTTTGAATGTGGCTGTTTGAGCCAATATTGACATGAAATTAAAAAACTCTCCCTGATTTCAGGAGTCTATGTGATTTAAAACAAACCTCTGCAAAGTTCACTCAGCACTACAGTGCACAAGATACAAAGCAGAGGTCCGCATCCTAAATAACCACCTTGGCACTCTGCGGACCTAAAGACGACTTGAGGCAGTACAGTCGTCTTTTTGCAGAGCGGCACAAACAGCAGGGTAACACCAGCAGGCAGGATGATCAGTGTGCTTGTCCATTTGCTCCCTGTGCATGCAAACACTCACCCCTCTGGACTGTGAGTGCTTGTGACATGCATATGAGTCTTCACATTTCCAGAAGTGCACACAGAGGGCAGGAACAATAGCAAATTCCTCCAAGGAACAAACTTCAAAACTGCTCGCAGTTAACATTATTCAGTTGTCAAAAGAGTGACTTTTTAACAGTTTGTTACTGCTGGGATGGTAGCTCTTGGTAAGACAGATGAGGCAGTTCTAACTTCTCCCAGTCCTACATACCAATTTTATCAAATATTCAAGCAGTAGAGCACAAATACCAATGGTTTCTGGCGTCACAACTTCTTCCAGAGGCTACTCTTACTGCATGGTGTCTGAAGAAACATGCATTGCTCTGGGTTGGAAGATTATGGAAACAACTGTCAAAAAGCTGCAACACCAAAGCAAAGCAACAGAACAATCCTGCTGCAGCAGAGAGCTCCAGCCTCTTTTACCAAGCAGCTAACACACTGCTGAAGTTTTATATCCACTGAAACAGAGAAGCCAAATTGCCTCAACAATTCTACACATCAAAGCATGTATCTGTTTAGTAGTTGTCAACAGTGGCTAGAGGTTGCCTCAAAGAGGCTTTGGGTCATTGTCCTACATGTTCTGTACAGTGTGACATTAACACTCAGAAGCAGGTTTTGCCAAGTTCTGTTGGCCTTGAATTTGTGGAAGGTGATGATAAAGTATTTCTGGTTTGCAAGTCTTTTTGACACTGCAACCACTACGATTTGAAAGTTCATGACAAAAGCCATTTGCATTACTTTTTTCCACCCACAATCACTAGTTACTCAGTCTCCTCAAAGCCAGCTACTAATGGACTTAAATGTATGGACAAACCAGAGCCGTGTCCCTTGGACAGGCACAGTTTGGGCATTCCACAGAAGATGACAATGCCACCCATGCTCCTCCTGCTAATCTGCCAGCATGCTTTCTGCCTGGAAGAACAAGAAGCGGAGTGTGTTAAAACTGTTGATGATGAACCAACAAATGAACTACATGACAAACGATACTGAGCAGATGCCTATCAACTAGGAGAGTTTAGCTGCCTTTAAAATCAGAAGAGTGTCTCGGGGTTGAGACAGAGGTATTTTAATTCTTTGCCTTTTGAGTTTTGAAACTTTCAGTGCTCATACACTGATTCCACAAGCTGGTCTCAATTTGACTGAAGCACAGACTTCATCATACTCCATAACACACCTCTGCTGTACAACTTCTTTATTCAGAGATACAACTTTGTAAAACTGAAGCTGTAAGAGACCTCCTTATGGCATTGCGCGATAATCTGCATGCTTAAGAAAAAATGCTAAGGTACGCTAAATGCCAAAGAATTTTTGTTTGCCAGTTTTAAGAGCCAAGGAAGGTAAGCACATAAAGAGATAACAGAATGAGAGAAAAGAAAAAGAGGCAATACAAATTGCATGAGATTAAGTCCCCAAGAGAAACCAAGAAGGACTGTGTGCAAGCTGCAAGTGGGTAGCTGGGATCCACCCAGGCAGTTACAAGTACCATCAAACGCACAGGCACTGAGAAACCCCGTCCCCTAGTAAAGCTACAACTACTGTCAAATGTCTCTTGATACAAAGCTAGTAATTACTACTAATCATATCATTAATTGTCATTTACTACAGATCATAAAATAGTATTTTTTTCTTATTAAGCTCGAAGAGCACTAAGTCTTTCAGAAACAATTCTGACAAAACAGCACGTAAGTCTAAGCAGATTTTAGACACTACCTGTGATGCTGTGGCAAACAAAAGGATTCAGTTCCACTGACTCATGGCATTTAATGAAGCACAACTTTGATACAGCAAAAATAAGCCAAGAATCCTGAAAGGAGATCTCCCAAAAACAGACGATCAGGCATATGCTCAGGCAGATCATATCTTGCAAACAGATTTCAGAAGCAGACTTAAAAACCAGTACCATCTGGATCAAATTTGCAATTCTATCCATAAATAAGAAGGGACAGCTTATGGCACAATTGCAAGCATATTTATAAAGTGTGGGAATACTGGGCTATGAGGCAAGAGTGCTAGGGGGAAATACTGTCTACAGGAGCGAAAAATGCAGCTGAACCACACTAAGGAAGTGGAGTGAGGAAGCCACTTCTCAGCAAAAGAAAACTATCCAGGACAAAGATGAGTTGAAATGAGGCAGCTGGATGCCAAGAATTTAGAAAAAGGTGAAGCCAGCAAGGTTCTGGAGCTAAATTGTAACTTATGAACAAGGGCAAAATTCTTTTGACTGCACAGCAAACTTCCTGTCTACTATGGTGCTCTTGTGTACAGAGATAGCAGAGCCAGACATGCAGGGAGAGCTGACAGTGTCTGGTTTCCTCAGGAGGACCCAGAAAGAGAATTTCAATGTACAACTGAAAACAGTCCAGTGATTTACATCTTTGAGAATCCAGGCAGACAAAGCACTGTGTTATTCTTTTGGCCCAAGTGACTAGCCAGAAATGTAGGGGAATTACACACTATCCCAGTTAGAAGGAGAAAGTTCTTAAACAAGTTAGGTCATTTTGCTTCAAATGACAGAAGATATTAGTATTCTGACAGTCATGAGTTTGACAGTCTGACAGTCACAAATTTATATTGTCATCTTCTGGATTGCTACAGAATCTTCAAGTCACTGTATTTTCAGGACATATTTCAAACCAGAAATAAAACAATTTACCTGGTAAAAAAAGATGACCTAGGCAGTAATTTTACATTATTAACCTCTCCCAAATGTGAAACACCTACCCAGTATCACAGGATGTGATAGGTACCTTGGTACCTGGTACCCCCATGGTACCTTTCCTACCTCTGGTAACAGCCTCATAAAACTAGATTTCACATTTTTACCTTAGTGAAATTCATAGTTCCAAGATTACTTTTGTTACAGTTCTTTTTTTAAGAAAGAATCCACACTTTTTATGTGTCTTTAGGCATTTGTTCTGTTTTTAAATATGCTTGGCTTTTGGAGAAGACAGGGTAAATTGTTTGGATTGACTTACAAAGGTAAGTCACATTTACTTTGCTAAGAACTGGAATGATTTAGGACTTCAACACCTCTTTTCTTGGTTACCCCTCTGCTGCTGGAAGCTACTGTCCCTGCTCTCAGACAGTTTATGTGAGCTACTCCTCTGCTTCAGCATAGTGTCAGCTTGCTCAGTTCAAGGTACCAAAGAAACACTTCAAACTAAACTTCCTAACTCTTCACTCAGATATATTAAAGAGCTGTCACAAATTTCAATGAGATCAAAAGGATAAGGGTTACGAATACATAAAATCAGTTAACAGGAAATAATCAGTCAGAAAAGCTGCCTAAAAGCAGTTTCAAGTCTTTGACTAATCCTCTCCACTGTTTAAAATCAAAGAATGAAGGAAATCAGGACTAAGAGAGACCAGAAAGCCACTCTATAACTGAGGCCGGCACACAGCATCTTTTACACTTCTTTCATTAGTCCGTTTCACTCTTTCTCAACAAGAACTAGTTTCAGACGCCTTTTCAGCTGGAGCAATCCGAATTCATTCAAGTTTTGCTTTAGAACACTCCTGTTGTTCATGTTCTGCCTTCCTTGTCCTCATACGTGATACCCATATCTGTCACACAGAGATGCACAAAGCCCAGACTATGGCACTCAGCAGTTTGTTCAGTACACTGTGATCCCCACGCTCATTTCTGAAGGAGCGGAGCCAGGGCTGCATACGCCAACTGGCCCAGCATCCAAGCAGGACATCCTTGGTGGCAAATCCAGACAGGGAAACATGGTTTGACTCCTTGCTTTTGTATACAAACACTCAGGATACAAACAGGACAGGATATGAAGTAGCATGTCAGACAAATGGCTTTTCAGTGACTTTTGAATGGAACAGTAGATCTCAGTTCCTGAAGTCTACTCATTGGATTTTTCTTCTCTTTTCAAAAATCCTCTTTTAGTTCACTGTCAGGGGCTTGCCTATACCTTACTGTGCCTACTCTCTCTCGGCTCTGCTCTGAGCACAACTGTTCTCCAACACAGCAAGCTATCAACCAGAAATCAAGAGAAATGTGTTCTTGTTGCTCCCTCATACCTGGCCCTTGGAACAATCATCATATTCTGCTTGAATTATTTGTCTCTGAAGAACTGGTGGCCTCAGATTCCTCCACTCATTTATAGATTACATTTTTTCCTCTTAAAATTCAAAGCAGCAGGGACTGAAGTTTCTACTGTGTTCCCACCACTGAAGCGAATCTATACTTCCCTGGCATTTTATTTAATGAAAGATTTGCATGGTATGAAAAAATAGCAGGGTTTTTTTGGTTCATTTTGATATTTTTCTGAAGAAACAACCACTGCAACTGTAGAATTCAAAACCTGGAAAGCAGATATGAGCTGCTAAGGAGGAGCAGCTTCCTCTAATATTTAGCATCCCACTCTTTATGCAAGAATACCCTACATAACTCACTTCAGATTCTGATGAGGCTTCCAGCTCATGCATGCTTTAGTAGTTGTACCACACACCAGTAGGCTATACGTCTGGAGTTTGAGTAAACTCATTGAGACTCCACTCAAATCAGTAATAGACAAGAATTGACTACAAAAAAAAACCAAGAACCCCATATTTCTGCTATAGCCTAGAAGGTACCTCCCATTAATAAACAGGCAAAGTATATATACATGTACAGATATATATACGTGTGCATGTGGGAGGTACTATTCTGGCATAAGTTTTAGAAACTAAAAACTGAAACACATAGAAAGCAGGAAACTGCTCCAAACTAGCAGCAATTTACTGCCAAACAAGATTTTTACATAGGACTGTGCAAGTATCGTAGCCAGGCTTCATCGCTTCTCTTCCTGCGCAGTAAGCAGGGTGCAGACCCTTCTGCTTAGAGCATGCAGCCCCCAGGCCCTGTGCAGGTGGGGACTTGCACACAACACCTCTTATCGTGCAGGTACAAACCTAACAGAATCTCATTCCTCTACTGTTACATATTCCTCCGTTAATGCACAAAAAACAAATTTCAGAGATGTTGTAGAAGTATTAGCACTCCTGCATTTGTAATACTGCCTGCAAAGTTAAGTTTTTACATATATACACAGACTATAAATTCCACTGAATCTGAAACACATAAGACATTATTTTTCTAATCCGTTCTCTTGCCATCTTCTTTATGTCTTTGGGTATATAATTCCCTCGTAAGCCAAATGACCGATAAACTTTACATAAAGGGAAAAGAAGTCATATTTTATTTCTCAGCAGCTCATAACCTTCTGTTTATCACCTTGAAAGTTAAAATAATACTAGAGTCACCTTGAAAATAGTTATTTTATACTAAAATTGCTATTAAAGGCATCTCCAATCAAAGCTGGCAAATGAAGAGTAAGGGCAGATGAATCCTCAAAAAAGCAGTTTTGTGCAAGTAACACCAAAAATAACAAAGACACGTGCTGCATAGAGCTGAAGATTAAATTAACAACTTTTCAGCATTCTCCCTTAATCCTCAATCAGGAGACCTTTGTCCATTATTTTCGTCAAGTTCTGGACCCATGGAAACTTTCCCAGTCAATGTTATACCAGATACACTGGTATATCTCTTCTCATACTGACACTCCCCTGCCCATACCCATAACTTCTTTGAGAACAGAGAATATGGAGAAATGGCATTTCATGATTCCTCTCCATCTCTCCTCTGAAATATATTCTTCCTGAAAACAATGAGAACTTCTTCAGTGGGTATGAAATACTCGTACACACAACATGCACACTTCACACAGATGTCAGTGCTGATTAAAGAAAGATGTGGATAGAGAACTTGCTATAGGATTTCACCATGTCCAAACTTCACACTCGAAATTAATCGGAAATTGATATGCATCTTTTCTCCCTCACTTCTGAAAACATAATAACTCCACCAAAAAGGACAATACGTGATAAAAGGATTGCCTCATCAGGAAATGAGTGCCCTTTTCAGAAGTGCTGTTAAGGAGACCTGCATATAACCAAGCCTTTTTCTTCCAGGTACTCCAAAGCAGATCACCCTTTTGGAGAGGCATCCCAGAATTCTGACAGCATCACAGAACTTCACAGAAGTATGTGCAGGAAATCATGCTGAGTGTCCGGGATTGTGTGTCCTACCCAAAAGCTTCTAAATGCAGCAGAGTTTCCCCAGAAAAACAGACAAGTTTAACAACAGAATATCATAGTACCTAGACACACAACAGACAGGGAGATTTCCAACTAGCTCCTGTCACTGCCTGATGTTTAAACCGCTGGGAAGGAGAGACTTGTTTTTCCTTAAGAAAAGATTTGTATAATGAGTGAAGGCAGAAATTATTCACTTAGCCAAATTTCACTTAAATGCACATTAGAGCAGACAGGTAATACAGCTTTAAATAAGAAGCTTCGCAATGAAAAGAGATTCCTGTCTCTGGTTCCACAGCTGGTGTATCATTAAACAAAAAAAGGATGCTCAAGCCCAAATTACTCCCCATACACACACACACAAAAAAAAACCACATAGGAAATCTTTTTTCATTTCATCCAGAAGTCTCAACCCTTCTGACCAATTCCACCAGCTCAGCTGAAACTTGCTTACACAGCAAATACAAAATAACATAAGCCTAGAAAACAGAAGCAGACTAAGACAGTATGTTTCTCTTCCTCCTTTGAAACTGCAACTCAAATACCATCTGTATTTAACATTTCTTGATTCTACAAATCAAGGTAAGTGCCTAATCCTCAACCATTTCAGCTGCCATCCCACAGTCAACTACAAACTGTTAATTAATGTGCATTTGGGCTAAGGACTGTGACTCTCATTTGCAAACTGATTTAAACAAGATAACTGAAGCAATTTTTGTCCTCTATTCTGTTCCTTCCTCTCCTGAAGGTTAGACCTCTCTTTCTAACAAGACTGCACAAAATGTGCATCTGTTGCTTAAACACTGCCCTCTGCAACTCAACATTTAAACAAACCACTGCAGCCTTTAATTTGCATTTATACAGAAAGCTGTAGCAGCTGAGGATACAAACCCAGACACCCATTCACACTGCGGGACTTCACCTCCAAGCAATGGGGCCAGGCAAACAGGCATGGCAGTAACTGGCATGGTCACCTCACTTTGACACGCTTACAAACATAAATCAAAGCTCTAAGCAGTGAGTAAGAGTGAAATTGGTGGAAATATCTTCTGGTTTGGTCTACTGTACTCTAAGATAATTAAGTGAAATATGGATTCCAGGATAATGGCTTATCACATACACCAGCATCTCCGATTGTTTGCAATGGCCAATACTGAAATTATGATCTCATAGTACACACAATGTTAATGTTGTGTTGTGTCCTGCGTCAGCCAGTCCTGGTGGACCTTCATCTGTCCATCTCCTTTGACCCATGCAACAGCGGCACGGCCCTGCTCCAGCAGGAAGCTGAAAACACCATGTTCGTTCTTTTCTTTCCCCCTGTACAACGGTACTTGCACCCCACCTCATGAACTGCTGGAGTAAAGCAGAACAGAAATATATTGTGGGGACAACTGAGAATTTGTGATGTGGGACACAAGATGCGACAGGATGCTGTAGTGATGCAGGTATGCAGAACTGAGGAAAGCAGTGCAACCCCACCTTGTGCTATAGTCCCCACCAGACCAGGTGTCTCAGCGTAAGTCTTGGTTTCCTAGACAGATCACATCAGCTGGCATCTGAGAAAAGGCAAGTAGTGTTTCTATGAGGGCATTACTCCACCTCTCCACACACCACTCTCACTCAGAATCTCACCGATCTCTTCCACAAATGGTTCAACAGTCTCATGATTTGCAGAGATATATCATGCTAACTTTTTTATTTTGGTACTGGGTTAGTTTGAACAAAGTAGTCATGGCCTCCCAGAGTCAGAATTGGTAAACAAAAATCCTTTTATGTGAAAATAAGGAGAATTTTTAAGGACCCAACAAGGGTTGACTGAAGAGGTTATCTTCAAAATTAATGAAAAGGAAGGAGGCGAAACCTTAGATGATCAGAATTGTGCAGAGGGGTACAAAATCTACCAGAAATAAATGCTCTTGTCCCCGACTACAGGTTCCGCCGTGAATTTGAGGATTAAAATGCTTCTTTAATTCGCTTTCAAACTTCAAGTCTGAACCTTGGAGCTAGAAAATTACAGAGGAAGAAACTTCCTTTCTGTGGCATCTCTGAAGTTCCAGCTCCTCAGCAAAAAAAAAAACAAGTGCAAAGAAGCTACACAAGTGAAATGTTCTAGATACTGACTTTTGTAACAACTTTTTCAAAATTTCACCTTGGATTCAGCTTGGCATTAGACAGTTTTACTTTCCTTGTCAAGACTGGTTTTTTTTCTAGTGAATGCAGGGGCATTCAAATCCCTGTACAGCAGTACATTCAAACCACTGACATTTTCACTTCATTTCTGTCTTTTACACCCTTTGTGCTCAATTTGTGCTTGATTGCAGAACTCAGGCTTGCACTTACTGCTTTAAAAAGTACTTCTGCATAGTGTTGAGAAGGATTTGTTTCAGCAGCTAGCACACAAACAGACTAGGCAAGTACGAAACCAGATGTCCAAGTGTTTGCACTTGGACTTGCCGAGACTTTAGCGTGAGCACAACTGTTCAGACAACTGCCACTGAGTAATTCTGAGACCTAACATAGCTCCTTTGTTTACATTTTTACTACTCCCTGAGAGTATTGGGAAAGTGCTGACTGGCAGCTCCTCAAGGGCCAAGACTTACATTCTATACCTTATGTTCACACAGGACTTTGGCAGGAAAACTCTCCCAGCACAGTCTCTTGCATCCAGCAGAGGTATTCCCAGAAGGAAAAACCGTTAATGCCTCCCATCCCTATGGATTTTTTGTCTGCACACAGAGACTGCTTCTGGTTACGCCTAACAGTCCCCCTGGAATTGAGCTAAGACCACCAATTCATCGAGCGCTAACTGCCAAGGATGTGTCAGCTGGTTGCCAGAAGACTGAACCGAAGAATTAACATTTTTGTTGCACTTTTTCACAAAAAAAAGTCACAAAGTTTATGTGACATCTTTTGCTCTGCTTTTTCTCCTAAAGGAGGTAAGAAATGGAGACAAGGCTCTGTTACTTACTTCACCTGCAACCTTTGGACAACGCATTTTGCCTTTCTGCACCTCAGTTTCTCCATCTGCTAAATACTGGTGCTCTATTTTGAGATGATCCAGACAAAAAAGTACAGCATGAACCAGTATCTTTATTCTTAATGCACTTCAAAACAAAATTTTCTTCTTCTCTAAGTGAAATAGTCTGAAAAGTTTCTTTCCACTGGACTGAGCTGGTTTTTGATACCATGCTGCCCCAGCAGCTCACCCAGAGCCACATTAAAAGAGAACTGATGTCATGCAGCCTTGCCTCCACACACCACCTGGACGTGGTAACTGCTGCCACTGCAATTTCATTCTTGCTTGCTGTTTGCAAATTTCAGTTCCTCTGGTTATGTGCTGTAAAATTTTTGATTCATACTTTACTTTCCAAATATTGTGGCTTTTCTTGTGTAATTGCTTAAGAAAGATGGCCTGTATTGTGCAAAAGGATCTCTTATGACACAGTGCATGCAGAATATAACAGACAAAGCCCATTAAGAGCCTGCCTGTTCTTTCTAGCTTTATTTCACGTCAAGTTGCATATTGTTTTTCAATAGGGAAGAAAACAGAGGTCACAGCAGAAATACCAGATGTGCCTTGCTGTTCACGGTGTTCATGTTCTATAAGCAGAAGGTACTGATACTGCAAGGTGACAGGCACCTGCTAGAACAGGCTGAGCTTTCCCAGCTCCTCCTGGCTTCTGCACTCCACAGGATGAAGTCTGTGGAGGGAGCAGAATCCCCAAAAGGTGCTCTACCAGACACCATGCAAAACAGTATCACCCTATATAATCCTTCTTTTTTGATTTTCCTCTGCTACTTGGTATAACTGCAGAAAACTTCCAGCATCCTTCACCAACAGATCGATCCATAGAGCAAAGTTTCATCAGCTTGATCTGTTCACCATGCCAAAAATCAAGATGAAGCTGAGCACACTTAGAGAAAGAAAGGCTTGCTTAACAGTCAAAAAGAGGAAAACACACATTTCTTCAGGGACTGTTTTGCTCACTGAGTAATTGCCCCATTTGGCAAACAGACAAAAAAACCAACCCAAACCAACAACAAAAATCAAAGTAATAAAAACTGTGCACAATTGTTCATTTATAACAACAGGAACTGCCCACAGCTGATTTTTTCAGAGAACCACCATAGCTGGTGAATAGTGAAAGATTATGTAAGGATGTCATATGTCTTAGGGACCTGTTCTAATTACGGAAGTATTTACTTCAATACAGAAGTACTGATCTGTGCTTCTTTTGGACTCCTTCCATTCATCTAAAACCAATACTCTTTCCAACTGCGTTTAATTCAAAAGCCTGGACTACACTTTCAATTCAGTGGTCCAATTTTGTTTCTAAATGCTTTTTGCTCCTGTTTCCTAACTTCTAAGTGCAGTTATTCTGGCAAATGCTTCTTCTAAGTGTTGAAGGATGAATGTACAGAGGTGAAAAAAAAATATCTACAGTAAGATTATCTGTCCTTGCACAAGGGCTTTGCAATCATTGGAAAGCAAGAACATGGAGGCAACGTCACAGCCAGAAGACTGAATACAGCACAACCCCAGAAGTTCAGTGCTGGCAAAGTTGAAGGCCTACTCAGTAAAAAACCCAGCAAAACAGGTACTGCAACACTCAGTGCACCATATTTCACGTCCCCTGTACCGTTTAACGACTAAGTTAAAATCTCGTGCAGTACTTTCGTCTTGTACAAATAATTTAATTGGTAAATCTCATTTCTCAACTATACCTCCCAAAAATACTCTCTTTGGTCCATATAGCCTGAAAATCATTACTTATTTACCAACAAGTTTTCAGAACACACTCTCTGTTACAGTGGGGATACTGCAACACATGTATCAGACAACGAGGCCCGTGGAAAAGAAATATATGGACCGATTCTTGGTAGATATTTTCAGAGATGTTTATCTTCCCAGCCGCATGGCTGAGGATGCCGAGGAAACTGCATCAATCACGGGACCCAGGGTCCTTCCCCTGGGCAGGGGAACACAAACCAACCAGGGGGGAAGGAGGCTGACCGGGGCAGGGAAACCCCGTACCTCCCCTCAGGGCCCCGCTCCCAGGACCACACAGCAGGGGGAGGGACCCCAACAATTCTCCTCATGTGAACAGACGACTTGTGCCAGCACCGAGGAGGGGACATGTATTTTTAACAGTGGTGGCTTCCCACGTACATTTTTAAGAGCCAACAAAGGAGGTAAACTCTGTGGAAAGTGTCTCCCCAATATGCATCTCTCCTTTTCCTGTTGACGGATCATGCCTCTGACAAACCAACGCTCAAAGCAAACACACTTCTGCAGCTCTCTTTGGAAAACTTCCCCCACTGTTCTGCCCTTATTGTCTTGTCAACACCCTCTCCTCACAAACAGCTGCTTCCCATCTGAACTGATTTCTGAGCACAGTTTTAGTAATACAACAAACAGAACCACCAGCACCCAGAGGGATACAAGCTAAAAAATTATATCCAAGTGCCCAGTGATTATCATTTGAAGCCTTTGATTTTCTCCAATAAAAAGGGAAGTAAATAAAAGAGAAATGATCAAGCACCCTTCATATGAAGGGCCAAAGTACTTTCAGTCTACAATATCTTCAGCTGACAACTGTCAGTGGTGACACCGAGTTAGGTAATTAACATCCAGTTCCTTTTCACACTGCCCTGAAGTAGTCGACAGCCATTCAAACTGTATTTCCTTTCTGTCTCCTCCTCCACAGATTAAACAAAATAAAAGATCTCAAGTAATGATGGCAAGAGTCAGTAATGACAAAGATCTAAGGAAGGCTGACAGAACGTATTTCTAGCACTTCTGGCCTGGCACCTAGAACTTTCATGTAACAACAAAGCATCAGAAATATAACCACCCACATTGACCACCCTCAAGGAAAAGCTAGCACTGGGTCTGGGTATGAGCTCCCATGTACCAGAACCCTGCTTTAGCAATAAATGCCGGAGCCTGGGGTGGAATGTAGGGCCATGCCTCCACTGGTGAGCCCATAAGGCCAGGACACACCCCTGAGCCTTGCAATTCTGGGAGAAAACTGGGAGAATGTTTCCTGGCATGCTCTGACCTGGGCCTTCTAGCATTCTCCCAAACCATTCTCAGGTATGGTGCCAGTTAGGAGAGGCCAAGGACCATTCCCAGTAGGCAGTCTTAATGCAGCTATCCTGCTTTGAGACTCAAGAGTTCAATGGTACAAGACAGGACCAGATCATGCCAGTTGGCCACAGGGCCTAAGAGTAAAGCCTGGCACTGTTTTGTTTACTACATTTGTAGCTTAAGTCTCTTGCTTAACAATACAGGGCATTAACCACTGATCAGCTCTAACAGATAAACTTTGGCATCCATGCCTTCTCCTCTGTGACCTACATATTAAATAGCACACAGCCTACTCATGTATACCTACATTAAGCTTGTCCATTTTTCCCACAACAACATGGATGCTATTTTAAGAATCAGGTTTGCGAGTCCAAAAAACTTTTATAACCTTCTGTTAGTGCCCCTTCATACAAAATGGAAGGGGCTTCTTTAGCCACCTAGTGATGAGGTTAACAGCCAAGACTCCCTGAGGTGATGCATTCAAAGCAGTTGCCAGATTAGACAGAGACTTTGCTGTGTAGCTGAAACCCACCCCCACCTGTCTGAGATAAGAATTTGCATTTTAGTGAGTTCTTATCAGGAGTCTGCCGCCAAAACAAGGCTCTCCACCAGTGACACACACACTTCGAATATCAGGAAACTCCTCTCATTGCCAGCTTCCTCAGCATCCAAAACAATCCCTGAATGCAACCTTTTATGTTTTCCCCTCTTTCCTGACAAGTATTTCCCTCATGTATCCCATTACAGGTTGCTCCAAATTACTCAAGCCATGCTAGAATGCCAGAAGCATGAGCAGGCAAAACTTTCAAGACAAAGGTATTATCACTAATGTGATTTACTGTAAATAAAAGAAGGTGTAAGAGGATATGGATGATGTTGCTAGGCTTTTTTAAAATCTAAACCCATTCTGTCATGTACAAAGGTAGTAAACGTCTGGCAGACATCCAGTAAAATGAGACTCATGGGTTTAAAGCTGTTTCTTAGTAAATTGCTCAGATAAACATCACTCCTTAGTGGCAAGCTCAGCAGTCATGGTCACTGGTGCAAAGGACTGCAGCAACCTCTCTGTAAAAGAGGTGCTCTCAGGCAAGGGGCAAGCACTGTGGCTCTCAAGGATCAGCATTTGCTCATTCTGACACCCTGGGCCAAGACATGTCAGCAGAAAGGATGTGGTTTTGGTATCACTAGTGGCTCTGGTTCACAACTAAACCAGCACCCTGATTTGTGCAAGGCAAACTCCTGGCCCAATCACATCAAGTTTCACACCCAAAACATACTGTCAAACAGCTCCTAATATATGCTTGAGACAGGAGCCCTGGAAATGCTGGTCCTATCACTTAGCTAGTGGCAACTTAACAACTGACAAATCCACAGGGAATATATAATCAGCACTCTGCCTATCCGATTGTTTGCTCCTTCTTTTTTTTGTTAACTGAAAGTGTTTTACTGAGCCAAATAAATTATGATTAGTCTAGAAAGATTTTTAAGGACTAAACAACTGCACCTGTTAAAAAAAAAAAGTGTCCTCATTTTAGATAAGCAAAGTGGTTTGGGAAGCAACAAATTAACCTGTTGGCACAAGAACTGACCACAGCAAAACCAGAAGTACAAAATGAAAGTCAGGTTGAGAATGGTCACAAAATTTATTCTATGAGTCATGAGACATCAGATTAATTGCAACAAGGTATTATTTCTATGGCTGATATGCTTCCGTAAAAATAATTTCAGCAACGGGAGCAGCAGTGAGAATGACCCAGTATCCTCACATGAACCTAAATGTTCCTGTAACTCAGTTCCACAGTCCCATCATCTCAGTAACCATACTCACATTTAAATAATCAGGGTTTAGAAATCTATTGCCCACTCTGCAACTCAAAGATACATGACATAAAATTGTCACTGTTTCCAGAACTGTAGGAAGTGACATTGCCAGCCAGTTTGTAACAAGTTCTTGTGCTGATAACACTGGGTGAAAGGGCAGACAGGCCTAAGGCATAAGCCTCACAATGCCAGAACAGTCAATATCTGTCTTTCTGTCCATGGGTTTGAAGGGGCCTATCAGAGCAACATTCAGCTTTGGGCAATCAGTGTCTCATGGCCTGACATATGGCATTCAGCTGTGTAAGCAAGGAGGAAGACTCATTAGGAAGAGTGAAGGAACTGTTTTCTCATCACAGAGCTGTTTTCTCTTACTCTGCTCTTGAGATCTGCAGTTCAAAGGGAGCCAAGGTCTCTTCAGATGAGTGGAATCTACAGAAGGTGAAGGTGACATGCAGAAGTCAGATGTTTTAACCAGACAGCCACCCTAAGGTTCTGTCCCAGTACAGATCCACTGCAGTTCTCTATTTCTGTTACAGCTTGATTCAATCACACCTGCAGAGGTAGTGTGAAAGCTTTAATCACATCTGACTGGGTAATTAGGCAGGACTCTTCATCCGCAGTAATATCTAAATCCAAGATTTTGGTCAGATTTCAGGCATGCTGTTGGTGCAATTCCCAGACCAAGCCTCATTCTACGATACAGAAGGGAAAAGCAGTCAAAGGTAGTGTTCAGTCCGGATGAGATGGCTTTGCATGAACTGCACTGCTCCACAAGGAAGTCTTTGTAGCTGACTGAGAAACGACATGGTTGCTTATTTTAAATCTTTTCTTGTCTCTAGATGTACTCACTCCTGGTAACCAGGACAAGCTGCCATTTGCACAGGAATTGCAAGCATCATCAAAATCAAAAGATACATCACCATTTACATCCTAAACCACACCACAACTGTGCAAGGCCTTTACCATTGCAGGCTGGAAATCCATTTGGGGAGACAAAAACAGAAAAGGGATTCTACAGCTGGAAAGAAGAAATTCACACAGTCCCTTTATATTTTCTTGCAAGTGCCTGAAGCAAACAACAGGCAGGCAACAGAAATAAGTAATTTCTTGAAAGCTTCATCTGTCACAGACTCATCTGGGTGCCCAAAGGCAAACACTGCACTTGGGAGATCCTGCTTTTTCAAGTCTCAGATACCCTCTGTGGCGGATGCCTCTGGGACTGCCAGGATGTACACATTGGAAAGCTGGCCTGCAAACACATCACTCTCTTCCCCATAGGGGGGTTCAGTGTTGCACTTGCAGGGTACCCCCCAGAAGTCTGAATGCTAGACTGCTCCCATAAATGCTTTATGCCAACACCTAGTCACAGTTGCTGGTATGAGCAATGAGTTGTCCTCAAATGCAGGTACAAGGCTCTCCTGCGACAATAATACTCTGTATACTCTACAAAACCTGTGAAGTAATCCACTCCCTCACTTGGTACTGCTAAAACCTTGGAAATGTCTTGCACCTGGTGTTTTGGGCACTAGAGTTCAGGACATACATTAGAGAATCCAGATAACAGCACAGGAACTACAGAAGTAAAATTAAATAGTTTTTGAGAAAGAAAAGTTAAACAATTTGACAATATAGCATAATCTGAAGCAAAATGTGAAAACATTCTTGAAATATTTATGGGATTGATGCAAAGAAATAAACAGCACTGCAAAAAAGATTAGACATTATGTTAGGCATTAAGAAGACCTTTCTAATACTAACAACATCTAAACAACAAGGGTAAACCATCAGAAATGAAGATCTTTTCCTATCAGAACAGGATGGGATGGTTTGTCAAGATTCTCTCCAAGGCTTTGTTTCATGATTCTACAATACAATGTAAAATTGAAGAATCACATTTCCCATCCCTGCAAACCAGTACTCCTGCCTAGGGCAGAAATACTGTGTGAACTGGGGAGTGGAAAATTATCAAAACTTTTAAACTATTTTGCTTCCTATATTTAGGGACAAACAAGCTCTCATAATGGGTATCAGTCTGCTTCCTGCAAACATCAGCCCGAAATGTTGTAAAATCAAACATGCATTCAGCTATATACCAAGCAACTCTAATACTCTGCTCTCTGGGATGCTTGGCTCACTTTTTGATCCCCATGCCCTTTCCTGCCAGAGCCCAGGGTCTCTGTCCCTCCTTTCCCTCAGCTCCCAGAGTGCTATTGCAAGGGAGTTTTGTTGCAGAGGCACCAGCATGGCTCTGGGAAAGCCCAGGGAAGCCAAGCACTCCCTCCTCCCTCAGAGATCATGGCACATATTCAAACAACAACTGGCATGCCTGAAATGAGAGGGAGGGACAAACGGCAAAAGGATCACAGCACAGCAACCAAGAGGAGGGAGAGATGCAGAGCCAGAACGAGGTCAGACACCTCATTCCAAAGGATGTAATAAGACCAAAGTAGGTCTGAGATAAAGGGTAACAGGAGTCAGATGCACACCAAGCTGGAATGAGTTAAGGGAAGCAAAGAGAAAGTAGTTTTAATTCTCACCTGTATGGCAGTAAACTGGTGAAACTACACAGGGGATTTATTGATATTTTCTCACCATGGAAGTTCTGTGAGAGTACAAAAAGAATGAACACCTTCATTCATACAAAAAACCTGTTGTACTCCTACATAACTCTGATTTGTAAAGCCTCACTACAAAAGGCATGGGCTCAGCACACTATTTTCAAAGCGACCCACTAAGCTCATACATCTCAGAGCAGGAGAGAACCTGGGTAATCTGGATCCTACAGCCCTGATCGTAGACCTGTGACTGTAAACTGGGCTCTCTAGACCACAGGCTCAGAAGAATAAATATTTTCTGAGCTTTCTCTTTGCTTTGTTTTGCTTTTCAGTTTTTCACTTTTGCTTCATTTTTCTACATCCAGACTGTTTTCTTCACTTTCTTTTTTTGTATCCAGGGCAAAAGAACCTTTTAGTCTATTTGCATTTCAGCCATTAGCAGCTAATTTTGCACTACACTTGGTCTAAACAGAAAACTCTATGAGCAGAATTGCCAACCCTAAATTCAAGAGTCATAACAAAAGCCCCTAAAAACCCAGGAGCATTTTTGTTTTGCTAATGTTCTATCTTCAATTCATGTTTTACAACCAGAAGGGCTACAAATATGTCATTTTAAATAAAAGCTGTGATATTCCTCAATTTATATATATCAGGAACCAGGCTTTTAAAAAAAAAAGCTCCATGACTTTAAAACTAAACAGAAGAACATCTTGATCATTTGCAGTCCTAACAACTGGCTATAGGTGACCAACTGACCCAAAATAACAGAACAGCAAAGCCAATTTAGATCACTTCCAAACAATTTCCTTTCCCATCTCCTTCCTCTCCCCCAAATGTTCTTTTAGCTGTCTTGTAATAAGGGAGCAACATTACCCAAAGCATATGGTACACCTTCCAGAATCAGCGTGTATCTGTATCTACTGAGGGTGAACAGGCAGAGAACAGGGTAGGACAGGAAACCACAGCTCACAGCTGAGACAAATGGTCTGTTTGCTACTCTATTAGAGCACCAGAGCCTCATCTTGGATGCAAACAAGATCGTGAAATAGAAAGGGAATGAGGAGAAAAAAAAAAAAAGGCCTGTGATGCTTATCATGTTTCAAGATGGGTGGAGTGCAAAATCCAGAGATAGATCATTTACAACTACAAAGCAAGCAAGAAAGGGGAGCAAAACATAAATATTTTGAGTCTGTAGGATGTGGGCTAATTTATCTGATGGCACGTGTCCTAATGTAACACTTATACAATTGATAGGACTGAGGACGACTTCTAGTTTTCATATAAAAATACAGGAATGCATGATACTAAAACCTAAAAATAATACTGGTACAATTACTTATCCAATTTGATACCTATCTGGTAAGAACAATTCACCTTTCCTACTGCTTTCATGCCTGCACAGAACAAACAGCAATTGCTCAAGCTAAAAGTACATCCTGTCACTCTGACATTGAAATAACAAGCTGGTGGTTTGTCTTTGGAAAGATGAAAGAGACATATTTATATACAACGTAGAGAACATTTTGGCTTTATAGATTTGCAATTATCTAAGCTGTGGGAGCTGCATGTGCAGGTTTGAACTGAGTGTTCAATGAAATAAAAGAATGGGGGGGGGGAAAGTGATGCAACAAAATACCTACCACTGCAGTCTCGTGTATTGGATGACTACTGCTCCAACATTTCCACATGTAATTCATATGATTAAATCTACAAACTGGGAAGAACAAACTTTAAAAAACTGACAGCTAACTGCTGTGTATTCACTATTCAATCTATTTTTAGAACGATGGTCAATGAGTATGTCTGAAATTGCTCAGGGCTCCTGTGTCTCCTTACTTGAGAGCTGGTCTTTAGTCACTGAAATATTAGTGTTAGATTTGACTGGGATTCTGTGGAATGACCATGCAGCAGTCAAACACACCACAACCTTTCTTTTCTCAACAAACTGTGCATGACTTCTCCATACCAACTAACACTATAAGCAAGAACAGCTAGCTAGCGCTGGGTAAGCCTGGGGGCTGCACCCTGCAGATACTGCACCTCAGTAGTGCGCTGGCAGCCCCACATTCTGCACAGGACTGCACGCCACCAGACAGATCCTGGCATTTATCCAACTGGTCACTAACTAAATTATCACCCGGTTTGATTCTGTCACACAAAAAAAGAAATATTTACAGAATTACGTAAGACAATATAAACATTTCTGTACACGTTACAGAGTTAAAAGAGGCCAAAGAATTAATTGAACCTTAAAGTCTGGAGACTGAAAATCCTTATGGTTTATGATCACACCAGAGACTTACAACAGAATTATCTGCCTTTATGTCTTTGAAGTTTATCTTACTCCTGAAACTTTTACTAAAGTTCCATTAGGTTCTGACAATTTTCCACTTTGCTTCTTCTGTGATCAGTAGCTCTTTAATGATGTTAGCAGCAGTACATTTCCATCTGCTACATGAAGTTCTCCCTGCTGCTTAAAAAGTTTGGCTGTGTAACGAGCCTCTACTAGTACAGCTAGTAACACAGCTGCATAACTGCAATATTGTCTATTAGTACTCCTGTGCTACACAGCATTTCTTCAAGGACGATGCCATAATTTGCAATAATATCATCCCTGCCTAACAAAATAGCAAATAGGACAGGACACAATATGGCATGTGTATATTCATAACTAAATCATTAACTTCAGGTCATCAGCTGTGAGCTGGTAGAAGAGTTTTCCCCCCTCTCCTTCCTTATTTTGAAGAAATATCTAGGACAACTAGGACTATTGAAATGATGGCATACATGTAGTATCGTATCTGTATTATATTACAATTTAATGTAAAATCCAGACTCTGTTTTAAAAAACAGCTATATCCCTTGCAATTGATCATCTCACCTTGTAAGGAACAAACCACAGGGTAAAGCTATTGGGTTTCATTCTCCCCATAGTTATGATACATTATACTATAATAGATAATACACATATAATGTATATATTATATATATACACACACATATAATAAAAATATCAACAGGAGTACCAGAAACTAAATACGAGCAAAATACGAGAAACGCCTTCTCATGTCCAAAATTAAATGGAATAAAATTATTACAAATCATATACAAAGTGAAAAATGATGGGACACCTAAGGTAAGTTTGCAGATATAATTCCATTTGTCAAAATTACTTTAGGTATAAAACATAACCAATTCTAGAGACTAAATTTTATTTAAATACGTAAACATCTGTAGCATTTTCATTAAATGAGTACAAAACTCACAGCAAAATATTCTTAAAAGTGACTAACACAATTTTTATTGTTAGAAAATAGAACTCCATGTTCTACAACTTTAATGATATTCACTTTATTAGTTAATGAAAGCAAAATATGGACCACAATCTTTTAGGCAAAGCAAGTAAGGACTATGTCCTCATGCTAATAATGAACTTATTTTCCCCTGCAGCTTAGTGGGAAAACGTTTCTAAGCATAGAAAAAGAAAAGAAAAAGGAAACCTTTCCTTAAATATGATCGTATATTCATCTCCTAAAACAGATTAAAATACTGTAAGTAAATTGAAGTTACTTTGATTTATTTGCAAATGCATAGTATTAAATACTTACAAGATTTTAAATACTTAAGAGATTCTTTTACATTACCAGGGAACACAGGAAGCTGCTGCTAGCAAGCAACTTCAGTGCTGTGAATAAACCCATAGAATTTAGCTGTTTGCTTTTTGAAACATTGTTTATTGAGAACACTTAATGAGTACTAGGGCTTCAATAGCAAATATTTAACCAAGAGCACAGATTCCCTCACATAAGTACAACTGTCCCAGCCTACTTGGAGAAAACTCATTATGGTGATAGAAAGATATGAAATTTAGTCTTCCTTTATTTAACCCAAGCTGTTGAAGTTTCTTAAGCAAAGGAACCCATAACCCACATCTCTCTCATCTCCTTTTTGACAGGAACAAGTTTCCAGAAGATCTGGGTACTGCAGTTCTCCTGCACAGAACTGCAGTCTTTCAGTGCAGCCAAAATTACTTCTGGATCAATTGTACTGGACCATTTCAGTACAATTCACATTATGGAAAAAACAACTAACCTTGCCCAATCACACTGGAGCGTTAACCTGGCGCGTTACCCCAGGAAGTAGAACAGTCTACGTTTATTTTGCACTGGGTAAGTGCTGCTCATGCAGAACGTGAGCTGGGGAGACAGAGACCCATAGGGCAGGAGGGGTGGTTCCTGTGCAGCGATGCCAGCATGCTCAGGAAAGCCAACAAATGGGAGTTATGTGGCCTGCATTTGTGAGGCCAAGCAGAGTTGAGAATAGAGTCCCAGGGCTACAGCAGTACTTTCATTAGTGTCATAAGGCAAAATGTTAGGCCTATAACTGCATCGAATCTCAGTGAAGATATAGATGGTATTATCCTTGCATGTTGTGTCAGCTGTCCAATGTGGGAGGCGGGGCAGAGCTCATTCTTGTGGGCTGTCTTGTTAGAAGGATTAACTTACGGCCATCCGCATAATTTATGCAGGAAATATTTCATACTCCAAATTTTATTTTAAAAAATTTCATCCCACTACTGCTCTTTTACCCTCAGACACTGCAGTAGATCCTCATTCTCCTTTCTCTGGGGCTAACACCATTCAGCTATCCAAATGCAGTTGTACAGAGATTCAGTACATAAGATGTAGGTCAATGACTGAAGAAACTAACATTATTTAGGACAGCACATGAATATTTGACATGTGCATAAAGTTAAGCCTGTGTATGAATGCTGCTCTAAACTAAGGCCCAGAGATAAGAAAGATCCTATCCCTCAGTGCTTTATTCAAACATAATTAACAAAACACAAATTCTGTAAGGGCGTAAAGCTGCACTTCCAGAACCAACCCGCAAGATTATACTATAGCCACTCTACACCCGGTAACAAAGTGCCTCGGAAGGACTCTGACTGCCAGCAGTGCCAGCCAAGACCTCAGCGAGTGCACTCAGTCAGGATATTCTCCTGCCATTACCTAGGGCATATTACTCACTACTGTTCTAATGAAAACTGCCAAGTTAATGAATACAAATAAATAAAAGACCTGATTTGTTTTTTTAATATATGAAAATCCCATTTAGCTGACACTGTGAATACGTTTAGCTTTAAGAACTGAAATTAAAAATATATAGCTTGAATCTACATTCTAGCCTGCAGCTAACAAAATCTCAAATTCAGTACTTAGGACAGAGGAGTTTTCTGAGGGATTTTTGCTTTGTTTTGTCTGTAGGGTGGGGCACTTCTACAACTTACAGCTTTTATAAGAACCTCCTCGCACTGAGACAGAACCACAGTTCTAAATTAAACTAACTGGCACTTCAGTTGGAAAACTCAAATTAAAGGTTCTGAGTTCAACTACTGGAGAGAGAAGAGGAGGGTTGAAGTAGAGACCAGTTCATAAAGCAACCACATCCTTGTCATTTATCTTTTATGGTAGACAGTTTGCCACTTGGGTGAAAAACACTGAAGACAAACTGATTTTAAAAGACAAACAAAAATCTTGCCAGAAGGACAGGTCAAAAGGGGCCCAGGGTCTAAGCCCATTCAGATGAAACCAGAGTTTAGTTTTTATCTAGGAAAACACCAGAAAGAATTTCTGCCCTGACCAATCTTTTAGAAATCTCTGCAGAGACTTCCTTTGCTTTGATTCTTGATCTCTGTGTGATCACTAGTTTATTCTTCTTCCTTTTTTTATTATGATATATCTGTTATCTAGTAACTTTTACTGCAGACTCTTCTAGTTATTTGCAGGAGTGTGGTGGTACACAGATGAATTCCACATTTAGAGCCTACATAGGAAAATGGAAATATCCAGATGGATTTTTTTCTTCTGAACTAGCCCGTGGATAATTTCAGAGGCAGGTATAATTGTTTCCACATGCACAGACACACCCAGCACAATCACAAATTTATGTTTACCATTAAACAAAGATATATATACAGTATTTATTTATAAATAAGTGGCAGCAAGGGTAGATTTTCCAAGTGGATGTAAAAGCAACTTGTAAACAACAACCAAAGAGCAGATCCATTCCCGGGTCCGTTCCGGCCACCCCGTGGGGCCGGGAACGCTGCGGGGCCGACGCTGCCCGCGCTCCGCGGCGGGGGCGAGAGAACCGCGGCTCTGCCGGCCCCGCGCTCTCAAGCGCTCGTCCCCCGCTCGTCCCCCGCTCGTCCCCCGCCCCGCGGCCTCTCGAACAGAAACTCCCTCTCGGCCGTGCGGACCCGGGCACGGGCACTTCCACAAGCTGTGCCCCCGCGCTGCCCCGCCGCCCTCGCAGCCCCCGGCCCGCCGGGAGGAGCCGCTCCGGGCCGTCCGCCCGGCCCCGCGATGCCCCCGAGGGCGCTCCCCAGCCCCGCGGTGCCACTCACCGACTGCAGGAAGCGGAGGGTCCCCACGTAGTCGCGCTCAGTGCTGAGGATCTCGTTGAGGACGCAAAGGCGGAGGCGCAGCTGGCGGTCGGTGTCCTTGGGGCAGCCGGCGGGCTCGGCGGCGCTGGGGGCGCCGGGCGGCGGCGGCGGCTCCATGGTGGCGAGGCGGGCCGGGCGCTCCGCTCCCCGCTCCCTCAGGAGCCCCCCATGGCCCCCTCGGCCCTGCCTCGCCCGCGAGTGGAGGCGTTACAGAAGCCGGGCGCTGAGCGAAGCCCGGCTGCGGGACATACCGGGCTAGCGGCGCGGCACCGCTGAATAGAGCGCGAAGGGAAGTCCCGGGGGCAGGGAGGGGAGCGAGGGGAAGGAGGGACGGGGCGGGCACAGGCGGCGAAGCCCGGCCCCGGGGGCCTATCCGGGCCGGCGGAAGGCAGCGGGGCGGGGCGAGAGCGACGGGCGTGCGGCCTCCTCATCTCCTGGTCCCGCACGCTCTCACAGGCGCGGGTGCTGCTCGCGCGCAGCCCCTCACACACGCAGACACAGACACCGCCTCGCACCCGCACTCCCTTATCCCCCTCCAACATACACTCCCCTCACGCCCCTTGCGCGGCAGACCCCCACGTTCCGCGCCTCTCGCCTCCTTGCTCTCCTCCCGTTGCGTTGCTGCACAGCCCGCACAGCGCAGCCACGCAGCACAGCCGGGCGCTGGACTCGCCCCCGCGCCACACGAACACGGACAGGGCGATGAACGCACCACGGCTTCCTGCACGAACAGGGATTTGCCCCCAACCCTACAGGTCCCCCGCCCTGCCCATCACTTAAGGGGTGGGTGGTCACGCAGACGCCTCATACACTCAGTTGTCACACAGGAATGCACACACCAGAATGGACACAAATATGCAGAAATAGGGTATCGCAGACTTCCATGCCAACAAAGAATAAATACAAAACGCGTGTTTCATCCCTGTGAATCCAAAATGCAGAGGTTTTAAGTTGGTTGCAACTTCTTGCGCAAAGTGAGTGCACGGCATAAGGGCAGGGATGAACAGGGCAAACTAAACTGCACACAAAAACAGGGTGAGGGCTGCAATTCAACGCTACTCCTCCCATTCCCAAGAAGCTAACTTGGTTCATAACTGGAAATTTTCCCAAATATCTTCATGCCACCATAAGAACACTGCCAGGCTTTTTTTTCTTTTTTTCTTGTACAAATACTTTTTTTTTTTTAATTAAGGAAAAAGGTTTCAAAAGGAAAATTTAAAAACATCAATAATGTGAACTCTTAAGAGGCGTAATGATAGAGACACTTACTGGATATACTACCTTAAAAAGTAAACTTAGCAAAACTAAATGTAACAAATAATGTAACAATTGTCATTTTCCCCAGGCTAAACCAAAATAACTCTTGAACTTTTTTTATCTTAACACATGGGCTATTTTTTCTGTCTTGACTGATCATTATTCTGGTTTTTAAGTGTTCTATTCAGGAGTAAGTGTTGGTAGTCTAACATACCCAGTTGTCATCTCAAGGCCTCATGGATATCACATTACATGAAATGAGAAAACAGCTCTTGGGTCAAGATACAGTTGCAGCAGTCAGCAGGTCTGGAGTGTAAAGAAAATATCTCAAATGCTTTCAGCCCTAGGTGTGGAAATTGTCTTTATCAAGTGTCAATATTTTATTTCTCCATGTCTCCTAATGAGGTAGTCTTGGGTCAAGGTGTGCAATTATCGTGGCTCTCGTGATACCCTGTGGTAGCACTTTCTGCATCCTCATCAGTGACAAACGTTCCCCTCACTCCAAGTCAGTCTGAAACACGATTGCTCAAAATGGGAAGGAGTGTGTGGGAAAGGTCTTATCTCCCTAAATGTTGGGGGTCCGAGGAAAAGCACCGAGGGGAGGGATTGGCCAGGGTGGCTCTGGGTTCTGTGCAGGTCTCAGCTGTGCTGAGGAGCGCTCTGGGATGTGGGAGAGCACTGCAGAGTGGGTCTGGGACAAGGACAGGGAATCTCCAGAAGGTCGTATTTGACTCTAAATTCACTGGTTTTCTTTCAAGCTATTTACATTTAACCTTTCATTTTCTTCTGAAAGTAACTACAGCATTTTCATCTATTTGCTCTTTTTGTGTCCAGTCGATCTCTTTTTTGAAATCATCAAATGGTTTTTTTCTGTTTGGGCAAGAGGCAGGAGACAAGACTTTCTTCTAAAAGATCCTGAGTAAATACCAATACACCCTGTTAGGAGAAATCACCATCACCAAAGCTACGCCCCCACCCTGTGGCTGAATGAGAAAGTTGTTAGTTTTAAACTTGTTAATTTGTTAACTCTCTCTCCTGTGTTTTCCTCAAAAATCTTGCCATAATTTCATTTCCGTAGCAATTGCTGAGACAGGAGCCCATGGCAGCTAACATAAGTAGGATGTTACCGGAGCACTGCCTCCACCGCTGGAGGGTGAGTGCCTTTTTGTCAACATGGTGTACAAACTGTATTGCTTCAAAACACTCCTCTAGCTTTAGTGGCAGTATTGAAAGCATTACTGTGTAAGGATTTTAAAAAGGATGTTACTTGTGACTGGAAAAATTAAAATGTTAAGGAAAAAGGCTTCCATTAAAATTAAAGGCAGATTTTTCACTCTTTTTTAGAAAGTGTTTTCTTTTGGCTCTAGGAAAATTCATTTTGGCAAAGTCCAAATTATTGCAGACACACATAATCCTTACTTTTGAATGGATATTTTATTAGTTGCTAGCATGGATTTTTATTTTAAAGAAAAAGAATATGTAATTAGCCAGCAAGCTCTTTTATTATTGAAGGGCTACCATGTATTAGCTGACTGAAACTCTAGCTGAAAATGTGTTCCTTCTAGCTTGTTTTCTTTTCACTTCATTTTAATTTTTTATATTTTTAAAAAGGAAGTAGTTTACAATTACTTTCAGTTTTGAAGAGAATTTTTACTGCCAATATGTGTTTTCAAGTGAGCACTTCAAAAGCAAAAAAGAAATGCTGCCACTTTGTAAAACGGTCAGGGAGTCAATTACAAGGAGTCTGACATCAATTACCCTGAATTCAAGGTCTTTCGTGAAGATGTAATTAATTTACGTGTGCTTGTAAGTTGTTTGCAGCTGTTATATTTTTATGTTGTCTCTCCCAGTAGCAGCAAGGTGGCAAGGTCTCCACATGGTATCACAATACCAAAGAAAATAATCATCCATTATGTGTTCATCTGCATACTGGCTGCATTCAGTCTTGTAGGAAAAAATGTTATTCACTCCTGGCCTGCTGAAGGCTCTAGGAAAGCCCCTGGAAAGTTGTGTGAGATGTGATTGGTACCCTATTTGCTGTAGAAAAAAGATCTAGAAGTCCCATGTAATTGTAGAGTTTGTTGTTTTATACTGCTATACCCTTTAGACTCTGCAAGAAAGACCTGATAGAACGCACACCTGCCTTTCTCCCACTTTTTTTCTTCTCCTTAACCACTGCTATTCCTTTCTAAAAAGTACTATCGGTTCATCAGGCTTCCCAAAACTACACTGTTCTGAACTTTGCTAAGTTGATAGATGTTTTATCTGCTAACTTTAGGAAATTTTGAAGCAAATCCCTATTTCTGGCTTATAAGAGAATTGCCGCTCACGCATAGTTTTGAAGTGACTTGATGACTAAGGCAAATGTGGGCGGGCATTACATATTCTGCATGACCCTTTGTCTGTGAAGACAGTGTATATATGATTTATATATACATTTATTTGGGGTTTTGGTGCTAAAAAATCCCAGCTTCTCATGCTTTGATTTATGGAAATGTTTATACAGCTTTTCAGTAGAATTTAGCACACCACAATTTCACAGTTTATTGAAGCTCTCTGTGGTGAAAAGTACATGGACAATAAGAAGTGTTGGGTACAGTGTGCATCTGAGAGCGAAGGTATCTGAACTTTCCTCTCCTATGTTGATCTCCACTTGGTCCTTGTGTGCATCTTCTTACAGCTGTGTTAAAAGAGTCACTGAACTGCAGATCCCTGTGTGCTAGTATACCAGGGGACTTGTCTGCATCTCTTGGTGAAGATGGGTCTCAAACAGGCCACATAAGGCAAGATAACTTTAAGAGAAGCTTAAAGCTGGGCATGAGCTTTGCTGGAGCTGCATAGCAGCCAGTAAAGGCTGCAGTAAGGCAGGCCAGCAGAGGATGATTGCTCCTATGAGCACTGGTTCCAGATTTGGTACACTATGTCCATGGGGCACCCTAAATTTACTGTTTCCGTTCAGCATTTACTAGTCTATAGCCGTTTTCCCTAAAGAGTACAGAAATGCCCAAAGACTCACGGGAAATCAGTAGTTGAAAGTTTGTTGAAATGTGGCTTCCAAAACAATTTTGGCACTCAAGCCCAGCATGTGACATACCTGTCTCAAGGCAGTTTAAGAATTTCCTGAGCTAGAGGTTGTATCTGGACCACTGTTTTTAATAGCCAACAATGGGCCTATTTCCCATTGAATCATCCTTTGACACACATTTAAGTGTTTGGCTTTTCCAGGATCCTTCAGTAGTTTGTTCCACATGTAATGATTACAGTATGAAAAAAAAAAAAAATCTTGCTTTAGACCTGATAATTTCCTTGGTTGCATCTTAACTTCATTACCACAAAAAAATAGAGCTTAGTCACTGTCTATGCTTTACTCACCATTTAAAGATTTTGCAGACCTTTAGTTTATTTCCTCTCAGTGCCTTCCACACCAACTTAAAATGCTCTAACCTGTTAGACTCTCCTCATATTGAAGCCATTTTGCATGGCTAACCATCTTTCTTTCACTTCCCTGTACTTATAGCAGCTCTACTATATCCTTTGAGAGACAGAAGTAAAAGGTTTGTGCAAGACATTAAAGTCTGTGTACCAGGGACCTGTTCAGGATGCAGTGATGGTCAGTGTGCTGCTTCCACAGAGGCTCTAAAATGCTGCTGCTGAGTAGAGAATAAACCCTGACTCCACCACTTGTTTATTGAATGGCAACAGCTAATTTCAATTCCAATATTGCACCTGTAGATATGCAGAGTAATTCTAGAAACTTCAGTCAAAATAATGTAGTTAATAGAGATTTCCATGTGTGTAGTTAAAATCAGGTTCTGGCCTGTGTGCAGTGGACATGAATCACCTTTCACCTGCCCCTATATAATTCATTGCAGATAACTGATTTTGCTAAAGCCACTGCTGGTTTATTCTGGCTAAGAATTAATCCCTTTGATTTCTACAAATGATTAATCTTCAAGCAAGCTATATGGAGGTGGTTTGCGTGAGCTTTGCAGAAATAATTTCTTACCTTCCCACTCTCCGGGAACCTAGACTGCCAGTGGAGCATTTGCATTTCCCTTTTCAACATCAGCCTAAAAATAGGTTTAAGATAAAGATGCTCAGGTAACTTGACAGCAGAGTGACTTGGAACAAATAGAGGCTTAGAGTGAACATGGAGAACAAAGAAAAAGAATTTTCTTTTTCTAGGAAGGGTTGGGTAGAATTCTCTGTGATTAGAGGATAATATAATACACACATTCAGTTAAAGTCTGAAAGCACTTAATTAGACACATGGTGTGTGGTAGAAGGACATAAGTATTGCGTCCATTTGAAAACAGGGAAACTGAGATGCATACATCTGAAGTGGCTGCCCAAGAATACTGTGAATATGTGCAAAACAGAGCCCACTCAAAGGGGCTCCCACGATGTCACATGAGTCTCCAGTCAGCAACTCAGATTTTACCTGTGGGGTTGTTAGGCCACCTGTGAGTGCGATGAGACAGCAGTGCCCAAAGCTCGTGTCTCTCCTTGGCATCCCCACTTATTTGATAACTCTAATACCCTAGAGAAAACTGAAGGTTAACACAACTTCATGACAAAAAGGATTCGGGATTTGAGAAGAAAGGGGGAGATACCATAAACTGTATCATGGGACATGCACACAAGCTTTTGTAAAATATTACATCACTGTCTGACTTGGCAGAGGGACAGCACAATGCAAATGGTGGAGAGTTCCAGCCTTCCCATGAGGTCAGGGGAGATGGACAAAATGTTTTGAAAATATTCCTGGTATCAAACTCACTAATTAATTGGAAACGTAGCTTATTTCCTTTTCATAGGTTTCAGTGAGATTTGTGTCAAATCCTAAATGCATATAATTGGGGAAGAAGCGTGTGTTATTTCATACATTCTGTAGTCAAGTCAAAATATTCAATTTTGGAAGACACTCTGGGAGAAGGCTGTATTTGCTATTACTCACTCCTCTGATAACTCTTTTCTTTCCACTATCTGATTCACTTCTTTTATCATATTTCTCCTCTTTTGCTCTTCCTCAATCATACCCACCTACTTAAAACTAATCACATACTAAAAAGTGCATAATTAGATTTTCATTATGCTCTTTCCTGACATAATTTTTGATTATGTAATTGAGGGTTCTCATTGAGCTCTCAAACTGAGAGAAGATTTTTGGTTTAATTAATCAAATGGTCCTTCTTAATTCAGGGTATTTTTAAGCAGTTTTAAGTCAGATGCAGAAAGTGTTTCTATTATTCCTGACATAATACCATATGATCTGATCTTTACCCTGTAAAGCCAACAATGGAGAAACACTGCCTTGACAACAAGCTCAGGTATATTTATCTAAAGAAAAGAAGATGCATCAAACTTCAATATGCTTGAAGTAGAATGACTTTTTTTTTGCAAATTCTTTTTTTCTTTTGCAAATTGGAAGTTTGTCAGATTTTGATTGAATAGTTGATTAATCCAGGGTTGTTCCAAGTGATTTTTTTTCCCATGTGAGACCATTTACAAGTTTGCAACTCCTTACATTTTTTTCTGACAAATTAACATTCTTACAAAATGTTTTCTTTGGGGGGAGTACCAAAAAAGGCTGGTGGAAGCTTTGCAGATTGTATGCCCTGAGCTAACGCAATCAAGCAAAGATTCACTTTCTGTATTTTGTTCTCTGTAAATACATGAAGTAAAAATAACATGAACAATAGTACTTGGGTTTTGGGTTTTTTTGTTATAAATTGCTTCTTCCTGACTGCATTTGCATTATTTCTTCTGTCAGTACATCGAACAGGAAAAGCCACCTACCTCTGTGTCAGCACAACCAATGTATAGAAACTGTAATGAAGAAGTGGAGGCTGGAATTATGTAGCCGGTTCAAAACTCGTGGTGTTTTCACAGCTAGAGCCAGAAAGAATCTTCTGTGTGGAACAGAAAGTTGAAGATCAGAAAAAAATATTTTATGGCACATAAATACATGTGGAATACATGGCATCCATCCATCTGCTCTTCTTTACTCCAGTTCTATTCTCTGCTTTTCCCGATACACCTCAGTGGTTTTGAAGATGTAGATGATGATTTTGGGGGCAAGAAATCGGCACTAGCTCAGCAGTCTGCCGCCTGCTGCCTTTCAGGTGCAACATGTGCTGAAGGGCTTTGGTGAATTGTTCTCACACTAAAGATCAGACCATGCCTAAGGAACTGACTCAGCTGGGGCCCACTCTGTGCACTGCGTGAGGAAAAGGAGCAAACATCACATAATGTGATGCTGCATCTCCTGCTTCTTTGACACTCGGTGTTCCAAATGCAGTTGTACAGAGATGTAATTTCAGGGATTTATTGTCTGCACCTGCAATTTTGGTCAGATTTTTTTTTTAATTCTGGAGTATATGAGTAAGCTAACATACATTTGTGAGATAATATGTGAATTCTTCTCCACTAAATACTAAGAGTGATGGAAGTCTGCATTTGATAAACTAAAGATCTTTGCTAAGGATGTGCTGAACCAGTTTGATATCACATTAGCACAAAATAGAGAGCTTGGTCATAATACATAATTTTGCCATTTATAGGCTCCCTGTGCATCTTGTATCCAGGATAAAACTCTCTCCATTGTAATTGTAGTGCACATATTTTATATCTATAAGGCTGAATTCATGTAACTGGGAAACTGTGTAGCTTGGACTGTGTTTTTATTGTTGAACTTGAGTTAACTGAGGTGTGAGCTACCCTTTTTTCCCTTTTGACATTGCTGCATGTTTTCACCACTTCCTTTGTGACACTGTAGTGAACAGGATCAGGAACTGATCAGCTGATCCAGCTCAAAATTAACTGGAAGGCAAACGAACAAAAGGTCCTTTTTCAGTCAGATTTGCTCCCTGACAGGCTCAATGTGCAACCCCAAGAGCTACTGCTGGCATGAGAGGAGGTGTCCAGTCTTGTGGTAGGGGCAGGGCTGGGAAAAGGATGGGATTGCCTCCTCACCTGCAGATCAGTTTAAAGACCATTTGTGAAACTATAGCCTTGCACAACTGCCTGCATCAACACTGGATGCAGTCCTTGGAATTATAACCACTAGTACAAGGTCAGTGCATGGGCTGTGAGCTCATAGGGGGAGAAAGATGTTCTAGGAAATCATCACCAGCTCTAACAGAATACTAATTGACTACAGCTGTGCTGCTAGGGAAGGGGAATTGGACTTTTTTTTGCACTATTGTTATTTTCAAAACAGGCTTTTTTCTTTTTCTCTGGTCGATCTTGTGCAGAAACATTAAAAGTAAGTGTAGAAATAAAAATGTGACCAAACTGACAGCATCACTTGTGAAATCACAGAACACTTGCATTTGTATTACAGTGTAAATGCTGTACAAGCCTTAACAGGAAGCCATTGGTAACAGAGTTAGGAAGAGGCCCACGTGCTTTGCCATGGAAGATGGAACTATAGGCTCAATGCTATGCTGAGGTTGCTTTTCAGGGGAAAAGAAAAGATAATTTGAAGAGAATGTAGCTAACACGATAGAGAATGCTTTGTTTAAACAAAAACTACTTACCAAAGTCATAAGTATCTGCCTCTGGCCTGCATGACATTTGGCTTTTATAGCTCATAGGGACACCCTAGTATGAGGTGACTATAAAGTGTGGAAGGTTAAGGCAAGGTTAAGCAGGATGTTCTTTCCCGTTCTCAGGATGCTGATTTGAACTGGATTGTGCAGCCAGTTTTACAGCTTTACATCCATTGCTGACCTCTGTGATGTTTTATTACATCAATCATCCCAAGCGCTCAAATGGACCTCCACAATTCAGACTTTTCTGGGAGTCCTTGCAGACTTCTGACAGCAGCCCTGAACTCTGTCAGTCCCTGGGGAAGGTGGCAAAATGTCTTTTATGCTTGCTTTCTTTTTTTTTATGCTTGCACAAGGAGAGAAAACAGCCCTTTAGAAGTGTGCAAAGTCTTCTCTCAGAGTGGCTGATGCTCTGGACGTGGCTTGCACTAGACCTACATTGTTATCATTCAAGTACCAAAGTCCCCGCAGGATCCCATCTTCCCTCTAGAGGGGTAGAAGGCAGTGGTTTGTGTGTGAAGTGTGGGCGTTGGCTGGATTTCTGTTTGGTATGCACCAGGGCAGCAAAGGACACTTGTGTGAGTGCTCACACAAACAGGCCAGTTAGAGTCACTGACAGTGCCCATATGCTTAAGGGTAGAAGGGGGTGGGTTAGTAAATCTGACTCTCCACATTTCACTGGGATGATCCCTGATATGGAAATTATTTTTCCATTCTACTGGCTGAACAAATTACAGAACCATTTCAGTTTCAAATCGAACATGCTGCCTAAGAACACCAGACCAGGACAGTTAACAGGTTCTTTCCTCTGTGTCAGTTCAACATATTGCAACTCAATTTTTGTACCTTTGCTTTTTGTAACTTTCCTTAAAATGGTGGCTGGGACTTAAGTGATGAAGTACGGAGACAAGGGGAAGCTAGAGCACTAAAGTAGTGGTTTTAGAAGGAAGGACAAAAGGTATAATGTAATGATGAGACACAGATGTTCAAGAAGATTGTGGAAAAGTTTCCATTGACAACAGCATAGAAAAATAATTTTGCACTTTATAAACTGAACTAATCTGGAGGGTAAGAGAAACGATCAGTTCCATTGCCCCAATTTCTACATACACTCTTCAGTTTTGTCAATATGTTTCTTCTGATCCAGTAACATTTAGTCTCATAAAGCATTTGGGAAATACTGCAACGACAAAGAAAATTAATCTTAAAATAAGAGTGACTGGATAGCTCACTGGACCTCTTGGGTTATTCATGTTAGTTCTGGTCCAATAGAAAGAAGATACAATAAGCAAAACCAAAACAAAACTGCTTTTGTCTCGATGAAGATTCCTCTAAAGAATACCTACCTGCAACTCAAGAATAAATGAGTTCAGTAATGAGCAGAGAGAGGAAGCCTTTCCTGCTGAGAGGAAGGGAAACAAGCCTGTAAATCTGAATCAAGGAGGCAAGGAACTGTCTTGAGCTGGCTTTGTGAAAGACATGAAGAGTTCTGCACATACATGGATAAGGTCTATACTGTATGGTAAAGCTAGGGACAGTTCTTGATGACACTCTGAGTTTCTTACACTAAATGATGAGACATAAAGATCAGATTAAAGGTCAGAGAGAAGGTCATTTATCAATTTAATTCCTCATAGAGCTACTCATAGCTCTCCTGACTGAAATCATCCTGATAGAAAGCAAAATCAGGGCTGATGCAAGGCATGTGTATCAGAGGTGGAGAGCAATCACTAAAATGCTGTAGATCTGCAAACATTGTTCAACTCCTTTCAGTTTAAGAAAGTCTGACAGAGTTTTGTTATATTGCTGTATCTAGCCAGGGTCAACCCACTACAATTGGAAACCGGGATCTTCAGTAGCTTAGTATTCTGTTTCCTTTGTTTTTACTGAATACAAAGTTTCTGTCAGCAAAATCTGCCTCGTTATACTCTTACCTTGGTGAAAAGCAGAGTGCTGTGCAAAGCAGGTTGTTCTGTGCGCAGATACAACATGGAAGAGTCAGTCCTGTGCCATTCAGATACACGCAACTCTAACTAGCACTTGCTTGTGTGGCAAGTAAAGTCTCATTATCACCTCTCAGACAGGAAACTTGGAAGTGAGTGATTATCCAGCCCTGGGTCTTCCACCTCTCCAGCATCTCAGGGTGTGGGAGCTACTCAATTGCATTTGCATCTTTCCAAACAATTACACTTCTCACTCTGCAGGCAAAAGCAGGAGCTGGAAAAAAATATTTTTCCCAAATGCTCCCTCACTCTGGCTGCTATCTTTTAAAAATAAATAGACTTTTTGTTGCTTTCAAAGACATGTTGTTTCTAGTGTTTCTCTATATTTAGGTAATTGTACACTTTTCTGGCCTAGATATGGTTCTGAACACTGTAAAAGGAAAATAGTCTGAAATTTTCAAGCCTGAGTACGTTACGCTATTAAAATGACTGTGTTTAGGGCTGCTGCTCATCAGAAGCACACGCTGCTATCAGTGAGAGCAGTGGTGTTCAGTAATATGGGCCATGAAGGCAATCATATTTGAACATGTGAACACTTTGATTCAAAGTCTGATCTTCAGATTCTATTGCAGACAATTCTCTGGTTGTCTGAACAGTGTTACATTCCTAACACATCCTCTTATGGTTACATATTATCTGTTATCATGACAAGGAATAGAGGCTGCATTTCAGCATCGAAGGCTCTGTGTCTGCTTCTGTCCAGCACGTGGTTTATTGCAATACTCTCATGTGAGTCTGGTACCACAGCTGATCTCAGGAATGGGCTCCTTCTGCCAGGGCAAGTGAAAAAAAAATCTCTAACTTGGTTTTGATTGAAAGGTGGGATTTTAACAAAACTGTCTGCTTTCTTTCGACAGGCTGCTGATCCTTTGAAATGTGAAAAAATGAAAACTGTAGATCTGGGGTAAAGCCAAAGTATGTTTCTCAGATTTTTTATAAGAAAGTTCAAGTTCTCTTGTGAGGGAGAGAACTGCAAATCTGATCTGTCCTGATGGCTTTATAAGGAAAGAAGAATTTAATTTGTATTTGCTTAAAATTGTATAAATCTCATATATTCCAAATAGTGCTGCTGTCCCTTGTAAATTACTTCAAGGTAAAATATTGGGCTGAAAGGTAAAACCTCAGCAGTGAGCAGAAATGCTGCAGTCAGTTCTGAGAGCCAGCTGTGGGGGCTGGCAGCGAGGCAGTGCTGGCTGCAGCAGCTGCCTGGTTGGTCTGGCCCAGCACAGGGGACAAACAGCTCCAGTGCCTCTCCTGCCAAGTGATTTTTCTTTTCATCTCATGACACTGCACGGTGCTGTTTAGATATATTGTCAGTGTCCTTTTTTCACATTACAGAGCTTCTCTGGGCAGGAGTGCAAGTTCAGTGTGAGGCTGCTGGCAGTAAGTCGGTCAGAAGACACAGAAGGTCTAAGACTGGGATTTGAAGAAAATAGTGGGAATGAAAGGGAGGGCATTGTCTTTAAACATCATGGTGAACTGTCTTGCTAATATCACACAGATACTTGCATAATTACCGACTTAATAGTTACCTCAATTATACTGCTAGCAGTGGGATAACTCTTTACTATGTGGATTTATTGATTTTAGGGCATGCAGTGTTGAACTGGAAAAAATTAGAGAGCTGAGATAGTGAATCAAATAAGGACCCCCCCCGGGAAATCCACTAGTAAGTACATTACTGGACAGCAGGGAAAGTGGCTGGAAGCCAGGCAGTTTATAGAATCAGTCCTGAAGGAAATGATTAAAAACGGACAGAAGAAGGGAAAATAAGTTCTGTGCTAATGCTGGACTGGGAACTAAGCTACTATACAGACCAGTGCTGGTTTTCCAAGAATTTTCCTGTCCATTCCGCACCTATTTTTGGAGTGTGGTTTCCTTCGTAAAGCAAACTATGTAGCAATATGCCAGTGGGAAAGTGCTCTGAGGTTAGTCCTGTCAGTCAGCAAGAGCACCTGGCCTCCGGGCAGAAATCCAGAGAAGCTTCTTGCCAAGGAAGTAGCTTGTACAAACTGTGAACTCTGTCCACCTGTTAGGCATTGTTTGCTCATGATTTATGTCTCGCACTACAGACGTATTTGCCACAATGAGCTATTTACAGCAGTTTAATAGTAATTCTTGTAATTGGCACTGAATCCACTGGCAAACACATGCATGCAGATACATGGATTTCTTCCCCCTTGGTCTGCCTTCTCTCCCACTGGAAAGGCTTTCTTTCTTTGTATGCCTCCAGCCAGGGGCACCCATCATGCAATTACGCTCTGCAGCACGGTGCTGTGTTCAGTAACAGCATTGGACTAGGCTTTGTTGCTTTTGAATTAACCAAATAAATTACGTTCTTCCCTCAGAAAATCAGCTGCTGTAATCTTAAAATACTTAGAGGAAAAGACACATGAGGTTGTGTCTTTTTTTGAATTACAGATTTTTAAAAGAACTCTTCTCTGCCTCTTTGGCTTTTTCTTTCTTGAATCCTCAAGCAGTCTTTGATGTAGTGAGCTCATCAGTTTGATACAAATGGTTCAAGTACCAAATTGCACTTACCAAAAGAATGTGCTTGTATTTAAAAAATACTCATATTTCTATGAAAGTGGAAAAGAGAGAAAGCAACCAAGAGGAAGAGGGCTGTGTTTCAGGAACACAGGGTTGTGGGTGGAAGTTCCTCCCACATGATCCCTGTTGCTCACATGCACAGTGGCAGACCTATAATAGCCCAGACAAAGGAGAGACAAGTCAATAACAAAATAGGAAAGCATATAAATGGCAGCAATTCTTTGTCACAGATGCCAGCCTAGGCAGTAAATCATCACAGGGGCAAACGCCTTGCTATGGCATAAATACGAGTATTCCTGAGTTACTTTTGTCATGGCTGAGGAAAGCCTCAGCTGGAGAGCCCTCCTCTCCCCCAGTGTTTGAAAATGCTGGTAATGATGAAAGGGTTTAATCTGCATCTGGGCCCTGCTACAGATCACATTTCAGTTTCTTGGATTTCCTACTTCATTGCTTATTCTGTGAGAATAAACTAGAGATCCTTACCAGGTAGGCTGTTGTGGTGAGTAAACAGCCCAGGAAGTTTGCTTAAACATTTATCAGTAATACAAAAACAAACTGGTGAGCAAATGGAGCAGACTGAGGAGGTAAGTAAAAGGAACAGGTCCCATAAATCCCCTGTGTGCAACACATAGGATCCATTACACTCTCCTGAGGAAAGGCTGAAGAATTTGCCAGGGACAAAACAATACGTAAAAATTTTTATGCCTGTTTCTAGAAAAGAAATTTGCAAATTCATTTCAGATGCCTAAATTTTGTATAGAGTGATATTTCTAGTACAGGGCACCCTGTACTAGAAACGGAGAGTGGCATATATTGTATTTTCAGATTATACTGTTTGTGTAAAACTATTTCCTACGAGATTGGCATTTGGCATGGATGACTGTCCGTCTCTTTTGGTTTAAAATAATGATGACGGTCGTGCCATGCGTAATAGGAATTGCTAAAAAGATATGAGTTCCCAAACCACTTACGTTCTGCTGAAACTTGAGCTTGCCTATAACCAAACCTCACCTTATGAGAGTGTGCCATCCACCAGCTCTGTGTTCTTCATCTGCCACTGACAGAGAGCTCACTGTAACTGAGGCCTAGTATTGACTCTTGGCTCTTTGAAATCCAAACCATAACCTCAGTGTAGCCCTACACCTAGGAATTCAGATACTATGAATCTATAGTGTATGATTTCAAATCTATGATTTGAAAAACAGGGGGTTTGCCTGATAGACAGATTTTTTAAAATCTCCATTAAACCATCTGTTCAATCTGTTTTCTAAAAACTAGCCTGTATCCATTTGCTTCTCCCCTGAGAACTAATCCTGTCCCACAATAAGAACCCTAAAATCAGAACTGATAATTTGGCTGACAATACATGAAAAGCTCTGCTGCTTAATTAGTTCTGCAATGCTACTGACAGTAATTACAGCCTCCTTTTGTGTCAATAACTAAGTCAGCAACCCTCAAAAAAGATTCAGGGCCTTATTTGTCTTTTAGCTATGTCACTTCTGCATCACTGTAATTTCAGTGATAACAGTAGAATTACCCTTCATCTACAGGCGTGTAAGTGAAAGGAGAATCACATGTCCAGACGTACATTGGGGGGTTGGGTTTGCAGGCACATTTCTGACTGGGAGCATTTTTTAAAAATCCGTATCTAAAAATACAAGCACTGGTAAATTTTCCCTGGGACATAATACTAGACTATTGCTTTGCACAGGTGTTTGGAGCCCTTGTTAATGGTTTTGGGGACAAAAATTGCAGTTCTTCACAAATCGACACTAAGGGTTCATTAATGACATTTTAAAGAGTTAGTCCTGCTGTTTGAAAAAAAGGAAGCAAAACTGCAACCTAGAGAATCGAATGTGCTCCTGTGTTCTCTGTTAGATGTGGCCGTCTGAATTTGAAGGAGACTTCTGTGGAACTTCGTGGAAGAGACGGCTGCGTGCAGTGATGGTTAATAGACTGAGGAGGGTGTCGATAGAGTAAATACAGATTATTGCTACAGATTGTGCTGGAGTCCAGAACTGGATTTCGGGTGTAAGGTGCTTTACCACCTAGGCAGAAGGTAAAGGGAGAAGATACAATTAGGTATAAGGTTATTAAAGGAGGGTTAATTTCTGTGCCTGGAAATTTTATTTTTAGTGAGTCCTTTTTAATATACGGCTTTGGCTCTTTCACATGTGTTCTCTCTCCATGCCTCGTTACAGGACTGTGTGAGAGTTAACAGGGATAATGGGAATGGGGAGATACTTCGATTAGAAGCATTACAAACCCGAGTATTCCACCAATGCCACCCCTCCGTCAGCAAAGCACAGCTCCCCTCCCTCACGGAGGGCGGCCCTCGGCCCCGCCCCTCGGCCCCGCCCCTCAGCTCCGCCCCCGACCCCACCCCTCGGTCCCGCCCCCGCCCCGCCCCTCGGCTCCGGCCCCGCCCCCTCGGCCCCGCCCCGGCCCTCAGCTCCGCCCCCGGTCCCGCCCCTCGGTCCCGCCCCTCGGCTCCGCCCCCGGCCCCGCCCCTCGGCCCCGCCCCTCGGCCCCGCCCCTCGGCTCCGGCCCCGCCCCCTCGGCCCCGCCCCGCCCCTCGGCCCCGCCCCTCAGCTCCGCCCCCGGTCCCGCCCCTCGGCTCCGCCCCTCGGCTCCGCCCCTCGGCTCCGCCCCTCAGCTCCGCCCCCGGTCCCGCCCCCCGGTCCCGCCCCCGCCCCCGGCCCCGCCCCCGGCACGCGCGGCTCTGGGGGGGTGGGCCAGGGCTGGCCCGAGTCACGTGACGGCACCAACATGGCGGCGCCGTGGCGGCGGCGCGGCCGCTGAGGGAGGCGCGTCCCTTCCGGGTGGTGCCGCGGGCCCCGAGTGCCCGCCCGGCTCTCGCTCCCGTCCCCTGCCCCGCTCCCGGCCTCGTCATGCAGCCACCGGCTCGCGAGCAGGACGCCCGCACTAAGAGCATGTTCGTGTCGCGGGCCCTGGAGAAGATCCTGGCGGAGAAGGAGGCGAAGCGGCCCCCGCACGGGCAGCTGCGGAAAGCCTGCCAGGTGGCGCTGGGTGAGTCGGCCCGGTCCGGCCCGGCCCGCACAGGGCACAGGGGGCGCGGCGGTGGAAGGGGCCCAGCCCCCCGGGACACGTCCCCTCCGCCTCCGGCAGGGTGCGGGAGAGCCCCGCGCCCCCAGCTGCTCTCGGGACTTTGGAGCGGAGGGAACGTTCTTCCTCCAGTACAGGACGTGCAAATACGAGGGGAAAACCCCCAAATATCTGTTTTATTAAGTTCTGATCTCGGTATGAAACAGGAGGAATTTGGACTTGCCACTTCGGTTTTCAGAAAATTAATTGCTTTTTTTAGACTAGGAAACAAGACTTTTTAAGGCCCTCGATTTACGGAGTCCCAGAGCTTCTCGGGATGATAAATCTGACCTCTAATCTCTAAGTCGTGGTCGGACTGGCTGAGGACTGTTAGCAGTGTGGCCAAGTACATGTAATGTCTGTGATGTTTTCAGACCTGAAAGCGGTTTTTGTGAAGTTGGTGGACTGGTTCTGAAATCTGCAAGTACAAGCTTATGTAAAGGTCTCTGTGTTAAGAGTTCTGACAACATATGGTGTGTCACAAAGAGGGTAAAGATAAACTGGGTAGAACAGTAGAGCTCTGCAGCTGGAGTTCTCTGTGGCCCTTTCTTAATTTGCAAAAGTGACACCTCTCTTTCAGTTTTGGTTGCTTCACATCAATATTTTCCTTTGAATTGGGAACATTTAATGTATCCAGGACAGAAGAAAAGACAGGCTGAGTGTGTAAGGACGCTGGACAGGTGCAAGTTCTGTCCCAGGCAGAGTGAGAGCAAGCTTAAAGAAATGCTGTCCTTTTTATCTTCCTCCCTGCAATATTTGCTGCCAGGAGATCTGTAGGAGCTACCAGTAGTGACAGTATATCCAGAGAAAGGTAAGCAGATAGGAGGGTATTTTAATTATTATTTAAAGTTGGCATTGTGAGCCAGAGAATAGCAGATGTGCCCCAGCAGTTAGAGACTGCTTTTCCTAATTAATTCCTTTTCCTGATCTCTTCCCCAACTGCCCCCACATGCACCAAACCCATTTACAGGACTGAGAACCTGTTTTGCTGCTATGTAAATATATTTGTAGGTAGAGAAAGGGAACTTCCTTGTAAGATGCCTAGTGAAGGTCTGTGTTTGCTAATGCATCGCAGATGATTTTGGGAGGAGTGTTGTGCAGTTGCCACCCGTTGGCACCTGCCTTTCGGACTATGACTATTCCATGCCTGCATGTTTTGAGGTACAGTATGTTTGAGGGGAGCTGATGGTTGTGATGGTGGACATTTTTTCCCCTCATCTTGCCTCGAAAAAGAGTCCATGGGCTTTCCTGGACTAAAGCAGAAGTCAGCATAAAGAGATAACCTTCTGTTGACCCAACTGTTAGGGGCCTGGATGACTGACTGTGTGAGAGGATCTCTGTTACATTTGGCGAATATTATTTGAGCATTGTAGGTTGCTAACAGGAATGCAGTTTCTTTTATTCTATTTTGGTTAAGCCTTTCTTTTTTTTTTTTTTTAATAACTCAAGTGAAAAAACCAGGTTTATTTCCATATACTTAATTTTAATTAAGCTTATACTTTATATTAACTATGACAGTTCCAAAAGTGTCAACTTAATTTTCAAGCTCTATGCAATAGTATATATGTGAGGAAATGAGGGAAGAATGTTGCTGGCAGTCTGAAGAATTCAGGCCAAACTTCATAACCTACACAAACTGTCATGGATGAAAGAAGCTTCGATGTTGTGAATAATAATAAAAAGTCCAGTTAACACTGAGTAAAAATAATTCAGTTTGAAAGAAATGTAGTTACTTTATGAAAATGGTCATTGTGTCAGCTGTTGTCTGCTGCACTTTTCTCCAAGTCATACTTTGAATAATCCATTTCTACCACTTCCTAAATCCCTTTTGCTGTGCAGTCTTCTCTATGCAATGGTGTTTTTATTGGAGCCTTGAAGCATTGCACCAGTTATAAACCAGGCAACGCAGGCACAGAGCATGTGTGCATGGTATCTGCTCCTGGGACAAGGGAAGTCTCAGATGAATTTTTTTTTCCAAATAGAGAGAAACTGGTGTATTCTACAGCTGCCTAATAAAAATGAACCTATTTTTATGGCTTCTGCTGTGGTGTTACTGCAGTAGTGTTTCTCTTACTTACCTATGCTTTACATTTGTTGTTTGGTGAGAGAGAAAGAAGTTTCTAACTGTGGGAATGATGCTCTTGTTTTCTTATGTGAGTTCTGTATAGGTTTGTACATGTAACTCATGTGAATTTAGGTAAATCACTACTGAATGTTGCTGTCTCTCTTGTGTAGGAAATATGGTATTCTTTCATTCTAATTTTAATCTGCTTTAATTGTTCTAAATTGAAACTCTTCTTACCCTTTTTTCCCTGTAATTCAGTCCTTTCACTGGACTAATACTGATCAGTTTTGGACTGCAAAATACACATGACATTGTAGAAATCAGAAGTAACATAGGCTCAAGTAGGACACAAACACAAGAAATATGTAAGAAAAGGATCAAAACCAGTTTGCAATGGTGTTTTTTGAGGTTTTGGGGTTTTTTTTCTTCTTTCCACCCCCTCCTTTGAAATATGCAGTGTTAATGTTAAGTAAGCAGAGTTTGAATAGATTCCTTCATTCGGTCTCTTGCTTCATCAGTAGGTGTAACGGTTGTCTCCTGTCTCCTGTACTTGTAGTGCCAGTAAACCCCAGGAGAGATTGGGAGAAATGGAGGGTTTTAAACAGAGAAGCTGTTCTGCTCTTCTTAAGAAAACTGTTTTAAAGAAAATTTGTTTTCAACAGACCATCGTATTGTATAAAAATAGTTATTTAATAAGCATTTACATGGAGCTCCAGGTACACATGATTCTTAGTAAATCTACTGAAATTATCTTGAAAAATTTGCAGTGGAACACTGATAGTCTGTATCACAGCAGTTCATATTAGAATACAGCTAATTGTGCACCTCGGTCTCTCACATAAACTATTACTCCTGCCCTACTGCGGCTATTTTTAATGACATCCTGTGCAGCCAACCTGGTTCTGTGGCTTTCTTTGGTTGCCTGGGCAGCTCCACATACATATCTTCGAGCTTTGTAAACAACACAATTTGTTTAGTTAGCTTGTTAACAAGTTAAAATCTTTTCAACCGTGCCTTCACTTAGGAATCTGGTTGTGTGTTTAAGAAGTCTCTGTGTATAAATGACAAATGTCCAAAATAAGTTGTGTTTCCTAGTTTGGCCTCTTGGCCAGTGTGTTCAGAGAATGGTGGGGCAAAGAGGAGACTCCGGCTTCCCCAGGCAGCCTTTTCTGAAGGGCTCTGTAGGACAGATGTGATCAGTACTTGCGGGGTGTTGGGGTTTGGATGAAGTTGAAGGCAGGTTGCATGTTGGGCAATGCGGTCGGCTTTACTGGGCTGGGGGAGGGAAGCTTTGGCTGCTCCTCTGTGTGTTTGTGTTGGCACTGCTGCCTGCTGCTCGGACGGGCTATGGAAGGGCATGGCCTGTGTCCTTGTGCCAGCACAAGCCATTTTCTGCACAGGAGCTTGCTTGCTGCCACTGGCACAAACCTGACTCTACGGCCACAGAGCAGGCATCGAATTGCAGGCAGACAACAAATGTCCTCTCTTTTAATGTGTAGTTTTCAATGCAAGCGAACTGAACCCATCCATCTGCTATAGAAAGGCAGCTACTCAGTGTGGGTTTGCATCCTGCTTTTATGGCCAGAAGCTCTGGAAGAAATTGCTGCAAGGCCATTCGTGTTCCAGTTCTGTTGCTTGCTAGGAATGCTGCAGGACTTTCATTGGGTGGGCAGCACAGGGGTTGAAGATGTTTCTGACTGAAGGAGATCCCATGAGAGTGACAGGGAGCTCTGGTACCTAAAGCACCAACTGAGGGATCAGCACTGTGCTGGGGTGACCAGATGTTGACCAAAATTCAGACAGTGTTCTGTAGCTATGGAATGGAGTTGAGCTGTGCCCCTTACTCCTGTGACTGGAGAAAAACAGTACCAGTGGCAGGTGATTTCTGGAAGCTGGCAGTGCCTGGTTAGGGCTTAGCAAGCTGTTCCTGGCAGCAGTCTTTAATTAGGCAACTATTTCTGTTTCACTCACCTGTGATGGTCAGACCACCAAATGAGTACTTCAAACGTGGAGGTTTTCAAACTATTTTGATGCAATCAGTAGCAGAGGTATGCCTGTAGCTTCCTTTTGTCCTTTCATTTATTCTTTTCTGCCAGCATTATCTATTAAAATACTGTTGTGGTGAAGATGTTTTTATATGGCTTTAGAAAAGCTTTTATTATAATAAAAGTGGGGAACTTGGTCAGGCCTTGGTTAGACTTTTTTTATTGTTGTTGTTTTATAGAGTACTTCTGAGAGTTGAACTGTTGTTGCTCTAATATGGGATGTTATTCTTCCATTATTTTTCCAGTGCAAGATCTAAGACAAGTATCAGTAAAGATGGGCATGATCATGTCCCCTTAGAGCCATAATCTTCGTGAAGTTTCAATTCAAGATCTTTTTTACTCTGCAAAACAAACAGTATGGGGGGAAAATGATCTCCTTGGAAGAAAGAAGAACTTAGTGGAGCTTTTGTGTTAGAAAAATTTCTTCATTAAGAAAAAGCTCTGTACACCTTAGTTCTACAGGGTGTCTGAAATACAGCATTAATTGTGTTTTTTCTGGTCCTGGCATCCTGCTGTACTTGGGATTCTAGATATAGCTAAAATATGCCTTTCTCTGCCAAGACCTGGAGGCAGGACTAAGCGTTCTGAAGGTATAAAGCTACCCAGAAGACTCAGTGTTTTAAGCAGCCGGTTCCTGCATGCCTAGGGAATATGCTGTGCTAAGAACATGGCAGACAAAAACAGGAGCACAATACACTGGTGGGTTTGTTAGCATACGTTGTTCTCAGTAGCTCTTTGGATCACAGTATAGTGTTAAAGATGGGGAAGGCAATTAAACCTAAAGGCCTGAATTCAAATTATGCTGAACTGAATTTCTGACTAGTCACCTTGTTGGTAGGCCAGCTGGATCCTGGAATGAAAAACACAGTGGTTCAGGAAGTGGTGCTGTGCAAGATTTACGCTGTCTGTTTGGCACAGAAAACCTTGGTCATTTCTTACCAACAGCCTCCATTCTGTTGTCTCCTCTTCAGTTGAAGCCTGAAGTATCAGGGGATGGTGGTTCTGGGTTTGTGCTGTCACTGAGCTGCAAAGTTCCTTCTGATCCTGGAGCCCCAGCTGAGCACTGGGCTTGGCTTCTGCAAGGTTGGCAAATGAAAACTGGTCTTTAAAGCTGCTGGATATGTTTGTTTGTGTGATGGGCTTGAGGAGACCTGGGAACACTGTGTGCCTGGGACTCTTGCATTTTTCTGATGTCTCTTTGGCTGACTCCGGGATGGATAACATTACTTCAGTTTGTGTAACATCATTGTGTGCCATGAGAACTAAGGGATGTCAGACTGATGCTCATTAATGAGCAGATATGGCAGAGAGAATGGGAGTCCTGGATGGAGCTTATCACTCACAGCTTCTGGTTATACAGGTTTTCTCTATGTTTTGCTTCCATTTTCTCTATCCAGTGTGGGTAGTAATTTTACAAAATCAGTACACGCTGTGAGGATTAGTTCCTGTGCCATTCACTGACAATCAGGCCTGTACAAAACACTGTAATCTGTGTTTGCTGCAGTCCTTGTTCCTTAGTGCGGTTTGTATATTGATTCTCCTGAGACAGAAGAAATTCCTGAGGTTCACAGGCAGCAGTGAAATCATCTGAACTGTGGACATCTGATCACAGACAATGGTGCCTCTCCAGAGTTGTGGAGAACAAGTATTGAATGAATTATCACTTTCTAATACGTGCAATTGAAACAAGATTTGTAAGCATGGTAATTTGCAGAGTCAGGGTAATTTGCAGCATGTGCTGTAGGGTGGGATGGAAGGTTCCACTGGTGTTACAGATGATGTAGCTGTGCAGCCTTACCGTGGGTGTTTGTTTAGATATGGATTTGTCAGTGTTCACAGTGGGTGCTTATGCTGGTCTGTATCGTGGTGATACCTTAGAAATCCTTGAAAAGCCTTACTAGGATCTTTGGGATCTGATGCTCTATACAAGAGAAATGAGAAAGGAACTTTCTTTCCTCATGTTTTTAGTTTTATGAAAAGCTCTTTAAAAGTGTAATTAAAAAAAAAATCTGCTGGCAAAAGGACAGAGTGCATTTTAAGATTTCCTATCTCCTGGGAGCTTGTCTGGCCAATTCCTGTTGTAAGGCTCAAGACAAGCAGGCTGGCTGGGACTGCAGGTGACGGGAAGGTCGGATGCGTTGAGCTGAGGGTTTATGCAGTAGCTCAAAGGCTTCTGCAGATCTGAGCGCTCTATGATGTGGACTTGCACTTAAATAAAAGTTGCATACTATGCCTGCGTGTTCTAAAGATACCTTTTGTTGAGAATGTTTGGAAAAAATGGCTTTTTAAATGTAAAATTGGAGAGATATACCTTTCCATAACTGGTAAAACTGATCTCTGAAGCTGAGGTGTTACAGGAATGGAGTAGCAAATACTGAAGTGCGAGACTTGATTTGAAACAACTTTTCTGTAATACTGTGTTATTGGTAATGATGACTAAGGCTTGATTTTTTTTCTCTCTTCCAGATGAAATAAAAAGTGAGCTGGAAAAGCAAAGGTAAATTCTTAATTACTCTAAACAGTGTATGAAAAGGACAAATGGAATATTTTGTGGAAGTGTAAGGGTGTATATACATTACAGCAGTGAGTTTGTGAATACCCGGTTACCCACCTTTCTGCCAAGAGCATATGGCCTGGCCTGTGTGTTTCACTTACACAATGTTTGTGGCTGTGGGTACTCAAGCCATAACTGCCTCTGAATTTCATCAGGAAAAAATTGCAAAATTCCTAAAAGGTGCCAGTTTTTTGCTTCCTTTTACTGGACTCAATAGCCTGATAGGAAATCATGGGGAGCGGTACATACCCTCTGTTTGATAGCATGTGCTCTTTATTACCTAGATCAAGAACACCAATTTGAATATTACTTAAATAAAAATTTTAAAACGGTTTTCCAGCACTGTGCTATGATTAAAAATGAGTAGATGGGTCTCCAAATGTGTTTCTATTTGCTTAGTTTTCCTCTTATGGGCTCTGTTTAACCAGTTTTGAATAACATGGATAGATACATCAGTTGTGTAGGAATTTTCTAATATTTCAGATAGCGCGACAGTGTTGGAGTATAGTGAGGGAATAGTTAAGCTGAAGAAGGTATCAAAACGATCAGATAGAATATAAATGTAAAATGGGTTTTGTGTGATTTTAAAAGAAAATTTATCTTAGTTTAAGAAAGTATATGCAAGAAAGCTGCAGTACATTTGTAAGCAGCTATGCATTATTTAGCTTTAAATTTAGAAAAAGGAGAAAGTGTAGTTTGCTGCGATGTACGTGTTTAGAAAAATTAATAACTCTTCTTATCTGACCTAGAGAAGGCACTGCTGCTCCACCAAAAGCAAATTTCATTGAAGCAGATAAATATTTCCTTCCATTTGAGCTGGCCTGCCAGTCAAAGTCTCCACGCATCGTCAGTACTTCCCTGGATTGTTTACAGGTAAGTGTCCTGGTTAAGCCTGCTCAGAGTGAGATGGAGAAAGCTGCAGTTACCAAATCTGGTGTGCAGCTCCAGAGGTGAGGGGCAGCCCTGCCCTGCGCACGCCCTGGCCCTGCCTGGGCTCGCTGTGGGCTGGGCGCGTGGGCACAGGGAGGAGTGTGGCTGCACTTCTGTAGCAGCCTTTGCTGGGGCTCAGGGATCCTCACATCAGCCAGGAAAGGCGCTTCGTCTGCGGTGCTCTACAAGGAGTGTTACCTTGGGGTTTCTTGTGGTGCTGATGTGATGGCAGAGGTCACACTCTGGAGTCTTTCTTTTTTTTTTTCCCCTCTTTCGATTCTTACAGAATTCTTGTACATCTTGGGCAGAACCCTTTGGTTTTGAATAGGTGTTACACAAAGGTATAACACAAGGACTGGTGTTAAAAAAAATTTCTCTGGTTATGGTATGAAGAAATGGTCTGGGTGGAAAAAGCTTTTGTGTAATACTGAAATCTGTTTTGTCCACATATGTGAGCAGTCAAAGTATTTGGTGGCCAGACTATGGATGGTGTTAAATTTTTGCATTAAAGCTGGTTAAGTGAGGTATGCTATCTAAACACCCCTTTTTATGCTGTGCTAAACTGTGTTTTTCTTAACAGTATATGGTCATCTAAGCTGCATTCTTTCTATCTAGAAACTCATTGCATATGGGCATATCACTGGCAACGCTCCAGACAGTGGAGCTCCTGGAAAACGACTGATTGACCGAATAGTCGAAACCATTTGCAATTGCTTTCAAGGTCCCCAAACAGATGAAGGAGTACAACTGCAGATAATTAAGGTATTCTATTTCATTTATTTTGGTGCAATATTAATTTGCTTTCTCTCTCTTTCATTTTGTAACTGAAAAAAAAAAAAAAGCTAAATATTACTGAGGGCCCAGTTGCTCCATTTCTTACATTGTCCCATGTGTCACTGCATTCAGGAAGGCTGTCACCAGGGCAGAGGTGGTGAGGAAAATGTACTTCCTGTTGGGAAAGCAGAATGTAAGGGAATATTTTATAGATGTTTGTCCTTTCCAAGATGAGCCATCTTTCAGACAACTTCATGCTCCTCTTAGAGGCTTGCAGTGCCCACCTCCATCAGGCCAGGGAATTGCTTTCAGCCCTGATAGCAGCCCTGGAAATGGGATGCAGTGCCGTGGAGTGCTGTCTGCTCCCCTGGACTTTTTTCCAGACAGCTGCCAGTGTATGTTCTCAGCAAGGCGTGGTAGTATCCATCAGTGGTGTGTGTTCTGGCTCTGAAATCTTCTTGGGCTACTGTAGCTGAGTTTGGAAGTTGGTGAACCTTCTAGTAATCCAGCTTGATGTTAGTGTGGGACAATTGTTTCTTGCATGGAAATGAAGCTATGGAATATAATAACTTTCATTTGGAGGTGCAGTATGTCCCGTAGTGGAAAATTAATTTTGATAAAACCCTCTAAGAACAGCTCAGAAGAGAACAGAGATATGGAAGTCCTTTTAAACTTTCTTTGATTTGAAATGTTGTTGCTTGTAAAGTCTTAAAAAAAGATACCTGTGTTTTGTAGCAAACCCACTGATTATTCTGGAAGACATGCATGAAGAAGAGCATGAAGAGCATTGCTGCCTACTTACTTAGATTTCATTTTTACCGTGTTACGGACTTTTCTAGGCTCTCCTCACTGCAGTAACATCTCCATATATAGAAATTCATGAAGGAACAATTCTTCAAACTGTTAGAACCTGCTACAACATCTATCTGGCCAGTAAAAATCTTATTAACCAGACAACTGCCAAAGCTACCCTGACACAGATGTTAAATGTCATTTTTACACGGATGGAAAATCAAGCTGTAAGTAACTATTCCTTTTTCAAATGTTTAGGCTTGCAAATGGCTGAAAACTTTTTTCATTACTGTTGCTTTTAATGAGTCTGTCATTGTAGTTTTATATCTGTTGATCTGTCATGTTAGAAAACCTGTCAAACCCTGCAGTGAAGGCATAGTGACTGATTTGAAAATAAAAGGTGTGGCTCACTGCTGATAACAAGGTTTCACACTGCAGCTTCTGCCAAATGGCACTGCATAAACACATGATGCTTTTCAAATAAACTTGAAGTGTATCTTTTAAATCTAATTGGCCAAGTGATTGTAGTTTCACTGTTTCTTGCTAACGTGAGAATTCACAAAGGAACAGCAGTCATCGTAGACAGAATTTCCCTTAGTGTATTTTGTGCTTAGATGAACCTTTTCATATGGATTTTTCAAGCTGCAGGAATCCAGAGAAGCAGAGCGAGCGCCGGCGCAGAAGCCGCAGTCCCCGGCGGTGGCGGCGGCGTCGCGGTCCCCGCGGCCGGGCCAGTGGCAGCACAGCTCCCGGGGAGGCAGAGCCGCCGGCGCCGCGCTGGCCAACGGGGAGCCCGGCACGGCACAGCCCGGCCGAGGGGAGCCGCCGCGGGCCCTCGGCCTGCCCGCGGCAGGTGAGCAGGGTACGGGGTGTCCCTTGCTTTCACTTACGGCGGTGCTGTTGGAAAGCGCTCTTGGAGGCCGCTTCGAGGAGCAGTGACTGGGGTGACTGGGGTGACTGGCTCCTTTGGCTCTCCTCAGTAGTCTTTGAGTGTGCTGCCATCCTCGGCTTGTGTCTACACTGTAACTGCTGCAGAAAGATTCCTGTTCTCCCTAGAATTCTAGTTAAACTATGTGTGCTTTATCTAGAAAATTTTAAAGGAATTTGGCTTGAGTAGGTTAATAAAGGGGAAGGAAAGGAAGAGAATTGTCATGGTATGTGGGACGTAATACGTGGACAGATAATATGTGGGACAGAATCGCTTTCAGGTAATTGAAGTCCTGTGGTAAAAATGGTGCATATTATGAAGACCATATCATCGGCACATACTGCATCGAAATTAAGAATGTTTGTAACAGTTGATAGATACAAATGACAAAATAACTGCATTAAAAATATCAGTGCTTTGATTTAAACAACATAAATAACATCAATGAATATTTTTGAGTGACTTCTCAGAAATTACTTTCAATGAGAACTGCTGAAGAAAACTGATAATTTTTTACGTTTCTGCCTCTCTCATGTTTTTCCTTTTAATCCTCTTCCTAAACAAAAATACTAAATAAAAAATTCTCTGTGTGTTTCATTAGAGGAAACAATTGATGGAGGAAAGGAAATGGTTCAAGGCATCTTGGAAGACGTGGTGGAGTCAGCTGTGAAAGGTAGTAAAGCCTTCTAAAGTAAAATAGTTGCATTTGTATTGCTTATAGAAGCATGGAAGTTATTTTTGTTACTAAGCATCTTGACAAGAGCACCTACTGAGGCAGCAAGAACAGGTTTTGATTGTATCACAATATTCTTTTGCTGATAGCTGAGAAACTTTCTAGTTTACCAGTGCTACTTCTGTCCCACTCGGTGGTAGAGCTTCACAAAGTCATGGGATAGAAAACTCTTAATGCATGATTTTCATAATTTTTCCTTTTTCCCCTTTAGTGGCTGAAGAAAAGCAGGTAACAGAACCAGTCAAGGCTCTGCCTGCATTGGAGACTGCAGATACTCTTCTTTCTGGCTCTAGCAATGAAAATGTACAAACAAACGGGATTCCAGATGATGGGCAGTCTGTTTCCTCCACTGATAATCTGGTAAATAACTGCACCAGATGCCAATATACATCTACGAGAGAAGAAATGTTTTTATTGTGCCAACTAATAGAGTGGGATTTGGCAGAAGAAAGGGACAGAAACCCTAATGTGTGTGTCCCGCTCCAGTTCAAAAAGGAAGCAGCGGCTGGAATTTTAGCATATTTTGAAAATACCCATCCTAAAATTGATTATATTGTATTTTAATACAGAGTGGGGACAGAGATAAAGGGTCAGTCAACATGAGTGAAAAGATCCTGTTTAGGTTTAGTTTAAACTTTGCCAAATGTACTATTTTCTTCAAACTGTAGCTGACTCTCAGAGGAGCTGTGGAATCTCCTAATTGCTCTGTTTCTCTTTCTCATGGAGGATCTGTGTTGTGTTTTTTACTCTCAAGGAAACAGATGTATCTGGACATCAAGGTGCTGCCAGATTTTCCCATGTTCTGCAAAAGGATGCCTTCCTTGTGTTCAGGTCATTGTGCAAGCTCTCCATGAAACCGCTCGGGGATGGACCACCAGATCCCAAGTAATGAGCTGTACTTATTATTCTGTCCTCTCCAGGTAGCTTTTGGAGACAATTAAGTAGCTGCTGTATAGTAAAGCAGATGTTCAAAATCCACTTGTCAGGCCCTTGGTTTAGTTAACTTGATGAATCTAGGATTGAAAATAGCTTCAAATTATTAAAAATTTAATACCTGAGATTTTTGGTTTTTGCATAATAGACTTAATCTTACCAGTTGGAGTGGCTTTGACTATAGTATTTGTGAAGCTTTTGATGGGAGAGTGGGGAATTGCTTAAGAAGCACTGAGCTGCATCTATTAGGCTAGTCTAAGATGTTAATATTACTGAAAATTTTTTCAAATTTGAGTGGTAGATGTTAAAAAAACACTTGGCTGATTTCCACCGCTCTTTCCCCCTGCATTCAAATGAATTAAAATAGCAGTCATTTCTTCTTGATGTGGAAGAAATGCTAGAGTGCTAATGTTGAATACAAGTATATACTAAGAAAATACAAAAATACATTTAATGTTGAATTTTTTCTAGATCCCATGAATTGCGTTCCAAGGTTGTGTCTCTCCAGCTGCTTCTGTCAGTGCTGCAGAATGCTGGTCTGGTTTTCAGGACACATGAAATGTTCATCAATGCAATCAAGCAATATCTTTGTGTAGCATTATCTAAAAATGGAGTCTCTTCTGTTCCTGATGTGTTTGAGCTCTCTCTTGCCATCTTCCTCACACTGCTTTCAAATTTTAAGACCCATTTAAAAATGCAGATTGAGGTGAGAAACTTTTAATCTATAAAATTGCATATGCTCTAGTTCTCAAAATATTGTAATGGTGAAAAGACAGCTGGAATTTACATTTTAACGTCTTCATTTTGTTTGCTTACTAAACTAGTATATTACTACTGTATCCAAATTCTAATATGTATGAAATGTTACTCTTCAAGAGAAATTACTGAACAGAAATGAGTCTGTACATTTGACGTGGTTCTATAATAAGTTTCAGATCATCAAGTCCTTAACCTTATTTATTTTGCAGGTGTTCTTCAAAGAGATCTTCCTGAATATTCTAGAGACTTCTTCAAGTTCCTTTGAACACAAATGGATGGTGATTCAGACTTTAACTAGAATTTGTGCAGGTATTTCCACTGTGTAAAAGAATCACTTCTGGCAGCAGTTGAAAATTATTTTGAAAAGAAATGCCACATATGATGTTTAAGTATGAAAATTTGAATTTGATCCTAGAATGCTTGGGTGAAATGTCTGGATTCATCTGCAGTGCCTGCTCCAACTTGGCTGGTCCCTTTAAAAAATTCTATTGCACAGAATCCTAATGCTTTCATTTGCTTTTATTTTCCAGATGCCCAATGTGTAGTGGATATTTATGTTAATTATGATTGTGATTTAAATGCTGCTAATATATTTGAACGTCTTGTAAATGATTTGTCCAAAATCGCACAGGGACGAAGTGGGCATGAGTTGGGAATGACACCTTTACAGGTAAGGAAAACAGCTTTGAAGATAAGGTACTATTGTTTCATAAACAGTGTTATCTCTGCATCATTACTGATACTTCCAGTGGTTCAGGTTGTCTGTTACTTACTTTTTATTAGTTCGCAAATTTGCAATTGGATGCTGAAGCAGTGCCATTAATTTACTTGGTGATTTTGCTGCCTGCTTGCACTGTGAGACCAGGCTGGTTCTGGTCTCTTTAGCTGGACTGCCATGGGAGCGAGAACCAAATGAGCCTTTCTCGGCCTCATTTAAATGACTTTGCTTCTGGAGCTTATGAACCAGTGGTACCTTCTGTGGGGTTTGCTTTGCACAGAACTTTGTGCCATATCTCCACCATAAGCATTTTATTTTTAAGATTATACTTTCCAAGTCCTTAGAGGGAGACTGGTGTAGAGACTGTTTGCAGCACTGTTTGTTGGTTTTCTTTTTTTTATTTTATTATTATTTTTCTTCATGTTTTAGGAGCTAAGCCTGAGGAAAAAAGGGCTTGAATGTTTGGTTTCTATTTTAAAATGTATGGTAGAATGGAGCAAAGACCTTTATGTGAACCCCAATCATCAGACTAGCTTGGGTAAGATTGTTTCTGTATGGAGAGACTAATTTGTTTAATCAGTTCATTCTTGTGTTTGTTCAGTGTTTAGAATCTATTCAGAAATGTGGATGCCAGATTTGTACCTAACAATTTGTTTATATAAGTGAGGTATTTTACAGACAGTTGTTAGTGTGTTGCAGTAACCGATTGTCCAAGCGTCCGGTTTGAATAACCGGGTTCTGTTGCTGAGCTTCAGCCAGGCCCTTGTTTATGCTATAAAAGCTCACATAGAACAATACATGTGACCAGTCTTGGCGTTACTGAGTTGAAGTGCTAGAATTTCTCCATAGGGGCTGCTGCTTTTCTGCCTTTTGTTGGATTATTTTAGAATTGCACCAGTAGAGCATCTTCATGTAGTGTAGCGCAGACTGACAAAGAATATATGTGGTAAAATAAGAATATTGACTCCTAGATTTCTCCTTAAAAGTTCTGTAACTAAAAGCTCTTGACTGAACAAGGTTAACTTAAATCTCACCTTGTTTGTAAATAGGTTCATATAAACCATCTGAACAGGAAATGGCTGAAGGTAAATGCCTAGAGACTGGAGGGAGACGGAGTAGTGTCAGTTCCTTGGACTCCACTGTATCATCAGGAGTTGGAAGTGTTGGTACCCAGACTGCTGTCCCAGATGATCCAGAGCAATTTGAAGTCATCAAGCAACAAAAGGAAATAATTGAACATGGGATAGAATTGTAAGCCCAGTATGACAGGAAAACTGAAGTTCATGAGTAATAAAATGTGTTGTTTCTTACAGTCTCACACAGTCACACCTGTAGGGACACTTACAAATTGATATTAATGCTGAAGACTCTTGCCTGCTGTTGTCAAAAGCCAATGCTGGAGGCCAAATTTAATAAAATCCTGGATGGAGTGAAAGGGATTTTCACAGCTGTCCTTTTGCTGGCTCAGCTGCACAAAAGTGTGTATGCCTAGAGAGAAATTGGTTTGAGGAGCACGGTTGTCTTGCAGCTCTTACATGATTTGTTGTCTTTTATTGAAATAGAGTTTGAAGAATTAGATCATTGTCCAGCTATGCTTTACTTCTTTTTAATTTGAAGGTCTTCGTGTCTGTAAATGCTAGAAGAAGGTCTTGAACAGCACCATTTTTAACATGTCATGTAAAGTCTCTAATTTTAAATGTTCAAAACGGTGAGTTTTGGAGTTTTCCAGCAATAACTTCTAAGGTTATCAGTAGCTCAATGTACCTTATGAGATGGAGCCTATGGTGTGATAGGTAATAGATTTGTTGCACATTCTTTAACTTTTTTTCTAACTAGAAAGGACATGGTGCTACAGCACAGAATCTTTGATTTATAAGGACTCTGTAAAACTCAAATATTATAGGATGTGATTTTTTAATTGTATGTCTCAATTTTCCCATGTTTTTGTCTGAATAGGTTTAATAAAAAACCAAAGAGAGGAATACAGTATCTACAGGAGCAGGGAATGCTTGGCACTACAGCAGAGGACCTGGCACAATTCTTGCACCAAGAGGAACGCCTCTGTTCTGTAAGATTACATGCAGCATAATTAATACACTTGCCCCACTACCTTTGGCCCTGTCCCTGGTATCTGTGCGCTCCCACTCTGTAGTTTGTATCTTAGAGAAACGAACAGGCAAGGCTTCTCATGGACACACCTAATGCCAAAGCTACCTACTGTATCCTTGCTGTCCCGGGCTTCTTAGTAAAGTACTGTGTTACAGTGAAGTGCTGGAGGGTTCCCCATCAGTGGAATGTGCATTTCATCTGTCCCTGGAGACTGGAGGGAGATGGAGTAGTGTCAGTTGCTGGCAGTACCTTCCCAGCAAAGGAGTAGCATGTGCTGCAGTGGCAAAGCATTCTCTGCTGCGTGTTCAACTGGGCACAGTTCAGCTTTCCTTGGCTCTGCAGTAATGCAGATCTTACCTTTGGCAGTGAGGGAAGCAGGAATATGCAGACTGAGGGGGGTATCTAGTACCCCTGTCCCTTGCCACCCCTCCATCAGCTGCTCTGCCCACTCAGCAGCACGTCAGCTTTACAGAGGTGACAGCTGCGCAACTCTTGGCCTAGAAACCTTCTTGCAAAGCTGGCACTTGGACTGCACAGTAATAACTGTCTCGTGTTTTTTAGACTCAAGTGGGGGAATTTCTTGGGGAAAGCAGCAAGTTTAACAAGGAAGTGATGTATGCCTATGTAGACCAACTTGATTTCTGTGGAAAAGACTTTGTCTCCGCTCTGCGTATATTTCTGGAAGGTTTTCGTCTGCCAGGTGAAGCCCAGAAGATTGATAGATTAATGGAGAAGTTTGCTGCTAGATATATTGAATGCAACCAACGGTAATTCAAACCCTTTGTATCAGATCAGTGGCCAAAGAGCACTCCCTGGCTGTACTGTTGTGGCCCTTAGGGGTGGAGGATAGATTAAGCTCATACCCGGCCAGGAACCTCTGCAGGCTCGTGTGAGGAGCAGATCTTGCTGCTGATATTGGATAAGATGTATACTGATGCTGGCATTTCCTTAAATCCCAAGGACTTGCTAGAAGGAATTACTGGAAGAGGGAAGCCCTAAGTAGGTTAAAATGCTACAGCTTATGCAGAGACAATTTTAGACAAATGTAGATTAGTCAAGTATAAAAAAGCAGTAATAAGCAGTAGAAATGGCTAGAATTAATGGCATAAACAGCTAATAGGATGTTACAATGCTTCTGCTTGCCTGTTAGATGTGGAACAAAATGTGTATATGCTATTTGATACCAAATAGGCAAAGTTGCTACTGTTCCTAATGCAATAACCTAAACTGAAGTTTAGCTACACGTCAAGCTTAATTAGTTCCCATTCCTTAATCCAGTTGGTGTATCAGTGGGTTGGTTTTGTATCAATCTTTTTGAAACTCTGGGAGTGAAAAATAAGCTGTCCTTTAACTTTTTAAAGATCATACATTGTTGTTCTCTGGGTAATCTTTAGGCAATGTACTTGAAAATCTCAGTCACCACTAGTTTTCAATATTGTAAAGATGATGCGCTTTTTACCCCCCTTTTTATTTGTGTTTTAAACTACTTGGGGTTTGATGCATTTCTAGCATCAAGCTAGCTTCAGGCTTTGTTGGCTCTTTGGTTGAATCCATAGCACTTATGGGTGTTTTTCTTGCATATGGGACTAGAGCTAATGGACTGAGGAACTGGGAGTCTATAAACCTGTTTTGTTTTTTTCCTCCTTCAGGCAAACACTATTTGCTAGCGCTGACACTGCCTATGTTTTGGCATACTCCATTATAATGCTGACTACAGACTTGCACAGTCCACAGGTAGAAATTAAAAAAATCCAAACTTACAGAAGTTCAAATTTCCCTGGAAGTTGCATTCAAAATCTGATATCCAACTTATTCCTTCTTACAGGTAAAAAATAAAATGACAAAGGAGCAGTACATTAAAATGAATCGAGGAATCAATGACAGTAAAGACCTGCCAGAAGAGTATTTATCCACAATCTATGAAGAAATAGAAGGAAAGAAAATTGCGATGAAAGAGACAAAAGAATACGCAATTACAACCAAGTGTAGTAAACCAAGTAAGAAGGAACTAGAAACGGGAAAGACCACAGTGCTCTTGAACTATTGCAGGAACTTTGGGATGGCACAGTGGTATGCGGAGTCCTCGTGAGAATGCCTTGGGGCAATACATAGAGTACATTTAGAATGGTTGGTGGAGCTATGTGGAGGGAAACTGCCTCAGTTACAACTTAACACGGCTTTCTGTGGTGGGAACAGCTGTGTAGGTGCCTCTGGTACCACGGCAGAAACAAGAAGCGAGATCTGTTGGGGTTTTTAAACATGAGTGTGAGGGGAAAAGGCTGGAATAACTCAAGGGGGAACTTACTTTGCAATTAACTTTTTACGTGCTGACAATGGGTGAGGGCTTGATTTGGGCTGTTTTTTTGTCTTCCTCCATGGTTCAGTGGCTGGGAGGTGTCACAGTCCTTCTGATAGTGTTTGCAGAACAGAGAGATTAGAGAACTTGTTGTGATCTATAGTCACCTCATCCAGACCAAATGAAGACTTCTGTGTGTAGTATCCCCAGCTGTACCCTACTTTTACTGAGAATAGCTGGTACTAATTTAATTCAACTTAGTGAATTCTGAATCGTCAGCATAGTGGTTTTTCCAGTGTTTTCATGCTGTTTGCAGGTTTTCTCAAATCAAAATAGGAACAAAATTAATTTGCTTGAAAATTGAAGTTGCACCCTGTAGTATAAGGGTAAAGAAACACTAAGTTATCAATTTATTTATCATGGTGGTGAGGGCTTGTTTTGTTTTGGGGATGTGAGCCTAAGAAGATACAGGATTCTCCATCCACTTTTACAGGCAGAATGACTTAATAGGGTATGCCCCTCTGACTTTGAACAATTAGGTGGTAGCAGATGTTACATAGTAAAGGACTGAATTAGTTATTTTGTACAGAATAACGTCTTAAACTTGGGTGTGGTTTTTAGTGCTGAACTTCCTTGCCTGCAACTTGGGGCAGCCTCCTGACTTCTAAGATTTTGCAAGATTTTTATCTTTTCAGTTGCAATACCTTTATTTGACATTTTGTGATGCTCAATGTGAAGACATGGAATATGCTCTTGTAAGAAAAGCAATCAATGCCTCTGTGTGGTGTTCCCCTTAGGTGTAGCCAATGAGAAGCAGCGGAGGTTGTTGTACAACTTGGAGATGGAACAAATGGCAAAGACAGCCAAAGCCCTCATGGAGGCAGTGAGCCATGCAAAGGCACCTTTCACCAGCGCCACTCACCTGGATCATGTCAGACCCATGTTCAAAGTGAGTGTCAGGTTCTCGCTGTGTCTTCATCACGAAGAGTTTTAAGCATGGGAAAAAAAGTGGAAAGTTACTCTTCAGAGTTTGCTAAATGCCACAGGTGGACTCTTTGGATATATTTGACTGCAGTGATCCAGTGTTTTGGGCTAAAGTTGTAAGAGACTTCTGAACTTAGTTTCTTCCTCTCTTTAGCTTGTCTGGACTCCACTGCTGGCAGCTTACAGTGTTGGTTTGCAGAACTGTGATGACACAGAAGTTGCATCCCTGTGTTTGGAAGGAATACGCTGTGCAATTAGGATAGCCTGTATCTTTGGAATGCAGGTTGGTGCCAAACTTAGCCTGGGACTCACTGACAGCCATGTGGGCTCTGGGAGGCAGGTGAAGAATTACAAACAGCTTATACATAGCAGATGAAGTGTCATCTGCTTTCTTGAAACGGTAAAAGGTGTTGATGTAATCAAGTATTTCTTCAGCTCTGCTTTTCTTTTTCTTGGTGAATCTTCTATTAAGAATGTTTGCTAACTGGCATCCTACTCTCCTTTAGCTGGAAAATGCTCTAACAGTGCCAGCTATCCATAGAAGGAAAATTTGTAGGCAAGTTGCTTTCTCTGGTTCTTTGGGGACTTGATTTTGATGCTTGTTTCTCTGTCTTGTAGCTTGAACGAGATGCTTATGTACAGGCCCTTGCTCGTTTTTCCTTGTTGACTGCGAGTTCCAGCATTACAGAAATGAAACAGAAGAACATTGATACCATTAAGACACTCATTACAGTTGCTCACACAGATGGCAACTATCTTGGCAATTCTTGGCATGAGGTAAATCTTGATTAGTTTAAATAGTGAATGTGGTGTCATATTTTTTCTTCTACTATCAGCTCCCAGAACCCTCTTGAAAATGCGAAGGAAGTGCATTATATTGTTAAGTTTTTGTTTTGTTTTTTTGTTTGGTTGGTTGGTTTTTGGGTTTTTTTAATATATATATAAAAAAAATGCACTGCATTTTTTTTTTTAAGACCCTGTGGAAACTGTGTGACAATATTGTAATTCTTGTGGGTGCATTTGACATGGACTTTAAATGAAATAAGAAGTCTCATTTGGCTTCAGAAAATTCTGCATATGAACTATTGTATTCTTATTCATGGAAACAGAAATATTCTAGTTCACAGGTCCAGACTTGTCTGTGCAATATTTGGCAACATTTACACCATAAACACATGAAAAATTAGGGCTAAAATAATCTGGTGGGGGATTGGTAAAGATAGGCTCTCAGGATCATATGTGTTTTCTTAAAGCCTATTTTCCAGGAGTAATTTTATCAGCTCTAAATCTGTGCTGCTGCTAAAAGGAGCATTTCTGCTGCCTTAAGTTCTCTGGCTCTAATCTTGGGCTATGTGATTATGAGTCAAAAGGTGCTAGAGCTGACAGATGCCTCAGACCTGGCTCACAGCACACCCTCTTGAGTGCTTGTGCCAGCCAAAGGATGTGGCAGTGGGGGAGGAAGAAGGAAGAGAGTCAATTTTGTGCTATGGCAAGTACAGCATTGGCATTTAAACTGTCTAGGTTGGAACATCATTACTCAAAGTGGTGATAGCTGCAACGTTTCAGTCTTTTTGTCTCTCTACGACAATGAAGTCTCTGGAAGATCAGCTCCAACTTGTTTATAGTCTTGAAAGTTGATGCTGTAAAAAGTAATAAAAAGGTTTCCTTTAGTAGTTAGAGATCCAGGTTAGATTTTTGAGCACTGTTTATTTTATTCTTGTATTGGAATGATTCATGGTGGCTGATAATATTGAATGAACCACTCAACTTCATTTTCAATTTTATTAGCAATGTTTTAGCTCCATCAAAGCTGTTGTCATGGTCAAAGTTGTTTTAATGGTTGGAGAACCTGGGAAGGTTATAAATATTAAATACAAATATATGTTAAGAATAAAAATATGGTGGTGTCCAGAAACACAATGTTTAATTTATTTTGGTTTTAGATCTTGAAATGTATTAGCCAGCTGGAACTGGCACAGCTCATAGGAACTGGTGTGAAAACTCGCTATTTGTCTGGTTCTGGGCGTGAGAGGGAAAGCAGCATTAAGGGCTATGCCTCTGCAGGAGAAGAGTTTATGAGCCTGGGATTAGGTAAGATTATTAATCCTGGATTTCACAAAGGTGCACATACAAGTGGAGTAAGGATGTTAAAGAATCCTCAATCTTATAACATACTCAAATATATTTACATGCTTCCAGGGGAAGCTGTGTTGGATTAATGAAACTGTGTATTTCAATGTGTGTTTATAATTACCACATCTGTTCTAACTTTGGAATTTGGTTAAGCTATTTAATAACTATTCCAGATTTATTTGTTGGAATATGTTATTGTCAAAACTGTTTTGCCATACAAAGTCATGGTTTTGTTACAATTATTAATTAAAAGAAAAAAAGGGCCATTTACTTTTAGGAATTAATAGATGTTTTGACAACTGACAATTGGTTTTCCAAAGGAATTTCTTACCTCTGTATGTTGGGCTTGATGTTCCAGTTACTATTGTTTCTGCAGTATGTGCAAGAAACAAACCTTAGATTTTTGGCTGTAAATTAGAGGGACAAGGCAAGTTGACTTTTAAAACCACTAAGGAAATTAATTTTAAAAAACTCTGGAGTGGATGCTATACGTGATGATTATGATGAATACAGAACTGTGCTGAATACAGAACTGATTAACTACTTGTAGCTGACTTAGAGTTCATATTTTAAAATAATATTTTATCAGTTCCAATTTTATTAACAATGTCATATTGTCTTAACAAGCACGATGTTTAGCTGTGTAATAATCTGTCACAGATCTGGCAAAGGCACCATCTGCTCCATATAAATTACATGGTACCTAGAAGCAGTAGACGCTTCTTGTCTACTTGTTTGATGTTGCAGTTAATATAAAGTTGTTATTTCCTGATGGCAAATACTGGTTTTTAATGGCTTTTATTGCAGGGAACCTTGTTGGGAGTGGGGCTGACAAACGGCATATGGCAAACATTCAGGAGTCTGTGGGGGAGACCAGCTCACAGAGTGTGGTGGTAGCAGTAGACAGGTACTGAGAATGTAATCTCTGCACTCTTACCTAAATCGTCATCTTTGTCATCTGCCCTTCTGAAATGTCTAAAGACATGCTTCTATCCTAAATCACGTGTTGGAATGGGACTGCTTAGTAATTACTGATACAATTGTGCAAGTCTGCACAGTCATATATTCAGACTTGCAGTGTTTATTCTAACCATTAGTGTGTCTGTTACCACATCAAAGTCCAGAAGACTTGGGAATGTTCTGCACTTTATCAGTGTTCTATATGGACCACTATCAGTAGTCTGAACTTCTCTCAAGACTGAACAGCTGAAGGGGAAGAAGGGACAATGGTGCATCCACAGTCTTTCTTCTGTTTTGACAGCCACAGCTGACCATATTCTCAGAGCATTTAGAGATAAAAGGTGGCTGATAACCAGTAAAGTCTTGTAGCAAAGCTTTCTTACTGTCTGTTTATTGTCCCCATGAAATTTAACATGCTGTCACCCAACTGAGTGTTCCAGCATAACTTGGCTGGGTAAACTTGTGAGCCTGTGCCTGTTCCTGCAGTGGGGCAGGAGCACAGTAGACTGTGACTTGGTGCAGGAAAGAGGATGCTTAGACGAAGGAAAAATGCATGTACTGCTGCCAAGGAGCAGGAATACAAGAGGTGCAGAGTTCATAGCATGGAGGATTGTGAAGTACCTCCAGATGTGCTGACCTTTTGCTGCAGCACTAACTTGACTCTTGTGGATGCGCAGCTGAAACTCCAACTCCTGTATTTGTTCCGTAGGATATTCACAGGCTCCACGAGGCTGGATGGGAATGCCATAGGTACGTATGGTGGGTTACAGGGCCCCTGGCACTGGAGCATCCTGGCTCACAGCAGGCTTCTCCTGTGCAGTTGACTTTGTGCGCTGGCTGTGTGCTGTTTCCATGGATGAGCTGGCGTCCCCGCACCACCCGCGCATGTTCAGCCTGCAGAAGATAGTGGAGATATCCTATTACAACATGAACCGCATTAGGCTGCAGTGGTCGAGGATTTGGCATGTGATTGGAGATCACTTCAATAAGGTACTTCTTAAAATCAAGTTACACTATATGCATGAGTAGCAGAACTTCTTTAATCAAGCTTTCCCTTCTGTGTTGATAGTGGCTTAAGCTCTGATATTGAAAAAAATTCCATTCAAAGCACCTAAAAGAAGCACCTATTTAAAAATCTGAAGTTACAATAGAAATGTTTACGGGAATGATCTTTAATCATATAATCTTCATTATATGATTTAGTATTTTTGTAATTTTTCTTTGTCTTTTCCTTCTGATAAAATGCCAAGTTAGTTTGCCTCTGAAATGTACACAGGTGATCCTGGAACAACCATTGTTTTCCTTAGGAAATTGAACCATGTTAGGATGGGATTTTTTTAACCAAAGATTTCATTTATCGTATTGTATTTTAATTTAAATTTTAGCATCTAGCTGGCTATTATAGTGCTGCATTGATGCATTCAAAATCCATGGGTCTGTTTCGATGGACAAAATGACAGAAAGCCCCCTTCAACAGGAACCCCTTCTTTCCCGAGTATCTGAGCACTAGAATGTGCTAGCAGTGTTTAGTGGGCTGACATGGAACCTGAATTATGAATTTATTACTCACATAAATGACACTTTGGCTGATAAATGTTTGAAAATATGCTTTTTTTCTAGGTTGGGTGTAACCCTAATGAAGATGTTGCCATCTTTGCTGTAGACTCATTAAGGCAACTGTCAATGAAATTTCTTGAGAAGGGAGAGTTAGCCAACTTTCGCTTCCAGAAGGACTTCCTAAGGCCTTTTGAGCATATTATGAAGAAAAACAGGTGTGAGGCACTGCAATTTCTGCTTTAGCTTGCTTTAGTCCCACTTAAGGATGTCACCTGGCATGGGTTTGATGGTCATGTACAGGGAAGTGGGGCAGTTACTTTGTGCCAGTGTAAAGTAGTCTTGCTTTCCTTTCTCCTTTTTTTTTTAAGATCACCGACTATTCGAGACATGGTGATCCGCTGTATTGCTCAGATGGTGAACTCTCAAGCTGGTAACATTCGTTCAGGCTGGAAAAATATCTTTGCGGTCTTTCATCAAGCAGCGTCAGACCACGATGGGAATATCGTAGAGCTGGCCTTTCAGACTACAGCACACATAGTTAGTAAGTAGTGCTTGACAGATGCACGCACCCAAATTCGCTTTGCTGCTGTGAGTCTGCCTTAAAAGGCTCATCTGAATAAGGCTTTTGTATTTGCAGGCAAATAAACACACAACCTTGCAGCCAGACTGTTTAAACTCTGCAGCTGTGTCATACCCATTAAGTCTCCTGAATACTATGGACAGGACAAACTAGATATAGCTATTCTGCTGTAGAACTTTGGAATGCAGTTGGTGAGGCAGGACAGGGAAGAATGCAAGAGAAAGCAAAGAACCATATTTAATGTAGAAGATCTGGTCCTTTCATGTTTGTCTATTCCATAGCAGTATACCATGGGTGGCATGCCTAGATTGATGCAGTTTATCTATGGATTTTAATATCAGTAAATTTTAAGAAGTGTATTTGTTTGTTCTTCACAGCAAATATTTTTCAGCAGCATTTTCCAGCAGCAATTGACTCATTTCAGGATGCAGTAAAATGCCTCTCTGAGTTTGCCTGTAATGTTGCCTTCCCGGACACCAGCATGGAAGCCATCAGGCTTATTCGTTACTGTGCAAAATATGTCTCAGAAAGACCACAGGTACATTTGAATTTTTACCCTGTTGCATTTTCACACTCTCTTCTACTGTTAAATGGACTTTAATCTACTAAGAAAGAGCTTTCAGACTCAAACTTCAATTGCAAGTGTTTGTATTCAAAGCTTATTTGGATTTAGGAGAAATTTTGGTATTATATAAGCAGTAAACTAGGGCTAGTTAAATAATGTTAAGTCGTGTAAGTCCAAATGGGAAATAACTGAATTAAATAGTCCTTGTTTGTTTTTTTGGTTTTGTGGTGTTAAGATGACTTGGAAAGCAGTACTTCCTGTTCTGTCACCCTAATTATCTCTAGTTCAGTTGGTTACAAACATGCGTATTCTTCTACATCAGTCTGTTGTGTGAATACTGAATGTAAGAATCACTGGCTGAGGAGAGCCTGGAGTTGCATTGCAGTTGCACGTCCCCACTGCATGCTGCATTCAGTGTACCAGAGATGTGTAGAACTGGTTTCTGCCAATTTTAGATTTCCTTGTAACGTGCATTGATATAACAGTTGTCTGTCACTGTTAAAGCTGATGGCTAAGAAGTCCAGACCTCAGCAACTTGTAAGGCCTTTAGCTGGACTGAATTAAAAAACAGATTGAAGTATTTATTGCCATATGTTATTTTCTAGTATTTTTGCAAATAGTTACATCTCAGAGCTATACTTACATTTTGCAGGATTGGAGTGTTACAGTAGGACTAAGCTAACTTTCCAAGTCTGTCTGTACCACTATTAGTATCTAAATTTGTCATATTTAAAGATTTTTAAGATAATTTTTTCTTTAAATCTTTTTTGCCTGCTGATCTTCAAGGTATTAAGAGAATACACAAGCGATGACATGAATGTGGCTCCTGGGGACAGAGTGTGGGTCAGAGGATGGTTTCCTATTTTGTTTGAACTTTCTTGTATCATCAATCGTTGCAAATTAGATGTTCGTACAAGGTAATCAAGGTTTTATTTTTTTGATTTTTTTAAAAATTGTAATTAATTTAGTGAAGATATCACAGTAACACATTTTAACATCTGTTCCTATACTTGTTTGGGTTTGTTTATAGAGGCTTAACAGTGATGTTTGAAATCATGAAGAGTTATGGGCATACCTTTGAAAAGCACTGGTGGCAAGACCTGTTTAGAATTGTGTTTCGGATTTTTGATAATATGAAACTCCCTGAGCAACAAACAGAGGTAAAACCAAAAAACCCCCAAGAAGTAAGCATTCTCTAGAGTTGTCTTTTCAAGAACTCGCACATCTGAGGCAGCAGTTTGTATTGACATCAGATATTGCCACCCCATACTGCCCTAGACTTAACTAAACACATTCTATATTCTGCCAAATTCTGTGGCATGAATGAAAATTGCCACAGTGTCCAGTGACCTCTGTGTGTGTGTGTTCTGTCTGATTATTTTCAAGGAGAATGTTCTCACTCTGTTGTGAACGTGTACAGTTTTCTGAGCAGTGTTCATGTGGCCAACTAAGTATTTCTGACAAGACATCTGCAGTCGTGAGGCTTTAATTCTGAGTTCTCTCCTCAGAGCTGTGTCTCTTGTTGACCAGCCATGTATAAGCGAACTGTTGTTCTTATGGACGAATCCCCATAGAACCAAAGACTTCATTTTCTCTCCCAGAAATCAGAGTGGATGACCACGACATGCAACCATGCACTTTATGCCATCTGTGACGTGTTCACGCAGTTCTATGAAGCTTTACACGAGATCCTTCTTCCCGACATACTTGCACAGTTACACTGGTGTGTAAAACAAGGTACCTTACTTATCTGTTTTTTTGATTAAATGTATTTTTAAATGTTCATTACTTAAGAAGGGGAAGGTTAACTGAATTTTGGAAGAATAAAAGTTCCCATTAGGACAATATGTGTTGCAACAGATTGATGCAATATCTTGAGTATTTGAGCACCAATCTTTTTATTGAGTTAGGCAACTATTTTGTTGCTATGTTCATAATGTACTCATGGTGTTACTGTGACACAGAAAAAGCTTTTGGAGGCTGGTGTCAATCTTCTGAATCTTCTGCCAACAACCTTTCTTCATTTGACTGCAGGGATACATTACCTCCTTTATTTACACATACAGATATGTGCATGCATTCTGATTTTTTCTTTTCTCTTTTTTTTCTCATTTTTATCTTTTTTTCTTATTTTCTCACACCTGCTTCGCCCCCTTCTCCCAGCCATCGTGTACTTCTAAATACAGCTTTCTAAAGAACGTGTTTTCCTTCTGGCTCCAGCTCTTACACCTGAAATCCTGCGTGTTACTGGCATGGAATGTCGGGGACGATCGTGCAGTAAATCATAAGTTTCCAATTGCTGCTTTTCCTTCCTTTTTCTCACTGTGTGCTTCCCTACTGCATCTGCCCTGTCTTTTATCTTCCCTGGTTGGATTTCCATCTCATGAAGGCTATTTTGAAACTCTTTTTTTTATTCAGTAGGTTCCTCAGCTTCATATTGTTGTAACATATTATATAGGTAGGCTTTGAGCCAAGACACTGTGCGTTTCACAGTATTGTGAAAAATTGATAAAATTTTTAATGGAGCAGTAATAGGGAATGCTTAATTTTTGATTGATATTGTAGAAGTTGATAAATATGGAATGTTTCTTTCACAGATAATGAGCAGTTGGCACGATCAGGTACAAACTGCCTAGAAAACCTGGTAATACTCAATGGACAGAAATTCAGCCCTGAAGTCTGGGGCCAGACATGCAATTGTATGCTAGAAATCTTCAAAACAACTATTCCTCATGTGTAAGTTCATAAGTTTAATTCTTACATTGATACCAAATTCCAGAGCAACAATATTTACCTTTTTTGTTTTGTTCTGTTTTGTTTGGGTTTTTTTGTTTGTGTTGGTTTTTTTTGTTGTTTTTGTTTTATTTGGTTTTTTGTTTGTTTTTTTCCTTAACTCTGTGAAGCTTGCTGACATGGAAGCCTGTAGGAATGGAGGAAGATTCATCTGAAAAACACTTGGTAAGAGTTTACTCGGCAATAAACTGACTTGAAGGGTTTTGTGTGTTAGGTTAGCTTTTGAAAAATTCTGTTGTAGTCAATACATTTGACAAAAAAAAAAGACAGTAGATTGTATTTGGTGTTACTGTAAAAAATGATGTAAAGAATGGACGCAGGAAGCCTTTGAATGTAGGATTAGGGAAGTAATCTGAAAAGTGATAGCTGGTTGGGAGTTAGTGTTTTGGATTGCTGGAATTGCTCTGCACTCTCTTCTAGGATTTGGACCTAGATCACCAGTCTTTAAGCAGCATGGATAAAAATGCTTCTGAAAGAGGACAAAGCCAATATTCAAATCCAACAGATGAGAGCTGGAAGGGTGGTCCTTATACAAGTAAGGAAATCATACAAGCTTTTTCGATGCACCTTTATAGCCAATCTTAGTTCACTTCTGTAGTTCTTTACAGAAAGTTTTGAGGCAGTTAAACTTGGGATAAGTCTTTGCAATTTGTGTTTATGCCTTGCAGAGAGATTTTCTCTTTAGAAGATAATTCACAGCATTACTAAATATCAAATTGTTAATGGGAATGTCCTATTTTGCTAGCCTGTTGTAAGTGAATTGGCATGAATTGCTTCTGAAAATTGTGTTGCTCCATTTCATTAGACCAAAAACTATTTGCTGGCCTCCTGATCAAATGTGTGGTACAGCTGGAGTTGATACAGACCATTGATAATATAGTGTTCTATCCAGCAACAAGCAAGAAGGAAGATGCTGAGCACATGGCTGCAGCTCAGGTACCAATCAGGCTTACTTGTAATCTTGTTGTGACAGTAAAGTACAAACTATGCAATGCTCTGACGTGTTTACAGAATAGTGTCTTTTTCTGTCTCTCAGCACTACCCTGAATGTGTGTGTAAACTACTCTTAAGTTGTGATTTTTTTGTCTGCCTCCAGTGTTGCCTGGTGGTCTGCCTGTTGTAGTATTACATTAGCTATATTTTTATTATCAATAAAATAGATGATAATTGTTTTTATCATGAATACATACTCATCAAAAATGGTTTTTGTTTGTTTGGGGGAAAGCATTCTTTTCTGCTCATTAGACTGAGTGTCTTCATTTAGCCACATCTGAGGCTTTGCTCAGCCTCTGGATGTTTGCACAGGAAGCGTTGCAGAAGTTGGACTTCAGCAAGGTCAATGATCAAGATTTCACTCATTGCCAACCTTGGAGATGTCTGTGTCCCTGAAAGTTCTGATTCTGGGCAGTAGTGCACAGTACCTCTGGCTTGGCTTTAATAAAGCCCTAAGCTGGAAGTTCTGGCTTGTGCATTCAGGTAGTATTTTGGAGATGGTATAGTTAAATTCCTAGTGAAATTAGCTAAAAATATTGACCAATTTAATTAAATTTGACATGAGCCAAAGATGGATTTCTACACTAGGCAGCATTTAAACCTGCACTGCTTTTGTCGTTCATTTTGATGTTTTTCAGAATTCAACAGACCTACCCAGTCAGCTTCTAGAGAAGAGGAAATGTTCTGTACTGTATTGCTATGACTGCAATGTCTCAATAAGGGAGTTCTTCCCTTGCTCTTGAGTCTTATTTTCTTATCAGTAAATAGGATAGATGATAACTTCTCTCTTCTTAAGTATCCTACTGAGAAGAGTACCACTCTGCTGTGTTGTACTGCACTAATACTGCATTGCACCTATAAATTGGAATTAGGAGTTACTAGAGTTTGTGGCATGTGCTCTCTCTCTCTCTGTCCCTCTCCCCCTGTTCTTTAGCGAGACACGCTGGATGTAGACATCCACATTGACACAGAAGACCAAGGAATGTATAAATACATGTCTTCACATCACCTCTTTAAGTTACTGGATTGTCTGCAAGAGTCTCATTCATTTTCAAAAGCCTTTAATTCAAATTATGAGCAGCGAACTGTGTTATGGAGAGCAGGTAAGGCTTTTATTTTTATTTGATAAAAATGCTGAAATACACTTCTAGCTTTAAGTAACAAGATACAACAGTATGCCATCACAGTCACCTCTAGAGTTTATTAGACAGTCACATGCTTTTATTGCTTGTCTCCTTCCTGATGACTTGAATAATTCTGTTTGCTAAATTATCTGCTTTTTTTTATTAAAGTAGAGCTACACTGCTGGTACTGCTGTAGCTAAGTATCTTTATAAATAAATCAGAACTCAATCAAAATCAAGGAGGAGGAAATACTGTCTGGACAAGAAATCACTATTGGTCACTAGTGCAGGTATTGTTGATAAAATTTATTTTTGGCTAATAACACCAACTGTGGATGTTCCCTCTCTTTCTGTGTGGGACTGATTTCTAGGGTTCAAGGGTAAATCAAAACCCAATCTCTTAAAACAAGAGACCAGCAGCCTGGCATGCTGCCTGAGGATCCTGTTCCGGATGTACGTGGACGAGAGCCGGCGGGAGGCCTGGGACGCTGTGCAGCGGCGGCTGCTCAGGTAGGACAGCCCTGCTCAGGACGGGAATGGGCAGAGAGGGGTGTGGCCACTCTTTATTAAAAGTTCACTTAGCAGTAAGGAAGCAATCTGTCTAGAATAGACAAAGCATCTTCTTGCCTGACATAGGCTTTTCTCTATGGAAGTGGTGATGTCTGAATAGTTTTCCCATCTGAGTACATAGTGATAGAGGTATGATAGGATACACTAATAGAAAAAGAGTGCAGTATAAGCTGCTGTATACCTGGAATTTAAACAAATGTAGAAAATAATTCTAAATAAATATCAAAAGGTATTTGGGTGAGTTGGTACATAGAAGTTGAAAGTACCAGTCTCTTATCAAATGTGAAGATCTCCCAACTTGTTCTTGGTACTAATACAGGGGATTCTGATCTACCAGCATGTACAGACATGTTAATCTGCTCAGTCCTTCTTTAATTAAGAGTGTCCTTAAAATAGCCATAGTAAATGCTACAGTTTGTACCTTGTGTTGACAATCTGCAGCAAGGACCAAAAATTTATTAGTACAAAACAGTCCAAATTTGGAGGGAGAGCTCTCTCATGGTGCTGTTGCCTAAGCTGTCCCAATGTCAGGTCAGGAAATAATATTTGCAGGTTAAAAGTGACAGCACTTCAATTACAAAATATTTATCAGGCAAATTAGACTTTTTCTTCTCTGTCACCAACATGAAAAGTATTTCAGTTCAGTTATCTGGAACAATTCCTGAACCAGAAAAAGCAAATTTGTGTAGTTAAAGTTGTTGCATGGGATTGAAAACTTTCCCATGGAAGTGCATCTTGTTTGAAAACAAAGTACACTGAGAGGACAAATAGAGCATGTAATCAAAAACTTTGTAAGGGTTTTCTTTATGGTTTGTGTGAACTGTGCCATCTCTCCAGTGTGTGCAGTGAAGCCCTGGCGTATTTTATTACTGTCAACTCAGAAAGCCACAGAGAAGCCTGGACCAACCTCCTGCTGTTGCTTTTAACAAAAACACTAAAAATCAGTGATGATAAGGTAAGAAGAGGCTGGAAGTCGTATCTGCATTTGAGTATGTTTTTCATTCCTTCTTCAGTCTGAGTTCAGTCTTCATTTCCATCCAGATTGGAGGTGGGACGTTCCTCATAGTGAGTGCTCTCTTCGCAGTACAGCAGTGGCAGCTCCACTGTCTGCAGGCATTCTGCATTGTGGAAATGGGGCTGCATCCATCCAATTCCCAGTTGTGTGGGAATGTGAATAGAATTACTGAACAGCTTTCATATAAAAGCACAATGAGTGTGCAGTAAAGGATACGCTTATGCTGTATTACAGCTGCACAGGAATGGTGAGGGTGAATTTCACCACTGTAAAATTGGAATTCCAGTTCCTTGACAGTGATGGCACGAATAATTCTCAGGATCTTGGCCCTTTTGAGGAAAAGGGAATGCAAATATTCACGTTGCTACAAAAAGACCCCGATACCACCTCTAGTCTGAGGACTCACAAAAACCTGACTCTGCTTGGGGAGTAACACCAAAGGCTGGCCCCGTGTGCGCTGCTGTCGCAAACAACACGGAGCTTGGTGCCCTTGGGCCGTTGGGAGGGCTTGGGTGAGACCTGGTGTTTTAACAAGTTGGTGTAGCCATGAATGTGTCAAAACTTTGCATTTTCCTCTAGCAATAGAGAATGACGTTCTGTTTTTGTATCTTGGTTAGTTCAGGGCACACGCTTCCACGTATTACCCGTACCTGTGTGAGATCATGCAGTTCGACCTGATCCCCGAGCTGCGGGCGGTGCTGCGCAAGTTCTTCCTGCGCATAGGGGTGGTGTTCAACATCTGCATCACGGACGAGCAGGCACGGACAACTGGGATAAACCTGCCTTCCTGGTAGCTCTAAGTGAGGCTGTTACACCAGCCCGTACATAAAGCTGTGTCCAGAGATGGGTTGAAGTGGATGGGAGAAAAATGGGACCCTGATGTATCACCACAGGAGCAAGTTATTCTTACCACAATGGCATTTGGGAACGAGGAAAATAATCCTGTTCTGTCCATCCTACAAAAGTGTCAGCAGTTTTATTTAAATTATTGCTTACAGAGTCAATACAGTAGGTGTGCAGTCTCTTTGTTTCAATGCTAATCATTTGTATGATCCAGTATGTCTCTTCTAGTCTTTTATCCACTGCTCAGTCTTGCATCCCAGGTAGAGCTGATAAATCAGCTGGATCTCTCAACAGAAGTTATGCCCCTTGGAAAAAATGACTGTATTTGTGTAGCCTTGTGATGTTGGCACGTGTTCATAATAAACTCGACTGCGGTGGCCAGTGACCACCCGAGATCCCTCTGGGTTTTCCTTTGTATCCAGGACCAGGCCAGGCAGGGCACCAGGCTGTTGAAATGGACAGCCTGTAGGATATTTGGAGGTGGTTTTCCTCCTGTTTAGCAAATGACTTAAAAAAAAAAATTTAGTATCAGTACTGCATCTTCTGAGACTTATTTTTAGTTTTATGGAAGATTTTACATCAGGAGCATCAATAGTATCTACTCCTTTAGTTTATTAGGCTTGAGTTAAAGGCATTTAAGAAAAAGAAAAGGCTTTCCTTTTCCTTTCATACATTGGCAGATCATGGACAGAGCATACACAGGAACATCAAAAACGGCTCAGAACAAATAAACCCACCTTTTTGACCCTTGAATATAACGTATTTAGCAGTAATTGTGACTGCTTAGCAAAAAGTCCTGTCCTTAACACAAGTTTGTCTCCTTTTACTGCAGATTTGCAAGTTCTGATTTGTCATTTTGTGCAAATGATTTTTGTTCTCAACTCTTAGTTCCTAGTGGCATCTTAAAAAAACCCAAATTTCAAAAAAACTGCTCTAGCAAAATGAAACAAGTTCATCCCTGTGCTCTAAGTGACCAACACAATTCTGTGCTTTGAAGGTTATCTGTGAAGCAAAATGTGACATGACACCACAGCTTTGCTTGCCCAAGAGTTTTTTTTTTTCTTTCTTTCTTTCCTTGAAATGCATTGGGTTTCTGTGACAATGTTTCCATGACAGAATATTGTCTTGACCTTTGAAATAATTTTAAATTTCAAGTTTCAAGACTTCTCTAAACCAGGAAAGTGTGGCAGGATGGGAGGAGAGGCTCCACTTTCTAAAATAATGCAAAGTGTTGTATTAACTACTGTGCTATCCAGAATAGCAAACTTAAAGTATTAACAATATTTAAAGAAAAAAACAAACCGACAAACAGCAACAACAACCTACCTACTTGAATGGAACTAAGTGTATAACATTATTTTGTTTTTTGAGTTGAGTTTCCTGGTAGGATGGCCTCAGGTGAGGTTTTCTTGGGATACGCTGCTCTGAGCTGCTGGGAATGTGCTGTCTTTGGGGTTTGTTGTTGTTTTTGTTTGTTTGTTTGTTTTTTTGTGATCTATTTCCAAAGGGTTTTTATGGTGCTCCTCAGTACATCAGCTTGTCCTATGTAAGCATTGTTTGGGAAAGGTTTTGCAGTCAGTAGTAGTCACATGGCTTTCACAATTTATTTTTACTTTTTATTTTTAACCAAAGAAAAGTAAGTGGTGGTTGTGGCTCTTTGACTTTTAAATGCCCATTAGGTTAAATCTATACACTGCTATTTAGTAGAAGGGAATATATGGCTATATATGACAATAGGAGAAGAGTGAAAAATAAGCAATGCTGATACTTAAATTGCTGCATTTGAAATATCCTTTTGTGTTGCATCTCGTGTAGCTGCTCATTCCCTGGGACTGTCTCATTGCATTGGGTACTGCAGAAAATGAAGTATTTATTTTAATTCTATTTAAATCTGTAAGAATATGCTATTCCTTTTTTTCTGGTTGTAGGTAGTCCTAAGAAAAATATTGGAACTGTAATTTTTCAGATTTGGAATGTGTTATTGCCTCATGGAATGTGTTCCCTCCTGTCCCATCAGACACACCTGGTCCAGCTGCATGTTCCTCTGTGTGTCACAGGTTTGAAAGCCCTAGTCATGTCTTGAAACAAGTCTCAATTTTGAGATCTTATATGACTTCACAGTTGCTTCATGGGCTTTCTTTACTGTAAGGGGCAGCATTTGTACTCTCTCTGCACATGGGATGTTTAATCCATGCTTCCCTTCAGCCTTTGGTCTGAGACTGTTCTTTTCCTTAAGAAAAGCTTTTGTTGTAATTACACCAGTTACAAACTGCTGAAGTTGGGTATGTGATATCCAACCATCCCAGAGCCTGCAGTGCATGAAGGAGAAGGAACTGGAATGCAATTGCATTGTCAGAGCCTTAATCCTATCCTGTTTCTGCAGGTGATTGTCTCCATTAGAGCAATAATCAGGGTCTGTTCAGGTTACGTCCACAGCACTTGTTGGTTTTCCTCAGAGAGTCAGAAAGGGCAGAACCCACAGCCCTCCCAGTGAAGCTCAGCCCTCCTCGAGTGGACCCAGCTTGTTCCTTCTCCCCCCCTCCACTGACACCGGCTGTTACTGGCTCCGCTGGAACCGGGAGCGCAGCCGGGCTCGCTGTCTGGAGAGCAGGACTGTGCAATACAGGCACTGAGAGAAAGTCACCTCTTGGACGTGTTTGTGCAATAGATGAATCTGCAACTCATCCACCTGTAATGGCATAAATAATGGAGACTCCGTGGGGTTTGCTGTTACGTGTCCTTTCAGACCTCCCGAGGGAAGGAAGGGGGAGAGGATGCTAACGAGGAAAACCCTAAACCCTCCCTTTCGTGGTGATTAAAAACTCCCTTCACGTTGCTTCTGTTGTGTCTTACAGTCCAGGAAAAGGCTGTTTTTAAAGCAGTTTGTTATCCATGTCTGGTATCTCACTTTCCAAACTGTCAACAGCACAATCTAAACCATGTCCACTGCTACAACAGCCAACCCCCAGATTTTAGCTCAATCTTACTATTCAGGACAAAGATTAAAAATAGTAACTCTGTCAACAGTACATTTCCCTTTAATCTGTAAGTTCAGTTTGTTCAGCACCTTTGTTTAAAATGTATGTTTTCACATATTTAAAATGCCTGAGTTTTAATACCTCCGTATTAAGTGCATTTACCATCAATAATTTAAAGACCATTCCTTGCCAATGGATGTATAGAGTTCTGAGAGAATACCAAAATTATATAATATGAAAAACTATGTAAAGTTTTCTACATGAAAATACGATGTATAATAGTTATAATATTCCATACTTTAATCAAGTGATAAATCAATAAAGTTTTACGAAGTGTTGCGTCTTTGCTCCGGTAGTTCCTTAAGCTCAAAGGCTGCGGCGCCACTCGGGCTTCTCCGCGGGGTCGGGGGCGTCTGGTTCGTGTTTTATACCCCCGCACGCTCCCGCCTCGCTCCTGCTCCGCCAGGGGCCCGAGCCCGGGCCCGTTCCCTTGGCATTGCAGGGGCTCCGCCGCCGCCTCCGGCCTCGCTGCCGCCGCTCCGGGCCGGGCCGAGGCCGCCGCGGCCGCGAGAGGCGCCGCGGGGCCCTGTGGGAAGGGCCCGGCCATTGGGCGCCGCCCGTGGAGCGCAGCGCGGATTGGCTTCCGCTGGCGCGCCCGGGGCTGGCGCGGCCGCTGATTGGCCTGGCGGCAGCGCGGTGTCACCGCCCCGCGCGATGCGGTCACGCAGCCGCCGCCGCGCCCTCGCCCGGCGGTTTGAATGTGAAGCGCAGCCGGAGCGCTCGGAGCCGCCGCCGCCGCGGGGAGCCGCCAGGTAAGGCCCGCCCCGCGCTGCCCCGCACGGCGATGGGGCAACGGGCGGCCCCGTGCACCGGCGGCCATGAGGCCGCCCGCGCGAAAACTCCGCCGGCGCTCGGCGCTGGGCCCGCGGCGCGGCCACAGGCGCAGCGCACCACGCTGGGCCCTTCCGCCCGCCTCTCGCGGTTCGCGATTGGGCTGAGGCCGCTGGGCCTGCACAGCCCGCGCCCCTCATTGGCTGCGGCCGCTGCCAGTCTGGGCTGTCGTCGTCGCCGGGGGGGAACCGAGTTTGTGTGAGGGTTCTGGGGCCGCTCGGGATCTCGCCCGGCCCCGGGGCCTCTCGGCAGGGGCCGCCGCACGAGGCAGCGCGAGCGGGGCAGGCGCGGTCCGGCGCCGGGACGGATGGAGCGGGCCCGGCCCGTCCGCGGGTGAACGGCCTGGCGGGAGCGTGGGAGGGCGGGGCTGGCCCCCGCTGGAGACTCGCGGGCCGCTCCGGCACGGCCTTACCCCGCGGTTCGCGGGGAGCGGGCGGCGTTGCGGGGCCGGTCTGGCTCCCGCCGCCCCTGGCCCCGCGCTTCGGGAAGCGGGAAATGCCCCTAGGGATGCTCAGAGCAGTGCCAGGATAGTTTTTCCCATCAGATCTGGGCCCTGAACATTCTTCGGCACGTGGGAGTTGTTCGGTCAGTGCTGGGTGAGGGGATGGAGTTGCGTGAAGCTCTTCCCGGTCCGAGTCTCAGGGGCACGGCCGCGTTCTGCCCGGGTTTGGGTTTCCTCTCTGTAAGCGGTCTGCATTAATTTGACTAAAGTAGGTGATGTATTACGTACGTTTGTGGGTTTTCTGAGGCCTTTTCTGCAGGCACATGTTACGACACAACACAAAGCATCGTACCACTCCAGCTAAAGTACCACCAATGTTTTTGTACTGGAAAACAAACATGAAGAACTAGAGGAAGAGAAGGAAATAAGCATATGTAGGTAACAGGTCAGAATATGTTGGTGGATGTGAATTGGTGAACAAGACTACAGACAAGTAAACCCCAAAAGCAGAGGGAAACATGGGAGGCAGGACTCTTTAGGTAGATTTTTACTTCTTGCAGAATATGTTAGGATCTGATTTGCTTATTAACATTCATTTAATTCAAGAAGATCCTGCTGCTTTTTAAATTGCATAGATGCCATAGCTGACATAAAAATTGTGTCACTAAAGCTCACTGCCTTTGCAAGCATGCTTGTATAAAACTATTTATTGCACTGATGATTAGCATGAAACAACTCCAAAGTGGGACAGGTAAATTTCAGTCAATCTTACTAAATAGAAAAAATGGAAAACCTTTGATTCCTCATAACCTTTGTACGGAGTGAACTGTGCTGGTGGTGGTATGAAGGAGGGCAGGATTGATGATGTCCAGAGGAACATCTCCATTAAAGCATATCTTACTGTTGTAGGGTTGCTGTAATTTAAATTATTCCAATGCAGGCTGTGAAGTAACTGTGGTACAGATAAGAATGCATGTGGAAGGATTACTAGAGAGGAGCAATATGGACTTACTGCACAAAGTTATTTGTAAAAAGTATTGCATTTAAATTAGCTCCCATCCTAGTCTGAATTAATCTTACAGAGAGGACAAAGTGTCTGGCTTTGCACAGTCTTTTGTCTGTTTTTTAAAAAAGTATTTTATTTTGAGGTTTTTCTTTGATAAGGAGTGTTTGACTTTTTAAAAAAAACCTTGACTCTTCAACACACTTTGAATTGTTTTATTTACAATTATGTAGGGCAGGACTGTTCAGCTTTCTCAGTCAGGAGCAGTTTCTGGGGCTGACAGCAGTTCTCAAAAGCAGAATCAAGTTCTTGTTGTCCTGAAAGGGGAAGAGATCCTCTTTTGGCCGTACCTGGTTCATGTCTGCTGGATGTGTGAGCCTTTTCTGGAATTTTGGGTCCATAAACCAGACACTAGCAGTTACCTGTTGCTTGAGAAGTGGAATGTTTCCTGTGCCTGGTACACTCTGGTTGGGACTGTGCTTGTGAGGTATTGTTGAAAAGAGCTGATGTTGCTTCTGTGGGATCTGGTTTTACATGTGTGGCTTTGGGATAGATTTTCTGATCTCTGCTTGTAACAAAACTACTTGTGGGTTTTAGGTTCTGCCAAAATGGAGCTCAGTGATGCCAATTTACAAACTTTAACTGAATATCTAAAGAAAACACTAGATCCAGATCCTGCTATAAGGCGTCCTGGTAAGTGATTCTCATGAGTGAGAACAAAAAAGTTCTGTTTCTTTTTGGCTCTTCTGTTTCTGTTTAGCAAACTTCAGTGGATATTTATGCAGTAACCTCTTTACAGAAGTTCTCAGTATCCTTTTAAAATGAAACCCTCAAAAGATTAATGAGGGATGGATATAAATACAAATAATTTTATCTGCTTTTTTTAAATTTTATTTTTCTGTATTCTTGATTTTTTTGCACTGTTACTTAAAACAGTGCTGCTGTTCACAACAAGCCAGGATTTACTTCTCTGAGGTTATGGCTTTTCCAAGGGTGAGGAGGCAGTATTTCCCCATCCTGCTGGAGATCTGAGAGCTGTTGTTGACAGCAGGAGTATTGAGGGGCTCGGGAGCAAAGAACCTGTGATACCTTTTGTCAGACATCTTCCTGTGAAGCTCTGGGGAAGTGTTTGTGCTGGGTATTTTAAACAGACACTTGAGAAATTGTAGGATTCCCGTTAGAGAAAGCAGATCAGCTTTTGCTAACCCCAGTATATTCTCTTACAGCGGAAAAGTTCCTTGAATCTGTGGAAGGAAGCCAGAACTATCCGTTGCTACTCTTAACGCTGCTGGAGAAATCACAGGAAAATGTCATCAAAGTTTGTGCATCTGTAACATTCAAGAATTATATTAAAAGGAACTGGAGAATTGTAGGTATCCTAGTGAGGAATTGTGCTAAGACTTAATCATCATTTAAGGTACAATAAGGTATTCTTCAGTAACCCTGAGGAATGTGTGTGTCCGTGGTCTGGGAAATGCAGTCGATCATTCAGAGAACAAACACAAGGTGTAACTTACTAATAAGGGACTGAAACCCAGGCCACTGGAGTCCCTTCTGTTAAAAACTACTAGAGCTGGGTGATAAAATGATGAACAAGTAGTTTTCTCTAACATTATATACATATTTTGCAGAAGCACAATATTGAAAGCTTATTCAGCTAACTAATGTTATTTAAACTGGAATGATTATGGAGTGTCTACAAACAAGCTGGCCCATTGGGCCTGTATCTGTGTTGAAAACATCTCTGTCCAGCCCTGCAGCTCAAGGTGATGGTACCATTCATCAGCAGGTGCTACTGGGGCAGAGAATTGTCTGGGGCAGTTTGTTTTGGTGGCCTTGCCAGTTTTACACATGGAAGTGTTTGTAGTGATTGAATACAAATGTTGCTGTTTAGTCCCATCTCATCCTTTGTCTTGAAGAGGTCAGGGATATTTTTAATTCAGAGCTTTCAGTATTCATGAAATTTATTTAAGGGTAGAAAGTATTGCTTTAGACAGCTGAACTCCTTGAATGATGAGAGGTTTTAATAGGTACTGTTTATGCTTTGCCTTACTGAAAGTACTGTTCATATCTGTCTGAAAAATAGCAGATGTTTCTTTATTGCAGAGAAACTTAAACATTTTATCATTACATCTTAGCTGGTACCTATTTTCAAATTTGCATGTGATTTCTGCCCTTCTCCTCCTACTTAAATTGAGGTTATAGCAGTCCTGGGTCTGGTTTTGTTCAAGAACATCAGCACATTCAGCCTGGCGTGACATATGTAGGACCTTGTTCATTTGATGCCGTGTTTTTTGTCATTTCTCCCAAATTGCATCTTCTGTAGTGTACTGTAAGTAGAAATAATGTTTTATGGAAAAAGTTATAAGTGGAAAAGAATTGCCAGTGTAATTCAGGATGGGATTTTGTTTTGAAGTAGGTAGAGATGCTGTGCAGAGAGTGCATCCCAAGGGCTGTTCTGATTGCTCTGTGGCTTCAGGCACTTTGTTTTGCCCAAAACTGAAGCTTTTGTTTCAGGAGCAGCTGTATGAACAGAAAATGCAGCTGTAAGGCTGGCTTGCCTAGATCACAGGGGTTTGTTTCACAGCCTTGAACTTGACTTGTACAAAGCATAGTGGAAGGAAAAGGGTTTTGCCTACTCAAGAACTTCAGTTTGTTGGAGCCTGGAGAGACAGATGCACAGGGCACTGCTGGAACCAGGGAAGAGTTCACTGGTTTTAATTTATTTTTGAAGTATGTACAGAATATGCATGTATGTGCTTCATTTCATGTCTTGTAAAAAAGTTTCATTTCTTTGAATAATCTCATTAACTCCATAGGAGGATTTGCTGTTGCTGAGCACTCCACCACCTCTGTCCTCATCTATCTAAATGCATAGCAGTGAGTCCTGCCTCCCTACTTGGAGCTTGCCTAGGACAGTTATTGCTGCTGTTCACATAATACAAACTTGTAAAGCTTATATTTTAAAGATGATCTTTTTTGTGGTTTTTGTTCTTGTTTATTTTTAAGGTATATATAACAATTCTGTACCTTCTGATTCAATGCAGTATGGTAGAAGAGGAAAAGCAAGTTCTCTGTGTCTTATTTTTATAACTGCTTTTTGCAGAATCATTTATGTTGGAAAGGATCTTTAATATCGAATCCAACCATCCCCCCAGCACTGCCAAGGCCACCACTAACCCACGTCCCCAAGTGCCACATCCACATGGCTTTTAAATCCCTCCAGAGATGGGGACTTCACCTCTGCTCTGGGCAGCCTGTATGATGCTTTTGGTGAAGAAATTTTCCCTAATATCCAATCTAATCCCTCCCTGCTGTAACTTGAGGCCGTTCCCTCTCCTCCTGTTCCTGGGAGCAGAGCCCGACCCTCCTCCTTTCCCCCCCAGCTGCCCCCTCCTGTCAGGGACTTGTGCAGAGCCACAAGGTCCCCCCTGAGCCTCCTTTGCTCCAGCCTGAGCCCCTTTCCCAGCTCCCTCAGCCGCTCCTGGGGCTCCAGCCCCTTCCCAGCTCTGTTCCCTTCCCTGAAAGCACTCCAGCCCCTCCAGGTCTCTCAGGTGTGAGGGCCCAGAGCTGCCCCCAGCACTGGAGGTGCCCCAGCAGTGCCAGCACAGGGGGTGGGCACTGCACTGGGGCTGTGCCCACACTGGGGCTAGCACAGCCCAAGTGCCACTGGCCTCTTTTTCCCCTGGGCACACCTGTGCTCATGTTTAGCTGCTGTTGTCCAGCCCTCCCAGGTCGTTTCCCAGCTTTCCAGCCCCTCTGTCCCAGCCTGGAGCATTCCATGGGGTTGTGGTGCCCCAAGAGCAGGTCCTGGCACTTGGTGGTGTTGACCCTCCCACACTTGGCCTCAGCCCAAGGATCCAGCCTGTCCAGATCCCTCCAAAGGCCTTCCTGCTTTCCAGCAGATCCGCACTCCCACCCAACTCAGTGTCATCTGTGAACCTACTGAGGGAGCCCTTGATCCTCTCATCCAGATCATTAGTAAAGATATTAATCAGTACTGGCCCCAGTACTGTGCCCTGGGGAACCCCACGAGTGGCTGGTGTTATAGATAAGCATACCTTGAAATTTTGAAATTGCCAACTTTTGATTTAAGTTAACAGGAAGATGGTAAAAGGGATGTGAGAAGGAGGGTGGTGGTACCATCAGGTTTAAGGTATTTTAAGATTGAATGACTGTCTGGAGGTGCTTTTCTCTTTTAATTGCTGGATGATTTCAGGGTCTCTGAACTTCAGTGCTGTCATCACAGATAATGTGACTATCACTGCTGTCACTGGTTGGGACAAGCCATCTCATTATTTTATTTCTTCAGTAGCAGTTTTACAATTTTCTGTTGCTTGGCGCTGCTGACTGACTGGACTTGGAACTGATTGATATTTTGAGCTGGTTAGACAACTCTTAGAGTCAATGTTAGCGTTTTGGTTGTGTAACCTACACCTTCATTTACAGTCTCTAGAAAGTATGGCTTGAGGCAGCTCACACAAAATCAATTTGTGGGGTTTTCAGAGGTGCTGTTTGGCGTAGTGGAAGAGGAGACTTGGTTAAATGTGGGGATTTTATTGCTGTGTGCACCCACCCTCACTGCTGCTCAATTGATGACCTGAAAAGTTACCCTTAGGGAAGGAGAAAAAAACTTCAAAGTTTTACAGAAGGACATTATTTCTTTCAGCTTTTTTCAGATACTGCTGTTCCAAATTTATTGAAGGCAGTGTCTCGAACAGGTCTGCTTCTTAGGTTCTTCAGCAATGTAATAGTTACATAACTCAGTATAAGCAGTTGGTTTCTGAAGTGCTGATCATCTCTCATTGCCCAGAGAATACTGCCCGTAACTTAATTATTGTTTTCATTTTAGGTTGAGGATGAGCCAAATAAAATATGTGAGTCGGACAGAATAGCCATTAAAGCCAACATAGTGCCCTTGATGCTTAGCAGCCCAGAACAAATTCAAAAGCAGGTAATATGTTATTCCTGGTGGGATCCCTGAAACTTTGGGAATATTCTAAGCATGTCTAGAGGCTGTGGTTATTGGTAGAGCTCAGTTCCCTTACCAGTGAGCTCATCCTGATCCAAATAACTTCGAGGATATTGTTACAGGTATTTCTACCTACTTTAACATTTTTTAAGACAATTACTGTATAATCTTACCGCTAAGTTCTAGCATTAGGCAGTTAAACAGGAATTCTAGAAAGTGAGACTGTGTGAACTTAAGGTGAGATTTTTGTATTTGTGTGGAAAGTAGTAGATAATTAACACAGTAATTTTTGAATCTGACAAGAATAACCAGGATTTTCTCGGATGTTTGCAGCACCTGGCACGACTGTTGTGTGCAGTTCTGTCACATCACAGTTCCGTTTCCTTTGCAGTTGAGTGATGCCATCAGTATCATTGGGCGGGAAGACTTCCCTCAGAAGTGGCCAGACTTGCTGACAGAAATGGTGAATCGCTTTCAGAGCGGAGATTTCCACGTAATCAATGGGGTTCTTCGCACCGCTCACTCTTTATTTAAAAGGTACTGGAAATAAGGGAGTTTGTGTATGGATTGTAAAATTTCTGTTCAGCTGGCATGTTGGACTTAATTTTGGAGATTTACAAAGCCTATAGTTGTGACTTCTACATATGCCTTTTAAGTAGTTGTCCAATTGTATACCTTGCATGGTTTTGAATTATGTTGTTTAGTTCTTGTTTACTTGACAGTATTTGTTTCAAGGTTCAGCACAAAACAAAAATCTGTTTCTAATTTGGTAATAAATGTGAAGACTGTATTCTGTTTTTCATGTGTTTCTCTGTTTCTTGTCAGGTACCGCCATGAATTTAAGTCAAATGAGTTGTGGACAGAGATCAAACTTGTTCTTGATGCCTTTGCTTTACCCTTGACAAATCTCTTTAAGGTATTTCTTGTTGAGTCATTTCTAAAAGAAGTTTAATGTTCTGAATTGCTTGTTGTGGATGCCTGTAAAATTAAAACTCAATAATTGTTCGAAACTGTTAAAGGGGTTTAAATTCAAGTCATGAAGTGAGACCTAACAAGATTGATAAGAGGATGAAAAATAACTGTGTTTTCTGGTTTTAAAAAACCATTTCATGACACTTTTCAGTATTTTTTGTTGGTATGGGTTTTGTACTTGATGATCTTGCATCTTTTTCTAGGCAACTATTGAACTTTGCAGCACACATGCAAATGATGCCAGTGCCCTGAAGGTTCTGTTTTCTTCTCTCATTCTAATTGCGAAGCTGTTCTACAGTTTAAATTTTCAGGTGAATCTCCTTGTTCTTGGGATAGTTTTGCTTTGTTCTGATGAAGCTGTTACTCTAGAATTCATTTGAGGCAGCGTTTAAGGCCATGTTTTATGGCAAAAAGAAAAATCAACAGTGCATGTGTTGGAGTAAAAGCACAGTACGGATGGGTTATTTAAGACATTAGCTTGGCCCTGTGTAAACACAATTTCAAGGGAGTCTGAGGTGGTGTTGCTTCAAGGAGATGTTGTATGATGCCTCTGAGTAGGAGCTGGGAAAGGCAGGAGTCCAATGCCTGAGTTTCTATTCACTGTACCCCTTTATGAATTGTCTGTACTGACAGGAACTGGGTCATGTAGGTGAAAGTCCATTACATGTAGCAGCTCTGTGGCACTGTAGGAGCAAGTAGTTCTGGGAGCAGTGCGGGTAGTCTGGGTTTGGAATCAGATCTACATTTTGGACATTAATAAATGTGCTGTATGGGAAATGGTAAAAAGCTCCCTTGCTGAGGTGACATTTATTTAGTGTCTCATCATGAGCTGTGAAGTGTGATTGTGCCTGGATTCCTTGGGCTGTTCTTCCATGGGGGCAAAAGAACAAGCTGGAGCTAAAAGAGACTTGTGCTCTCATTCTGAGAGTGAGAGCTGATAAGGCTCATTCATTATGAAAGTGTGAGCTGTGTAGCATCTAAGCAACTAGTTTATTTGGAACTCGTTGTACTCCAGGGTTCTTCCAGGACAATTTTTGTTTGGGAGGAGGAAGGGGCACTGTTTTAATTTGGAGATTGTTTTCCACAGGTTATTGTCCCTCAGTAGATTAGAAGTTGAATGCTTTATTTCCTGTGTAGGTATGTTATCTAAGCAGTGCAATCAGAAATTAAAATGTTGATTCATACTTTTCCTTCACAGGATCTTCCTGAGTTTTTTGAAGATAACATGGAAACATGGATGACAAATTTTCATAGCCTTTTAACTTTAGATAATAAACTCTTGCAGACTGATGTAAGTACTGCATAAACCACCTGGTTTGCATCTGTAGGGGGCAGAGTGGACTGACAAGTTAGGTCGAATTCTGAACATTGCAGTGGTTTTTTTGTGGGGCAAACAAGGGGGTAGAATGACTGTAAGAAAATGGAGTTTAAGAGATGTTGCTCTGCTGTCTAAGGAATTTGAGGTTCAGTTCTTAAAGCTGTTTGACAGTTACAGGTATACCCAGCTGTGCACAGAAATCAAATTACTAATACTCATCCCTGAGTTGATTCTTTCAAGAAGAGCTGCTGAAGTAACCTGACCATTAGCATCACAGGGCTCAGGTTTTTCTGTACATTTCAGCTGCTTCATGCACTATGTTCGAGAAAACAGGGTATCTTAAAGAACTTGAAACAATTGACCATGGAGGGCAGGACATCTCTATGTACTTTAGCATTTGTTGTCTTGATCTAGTTAAAGAGTCAGTAATTTCACTGGTGAAAGCTGATAGCAGGTCAGCAAAGCTCCAGTTATTTTTGTGCATATTTTCTCATTTTAAGGGCTGATGTCTTCCAGATATAGCACAATAGTTTGCCACTTGATGGAGCCAAAACAACTCTGTAAATTTCTTGACAACACATAGGGAGGCATATTAAGTGTATCTTGTGCTCTAGTTACTTTGCTGCTAAAAGAAGCTTTTCTGCTCTTTTGTCTTGTGTCTGTGGGCTGCTGCCAGCATAAGCACTCCTGCAGCTGAACTGGGACAGGCAGTAAAGCTGAAAGGTGGGGATGGAGGGGAGAGGGGCAGACAGAACTGGGGTGGTGTTTGATTGAGTTGGTTTTTTTTAATTCCAGCTCAATTTCCCAGTTCACATTGTGGTTCCACAAACATCTGTGCTGATGTGGGGAAGGGGAGGGAACTTCTACAGCTACTCAGTTTAAAGAATCATGATATAGTGGCTTCTAAGCATGTTTTTCAATGCCTCGTGTTACCTTTTTCATATTACATATGTAAATTAATTCTGGGTGAACCATTGTGTCTGTTTTCAAGTGCATAGTACCTTGTTTTGAAATGCAGGTATGATTTCTAACTTGAAGAGCAGTTTGGGTACAGATCAGCAAAATACAGCAGATCTAGGGACATGAGGGGGATTTCTTTCACCTGTTTAGAACATGATAAAATGGTGATGTAAATATTTCACTTAAATACGTTGATACTTTTAATGTTTAAGTAGTGTTGAAGTTTGGATCTTAAGTTCTTAGTTTTGTTTTATGTGAGGATGAAGAGGAAGCTGGATTGCTGGAGCTCTTGAAGTCACAAATTTGTGATAATGCTGCTTTATATGCTCAAAAATATGATGAAGAATTCCAGCCCTACCTGCCACGTTTTGTAACAGCAATCTGGAATCTGTTAGTCACAACAGGCCAGGAAGTGAAGTATGACTTGGTGAGTTGCTAAAATCTGATCTTGTCAAGTTTAATAATAAATTATAAATTGATCAGTCATGCTAAAGCTTTGTGTTCTGTTTGTGGTGCTGTAGCTGGTCAGTAACGCAATCCAGTTTCTGGCCTCAGTTTGCGAGAGACCACATTACAAGCATCTGTTTGAAGACCAGAATACATTGACAAGCATCTGTGAAAAAGTTATTGTTCCCAATATGGAATTTAGAGGTAACTTTTTGAGACTTTAATTTTAAAAACCACAACAAAAATCTAACTAATTATCATGATGTGTTGCTTTGCAGGACTAAGAATTGAGTGTGACTCTCTTGTGTACCTTAGTGCTAGATTCAAACCCAAGTTTCTGCAGCAGATTGCTGTCCTGTGGGCTTTGTAGAATTGTATGAATATACCTAATTTTTTGTGTTGAAATCCCACTGGAGGAAGTCTAGGTTATATGCCACCAATAAATTTCCATACTTAAAGTGAGTATCTGAATAATTCAGGGAGCCTGAATAGGCAGGAATGTCAGCCTACCAAATTGTAGGGTTTAGTTCTCCAACTTTTGATGGGCTCATATTGATCCTGTATTTAAAATGCAGTGAAAATATATTGCAGTGACAAGGAGCTTGTCTCTCTTAAGTCTATGACTCTGAAAGCCTCTTCAAATACACCTGGCACTGAATATGTGTTAGAGGTTTTTCTTTGAATTAATGTATCAGCCCGTGGGTATGAAAGACTAATTTGTGGGACAAAAGCTAAACAGACTAGTCCGGCTGGATATTTCTGATTAATTACTATTAAAGTTACAGAAAAGTCCTTGGAAAATATAGCAAATTGATAATGATACACCCTTTCACCATAAAAACCAGAGACTTCAATACTTAAACTTCTATGTATTTTATATTTTCAGCGGCTGATGAAGAAGCATTTGAAGATAATTCTGAAGAATATATAAGAAGGGATTTGGAAGGATCTGGTAATCCACAGATTTATACTAAGAATACTTGGTCTTTACATATAGCTCTAAAGTGCTGAAGCAATTTACTGAAGCTTTTATAACTTCATTTTGAAATTGAGAAGATTTCCACGCACCACCCCCAGCTGGATTTTATCCAGTCTATGATCAAGTCTACTGTCACGATAGGCTCGTCACAGAGTCTTTCTGGTTTGAACAATGTTTATAGGTCTTTCTCCTTAATTGGATTGGTATGTCTTCTGCACTGCCCACATTCAGCAAATTTCAGCAAATACAGCCTGTAAGTCAGTGCTGAGTGGTAGCCAGCTGTGTATTTAGTTCCTATGTGTGGAGTTCTAAATAACAGGGAGAGACTGTGATGTTTAAACTGAAATTCTGCCTGGGGTTGCATACAAACTCTGCTCAGGCCAGCTGTACAGCAGCCAGCCTGGGATGTGGCATGTGTTCAGAGCAGTGACTGCCCTGGGACATGGCTGTGCCGGCCCAGCTGCTTGGGGTGCTGAGGGAGGCTGTGCTCTGCAGCCAGGCCAGAGCCCGAGTGAGCCAAACCTAGGTCTGCGTGACAGTTCTGGGCCCCAGCGGTTCACTGACAGACACTTTTGAAGTAATGGCATTTCATAATAGATTTAAGCAATTACTGAATACTTGCAGTGGAGGACAAAATTGGAGGAAAAATTTTTGAACTTTTTTCAAGAAAACATTTTATCATTCTTATCCGAGATTGGCTGCATTTTAGGTATTTCTGAAGTTTTTTGCAAAAATGTCCTTTCAGGAGTGGTGGGCCAGCAGCTGGCTTGTGCTCCACCCTGCTGCATTCTTATGGGGGAGAGAGTGGGAGGGGTGAAAGTGAGAAGACTCATGGATAAAGACAGTTTAATTGAAAGAAAGAGTAAGGAAAGAGGAAAGAAGTTAATGACTCACTACTGCCCACAGGCAGACTTTTGCCCGGCCTGTCCCTGGGCAATGGTTGCCTCCCCCCAAACCCCCTCCCCTCAGTTTTTATTGCTGAGCATGTCATACGGCATGGAATATCCCGTTGATCAGTTTGGATCAGCTGCCCAGTTTGCCCCATCCCAGCTCCTTGCCTGCCCCAAACTACTTGCTGGGAAGGCAAAGCAGGAGGAAGGGGGAGCCCTGACACTGACAGTGCTCTTCAGCAGCAGCCAAACCCGGGGTGTTACCAGCAGCTTTAGTCACTGGTACAAAACGGCGCCATATGGGCCGCTGGGGAGAAAATGAACTCCCTCCCAGCCAGACCCAGTATGTTTGGGTGCATAATGTCAACCCAGTACCAGCCCCCCTGCATGTCTGCTGCCACTGCTCAGGGGCAGGTGTCCCTTGTCCTTGGTGTACAAGTAGTCCGGTTGTGACAGTAAATAAAAGGCTTACGTGTGTTCTTACACATCAGTGTAAGATTGCAGTAATTAGCATGGGGTTTGGCTGTAACTTGAGGAACTGTTACTGTTTTGATTATTATGTTTATTAATATGAAAAGCTGTATGCTTTCTCATATCCAAAGAATCTTTGGTTCTCGTGCAGATATTGACACCAGGCGCAGAGCAGCTTGTGATCTAGTCAGAGGCTTGTGCAAATTTTTTGAAGGACCTGTGACAGGGATTTTTTCTGGATATGTTAATTCTATGCTGCAAGAATATGCAAAGAATCCATCTGTTAACTGGAAGCACAAAGATGCAGCTATTTACCTTGTAACGTCTTTGGCATCGAAAGCTCAAACACAGAAGGTACTTCTACATTCTGTTCATTGTAATCCGTCTGCATTCAGGTATTACAGCGCGGGCGAGGCCTGCCGTGCGTTTTAAGCTGCTTCAGAATGGGAGTAACTGTGTGTGCAGTAGTTCATGTTGATGAGCTTAAAAGCTGTCCTTTATATGATCCTATCACAGTTGGTGGTATCTGACCTTCAGGTAGATGGGGCACAGTGTGGCCATTTGGCCAGCCTGACTGGCACGTGGGATCCAGCCAGACAAAGAAACAAAACCTGCTCCAGTCTGGAACCTCTAAGCTCTAAGTGGTCCTGAGGCACTCTGGAAGCCATGGAAGGCAAATAGAGCTTTAGAGAAGATGATCAGACGTGTTAAAGAGACTAAAAGGAATTTAAATGACTCTTGGAGTTCTTGTCGTGATATTTCCCAGTGTTTCCTGCTACTCGAGTGTTTGATTTGTAAATTACATGTGAATGCTAATGATGGCTGGAAATGGATCTCATTACTTGTTGGGGAGAAAGCAGTTAATACGCTGGAGACACTGAAAAACCACAGCTGGGCTAATCTGTATTTGGAAACAGGAGCATTGTATCAAATGTCCTATGGAAGAAGTTTAGATATACTTTAGATATTTTAAATGCTGTTACGGTTCAAATCTCAGTTTCTTCACAAGACTGATTTGAGGCAAACATAGTAAAACACGTGCAGCATTTAATGCAATTTTGCTGAAGGTTCTCAGTCTTGTCCTGAAGCCTGGTGTATACTGCTGCCCAGCAGTTGTTAGTGATGTGTAATGGGAACCAGTCTGGTAGCATTTGTGAAACTGCAAAGTTTGTGTCTTTTTCTGTGCTATTTAATGGCAAATATGGACTAACTTAGAACACTTCATTGAAAAATCTCCATCTAAAAATCCTGGTTTAAAAAGAGGCTGCATTTTTTTAAGAGAAAACTAAGAGTATTTAAAATGAGTGAGAAAACTAGCAGTTTATATGTCGACATATAAAAGTAAGAGTTGTTTTTTGCTTCTTCCAGCATGGAATAACACAGGCCAATGAACTCGTTAATCTGACAGAATTCTTTGTGAATCACATTCAACCTGACTTAAAGTCTGCTACTGGTAAGTTAATGTTAATTTTGATACGGTATTTTTGTTATATATCATAACCTTGTCAGTGACCATTGTTTCTGAAGTCTGAAGCACTCCTTTATCAGCATAATCTCTGAGACAGGGACTGTTAACACCTGGCACACAGTAATTCATTTTTGTTTGGCCAGCAGTGAAGGAGCTATTACAGCAAGGTGGATTGCCACCTTGCCACCTGCTCTCTGCAAGATCAGGGCATGTACACACATGGTTGCTATCAGCTACATGCTTAAACTTGTTGAATCCAAGTAATTTGATTTCTGTATTTGAGATGTTATGATAAACTTCTATGCTCTACAAAACCCAATGAAGTTAAAATACTGAGGCCACGTGACCTGCATCAGCCCTTACTGATGAGGTTGTGGATGTCTAGATTTAAGCCACATAGTTATTTTATACTTCAACAATTATCTTACTATATTTGAAGCATAGTGGGTTGTCTCGAAATGTGTAATTGGAGGCTGCTAAAATTGAAGCCAGAAGATGAGATTTCATCTGAGCTGGACCATACTCTTAATGGTACTGGGGTGTGATTCGTACATAAAACTGGTACTCTAACAGTGCCCATACCAAAGTGCAGGAACTAAGAAATATAGAAAAACATTGCCAGTATTATTTCTTATGGGGGAAGATCATTACTTAGTGTCAAGTGACACCTGTATATATAGTACATGTTCAGTAATCACATTTGTATGAGAAGTATCAATGAAGTTTGCATATTTTTCTATTTCAGTGAATGAATTCCCTGTGCTAAAAGCAGATGGTATCAAATATATCATGATTTTTAGAAACCAAGTAAGTTTTTCTTTTACTCTTATGGTAAAAACATATTGTAGGTTGTTACTTTATACTTGCCAAGCCTAATTTATCGCACTTGGCCATATGCTAACTCAACAGGTGTTTGATAGTCATATGTAACACTTCATGCTGAATTTTTAGTTCAGAAAGTAAATGATATTGTTATAAATATCCAATTAACATGTAGTCTATATGCTGTCCATATGCTGTGGGAACACTGAATATGTTAGCTGCTTAATTCTGTGGCACACTCAGACATTTTCAAGTCAGTGTTAGTCCAAATATGCTTGATTGCTCGTATCATTGCAGTAGTTGTTACAGAGTACAGCAGTTTTGTCCTTTACCTTTTCTGATTTGTGAGATGGGGTAAGAAAATATGTTGAATATTACTCTAAATTTCAGATTACCTTTATTCATTTCTTATGACATATACATGATATTGGTTTTTTAAACCTTGATATTTTTAATTACCTGCTAAGACAAAGTAAAATGGAAAGGGAATATACATTAGGATTATCTGCACTTACTGCTAATCAAATGTACCATTGGTGTTGAGGGGGAAGTATATGAGCGATGACAGAAATAGGTACTTCCTGATTGTTCAAGGTGTTATGTAGCAACAGGAGGAACCTCCCAAGGTTTCTCCCTCTGCCAAGCTCTGTGTGTTGCTCATGAGCTTGGTTGTGCTCCAGTGTTGGAACCATCTGTATTTTTTAACATACATATGAGTTGTTGCTCTGTTTTTGTAGGTACCAAAAGAGCAACTGCTGGTGTCTATTCCCCTCTTAATCAATCATCTCCAAGCAGAAAGTATCGTGGTCCATACCTATGCAGCTCATGCTCTTGAAAGACTCTTTACCATGAGAGGGACAAATAATGCCACCCTGTAAGTTTTCAAGCAGAAATAAATTCATTGCTACATAGATTTTGTGCATTAAGGATAAGAAATACCTGTAGGGGATCCTTCATGTCATGTATTATGGTATTGTATAAGGCTTGAAGTTTGTGACTCTCTTTCATCATTAAAGAGCTGTGTTTCACTTAACAGCATTACAGCTGCAGAAATGGCACCATTTGTAGAAGTGCTGTTAACAAACCTTTTCAAAGCTCTGACGCTTCCTGGCTCATCTGAAAATGAATACATTATGAAAGGTAAATGCCTAATGAGTCCTGCAATATAAGAATAACTTGGTTAACTTGAGGCTTACAGTTACAGGTTCCTGACATTTTTATTTGCAAAACCTATTTTATGCAAATGTGCTGAAGAGCCTGCCATTACTCATCCGACTGTATCGAGTCATCTGTGCTGAACTTACAGTGGCAAAGAGAAATACTAAACATAATGATACTGTGGGAAATTTTTTCTCAACTGGTGGTCTTGTAGTCAGGACAGCTACCTGGACAGTGTCAGGGGAAGATCTGAGCAATCTGGTCATGGAGAGGAGATGTGGTCATGGCTAATGAGAGGATAGATCTGGTCATGGCTAAGAGGATGCTGAGATCTGAGACTTGCCTAGGACAAGTAGTGGTCTTTGTAAACTTACTTAATATTCCGTGTTCCATCTGTAGAATGGGAATAATGAGACTTTGTTTTATGCTTTGTCATGATTATAGATTGAATGTTCTTGCAGCAGATGCTCTTTTTACTGTACCTAATTCCTTGGGATCCTATTTTAACAGTAAAAGGTAAAAGATTTAGGCATACATTGGGTGGCAGAAGTTTATTTTGTCTTCAGAAGGTAACATTTTCCATTTATTTGCAGCCATCATGAGGAGTTTTTCTCTGCTACAGGAGTCCATAATTCCATACATCCCTTCTGTCATCACACAGCTCACACAGAAACTGCTGGCTGTCAGTAAGGTAAAGAAACAGAGCAAAAGAGTCACCTTTTACCTTTTGGAGCGGTCTTGCGGAGGACTTAGGTATACCTTGTTGGTGGTGTTCTGTTAGAATACTCTAAATAGTTAGTATTTTCTGACTCAACTAAGTGGAAACAGCATTCCAGTAAGGTACTGCCTTCCTTTCAGAACATACTTTCAGATCATTCTCCCTCCTTTCATCTGAGATTTAGAAGCAGCATATGAACTCTTTCTGTAACGCTAGTTTGTTGTAGTATAAATGCTTGCTTGTGCAGAGGCTACCAATACAATAATCTGGTTTTATCACAACTTCTGTATTCTTTGCCCATGAAACGTCTGAAGCTGATAATAAATATTGGCACTGAAGTGTGGGATTGAATGACCCTTCTGCTTTTGGTGGTTAAAGTACTCTTAGTTTTTTGTTTAGACTGGCCAAATTCTTAACCATTGATATCAGGGAATGCCTTAGAATACCTTCATCAACTATCCAAAAAACTGCTTCTCTGTACAGTTAAAACTCAGCTGCAGCATATAAGAAGTGTTCAATAGACAATTGACTGGACACTTAGAGGATTGAAAAATAATCTTTTTCTGGTTTTTGTTCTGTGATATTTTTACTGTTTTCTAGTTTACATAGAGCTTTTGAAAAACACTTGTAGTCACAGAAATATTTGTGAAAAACCCCTCTCCTTTATACCTTAGAGGTCTTTATGTTTGCTTTTATCTGTGGAATTGATTTCATAAGCATATGAAGAAATAAGTTACAAGTATCCTTAGTCCCAAATGCTATTTTGGTCTTCAGTCGAAAAATAAATTACTTGTCTGCAAGTTTGGGTTGATTTGTCTCTTTGTAACTTGTTTTTAGAATCCCAGCAAACCTCACTTTAACCATTACATGTTTGAGTCAATCTGCTTGTCGATAAGGATAACGTGCAAGGCAAACCCAGAGGCAGTGGGGAGCTTTGAGGAGGCTTTGTTCCTGGTGTTCACAGAGATCCTGCAGAATGATGTGCAAGGTAATGACAGTCAGTGAGTGCCTGTGCTCTCTCCACTGGGGTTGGCTGCTAGGATTTACCTTATGGCAGGATTTTTTGTACCAGAGGAAATTCAAGGGGAGAAACAGATTTTCACAGTCTGAAAGTGTTCAGATTGTTCCATAGGGTATGTAAACAGCATTCACTTATTTTTAAATTGCATTTCTAAAATATCTAGCAATCACTATTCCAAAGCCTCTTATTATTATTCTTAATTCTATTGTCTTGTTTCTAGTAGTTAGTTTTTTGTGTTCTGAAACATTAATGGGTAGAGGAAATAGAAAGTTTATATATGCAATGCTTGCTAATTTTTGGAATAATTACATTTTGGAAGAGGTTTCTTCATAGTTTTATTTATTGAAATCTTGGTGATAATATCATTAAATTGTGGGTTCAATCCACAGATACGTGGTTTCTGGGAACTGACAGTGACCATGTTGTCTGACTTTGTAAATGTCATTGTTTCTCTTCCAGAGTTCATTCCTTATGTGTTTCAAGTGATGTCCCTACTGCTAGAAATGCATAAAAATGAAATCCCATCATCCTATATGGCATTGTTTCCTCATCTGCTACAGCCAGTTCTCTGGGAAAGGACAGGAAACATTCCCCCTCTGGTCCGACTCCTGCAGGCTTACTTAGAGCGGGGCGCCAGTACCATCGCCAGCGCTGCTGCCGACAAAATCGTGAGTTGCTGGGGCTGAGTCACAGTGTTTGCCTCGAGACACGGTGATCTGAGGTTACAAATCATGAGGAACTTCAGCAAATAGCTGGATTTGTGCAGAATTTGGTGCTTACGTAGAAAGACTTATATTCTGAATGTAGCTTTTTGGGTGCTTTTCCACTACGTGGATAAATGAATCCTAGGCTATCATGCTTTTGTCAACTGAGATGAAAAATTCCTGCTCTTAGTTCTTGCAAGCAGGTAAGTTTCCACAGTTTTCCTGTCTTGTTTGCCTCATGTTTAACATGTGGATAATGAGACCTCTCAGGTTCTGTTCAAAACGGTCTTGAGAAGAGTGAGTGAGAAGAAGCCAAAGTGTGTCTTCTTTGATCTGAACTGCAAAAACTGAATCCTGGCTTAGGTTATGAAGGCTTTTGCCTTGCTGTATGCCTTAGATGGTAATGGGAAATTTTCTGGTAGGTCACATACGAAGAATTGTTGTCTAGGGTTTTATATTTGCTTTTCTTGCAGCCTGGATTGTTAGGTGTGTTCCAGAAGTTGATTGCCTCTAAAGCTAATGATCATCAAGGGTTCTATCTTCTGAACAGTATCATCGAGCATATGCCTCCGTGAGTATGAGCTGAATTTAAAGCTAACTTCTGTAGACTTTAATTATGAAGTGTGTAAACATACCAAATGTTAATTTTTAACAGCTGAAAGATCACATTTTTCAGTCAAATGGATTTTAACTATTCTATACATATATTTCTGTGAAGTGGCATCAGTAAAATCCTAGTGTGAATTTAATAACTATTCTTCTAAATTTCCAGTGAATCAGTTGACCAGTACAGGAAACAGATCTTCATTCTGCTATTCCAAAGACTTCAAAATTCCAAAACAACAAAATTTATCAAAAGTAAGTTCCTTGCTCTGTGAAAAGCTCTGGTGACAGCAGTAGTTCAGAGTGTGCAGCTGCACAGAACGAATGTCCTGTCACGCCCTGTGGATACGTGGATGGAGGGATAGTGGTGACTCCAAGAACTTGCTCCAAATTATTTCTCATCAAGAGGGGTGTATGGGGCAGTCACCATAGCAGGTGACACTTACGTCATGAAAATTGAGGGAATGTAATTAAAATAATGGACAAGATTTGCATATTTCTCTTCCTTTCCTAGTGTGTGTGATGTCATTATCTGAAAATGTCTCCATTTAATCTCCAGCCAATTACAGCAAACTTTCCCTCTCATGCAGCACAGCAATGCTGGCCACACGTCCTGGAGTTACCTGTAGTTGTGTGTTAGTACTGTGAAATACTCCATACTTTTGTGTCATTTTTGCCTTAGTATGACTAAATTTATTGATAAGGTTTTATGTTAAACTGGCGAAGCTGTGACAGATTATTGAAATACATATTCTGGTTATTCCTGCTGTCACAAGAAGATTGTCATACTGATTAAATTACTTGAATGATACTATCACTACACAAATTACGCAGTGTGTATTACTTAATCCTATAAAATCTGGTCAATGCCACCTGATAGGAACAAGAATGATAGAGTTGCTTATAATGGTGTTCCACAAACAAAGTTGAAGTGGTGCTTTTAATACACCACAAAGGGCTCATAGCTCACCTCAACGTCTGTGTTGTATGAAGTTTTCTGCTAAAAGTATTGAAGAGTTTTTTTGGTTCTTGATCTGAAAAAAATTGCAAATGGCTTTTCTAATGCCTTTTTATAACTGCTATCACGGAAAAAAGGAATTACTTTTGTCTTGTACCACCTTGTTTTTGTGTTGTGCTGCGTGAAAAGATCAGTTTTTAGGAAAAATTCAAGGCAGCAAGTTCATGTACTTCACTTAAACTGAAAATGTATAAAGACTCTCATTTCTATCCCCTTGGAAAACTTGTTAGAATGTGTTTTGCTGCTGACTCTAAAGCTATTTTGTTTCCACATAGGGTTTTACTTTGACTTTTTTCTTGTTACAGGTTTCCTTGTCTTCATTAATTTGTATTGTGTAAGATACGGGGCATTAGCTCTGCAAGAAATATTTGACAGCATACAGCCAAAGTTAGTATGTTTTGTTTGTTTGGGTTATATTTAATACTGCTGTGTTATTTTTATCTTTTGAAGTAAGAAAGAGTTGTCTCTTTAGCTTAACTGTCAGACTACATTTATCACTAATTTGACTGGCCAAATGTTTCTCCTAATGTGGTTTATTTATTTGTCTAGCAAGTCATCTTTTTCTGAATTTCTGACTACAGTTCCTCACTGATAGTTCAAGTTACTAATCTAAGAAGATTATAAAAGGGGAAGATTGATGTTTTCAGTTGTTATCCTTTGTGAAAAGTTTGTATGTGCAAATGTCTGCTGCAGCAGGGAAGCATCTTAACAAATTACCTGGTTGTCTCTATTTCCCCGTGATTCTGGTTTTCATTTGTCACCATAAGGCTGATAAGGCTTTCTAATACTTTTTCTCTCAACGTCACAATAGGATGTTTGGAATGGTGTTGGAGAAAATTATAATTCCTGAAATCCAGAAAGTGTCTGGACAAGTTGAGAAGAAAATCTGTGCTGTTGGCATTACAAAAATATTGACAGAATGTCCTCCCATGATGGACACTGAGTACACCAAGCTGTGGTAAGTACCACACTTATTCAGGTTGTGCTAGTGAGGCTGTTTGAGTTACTGAAAATGTGAGCTCTCACCAAAATACATCCTTGAAGGAAACTCCATTGTGATCTCTTCAGGTCCACGAGGCTTTTTAGGCATTTCATACTGCTTCTGTTTTGCAACAAACGAAACTGTATTTTCAAACCAGATGACTGAATTGGTTTGAGATGTTTTTGATGGAGATGGCAAGGATTTGGCTAGCTGGAACTCCATCTAGGGAAATACACTACTTTCCTCCAGCTTGTATTGTTTCTGAAAAGCTAGGCCCAGTTTTGACTTATAACTGTTCTGGTCAAGAGACCTGAGCATATTCATAACGTGACAAAGAAACTGTAATATCTTGGCTTGAGAGTGGAATTTTGGGGAAAGCTACCTGGGAATTTTGATTGTCAACCAGTCCACCAGTCTAGGATGCTAGGTAATTTGAGTTGGATGACAATAACTGGATCCCAGGCTAGATCCCCGAACTAGAACTTTTTTTTTAATGTACTCAGAGAAAAGTTGTGATCCAGAAAATCATTGCTCTTTTTAGGTATGTTTCATGACAATTTGACCTGATAAAAAGTAAATACATTGCTCATGCTGTTGATAGGAATACCCACATTATGCCTGTAAAATATACAGACCCACAGTTCTCCTGGTCCAGCTTACCTTGGGCATTTACAATTTCAGTAGCCAAGCAAGTGACCTGCAAAGGCTAAATTATAAAGGGTTCCAAATAATTTGAGCATCCTTGTAAAATACACCCTGTCCTAACATATTTTAAGCATTCCAATTTTGCCCTCCCCTCTTTGCTCCCAGGATTCCTTTGCTGCAGGCCCTCATTGGCCTCTTTGAGTTGCCTGAGGATGACACGATCCCTGACGAAGAACACTTCATTGACATAGAAGATACTCCAGGCTATCAGACTGCATTCTCCCAACTAGCCTTTGCTGGGAAGAAAGAACACGATCCTGTAGGTCAAATGGTGAACAATCCTAGAATCCATCTGGCACAGTCTCTCCACAAACTGTCTACAGCGTGCCCAGGCAGGGTAGGTGACTTGTACACTTACATGCTGATGCTGCATTCTGCAGAGCAGAAATGCCTTTGTGTGAATGGGTCTCTTTGCTAATGTTTTATAATCAGCAAAATGAAGTAGGTCATAACTAGAATGCAAGATCTTGCTGTGTTTTATTCCTTGTTGGAATATAGCTTTTGTAAGGTTTTTCCTCAGGAGCCTTAGAAAGGCCTTATTTTCACAGCACTTAATTTTGTAATAAGCTTAAATATGCCATTTTAAAAAAGAAAATTTACACACTTGATGGTCTATGACTAATACATGTCTTGAGTTCAATTGATTGCATGTACGTGGGGAATTCAGGCAGCTTATATAAAATTAGACAAGGTGAGTGTACAGTTAATTTTTTTAGCGCATAGCATCTTTGTTTTGTCCGAGATTTTGATAAGTAAAGATTGCCTGAGAGGTCAGCTACTTTCCCCGTGGATAACTGGTGCTCTGTGTCTGACTTTGTGTGATTGATTGCAGGAGACAGAAGTGGGTTCATGTTTCACTCACTGACACCTCTGCTCCGCCCTGTGCTTTCAGGTTCTGTCTATGCTGAGCACCAGCCTGAACGCAGAAGCGTTGCAGTATCTCCAGGGATACCTCCAAGCTGCAAGTGTGAGTCTGCTCTGAACTGCAGATACTCCACAAGCAAGATCAGAAGCTGGTTTGTTATGCAGAAGGCTGACACTTGACTTTTTTATAGCAGAGCTCAGACAAAATGAAAAAGCTGCTTGAAATTGTATTGCAGATTCCATCTTGTAAAAGATAAGTGTGGCTTTAAGCTGAAACTGAAGAATTTGATGGTTTGTGTACTCATAGATAAAGGTGGCTAACTTCCATTCCCAGTTTAATTTCAAAGGGAATAGTCATAGCGGTTTGTTATGGGATTTATTTGAAATCTGCATCTGCAGTGTTTGGATAATACTTGGAAATGTGTGGAGAGCACTGGCTGTAGAAACTCACTTCAGTCACTAAAATTCCTTTTCATTTTAATGTTGTCCTTTGTATTTCTTTTGTCTTTCCTTAAACTTTATCTAAATTGTGAATAAATAAGAAGTACTTGTTTAAAATGCCTGTCACCGTGCACTTACTGTTTTAGGAGAATGTAGTTTTAAAAAAAGATGTTTTACACTTAGGATAGAATATAAAATAGTGGGACTGTGAGGGATTTTCTTTAATAGTATAAGTACATTGTAAGATCATACAGAGCAGATCTAGAACTTTGGGAGAAGACCAGAGCTATTGTCACTCTTGATACTCACCAACAGGCACATCTCTTCTGGAACAGGTCGTGTCAGTACCATGCAGTGAGGGCAAGTGGTCCTCCCTGGGAGCGGGGATCAGGCTTCAGGTGGGGTTTTCCTGTTGTATTAAAAATGAAGCAATGATCTTGGAGTTGGGTTTAACTTGGATGTTCTCCCTGTCTCCTCAAAAATGTACTGATTAGGTTTGGTGGCCCTGAGTTCAAAGTGAACTTGAACAGAGTTCAGTTGAACTCTGGTTGTGGCTGTTGGAGTGAGCAGGTAAATGCCTGAGCTTTGCATGCTCTCAGGGGGCCTGGGCACCAAGCTCCCAGACTGTGGGCTTTCAGAGCACTGGTTCTGCAGGGATAGGAATAAATCGAGTTACAAGGCCTGGAAAACTCCTGAATAAAAGTGAGGTCCCAGACTTATGTGATATTAAGCAGTGTCATACATGACAGAGTTGTTTTAGTTATTTGTCCACAGACACTGTGCAGGTGACTCAAATTAGGACTGGTGTTTTGTATTTGCATTAGTTAATGCCTGTTGGAGCTGGGCCTTGTGTCAAGAAAGCTGCTGAATTAACTGAGGGATGAACAGGGCAGAATCAACTGTCTTTCAGGCTTCCTGGTACCTGTGGCTGCTGTGTGAGAGTGCATTTTGGCCATAGCTCTTCATATATAAAGAAATTAGTTGCCTGTTAGACAATGGATTTAAGTAACTAAGTGCCTGAAAAAAGTATTAAAGGAGTCAGCACCAACAGGTTTTCCTGTGCCTGGTCTGTCATGGAGTGTCAGGTCCCCTTTGTTCATAGGGAAGAGGTGGAAGCAGTTCTTGGAGTGAAGCCCTGCAGTGCTGATCCTGAGGAGCATCTGCCTTAGTGCTGCTGGGAGCCTGTGCTGTGTTCCGGGTGTCTGGAGTGCCTGGCAGCAGGAGTGCCACAGCCAGGCTGGAGCACAGGGACACCTGTGGCATCTGCAAGGAGCTGAAGCAGCCTGGAATATCAGTGTTAGTGGAGCAGTGGTCATTCAAAACCTGCGGGACAAAGGGATGCTCAGAGCTCTGCTCTGCAGCTTTGTCCTTTTCCATGGATAATACGGAGGACAGTTCTAGAGAACTTGCAGACTTTTTCCTGTCAGCCTCAAGGAACCAAACTGGACTTGGTACTGGTGGCCATGTCCCTGGAATGTGATGTGCTCCTTTGCATGTCCTTGAGCTGCTGTCCTGCACACCGCTGGGAGGGGCTCTGCGGCACTCAGGTGCATTCGGGGCTCACCTTAGATCACCTCATTTGTGCACTTGTAAGCAAGCAAGACTTCTTAGAAACTACAAGGTTGCTGAGATGTGTAAGGGAACAGATTTTTCTTGTCTTACCGGTACCAGCATGGATGGAACTGGACAGGATTCACAGCAAAAAGCCAGAACCTTTTTGAGAGGCAGCCAAATTAAAATCAGCTCTGAATGGAAAATTACCAGTGAATCTTGATGTTCACTGTCTTGCACTCCTTGCAACATGGGACTTGGTTGTCTGACAGACATTCCATGTAAGTGCCTAAGTGACTTCAGATCAACAAATACCATACTTGTACTTCAGTCAGAACTGGGTAACTCAGACTGTGTAGACATGGCTGTGGCACAATCGGTGACGTGTTCCTCAGTCCCAACACATTCTGCAGGATTCGTGAGGTGAGGAGAGTTTGTGCAGAGCACTTACCCTTCGGGGCAGTGAACTGCTCGGTGCAGCGCAGACTTCTGCCATCAGCGGTGCGCTCCCTGCATTGAGGAGGGACCTTTCTGCCTCTCCTGACACCTCCTGTTCCCAGGATTCAGAAGGCAAAGTTCCACCTACGTTTATCCATTAATTTTGTGGAAGCTGATGAAGCAATGCTGTAACAGTTTTTTTGCAAAATTGTCAAACCTCTCTAGGCCATCCTTGTTGGACATTTGGGCAAACACCAGTTTTTTTGGAGAGCTCAGGCTGGGAACACCTAGTATCAGTGGACCTTGGGAGGCTTTGGGAGCATCGAACTCTGTGTTAAGACAGTGAATGCCTGCCCATCACTGAGATCTTCTGAAAGCAAGAAGCCAATTCTTACTTGCAGCTGATAATGGTAGAAGATAATTCAAATTCAAGTGGAAAAATATTACTTGATTCTCTCGGAGTGTGAAGTGGCCAATGGGATGCCTGTTTTGGGATCTTTTGACGTCATGGAACTCTAATCTGCTGTCCTTTCTTAGAGCCTACTGACTGATTTGTGATTGCCAGCTTGTAAATAATGTCCTGAGGCTTTTGTAGCAGAAAAAATATCTTATTGCTGGTTTAAAAAACCCCAAAACCAAATCCCCCTCAAGACCAGTGTGTTTTCTTGTTTTCTTGGGCTGTGAAGGGGCTGCAATACTCCCAGCATTGCTGCACATTGGCAGCACATACTAAAGCAAAGTTCTGTTTCTCTGTTCCTTCCTGTACATGTGTCCTAAGATAAGAGTCACCCTCCCAGCCCGCCAGACATTTCCTTCTGACAACTCTCTGATGAGGCCAGACATTGATTTTTGAAGACAGCTTGATCCTTTCTGCTCAGAAACAACAGTATTTGTCAGTTCCATCCAGCAGCAGAAGCTGAGAGCAGAGCTGTGCCCGTCCTTCCAGTCCTCAGCAGAGGTCCCACAGGCATTTGTCCCATTCCAGGCATTTGCTTTGGGAATTGTGCAGTTGTTCACACACAGGTGCTCTAGGCACAGCTCCTCTGGGAAAACTGAAATCTCAGTAAAGCTACACAGGTATCAGAAAGCAGCATCAATGCTTTGTTTCCCCTTAGCTTTCTACCCTCACTCATTTGTGTGAAGACGTTCTTGCCTGTACTGTAAAGCAGAGGAAACGTGAGGTGTTCTGGGGACTGGGCTGCAGGGACAGGGCCCAGACAGGACATGAAAGGCTCTGTGGCTGCTGGTGGCAGCTTGGGCAAAGTGACTGAGGGCTTAAAAATTCTTTCTCAAAATAGGAATTTTCTGATTCATGGGAGCTCAAAGCTTATGCTGGACTTACTGTATTGTATTTAAGATGAGAACAAAGAAAATTCTTAAATAATAAAGCAATGAATCTTAAGGGAAAGTAAAAGATGCTTTGTTACAAATGAGTAATGTGTCAGAAAAGCAGAATAGCAGGGGTTTAGTACAGCTAGTTCATCTATGTAGCTTCCTAGTAAAAGGTTTTCGTTTTCTAAAGCTGTGAAAGGAATTCAGTCTTGATTTTGTGGCTGTTATAAGGGCTATTTTGAAGTAAGTATTCAAGAAAGAAAATATATTAATAACACATATCAAATTTCTCTATGAACATCTGAAATTACTGTTATTACAGTACTGCTTCCTTCATACAAGAAAATGAAAGTTTAAAATACTTTATAAAAAGTCTGTCCTTGTTTAAGCTGATGCATAAAGAAGAGTGGACAAGTCTATTGAATGTTTTCGAATAACTAATAATCATTCACATGATAGAGGAGTAAATGTCCTTCAAATGAAAGAACATGTATTGGATATTTGACACGGTGTGCTGAGTGCTCCTTGGGCCTTTGAATTACATGTGTATTTGCTTTAATCACGTTCAATTTTGTGATCTGGCTGCTGATACTTTTAGTCTCAATTGTGCAGGTATTACGCTTATCCAGACAGTCACGGTTTTCTGGAAAAAGAAAACATAAATCTGAATTTACTGTAACTCAATCTGGGAAAAAAAGCTAGCTTTGGAATTTGCTGTCTCCACATAACTTTCTACAAAAAACTCGCACAAATGTTCCGTAACAGACAACGCTGAACCTTGCAGAAGTGATTGCACAGCAGCTGAAATTTCATTTCCTGCTGAAATGTGACTCTTGCTGGCTTGGAATAATAATTAAAGCATCTAACAGCATGTATTATTATACAAGAGACCACAAGAACACCTGACTAGGTCTTTGAATGTGGGATATATATCTATATACTTCTATACTGGAGAATGTCTTTCCAATGCTACATTGTTGATTTTCATTGTGCAATATATTTTCTTTATGGTATCTTTGGGATCCATGTCAGTGTTAAATGCAGAAATGGATATGGAGTTTTAGGTATATTGGGTATATTAGGTGTATTTTATTCTCTTTTGGCTTTGCTGTGATCTCCCCACAAACTGAAGCCTTTTGCAGTCTCTGTGGAATCCAGTTCCCTGTGGTCAGTCAGTAAATGCTGGGGGCTGAACGGTGGCAGAAATTACTGATTGCAGTTGATTGATGCCGCAGGGGATAAGTGCCACCGTGTGACTTAAAATGTATTTTTACCTATTGAAAAAGATAAAATATTTCTGACCCCAAAGTTTCTCATGGTGTGTTTTCCTGCCAGGGTGTTCTGTTGTGCCCAGCACAGATGGGCTGCAGCTCCTGCAGGGCTGCTGTGAAATCAGGTGTGCCGCTCTGACAACTGCTGAGGGTTAAGAAAAGGGTTGATTTTGAAACATTTAATGACACTTGACTTTAAAAACTTAATGATGATGAATTTAAATCCTGTGGGGTATTTTCCTTGCTCCAGTTCCCAGGCTCCAGGGGACCCCCTGCTCTGTCGGGAGTTGATGGGCAGCTGCACCCACGCCGCTGCTCTGCCAGGAGCTGCAGGTCCTGCAGCACCAGGACTGTGCCTAAAGGCTCCGTTGTGTGAAACCTGGGAATTTAATACAAATCAGAGACTTCAGTACTGGCAGGCTGGGAGTTTTGCTTCCTTAATGCAAAATAAATACAGTCCTATCTGGGCTTTGACTCAGCTCCTGTACATGGATTCACTGCAGGCGGTAATTACAGGAGTCCAGCAGATACAAAAGTGAGAGCTGTGGGGAAGGTAGTGACAGGTAAATATTGCAGTGGGGGTTGTGTACGGGAGCTAAACCGGTGTGGCTCACACACCTTTTAACAGGGACTCTCGATTCAAAGGTAGAGCTTGAATCACGGTGTGCCCTATTTGGCTGCTGGGTGAATTCCTGCCAGCTGTGTGCAGCTGTGCACTCCAGGGCTGGAGGCTTCTGCTGGGCCGTGTCTGTTCAAAGGCTTTTGCAGGTCTGGAACTACCAGGTTTACTTGTGGATCTTTGTAGGGTTGGCATCACTTTTCCTTCCCACCCGCGTGTTTTGAAATTTGAGATTCTTGTTTGTTAAATGCTCATCCCTGGGTGTGTTGGTGACATCTGCGCTACCTCCTGCTTCGGCCCCGCTGGGTGCCCCTCCGCGCCCATCGCGCCTCGCCCCGGCCCCCGGCAGCGGCTGCGTTCGCTCGTCTCACGTTTCTTTTCCCAGAACGCGCAGATGCAAGGAAAAAAACCGTAAGTGTGGCCGCTTTCGGTGCACGGAAAGGCCGCGCGGGCTCCGGGGAACGGGCGGGGAGCGGGAACGGGAACGGGCGGGGAACGGGAACGGGAACGGGAACGGGAAGGGCGGGGAGCGGGCGGGGGAACGGGAACGGGAACGGGCGGGGAAGGGGCGGGGGAACGGAAGGGGCGGGGAACGGGAACGGGAAGGGGCGGGGAACGGGAACGGGCGGGGGAACGGGCGGGGAAGGGGCGGGGGAACGGGAACGGGCGGGGAGCGGGCGGGGAAACGGGAACGGGCGGGGAAGGGGCGGGGGAGCGGGAACGGGCGGGGAGCGGGCGGGGAACAGGCGGAAGAGCGGGGGGGAGCGGGAACGGGCGGGGAACGGGAACGGGAACGGGCGGGGTCGGAAGCGGCGGCGGACGCGACTGCACCGCCTGGCCCCGCCCCCGGCCCCGCGCGGGACACGTCGGGAGCTGTAGTTTCCCGCTCTGCGGCTCGCGCGGAGCGCGCCGGGACTTGTAGTCGCTGTGGAGGAGGCGGTGCTCCCGGCAGAGCTGCGCGCCCATTGGTCAGGAGCGCGGCGGGGGGCGGTGCCGCCGGGGGCTCTCCTGCTGCCGATTGGCTGTGGGGCGGCACCGCCCCCGGCGCGGTGCCGTCAGTTCCGGCGGGCCGCACCGCCCCGCTCATTCTCTTTGGTGTTTGCCCTGTGCCGCCCCGCCGGTCCCGCCCGGCCCATGGACTGAGCGACCCCGCCCGCCCCGGCCCGGAGCCGAGCCCAGCGCAGGTGAGGGGGCGCGGGCGGCCCGGGCCTGGCGGGGCCGCGGGCGGGGGGCGGCGGGGCCTGGCGGGCCCGCGCCGGGCCGGGCCGGAGCCGGGGCCGTGGCCGTGGGGAGGGGGCGGCTCGGAACCCCCTCCCCGTCCGGGGCTCGCCGTGTGCCCGTTCCCGGCCCGGTGTTCATCCCGCGCACATCCGGGCTGTACCCGCTCCTGCGGTGGCGGGGCCGGGAGAGGGCCCCGGCGGGGAGCTGGGACCGGACCGCGATGGGCCCGGCGCTGGCGCCGGCGCCCCCGGCCCTCGGGGGGGAAGTGTCGGGGGCGGCGGGGCTGCGGCCGCCCCGGCGCGGGCAGTGACAGCGGCGCTCCGGAGGTCCCGAAGCGGTGGCACCGCATCCCGGTGCCGTGGACGGGGGGTGCTCGCTCCCCACTCTGCCCGAAATCCCCGGCGCGGCTCGGGGGCGGCAGCGGGGGCCCCCCGGCGCAGAGGCCGCGGCAGCAGAGCCGGTTCAGCCGCCGGGCCCCGGGGACGCGGCTGCGGCCGTCGCGCTCCGCGGAGTGCCCGGAGCCCCACAGCGCTCCCGGGCTGCGGACCCCGGGGCAGAGGATGGCGGTGCCAAAACTCCTGAGTCCGAACCAGACTGGTCGGACTGTTGGGGCAGCGCGTGCGGGTGCGATGACAGCAGCAGGGTCAGCGCCAGCCCCTCCTGGCCGTGTTTCCCAGAACGCACGCACAGCTGAACGGGCAACCCCGGCTTTCCCCTCGTTCCACCGGGTCTGGCAGCCGTCGCCGCTCCAGGATCACTTCTCCCTGTTTCCTGAGCAGAACACTAGTTTTTCGGGAGATGTAAAGCAACAAGTTCCGTTTAAACCTTTCTGCTGCCTTTGTCTATCCTAGAGATAGTGCAGGTTTGTGTTGTCCATCCAGGGGATGCTGTACTTGGTATTGCCAGAGCCATTTTTACGATGCATTCATCTGTTGGGTATTTTTGTTACTGCTTTTCTGGCAGGTTTAAGGCAAACCTGGGAGGAACATCCTTTGCAATGTCAGTGAAGGCTAGGTCTATATATACACGTATACATCAGTGAAATAAAATATCTGAATGAAATCTGTTGTCTGCTTTTGGAATGGTATATTTATAAAATCTGGTTTCTTCTAACTAGAATGTGCAAGTGTACTGCACAGTTCCCTTGCTCAAACTGAAGGAAATGTTTTGGGTTTGGTCTTTTTTTAATACTAGTGGACATGAGAACTTGAGTTCTGATTATGCAACTATGGCTGCAATGTAACAAAGTAATTTCTGATTTGTCTGTTGATTATCTCATACATGCAACAAATTTGTTTGTTCTAACTTTTGCAGAGATTCACTGAAAGTCTGTCACATCTTGATGGGAATGTAAAGAGCCAAGGGGCTGAATTTTTTACTGTGTTTTCTATTTTCTGAAGTTGGATCAGAAACTTTCAAAACTTTTCTAAAAGGGTGTATGCAAGAAACAATTCCTTTTTATATTGTTATTTTATCCAGCCATTCTGTTCAGAGTTTTTCATAACATCATGAATCATGTTTTCACTATCAGTACAAGTCAGTCAAAATGTGTTTTGTGGCAAAATTATTCATAGATTGAAATAAGTTTGGAGTGGTGTGACTGTACAAAGTCAGAGCAAAACTGGAAACTTTGTGCCTTTCAGATCTTCCTGAAGAACATCACCTTTGTCTTGGAGACAAATGAACATTCAAAAAGCCCTTTTTCTGGTTGCTTTGTCCAGGATCCTTGCCGGGGATTGGTTATTTCATTAGAGGAGCTACAGATGCCCTGGGACAGTGAAGGAGATCTGGGCATGTTGGCTCTCAGCAGTGTCCGTGGGTTTTGTTACCTGTTCTACTGCAGGGAATAAAGTTAAAATCCGTGAACTATTTTGTCACAAAGCTAATTGAGCTAGAAGTAAACAGTTAAGTGTTTATTCATTATATCATTTCCTGGTTTATCAATTTGCATTATGTTTGGAACTGCCTGGTTCTTATGTATGTTTGCTAGTTCCCTCTTTTCCTTCAGCTTTTACTTTCAAATTTTAGCTTTTCTTCTCTTATTAATAATCCATATCTTGTATCCCAGACTATTTTGCATAACATTTAGTGTTTGTGCCCTTACCAAAAGAGCAGCATCTTTTTTTACAGTGTTACTTTTGAGATGGACCCTGTCTTGCGGAAGCATTGCAGATTATCTAAGAAGAAAACATTGTTCAACCAGTATTTTACATTTTGTGCAAATAGCCTTAAGTCTGTAAAATTTAGTCATTGTTTATCAATTTATAGTGAGTATTTATTTAGACTTTCCAGTTGTAAATAGATGCTCTTAAAAGACTGTTGCAGCAGCTTGGAAATTTTATGCTGTATGTTTCCAAGCTACCCCTAATGTGAGTTTTTCAAAGGTATTTTAGGTAACAAAGCATCTCAACAAATCTCCTAGAGTTTTTGGATATTTATTTTTTGTGCCTCAAAATAGTTGAGTGTGGGACAAAAGAGATTCAGCCACCACACTGGAGTTATTTAAAACTCCTTAAAAACAGGAGGAGAGAGGGAGTCATTCTAATCACTGTTTAAATAGGAGTGAACACACTGATGTATTCCCAGTCTGCAAAAAAGGGGAGAAAATGCTGTTGTTCACTAGTGGGGCTGTGTGTGGGGTGACTGTGAATTCTGGCGCAGGCTGGGCCTGCTCCCTCTCCCAGAGCTCCAGACTGTCGTGCCTGGCCTCAAGGGGAGGGGCTTGGGGTCAGGGCTGTGTGTTGCACACCCTCTTCAGCTTTGTGAGCTGAACCCTCCTGGGTACCCACCCCCTTTGGCAGGGATGGGCTTGGGGTTCGTGTTCTAGGTGCCCGCCTGTGAAATGAGGATAAATGAACTTTCTTGCGTGAGAACAGTTTGTTGTTGATAAGGAACAAGGAACATGGCTTGCTCTGGCTGCCATGGGCTGGTGACTGTCCTGGTGCACTGTGACATGGAGCATCTTCTCTTCAGAGAGGAATCTCATTTAACATCTCATTTCCTATGGCTAAACCTGCTTCTTAGATATTGTTTGTCACATGAATTTTATTTGATGATGTCAGGAAGCCCTTGTAATATGAACTTGATGGTTGTGTCTGGCGTTTGTCCTGCTTCTCGGGCTGCTCTGCCTGGTGCTGGTGGGGCAGGAGCGGTGAGTGTGTGCACACAGGGTGGGAATGGGGGATACGGCTGGTTCCTAACAAGAGGCACAAGAAGAGCATCAGAACCTGCAGCCTTCCGAGTCTGCACCTCCTGAAGAGCAGGACACCTTTCCGTATGCTGGTCCTCGCAGTGAATGAAACCTGTTTCTTTGAGGATTTAGTCTCTTGTATTTGCAGGTGGTTTCTCAGGGTTCAGAGCCAGCCTGTGGCAGGACCCACATGAGATCCTGTGCTGCCAAACCTGTTGTCTAACAACAACCAGGCCTCGGTGTCCCTCGGATAAGAGATAGAAATGTGCCAGTCCAGCCAGGTGCACAGAAGTGTGTTCAGTGCTGGGAATCCACCTGAGAGGGACTCAGAGTGAAGTGGTCCATCCATTCCTCTGCAGTGTCTCAGGTGCCAACCTCATCCTCGTGGATTTCTATCAATGACTTACAGCTTGCCACCAGCGGGGAACCCCTCTGTCACTCAAAGCAGGGTACTTCACTGTGACCATTACAACAAAGGTTTTCTTGATGCACCTTTATTTAAGCCTGTTGCCTCTTGTTCTGTCACTTTAACCATAAAGAACAGATTGTTCTTTTCCACTCCAAAATCCTTTTAAGTACATGAACTTCTGGTTCTCAGGCCCCAGCCAGCCCTCTTCAGATATACAAGTTCAAATCCTTTAGTAGTTTTCCTATAGGTTATATTTCTCTGAAGCTGAGTGTTTGGGGCTTTTCCTCCGTCGATTCTGCCTGGAGCCTGGTCCCCCACGTGGGTGCAGGGTTCCAGCTGAAGGCTCAGTGTCTGAGTATGGAGCAGGACTAGTGCAGACCTCGCTCGGGCTGGTTCTTTGTTGCTGTATCTCAGGATGGTGAGGGCTTTTTCTAAAGCAGCTTGGCAGCGTCGGTTTGTGCTGAGACTCTGCTGGTGCCCATCAGTGGTGTCTTTACCATGGTTACCAGTGGGCAGTGCCTGCCCAGCCCCTTGCACTTGTTGTGCTGAGGTTGAGGGGTTCATTCTTGGCAGGGGCACCAGGGATGGCTGGGGGAGAAAATTCTGTTGTCTTTATGCAACTTGGTCTTGACCCTGCCTGAAAATATTATCCATTTCCTTGTTTTTCAGATGCTTAGCTTAGCCTCCAGAAAACCCTCTAGAAGAGAAGTTGAGCCGACTGTAATCTTGTCTTCCTTCTTCGCTCTCCTGTTGGTAAACAACAGGTGTGATGCCGGCCTATTGGAGGCGCTGCATCCTCCTTTGTTCCAGCAGGAGAACTGCTCACAGTCCTAGGAGTCATCCTAAGAGTTTGAAATGCCTGTCGGAAGTAAATTCAAGAGCTCTGTCCTCTTCTAACCTTAATCAAGATTGAGATCTCCCCCATTTTGTGGCTCGTAGTGATGTTGCTGGCAGCTGCACACAGTTGGCTTAGGCATGGAAAAGAAGGATTAAACACTTTGTGCTATATTTGTAAGCAGAATAAAATAGGTTTTGATTTCCATTTAGAGCAGTCCATGCAGTGACAGGTTTCATATGCAGGATTGAGATAATTTTATTCTAAAATGGTTTTAGCCTATTTGTGAGTGAAATCACTGGATTGGAAATGTAGCCAAAAGGTGGAATCTATATCAATTTCTGCAATTAATAGCTACAAGAGTTTCTCAGTTTGTGGCTTGCTTTTGGTTTGGCTTTGTGAATTAAGGTCTGGGTCTAATTTTGGGAGCTGATCTCTAGGGCTCTTAGGAAGAAGAGCCTCACTACAGAAGAACTGGAAGCCTCACTACAGAAAGAAAATTGGCAAGTGACTCATAATTCTGCAAAGAGCACTATTGTGAGATTCCACTGCTTGGGTGAGAAACATCACTTGGGGTTGGGAAAAGAGTAAGGAGGATTCTTGGATCAGGTTGGAAATTCTGCTTGGAAAAGCGGCTGTGTTGAACAGTTTGTCAGTGGTAATGGAAGGGTCATACAAGTCCTCATGATCAAATAGGTGAAGCAAACTCAGTGTAGGGTGAGAGATTTTCTACAGAAGATCTTTTTGTGCCTTTAGGAAGGAAAATGCTAACTCTGTTTTTTCTTTTAGGCATTGTCCATCATAAATATCCTATTGAGAACTAAATACAAATCTTCACTCTCTGGATCTCCTAAAGGTACTGGAAATTTACTTAAAACATTAAAGTTTCTTACCTTTCTATTTGCATCGTGTTGAAAAAAATGACAAGTTGTAAAACCCAGTTATCCACAGGAAGTGTTTGATTTTTGTTTGGTCCTCTGGCTTGTATCTGCAAGTCCTGTGTGAATTACAACACAAAAAAAAAACCCAAGAAAACTTTTATCTAAAAATGTTGCATTCTTTTATATATGAAGATTTTAATTTCTTTTTGGGTGAGTGGATTGACCATGCTCACATCTTTGTGCATTTCTTTGGTTACCTTAGTGACACCTGAACTTTGCATTTTAATGTGTTCAAAATTTCTGGGAATGTTCCAGGCATTGATGCACCAAAAGAAAATAAAAATCTAAAAGAAGTGATGAGCAGTCTTCTGTCACCTGGAAATCCATTTAAGTTTAGTATTGTCCATAGGTCACTGAGTTGTTTGATGCAGCCACCCCCCTTTCCCCCTCCACCTGGTGAGGATAACCTTCTACTGCAACACTGTTTTGGTAGCACTTCAAATACTCTGGTATGAGTTAGCGAAAAGTAACTGTGGAAGGGTGGGAAAGGAGCAGTTCTGTAATTAGCTTCTGGCTCAGATTGTGTGAGTAAAATTTTTGTTCTTTCACCTCTCTTGGATATCTGAGTGGCCTTCAATTCTAGCAACACCTCGAGTACTGTGTGTAGGGATCAGTTACTTGTACCAGTAGGTGTCTTGAAAAGTTTGAAGGATCTAAGCCCTGATTACATGGAAAAATCCCCTGAAATTCTGCCATCTTTCTTTCTCTGTCCACTGAAACAGCCTTTATGAGTGGTTAGCTTCAGCTTTCTCAATTATGGTGCTTTTTTCTTGGATAGTTAGAATTTTATAAGCCTGTTATAGGGTAAAGAGCATATTTCTTTGTAAATGTGCTGTAAAGCCTTTCAGAATCCCCAAATAACCTGTAGTTAAGTGTGCAATGATGGACAGTGAGTTCTTTCATCTGAGTGAAATATTTCCCACAAATCAGCTAAAGGATCGTCACCTGCACAGGTAGCTGTGAATGCAAACACAAATTCCAGATTTTGTTCTTTGTTCTTTTGTTCTTTGAAGTTGCTTGTCTCAAGCAGTAGGATGTGCCTTTGAGTCCCCACAGATTTCTGTGAGTAGGGGCTGCACTGTGTCCTGGGTGCCCCTGTGAGCAGGGAGCTGTGACACAGGAGCTGTCCTGGGGAGAGCTGGGCACTGTCTGAGCTTTGCTCTGAGCTTCTCGGGGACTCAGCTGGAAACAGCAAAAGCAAACTGGACTGTCCTTGTCAGGGGCCCCCTTTCTTGGGCAAACAAACCCCAGGGACTGTGCACTGCTCTTCCCTGCACTGTACCACTACAAAGCCACTTTCACCCATGTTTTGAAGCTGAAACCTGGTTCCCTAAAACCAGGCAATGGCAAATATGTGAAAGGTAGTGCCTTGCTTTAAAAGCAAACTGCTTGTAGAAGTTTTCTGAAAATAATGTCAGACCTCCTTTCCAGCATGATCTGAAACATCCTGATGTTTCTGACATCAAAATAACAGCTTTTGGTGTTGTCTTCTCAAAATGGGTGGCTAAAAGCTGTAACTCCAGTTACTTAAAAAGACATTGCACTTCAGCAGAAAAGGAGAGTTGGCTTTTTTCATTGCAAGACTTCATTGCATTTCTTCATCTGCAAGGCTTTGGTATAGTCTTTGCCAGGCAATTATTATTGTGTTACAGCTGAAAATTTTCAGTGATTCTAGTTATGCTCTTGGGAATGAAACTTAGTGATTGTAAAGTTATTACCCTGGAGTCTTATTCTAAATAATTTTCTTCTTTGTCTTATGATTTCGTAGAGGTCCTTTAGACAGACTCACTAATACCACTCTCACAGTTACAATGCACCCAGTGTAACTGCTGCAAATTTAGTAGTCAAATATAGGATTTATTCTGAGTGTAATCTGCATATGTGTCTTCTGGGCTAATGGGAACTGAACTATTTTTGCTCTCTAGTAAAAACAAAGTTATACAGGTGGTAGTATGATAAGTCTGACATGTTTATGATGTTTTTTTCCAAAGTAAAAATACTCCACATGGTAGATTTGGTGGTGTATCTGTTGTTTTCCAGTAGCTTCTTACCTCTTATTTAATAAATAATTAAATCTTTCTGTCCATGAATGTATTGATCTAGGTTCTCCTCTTAGGCTTGTTTTGTCAGTAACTGTCTAAAAACTTCCCTCTGACTCATTGCTGCTCCTCTCACATTTGGAAATCCATTCACAGGTTCAGAATTTGAAGCTCACAGAGCCCTAGTGGACTTGTGTTGCTACTAATGGCCCGCCTGGTGGTAGCTGGAGCAGTGATTTCTCCTTTTCACCTATAAATTAGGAAAGAATAAACCTTTGTGTGCTGCCCTGATTAGATCCGTAGGTGACCAGTGTGTGTCTGTGCACATGTGAGTGCCTTTGTGTGTAAAATGGATTTACTTGGCTGTAAAATGTATTTATAAATTGATATGTGGCTTGTAAGTGGATATGGACAGCTGACCTGTTCATGTCTATTTAGGTTCCACTGGCTGAACATGAGGATAATTTTGCATCCATGTGTAAGAGAAATCTAATACTAATTTGTCAGCACAGGAAAGATCTGTCACAGCACTGCACACAGACTGGGGCGCGTCCTGCGCTCCGAGGGGGTTTTCCTAAATGGCCGTAGGTAGTGCCCGTGAGCACTTCCAACACTTGTTTATAGTGCTGCAAGGCCAAGTGACTCTAAATTGATGCTTGAACTGTGACTGAGACGTGTCCTGACTTCAACAGAAGTAACCTTCAGAATACGTGTAGCTGATACAGTTTATGAACTCTTACACCTTTGCTTTTCCCAGCCAGAGCTACTTCAGCATTTCCTGCTGGACTCCAGCTTTTTCTCCTCTTAAGTGGCTTGGCATTCCTGGTGATCCTGGGGGAAAACTCTATGATGATAATAAAGGATGTATGCTCTAAGCAGTTTTTTTGTAAAGACTGCATTTATTTCTTGCCCTCCAAGTGAAAAAGTTTAACTTCAAATGGTAGAATGCATGAAATGTAATTTGTCTGTGGAAGTTGCTCTTTGTTCAGTGTATAACCAGTGGCTCTGGGTGTGAGTAACAGGATTTGCTTTCTAAGTGGATTCGGTGGTGGGGAAAAGAGACAGACAGTAATGAACAAGCATAAATAACGCTTCTGTACTACTCTTCTATAAATGAAAGAAGTGTGAAACACAGTGGGGTGTATGGCTGGAACTGTGCTGTGCAAACTGGATGTGTGAGTGACTAATTGGACAAAATGGGAACAATGGGTGCTTGGTTGAACACTGTTTCCCCTTTTGCTGATGGAGGAATAATTTCAGTAGATTGTTAGTTAGAGAATGCTAAATATTTAGTATAATCTGGTTTTCATCTTTACATTTTAGGTCAATAATTTGGCTTCCAAAATTGGAATTTGTCTGCGTTCAAAGCTGTTTGCCTACAGAATCTGCTCTGGTTGGAAGTGAAACATGTCTCAAGTTCAGATTCAGACACCTTCTGCTGCCCTTGCTGGGAGCCAAATACTGAATAAAACCCCATCTCTTTCACAGCCTTTGAGTATACCTTCTACTACTAGTTCTTTGCCCTCTGAAAATGCAGGCAGACCTATCCAAAACTCTGCTTTGCCCTCTGCTTCAGTTACATCCACCAATGCAGCTGCAGGTAAGATAGAGGGCCAATAACTGTATATATTTTTAACCCTTACAGTTTGGCCTGATATATTCCTGATGCCTTGCGCCTACACATGATTTAAAAGTAATATTTATCCAACTGCAGTAGCTTGCAATGCTTTCTCCCTATGAAATAAAGTCTGTTGGAGACAGCTAGAAGCATACTTTAACCTAAAGTTCCAGCAATTAAGTGATATGTTTGTAATAGTAAAGAATATTTTTAATTGTATGACATAAATTTTTGAAACATTACTATCCATCTTTTCTACCAGTAGCTTGTTTTAAGTACAAAAAAGTGTTGTTGGAAATAGTTTTAGTTCTATTATCTTTAGTTCTTCTATGACCAGTTTAATGATAAATATATTACACTAACAAAATGCAAGAGAACAAATAAAGAGTAATAAAAAATAGCTAATAGGGGAAAACAGGAAAAGGGAAATGTGAGGTTTTGAAATTTATTCAAAGCAAGTGGTAATTATGAATACTTGGAAGATTTGGACCTTGAAATGTACTAGATAAGATGGGAACTGTATGCAGGAGTCTTCTAACTTCCTACTTCTGGCTTGCATTAGAACCTTGAATTTAATGATGATGCTTTTTAGGCATGAGCATTGCTTGGAAATCCCAGAGTTCAATAGATTGTTACCAGTTTGGCCAGTGAGCAAAGCTGTCTATTCCAGCATTGCACACAACTAAATGCTAAGCCACTGAGATTTCTTTTTTTTAATTAAAATTTGTAGTACAGTTCACAGTTATCAGTTCATTTATCTGATCTTATGCAACCTTTCAGCTCCTTCAAACATGGCAAACCCCAAAGAGAAAACCCCCATGTGTCTTGTGAATGAATTAGCCCGTTTCAACAAGATTCAGCCCGAGTATAAGCTTCTGAGTGAGCAAGGTCCAGCTCATTCTAAGGTAAATGTTCATACAAGTTTCTTGTTGCTGCTGCTCATGCTCTTTCACCTTCAGGAGTGGAAAGGTGAAATGTGTGATTTTGGTGCAAAATAATCCAGAGTAATGGAGAGGAAAGGGAAGCCCCCCCAGAGCATCAATGGTAGGGAAGTGTGAAACTGGTACCTGGGAACTAAAAAGTTGGGTTCTCAAAATGTCACAAGGTGTCAAGGTGTGAAGGAGTTGGCATTTACAGAAAGTATTGGAATAACATTGAGAACATCTGTTCAATTGTGTTTCATTCACCTGTGGGCATGTAGAAGCTTTTATGGTACAGTGGGAACTTAACTTTCTTCAAACTGCTGAAAAATAGCTTTACAAAACCTTTCAGAGGATTAAAGCAAAAGTGGAGTTATGTGTCACAAAGAAGGGTGAGTTTCCAGTCTGCTGTTCAGTGACCTGGGCACAGCAGCTCCCCTGGGGCTGTCACCTCTCCCCACACTGCTCTGGGTTTTTAGCCTGTCAGATCTCATGCAGGATATTTGCCAGCTACAATTGTTGTGAAATTCTTAGTTCAGTAATTGGGAAAATCCTGTTGATGTCCAAAGTGTTGAAAATCTGGAGATGACCTGGGAGTTAAGGAGAACTTGGATTACCATATTCTCAACTTGTGCATCACTGAAAGACTCATTATTTTGTGTAATAGGGTCTAATAAACTACATTAATTCTGAAGCAGCTTTTTACAAAATACCCTGTTTCTGGTTTTGAGGTGTTTACAGTGCAGCTGACTCTTGGGGACCAGCATTGGGAAGCTGAAGGAACTAGTATTAAAAAAGCGCAACATGCAGCAGCTGCCAAAGCTTTGGAAGGGACAAAATTCCCGAAGCCTACAGCTCGTCCATCTCGTAGTGAAGGCAAGAATCCAGGTATATGCCACAACAAACTGATTTAAAATAGTTACACATAGAGAGAATACACCTTTCTGCTTTTGGTATGTATTGAAGTTGCATGAGGACGAATAAAAACTGTGATTCTGCCTGTTTAATAATGGAAATTGTCAGGTTTTGTGAGAACTTCATCTTGATTTAATCTTTGATTGCTGTAGGTGACATGATAAATACAATCATATTAATAAGTTTAAAATATTTTTTTTTTCCGTCAGATCATTCTGGCTTGAAGAACCTGTTGCTTGACTTACTGTCTTCTATTGTAACACTCTAGGAAATCCTGAAAAAGATGTTTATCCTAATCCTAAAAAAAACCAAATTAAAAAAAGAACAACAAGAACAAAAAACTACATGAGGAATTTGGTCACAGCAAAGAATAATCTTTTTCATGGGCAGATGAATGAGTTACGTAATTCTGACAGGATAGTTCAAAAGCTGGACAAAAAAGACTACTTTAGAAATGTTAATTTCATAAAACCCAAAGAAGTTTATGTTGTGGGAGATGGGATCAGAACTTTGGAATTTGTGTAATTTGTACTTTAAAAATAAATATATACATTGATTTGTATAAAAGCATTGAAATTGTAGTTTGCTATGTTTAGTGAAGTTCTTACATTACTTAGATTGCTTTTAAGCTCTTTTTAAAATGTAAAATTCTGTATGCACTGTCTTCACATCTTAGCTGCACACGTGTGTGCTTTGCAAAGCTGTTAGGACAGCATTAGTGTGTTCAGCAAGGGTTAAAACTTCTCCTTTGTTCTGATACTACCTAAATTCATTCCTTAGAAACACTTTGTATGGTCAACAGTGAAAATACCAAAAGCTAGCAAGTACTTACTTTGTGCATCTGTTCCATAGTTTCGCTTTCTTTTGGCAATTACCTCACACCAGACCTCTTGTACTAGAGTACAACTGATTTCTGAGCCAGTGAGACCTGTGGTAGAAAAAAATGACACTTGCCTGTTCTTTCTCCAGTGAGAATGGACTGGGAGTCAGATCTTCATGCCCACAATACTGGCACTGAGAGAAATGTTTTAGCCCTCAGTAGCAATTTACCTGCCTTTTGACAAGGCCAGTTGTGATTTGAAAGTGAAGAGTCATAAAAATCGTTCTTAGGTCATTGAGGACAGAGAAATGTTTGATCATTCTCAGTAAACAAGAGACACAGAAAGGATGTAGAATGTATATTTGGAGAAATTTCTTTCCTGCAGAAAATTCTTTTTCTGCACTTTGTTAGGTACACTGTAAACGTAGGTAAATTAGCAGCTTCAGAAATTAAAAGCAAAATTTAAAAAAAAATCCAAAAAGAGCTCCCTGCAAATTTACTTTTTTGTAACAGGACTTGCCACAGCTGTACTAGGCTGTTGATGTTAATGTGCATCATACAGACTTATTCTCTTTCTGTTCATTAGCAGTTCTGTTTGGAATTCAGTCATTTAAGATACTGCATGTGGCAAAAGTTGAGCTCATTTTTCCCTGCTTTGAGCCAGCAAAAAGAGTTTAAATTGTCTCAGTTCCTTGTGACAGCTGGACAACCCTTTCTATTCCTTTTTATTTAGACAGTGTAACCCCCACAGTGGAGTTGAATGCACTTTGCATGAAGCTGGGGAAGAAGCCCATGTACAAACCCATCGACCCTTACACGGGGATGAGATCCACCTACAACTACACCATGCGGGGTGGTACCTACCCCCCACGGTAGGTGTTGGCTCGGGGGATTGCAGGCTCCTGCCTTTGAACCTCTGCTCTCACCACCCTGTGCCTCGATGCTGACTTCTGAAAACTGGCTGTGTCCCCCTTCCAGGGACACTCAGCTGAAACATGGCCAGCTTGCGAGGCAGGAGCTTTGGAGAAGTACACCCACCAATATCTGTAATTTGCCTTATCTCCAGTGCTTTATTTCTTTGGGGTGGGGCAAGGGAGCTGGACTGAAAATTGAAGTCTTTTTGAGAACATTCATGTATAGCCAGCTTCATTGAGCAAATAGCTAAATATTAGGTACATATTTCCTGCATTTCCTTTGTGTGTAAAAGCAAAACTGAAGAAAACAGTTTGATGCTTCTTCTGAAACTATTTAAATTAAAGTTGCTGTTTAAAGAATTCTATATAGGCATAGGAACTTAGAATTCAAAACTTCCTGGCCTGCCAAGTCCATAGAAGCATGGTTACGTTGTCTTTGTGTAGCACTTGGTCAGAAATGTGTTCCTATTGTAAAACAAGGAATGTCAATATTTGTTTCAAAGGTTGCTCACTAAATTCTTTAAGGCTGTAAATCAAAATTTGATTTTTTAAAATTAGGGCTTCCATGGTGAATTGTGGTTATTGGTATCCAAGACATGGACCCACATCTAACTTAGATATCTGTTTACTTTGTAGGCCAAATCATTTGCTTATTTACCTCTTTCTTTGCAGGTACTTTTACCCATTTCCTGTCGGGCCTTTACTCTACCAAGTGGAGCTTTCAATTGGAGGGCAGCAGTTTCATGGGAAGGGAAGAACAAGACAAGCTGCTAAGCATGATGCAGCTGCTAAAGCACTGAAAGTTCTGCAGAACGAGCCCTTGCCTGAGAAACCAGAGGTGGGAATTAATCGTAGTGTCGTAAGCATAAATTGCTAGAATAAACTGGGATATTACTATAGATTTTTTTCTTATTGAGAGGAAGGGGACAGTTGGGAAATTTAATTCTGTGTAGCAGTGGTGACTTACTTGTGTCAATGGAAACACTTTGATTCAAAACCATAAATTTCTATGGAACTAGAATTTTCCCAGATGAAATTGTTAATTTTTTTACTGTCATATTTTTCCACAGCAATGCTGTAGACCTCTGTCAGATATGAGCACTGGAAGCATAGATAGGAATTAATATCTTACCGGGTACAGATCATAAACAAACTTCTGAAGAAGTGCATAAATAGGCAACATAATACTCAGGCATGGATTTACTTCCTGGGCAAAATCCCTACATGATTTTGGAAAGAACCATGGAAGTTCTAGAAGAGCAAGAAATGCATGGAAGTAGTAAACTCATACACACATTTTGATAGGAATATAAGAAGACAGTTTTTATCCCTTCATATATTTATGGCTGCCCAGCACTTTCTGTTCCAATACCGTTACTGTGTTTTTCATGCTTTTTTGTTGAGTGGCTTTAGGCAGAAGGTCTCACTGTGGGCACAGGAGTTGCTTTGCTGCTGGGCTGGCTGGGAGCCTGCACCCCTCCATGTGTGTTGGGTGCTTTGCAATCTGGGGAGTGTGAGAACTTGCTGGATATGGAGTCTGGCTGTGTGCTGAGAAAGAAGGAAAATGAAGAATTGGACAAGAAGGCAACAAGGGGTCTCAGACTGAGAAAAAAATAGCTGGGAACTACCAGGAATGGCAGAGCAAGAGGCTTGAGGAAATGTGTTGGGAAACCAAGGGACACTGAGTTAAAACTTGGTGCGTGTGGGAGTGAGCATTGCTCAGGTAACTGGGCAAAAGCACTGGATCTGACAGTTCAGGGAAGAGGCTTGGGAGGCATTGATGGAGGTGCTTTGGGTAAGCAAAAGCTCTCCTGGAGGAATGCAGATTATTGAAAGATGGAGGCTCCTAGGGATTACAGATGCTGTTGGGAAAAGAGAGTGATGCTGGGAACAGGAGCTGGGACTTGGGGTGAGCCCTGCACTGAAATCTGAACTGGTGACTGGCAGAGTGTGGGCAGGGGCCAGCTGGTCTTCATGCAGGAGAGGCCAAAGCAGAGGAGGATGTTCCCCTTCAGTTCTGGGAACCCCAAATTCTGGAATATTGTTCTGTATCAGTGGTGCAGAACATCCCCTTTTTGCACCCATCCTCGTAACAGATAAGCTGCTCTCATGGGCCCTTTCCCCCCTCAGGGAGCACAGACCCAGGGAGAGCAGCTCTGCAGGGCTCACATGTCACTGAATTATTCTTTGTTAAGTGTTTTAGAGATGCTTCAGTACAGGTGACTTTCTGGAAATGTAGAGAATTGTGTTTTGGAGTTGGATAATGTGAGGTCTTCAGAACAAACACTGCGGTTGTTTTAGGATATCTCATTCTGTGTGAGGGATATAAATCCAGAGGTAGAGGAAGTAAATTATGTAAGACTGCAAGAAGGGAGAATTATTTTATTAAGAAGACAGGACCTGAATGGTGTCTTGACTCTGAGAAAACTGCATTTGTCATTTTATTTTTCAATTTATATTTGACTTGTCTGTAAAAGGAACAATAGGAAATGCAGCTTAGGAGAAGGAGAATGGGCCTTGGAACAGGGGGTGCTGGTTTATAACAAATACTTGAATAAATCGAGTTTTCACTTAAAGTTTGGTACTTGAATTAATTGATATTTGTGGCTTTCAACTGTTGTAGTTTTAGGAAAGTCTGAGGGGATTGTTTTTGTAGCAGCATTTCACTGTAGCCAAGATGAAGGTAGAATAAGGAAGGTTGTGGTGCTAAGTGAACCCTGTTCATTCCTGCATCCACTGAGGCAGGGGCCTGAAAGGATACAGGAGTGTGGGGTCACGAGAGATGCTGTTAAAGATGCCTGTATACAACGGAAGCAAATGAAGATTTCACAAGCAGACATAATCCTGATACTTCCTCCCAGTCATATGATGTTGCCAGTAATTTTCCTTTTAAATGTAGTTATTTTGGTGTATCCCATTTGTGTGTATGCTTGTGTAAACAGAATATTCTGAAGTTTGAACTAATGTGTTTTAAGGGGGAGTAATTTTCTAATTTTTTTTATTATTTGGGGTTTTTTTTACAATTTTTTGTTTTTATGGAATTTTGCTCTTTATTTTTAAATTAGAAAATATTTAGTGCACAATAACAGTTGGGCTCAATGATCTTAAAGATCTTTTCCAAACTAAATGGTTCTGTGATTCTAAGAAGAAATCATTGAATGAAATTATTAGACTTTAAGGGAAAGAATGACCATTTCTCACACCTTTTCGGGCTGCATATCTAGGAGCAAGAGGCAGGAAAAAGAAAGTAATAATATTGGCTCTCAGCTGGACCAAGCCCTGTGTGAAGAACTCAGTTGAATGTTAGAGCTCTTCATTGAGAGGGGGCTGCGGTGGGAGCCCTCACAAGGACCTTCAGTGTGGCCGGGGTTGGACATGCTGGTGAAGGTGCAGGATGGGGTTAGCATATTCAAAGACAAGTGATAAAGCATTGATTTAAAGCTTAGGAAACATGTAAAGCTGAGCTTCCTAGCATGATTCTTAGGCAGGGATTCTATTTTTGCCTCAAAATTTGCTTCTGTGTTTGTTGCCAACTCATTTGGTAAATATCAGCTGCTCTTAGTACCCTTAATGTGGAAGAACAGGCTCAGACTGATGACTGATTAATCGGTGCATTTCTGGGCAGCACCTCCACAGGTGTTCAGTGTTTGCTCACAAGCAGCCTTGAGGAAGGGCCTGTGGAAGGAGTTCCTGGAAGAGGGCAAGTCCCTCGTAATGGAGTACAGTACTTCTGGAATTTGCTTGAACAATGTGATGAGAGCTAAGAGTGGTAAATGCTTCGGGGTCTCATTCAGATTTAGAGGCATAATTCCTGGAGAGTTTAGTCAATGCAAACATGCAAAATACTTCAAAAATAAACTTTAGGCATCACCTGCCTTGAAGTGTGCAGGGAAAGGGTGAGAGTGTGTGTGTATGATTATTTTCGCTTTATAAAGTAAACTGATCCAGAACTCAAGTAGAGGCAAAATAATCAGTAAAATAGCTATAGTCTGTTAATGGTTATTTTCATAATAATAATAATAATAACTCATTATTTTAGATAAAGGTATTGAGGAAAAGAACCTTCATTTTGCACTGTGCACACAGACTTAGAATGTGTTAAGAACATACACTGCAATAGAGCAAATAATTCCCTTCTATTAATTGTGTTCTCCTGAGAGGATATTAAGTGGCAAAAATTTAATCCAGTAAAGAGAAGTCCTGGTCATCTTCACAAAGAAAAACATTGGAATTTGAAAAACTAGAATATATCTGAAATTACAAGGAGAGGAAAAGTACTTGTGATTGAAGTTGTTGTGCCAATGTTGGTGAGTGAGGACAGTGACAGACCCTTCCTGGCAGTGCCAGAGTGAACGTGGCCTTAGGAGTTCAAATACTGCTCCTGGGAATATGCTGCTGTTCCTTGTGAACTTAGCAAGTGCATTGGCAATGGGATTTGGGAGATGATGACTGAGACTTTAGACTGCTGTACTCGATCTTGGTTTTGTCCCTTTTGCCCAGTTGTGCCCCTTTTTGCCCGGTTTTGCCCCGCGCGCGGGGCCGTGCCCAGTGCGGCTGCCGCGGGCTCGGCTCCAGAGCGGAGCAGTGCTTGGGACGGCTCCACACGGACCTGCTCTGCCTCTGCCACTGGCACCAGCAGTGCCAGGGCTGTGCCCAGCGTGCTCCCCTGCAGCTCAAGCCTGACGGACAAGTCAGCCCATGAGAACAGTGGGAAGTCTGATGGGACAGTGGGAGGAGTGAAAATTTTACTAGTTTTTTTTTTTTCTGAGATGGGAAGAGGCTGTCTTAACTGATGGGATAAAAAAATCCTTCATGTTTTAAACTAACCTGTTAGTAGCAGACCTGGGGGATGCTTGCTGCCATCAAACAAGTTTTAATCTATGAAAACTTTCTAGCTCAGCTCCCCTGCTGCTGCTCCAGTAAGATACTTAAATAATTTTTATTACCTGGCTGCATAACTAGTATTGTGGCATGATAAAATTGGTGGTATTGTTGCTGTTCATCTTTATCATAATCTTTCCAATATCCCTGCTGGACACTTAGTCCTAAAATTTCTCTGTTGCTGTTGACATGCCTTAGCTCATGTTGATGCCAGCACCAGTGAAGACATTTTTGGAATCCCAGTCAAAGTTTTACCTGGAGATACATAGATGTGCCTGTAGGAAAGCTTCCCTGGCACTGTTTGTCCTAGCAGGTCTGAGTTCTCAGAGATGGTCTGTGTTTGATTTAGGGAAGTTCCTGATAGGATGTTCTTGACATGAGAAAACAAAGCTGCAGATGAAGCACTTACAAGGGAGCATGTGAAAAGACAGGACTGTGCCAGGGGGCTCGTCAGCCATCCCTCATTCACACTGGTCCCACTCTTAGAATCTTTATTTTTCCTGCCCTTTCTCTTACCTGATCCTGTCTTAGTGCTTTTGGTGCAAATGTCCAGTCAGTATATGAAAATTGTATTTCATAAAGGTACTTCCATTTGGAAATCATGTAGCACTTTCTTTAAACACATTTTTAAACCTATTGGCATTTATTCAATTTGTTCTTTCTTGTAATGAGCACATGAAAATATGAAGGTTTGCAACCTTTTACCCATACACCTTAATGAGCTTCTTAGGATTCAGTTCTGTAGTGTGTGAGCTGCATTTCTCCACATTCACGTAACATGGCAGTAAAGGTTAGAGTACTTAAAATTTGCAGAGTTCAGTAAAGTGGTTGAATGGATAAAATTCAATTTAATAGGATCTTTATTTTAAATAGAGTATGCTTCTTTTAGGTTAACGGAAAAGAACCAGATGATGAAAATCTCAATAAATCTGAAATAAGCCAAGTTTTTGAGATTGCACTTAAAAGGAACTTGCCTGTGAATTTTGAGGTATGTTTATTTTACAAGCTCTAGATTTGTTTTTATTAGACTATTAAGGGTGCACATTAAGCTGAGTCTCTCCTAGATAACCCAAACAACTGACTTTTAACATGTCTTGTTAGTTGTGAATACACTTTCACCTTTGACAGTCACCCTGATTTGTCTTGGAGATTATATGGTAAAGGGAAGAAAAAAGAAAAATCCACCTGTTCACAAGTTCATGCCCTAAAATGATCACATGGAGTGAACAGCTATGCTGTGGTTGTCTGTGCAATCTTTTTTCCAAGCTTTTTGAAAAAAACGTATTACAGTGAAGAACCAAAACACAACCCTGCATTAATGGTTAGAACATGGAAGTGCAGAGTCGAGGCAAAAGACTAGAGCTCACTCTGAAAGACACATATGGAAGTATTTGCTTAATTAAGCACTGATCTGGACTACCCATGAGGTGCAGAATCTCACAAGTAGGTTTCTTTTCTTGCCATGAGGTGACCTCATGTGCATCTGACTTTCCTTTCCCTTTGGCCTGGCTCCTTGCTGCCTCTTTGCCCCTCCTTGATCATTTCAGTTATCTTAAATCAGGAGCTTCCACAGGAGCATCTCTGTTTCACTAAAATAATAATTTATCATGCTGCTTTCCTGAGCTGGCAGAGTAACATTTAAGCCAACTATCTGAATTATTATAGTAAGAAAATGCAATTGTGTGTAACTAAATTGCTTCTGAAGCTGTTCTATGAAATTTTACATGAAACTTTCAATTATTGCAGATCAACCTGAGCATCACTGGTAAAAATACACTGTCACACAAAGCCAATTGTGGGTGGAAGCTCTTAATTCATTCTTACTTTTTGACGATATGGATATTTTGGAGTACGATGTGTTAGGAGTGGAGTTAAAAGACTAAATCTGTAGCAGGCAGCTATCTCCTAGATATCTCCAGAATTCTTCAGAACTTCAGAGTTCAGAAGTCAGAATTTCTGGACTAAAATGCTAGATCCTAAAGAGTTGCTTTCTCTGTAATGTTCTATTACTGTACCATGATATATTTAATGAGGTGATGTTAACTGTGGGGAAGTACACACTGATGAAATAGAACAGTCATATTTTTATACTGAAACAGTAAATCAGTCAATTAAATAAGAAAGGTTAATGATTTGTGTAAATACTGTTTACTGCTTGCTGCATCTCATCTTTTTAAAATATATGCTTAGTTGGGTGGGAATATGTTATTAGAATGAATATGATTTACTTTTTGGATGGTATGAAGATCTAAAATCTCTTTATCCTTAGTTCTTGAGAGAAGTTTGCTATAAACAATGTGCCCTGCCATTTTTAATAAGTGTTTATCACGCTTTCACTCAGTTTTTCCCTCTGAAACAGGTGACCAAGGAAAGTGGTCCTCCCCATATGAAGAGTTTTGTAACCAAGGTATCAGTTGGAGAATTCATGGGTGAAGGTGAAGGAAAGAGCAAGAAGATCTCAAAGAAAAATGCTGCAATAGCAGTCCTAGAAGAACTGAAAAAATTGCCACCCCTTCCTATGGTTGAGAAAATGAAGCCACGAATCAAAAAGAAAACAAAATCAATAGTGAAGGTAAGAGAGAAAAGGTTGGAAATTTGACTGTGCAAATAATCATCAGAGAGGCTTTTCTGAGTCAGTTACAAACACTCTTCAGCTGCTCAACCTTTCCCAGTTGTCTGGTGCAACAAATGAGCTGCTATTTTGCTCCCACTCTAATGGGGTTCTGACACCACTTTTATAGCAGTTACCAGTAAATTCTGGATGAAAGAGAAACCTTAGAAAAGAAAGAGCAGTGCATAAAAATCAAGCTCTGACTTTAAAGCCTCAGACTTTACAGCTTCAGGTTTTGCTTGATTTTGCTCATGCAAATTGTCCTGCAAGGCTGTCCCTCCTAATATAGCAGGATTAGAATTTGTAAAGCTATTAGCAGGGTAGGTTACATGTGGTCAAGTGTGACAGCGGAGCCAGATAAATTCAGTATTTCTCTTTGGCTGTGACAGTGTTTCATTAAGCAATTTTTATTTCAGTATTCTTAAAATCTTGAGATGAATGAATTCAGTGTCATGCTGTGTTTTGTCTATTAAACCAAATATTCACAAAGTTTGTCTTACTTCCTAAACACTATTCTATGTAGCTGCAGACAAGTCCAGAATACGGTCAAGGAATGAATCCCATTAGCAGACTTGCCCAGATACAGCAGGCCAAGAAGGAGAAGGAACCCGAGTACATGCTCATCACAGAACGTGGGCTGCCCAGGCGCAGGGAGTTCGTGATGCAGGTTGGTGTGACCATTGCACAGATCTGGTGGTGTGGCTCACATCTCTTTTTTTTTTTTAATGGCAATCAGGTTGTCATGATGATATACAGAGTTAACAGGTTTCCATGACATGATATAACAAAATATCTAATGGGCTACATTCACAGAAGATAAAGGTTCAAGAAAAGTGATCTGAGTCATGTTTAAAAAGAAATTGCACAGGGCACCAGTAGTCTATGTTGTAACTGCCTAATGTTTTAACTAACAGGAGTATTAATGTTCTGCTAAGAGATACTAAGCTGCTTATATTTTGTAACAAAGGATTTATTACTACTAACCTGGGTACCCAAGGTGAGATGATGAAACACAGTTCTTTGTGTGACTTCTCTTTGGGTTTTTTGTGCTTGAAGGCCAATGATCACTGATAATAAATGACAACTTGCTTAGAACAATGACCACTTGGAACTGTTTTGTGACTCACAGCATGCTTGAGACACAGATCACTAATAAGGGAATCCCCATACTACTGCTTAAGAATTGTGTTTTCTTCCTCTTCTGTCCAGGTGAAAGTTGGTGTACACACAGCTGAAGGAATGGGCACGAACAAAAAGGTTGCTAAACGCAATGCAGCTGAAAATATGTTGGAAATTTTAGGTTTCAAAGTCCCTCAACCTCAACCTCCAAAACCAGCATTAAAGACAGAAGAGAAGGTGAGTCTTGAGGAAGCAGCAGCTGGTTAATGTTGCAGCAAAGGCTGAGCTGAAACTGAAGCAGCTTTGCAAGGCAGTAACAGGGTAGGAAGTTCATTCCCTCTGCGCTAGCCAGGAAACTATGGTATTGAGGGGACTGCTCTCTGAAAAAATATTTCATATCCAGTGTTTTGGATACATTAAGTGTTTGGGTTTTCAAGTAAATCAAAGTCACATCAGAAGGCTAAATGAATGTGTTCTGCTTTGTGAAATGTCTCAGAACCTGTGATAATCAATGTGTTTGTCTTAGAAACTTGCAGACCTATAGGTTACAGTACTCTGGTAGCAATAGTTTTACACAGCCTCGTCACCAGTTGCAGTGGAAAGTTTGTTATGGGTTTCTCTGGTGGGTCCCTTAGCAGGGAAGGAGCCTTGTGTTCTGCTGGTGATTCAGCAGATACTACCAGGGAGCTCAAACAGCAAATCTAGGGTTAGTTCTCTTGTTTTCGTGTATGTGCTCATTTGTGTCCGGTATGCTCCCCTCAGCAGTACCAGTAACTAATGGCAGTTTAACTGGCTTTATTCTGGTATCTAGTTTTGAGTAGCTGTGTTCCTAATACCACTTCTCTGGGATGTGGTAGTTTTAGGCCTTCAATGAATAAGAATCACTGAACTTCTCTTTTCTTGCTAGCAATGTGATTATTGATGTTTTTGAGTAATAACTTTTTCAATTAAATTTTGGCTGGTCAGATCACCTGCATCTTGAAAACCTTAAATTTGTTTTAAAATTAATGGGGAAAAAAGTTTTAAAGGGGTATTGTGTATTTGAGTTCTTTTCCTTTTATTTTTAAGACCCCAGTGAAAAAACCAGGTGATGGAAGAAAAGTAACCTTCTTTGAGCCGGGCTCTGAAGAGACTTCAGCTAGTGAGTAACCTGGTGAAAGCAGCAGGGCCCTGTTGGGGGGTGTCAGGTCTGTTCCCAGTCCCTTCAGCAGTGCCATGTAGCACTCTGGGATGAGCAGAGCTGTGCAGCTGCTGCCTTGCAAACTAAGTGGAGCCCTTGGAAAGGTTTGGTTCAAACCCCAAAGAACTTATTCCTCCCAAGGCCCTGGTCCTGGGATGAAGATGAGAAAGGGTGTCAGTACTAACTGGTCAACCTAAGGCAGAGTTGGAGAGGGAAGAAGTGGCCTTGTCCAGAACCACCTTTGTCTGTGCCTGGTCTTTGATGACTGAGAGCAGGAGCTGTGCCTGCACTTGTTTCAGGCAGTCAGTAGTTGTGGTGGTCACACCCAAGGTGGCAGGCTGGAACCAAAGCACCCCAAACCTGGCCACCCTGTACACAGACATTGCTCTCCAGAATGTCATCTGGTGGGAGGAATCATTATGGAGAGTTTGTCTGTCACCACAGATTGCTGTTCTAGAGAGCATGTTTCAGGTACTTTGTGTTTGAGTATAACTTTGCTGTTTAAATTATAGTAAGTTGGGATTGATTTGGACTTTAGTACTATTTTCCTGCATCCATAAGGTCTTAGATAAACTTCCTGACTTCCTATTCAGATTTTTCTATCCCTGTTTTCTTCCATCTACAAGTTTTCGCTTTCATCCTTAGGCTTGAAGCAGCTCTGCCCTGCAGAACTTTATTAATCTGTTCTGCCATAATAGTGATTCCTTGGTTTATTTTGGTGTCATTGTCTTCTCCAATTTTCTTGAGCACATCTGTGTAAGTTTCATCCATAGCTCTGTGTGAGTTCCCCTTAAAAAGCTGTTCTTATCCCTCTTTAATCTAACTTATACCATAATGTCAGCAAATTGCTATCAATTGACTGTGGCTGGACATTTGCTGTAAATAGTCTTGCTTCTTTGTGCTAACATTCCATTTTACCTTTCCTACCTGTTGTTCTCACAATATACAGTTTAAACTTTGTGGACTGTCACTCTTTACATCATTTAATGGTGGTTCTGGTCATTCTGTGGTTTCATTATTTGCTCCTACAGTTTAAATGATGGAATAAAAAAATCTGAAAGCAAAAGATGTATCTAGAATGTGATTTCAGCTGAGGTGTCCGTGAGCTTGACTGACCTGGAGAAGCTGCTCCTGGAGGTAAAGGGGCTCCCTTTTGGCAGAAGCAGGTGTTGCACTGAGTCAGTAATTCAATAAACAAACTGTCTCAATGATGCTGAAGCTCTGACCCTCCAAAGGCTGATTGAGCTTACTAAGTTTGTTAGTATTTCAAAAGTAATTTGAAATTAATTATTTTTTTCCAAAGTGACTTTTGGTGCCTGTGTGTGTGCCTGCAGGAGGACTCACAAACAGCAGCTCTTCAGTGTGCACCTCTCTTCTCCCAGGTAATAAAGAAGATGAGTTTAGGATGCCTTATCTCAGCCATCAGCAGCTTCCTGCTGGAATTCTTCCCATGGTCCCTGAGGTTGCACAGGCTGTAGGAGCCAATCAAGGACACCACACCAAAGAGTTCAGTCGGGCAGCTCCCAACCCTGCCAAGGCGACGGTGACGGCGATGATCGCCAGGGAGCTGCTCTATGGGGGCACTTCTCCTACTGCCGAGACCATTTTGAAGAGCAACAACTCCTCAGGCCACGTCCCCCATGGACCTCTGACCAGGCCCTCCGAGCAGCTGGACTATCTTTCCAATGTTCAAGGAATCCAGGTAAATGTTCGGCTTTGCAAGACTTCTTCCAGAGCTATCCAAGCTGGTCCAACCTTTTGTTTGTTCAAAAGCTTTTCAGTTCTGCTGGTGAGAGATGAGTTCTGAGCCTGCTGAAATTCATATCATAGTTTGAATTTACCTATGACACGTACCAAATTTTGCAGCCTTTTAAATTTAATTTTCAAATGCACATTTCTGTCCCATTCTCAGCCCCAATTCAGTGCTACTCTGAGATCTTGGAAGAACAAAATTAAAGAAGCATTTTCTGAAAATTGTCCTGATATAGGAGGACAGTGTGGACTTGAACTTGGCTGATCTGAAATCAGGTTCTTTCACTAATCCGTCGTATAGTAACATTTGCTGTAAGCTCTGCATTTTAGGTCCCTTTAATGAGAATTGCATTAAGTTCCTATATTCATATGACAGATGAGCTCAGTGGATCAAAAAGCATAATACAGAAGTTTGAAATGCAGACAGCAGTGATTAGAATAAAGGTTCCAGTAACAATCATTATTGAGTAGCCACTTGCATTCAGGAGCCTTGCCAAGCTCTTGTGAGTACTAAAAAACATTGTAAGTGAGGTTAAACTTCAAATAGAGTGGTTCTACTGGCTGAGAGAATGATGAGAAGAAAGGCTCAGCTTCATATATGGGCAAATAATCTGTAGCAGTTGTGATATACTTTCTGTACTTGGTTAACAAAAAGAAATAAATCCTTCTCTTTTCTTCAGGTTGAATATAAAGACTTTCCAAAAAATAACAAGAACGAGTTTGTATCTCTTATAAACTGTTCCTCTCAGCCACCGCTGATCAGTCATGGGATTGGAAAGGATGTGGAGTCTTGCCACGACATGGTATGATGAACATTGCTGAAATGTTACTCCTGAGGGGAGACCGAGGTTTTATATCACTGCTGGGAGCAAGGAATTAGATGTTCACTGTCAGTTCCCTGGCTAATTTTTGTCTAGTATTTCACAGGTTGTGGAAATAATGATTATTAATATCAGAATCTAATCTAAATAATGCTTAATATGCTGAACATGTGTTCACAGTTTCGGTCTACAAAAAGCACATTTGCTGCATCTTGATAGTATTTGTATGAGCCCATGACAGTAAATGCACAAAAAGGAACTTATAAACCATAGGAGCATCTCAGCTTATTTTCTTACCATGTCAGAATGGGCTGATATTTCATTGGGAGCTGTGATAGTTGGGTTCATGTTCCCAGACTTGCTGCAGAAATGGAATCCCTTGTGGAAGAAATGCAGTTCAGCACTGGATAGTAAAAGACACTCTAAATCTGTTCATCTCCCTTTATAAAAAAAGATTTTTTTATTACCACTGGCTGAAATATTTCTTTGTGAAAGAATGAGGCTGCTATACTGAAACCTACAGGGGACTTTGGCTATAAAAAACTACGTGGAGCTGATAGGATGTTCCCAGTCTGCTCCCATTCAGAGGAATTTTTCTTGTTCTTTTGGGCTCCAGAGGTGACCTGAGTGCAGCAGCCTGAAGGAATAGTTTGCAATATGTGAATACACGTAGGAAAACCTGATTTTGCTGATTTTTATACAAAAAACTGTTGCAGTACTTTTCTAATGGACATTGTTTGATACGGATTTCATTGGTCTTTGTCACTTTCTTTGGACATTTTCATGCCCATCTCTACATTCTGCTATGCAGAGCTCCTGTCAGACTGAGCACAGGGGTCAGGATAGGGGGGAGAAGGGGAAAGAGCAGCTGGTTCAGAGCTTGAACACTGTGACTGGGGCCACTGTGAGTCCCCTCCTCGGTTCAAAGTTCAGCTGTCACTAAGGCCTGTGCCAGAGTCAGGGATGTGCTGGGAAGCTGCACCTGAAACTGGTCTGAATGAAGTGGAAAAAAGATACCAGTTCTCAAGGGAGGTGACTGACCTTGGCCTGAGCCATGTCACACTGACCCTGTTAAACAGTCACGTGGGCCCCACCTGTGTTGTATTTTTGATTCTTGTGTAACTTGTTTTCTTTTTTGGAAAAGGACTCTGGTTCGGTGTATTTTTCTATTCTTTGTCTTAAGCTCCACACCGTTTGAGCTGTTACTAATTTAGTGTCTTTTTTCTTGCTGTTTCTAGTCTGGTGTGTTAGTTTTCCCCCAGTGCTGAAACAAGTGCAGTGGGAATCCCCAGTCACAGCGCCATCGAACTGTTTAATGAAGCAAGATGAAATTCTACACCTTTGTCTTTTCGACCATAATTATGCAACTTAAAAAAAATTCTTTAAAAATATTGCCAAAATAAGAACATTTGGTTGGGTTAAGTGAGTGCTTTCACTAAATTACTGAACTGGCCAGAGGCTGAATTGCTGAGTGCTCTCTCTTCTCTTTAGGCTGCACTGAATATTTTAAAGTTGCTGTCTGAGTTGGACCAACAAACCACAGAGATGCCAAGGACAGGAAATGGACCAATGTCTGTGTGAGTGGTTTCCACCGACTTCCCTTGCACTGATGCAAATTAACCCTATGAGAGTTTTTAGACAAATAACATGAGGGGTTTTATTTGCCAGAAAGGTTGGAATGCCAAGGGCTGTTTGCCCTCCAGCAGGACCAGAGGGGGGTTTGGATGATCAAGCCTGTCACTTCCATGTGTCAAAGGCAAAGCACTGAGCAGGAGCGAGTGGGTGAAGTGTGGGGGCTGTGGTGTGACCCCAGCCCAGCGTGACAGTTCTGGGCCCCAGCAGTTCTGGCTTCCCTCAGCTCAGCTGCCCCTTCCCATTTCTCCGTAAGGAGTGTGACATCGCAGTGGGCTCATGGTTCCAGCTGCTCCTCTCTCTCTCTTTTGCACTGTTGTGTGTCACAGATAAAGGGATATGCAGGGGTCAAAGCTCATTTTCAGCAGAAACATGGAGAGGGTGCAAATTATTCCCTTGGCTGGGTTTGGGAGGAGAGAAAGTTGAGCCTCTCATTGAGATAATGAACTCTTAAATTAACTGTGGTGGGATTAACAAAGTGCTAATTGATTAAAAATTGGGGCAGTTATATGGTAACAAATTATTAAATGCACATCAAATTATTTGTATCCAATTTAAAGCATCTTATTCGTGGAAATAGTGTTTTGTCTCCTAAGTAACAGGTGTTTTATCATTTTAGATGTGTGAAACAAGAAATGGAAAGTGACCCTCTCCTCAAACCGGCGAGCGCAAACCCTTTGGGACAAACACTGGACAGCACTGCCTGAAATAGGCTCTTGACTGAACCCAAACCTGAAAGCACCAGAGAAAATCAAATGCTTCCTCTTAATGTAACCTAACTGTTGGAGTGCTACAGTCTCTACAACCTACTGTAGTGTCTAAATCATAACTGTTGCTTTTTCTTCAAACAGTGATACATTTTTAGTTTCATTATGTTGTTTTGATTGAAATGACACTATAAATTTTTCATTTAAAAGTTTCTTAATTGTATCTAGAACCATAGCACAGTTTAGAAACTTTGTCTTCTGAGACTGACATGTTACCTGTGAACTAACTTGGGAAGATCATATCCCTGTATGTGGTTATTTTGGTTTTGTTGGAATAGCAGCGTTTCACTGGAAACAAGCTGTGTCCCACCATTTTAAAAAGCCCCATATTTTCGCAAACCAACCCTAATTATCCAGTGGTTGAAGGAATTTAAACACTTCAGGAATTTTAAACTTGGTTTGATCTTTTTTGGTTAATTTCTAGTTTTCTTGAGTGTGGGGTAGGGGAACTCGAATGCAATGTGACTTTCAGTGATCTCTGAGCTGTGTTTTAGGGACTGTGTGTCGGTGGCTTACAGCTCACTACAGTACAGGATATGATCTCAATGTAGTGCATATAAAACTGCAGATTGATTTTCCTTGAGTGCTTTATACTGTTTAATTACATCTCCATGTAGGGCTGAAAAAAATTACCTATGTTTATATATAACTGTGTTGCTTTTGATGTTGTGTTCTTGCGCACGGCCGGTGCGCGATGAGGTTTGCATTGGTCCAGGTACAGCACGATAGCCGCGCGAGTTCAGTACTGCTTCCGTTCATTGTTTACGCTGGAATTTTTTCTCCCCATGGAATGTAAGTAAAACGTAGTGTTTGTCACCAATAAATGGTAATACTAAATTTTTTTGGTTAATTTATTCTTGTACACCACCACAGGGGCTGCTTTTTATAGATTTGTAATGCTTGTGCTCTAGTCCGGGCAGTGTGTTGAGCTGTGGAGTAACTTCCAGTGGTTCTCAAGTGCATATAGAATGTTCTATGTTCTGTGCTGTGCAGGGTGTGCAGACCTGGCAGGGCAAGGGAATGCAAAGTAACGTGGGTACAGTTTGTTATTTGTGCCACAGCGTTAGTGCAGCTGTGTTAATGGGAGCTCAAGCTGGACTTCTAAGTGAAACTTTAAAGTTAACTTAAATGAGGAACCTGGCACGGCCGGTGGATGGGACTTCTTCAAAGTAGAGACTTAAACTGTTTCCTTGTTTGATTGTAACTTGAGCCACAACCTTGCCTTGCCTCAGCGATGTTGGGGGCAGTGCTGCAAACCAGAGCTCCGCTCCTGCCCCGGCACTGGCCCCGGCACTGGCCCCGCAGGCTGACATGTGTCAGTGTCTCGTTCGAGTGTGAGCTACAGTCAGTGTTTCCTTACCTGTGACCTGCAGGAGCAGTTCCTACACCTGTGTGCAGTGCCCGCAAGAACTCCTGCCACAGAGAGCAGTTCCTGCAGGTGCTATCTCAGCTAAATGTCTTGGCCATTTTATTTGCATCATCGAGAGCAATCAGGCCACAGGAACTGCAGACCAGATTGCATTGAATCATGTTGGGTGTAATCATTATAAGCAAAAAACCCCCAAACATTGTAAAGGTTTTTTGTTTTTAAATTTTTTTACATTTGTAGAACTAAAATGCTGTACATTTAAAAATTAAAAGAAACTTGCTAGGCTGAGGCTTTGTATTGCAAATTTTTCCAATTCAGAAACTCCTTACTAAACAATTCCTTTTGGAAAGCAGGGAGCACACTGACAGCCGTGGGCCTGGGTTCTCCCTGCCTTCATCTGCTGCTGTTGAGTTTTCTCCTTGGATGGGACTAGAGCCTGCTTTTGGGATTGTTCTGCAGCAGTCACTTGTGGCTAATGCTGTGTTTTATAAGAACCTGGATTAAGACACTTTGCCACAGGAAGCTGTTCAATACTGTTAAACACCCTGATCCCCTCTTGGGGCTGTGTAAGAGAAGTGTCTCCTCTTCCAGACCTCGCTGCAATCACAGCCTCCTGGTGAGAGACTCCGTGGCACCGTGTGGATTCTGGGTAAGCAGACGTGAGCTCTGGATAAAAGTGGGGCTTTGCCTGAGTACTACAGTCCTTTGCTTTTCCTGTTGTCTCCTCTGTGCGTGATGCAGCAAAGGCAGGAGACACAGCTGAGACAATGTTCTTGTTTCTCCTCAAACTGACCCTCTTATTTCCCCAGCCTTTTAACCTTGCAGTCATTCTGCATGCAGGGCTGCCCAGGGCAGAGCCAGGAGGGCTGGACTCACTAGCTTCCACTTCTGGTTTCAGTGCCTGAAGGCCTGACTCCCCAAGGAAGAAATATGACTTTGTGGTCCATCAGTCTTGGTTTCAGGATGAAGATCTTAAAGAATTTGTGCCAAAGTTTTTGGGACTGTTGACCTGCAAGATAGCTAAAACGCACCTTTTAGCTCTTGTAAAAGGCTCTGTAGGAGAGCTGAATGGGAATGGGAAGCAGCCTGGAGCCATCCATTCTGTGAATTTCGTGTTTGGGATTTTTCCTATTCTAAAAGAACAGTGTGTGTGATTTCGCAGAAGCTCATGAAGTATTTTTTCCAAGCCCCATCAGTGTGACTTTTATTTTGACTATCACAGTGAAGCTGCTGACCCAACAGTTTAGGGAGGTCTTTTCATGACTTTCTTGATGCCTACCTTTTTTTTTTTTTTTTAATAAAGTCTATTTGCTGGAAAATCACAATCTGTATTAGAAATGTCAAGAATACTGTAGGCATCTGGTGCTGATTTTCTAGTTTAGGTTGTTATATCAGGAAAGCAGAGGTTGTATCCCAACTAAAGTTTGGATTTCTTCATGTTCAGTTCAGCTTTTAAAAGAACCCTGAACATATGTAACAGTTGTAACATATGTAACAATGTAACAGAGTTAATGAAACACATGAAACATTTACTCTAACAAGGCCTTTCAGGAGCATTTCATCTTTTCCCAAGTCTCCCCTGCCCGGAGAAAACAATGATCCTGTGCTGGCACATAGGAGATGCTGACAGAGTCTCTGTGAGGGCTGGCAGAGAATACATTCTCCCGGGGCTGTGGTACTTAAAAAAACCCAAAACGTGACTTTTAGCTATTTACCCTGACCCTAGGCATGCCTGTGAGGCTGGGCAGGGGCACGGGAGTGTCCCCCGATGCCCCGGGATGGGCTGTGGGGCACCAGAGCTCCTGTTGTATGGAGACAAGGAGGAGAACTGGGACTGAAGAGACTTTTGCTGTCTCTTGAGGAACTTCCTGAGTCCAACGAGACTGATTGAGCTAAAGACATTTTCCACTTGGTTTTGCCAAGGAGAATAAAACCCAAACATAAAACCGAATAAATTTAATATTAAATTCTGCTGCAGCTGTTGACTATCTCAGACCTCCCCGCTTTCCCTTCCTTGCCAAGCTAGGCAACACGAACACGAATCACGTTTACAGTTCCTTTTGTGTTGTGTGTGTGACAGGGGTTTGCAGTGTAACAAGATTAGTTTTCCCTGTAATTCTCTTAAAATGTCCTTCCTTTGATTGTCTTTTCATCTTTTGGTGTTCTGGAACTTGGATTAACAACATTGAGGTTTATTCCACAAGTCCTGTTTGATAAGCTGCTTTCAAAAATTAGTTGCATACAAACACAATTTGGAAAAAGCATTTTAACAGCTGAATTAACCAGTTTCTGCCTGACATCCTGTAAGGCCCATTTATCTCCCTGCAGGATGTGTGGACAAGAAGGTGAATCAAAAAAGGCATGCTTATCTTTCAGAGCATCTAAAACAGCTCCTGTGGCTGCCCCAGGGTATTTGCAGAGCCCTGGCTCTGTTTGGAAACCAGCCAACAAGTTCACCAGGTGGCTTTTTCCTGTTCTCATCGCATTTCAAGCACGACCTTCCCCTTCCACTGGTCCCAGAGAATGCACTCCACTCCCAATCAGCTTGGTCAGGTCCCCTCATGACCTGATGAGGTGGTAGGATCTGGTACCAAGGTAGTGTCTGGTTTGTGAAGTGCTGACAGGACAAGTCACGCACTGCCGACCCTTCTCACACCTTGGAATGAGTGACCAAGTGGCTGTGCCTCCTGTCGGGGTAGAACCTGTGTGTATTTTACAAACAGAAAAAAACAAAGCATGGAGCCACGACATGATTGTGAGCTTGTCTGGACCAGAGCTTCTTCCTGCAGCACGCAGCTGTTCATCTCCTGTGTTTAGTCTCAGCTGCTGTAAAGGCTTTTGGCTTTGTCCCTCTCCCTGCCTGTGCCCTGCGTGACTCCATTTCAACCCCATCTCTTCAGCTGCTGTTACTCCAGAGACACAAGTTCCTGCCCTCCCCGGCAGGAGCTGGGACGGACGGAGGGAGGGAGGGAACAGCTCGGGATCGTGTGGTAGCAGGTCCTGCAGTACGGCCACCCCCGGGGAGGGCGAGCCGCCGTGCCTGGCTGACCTCGCTGAACACCAAGAGCTGCACAGGCTGCTGGAGTGTAGGGCTCCGGGAATACCTTCCACGTGTATTCAGGGATGTCATGTGGAGTGTCTCCACTAGAGCCCGATGACTGAATTCACACCCCGTTTCCAAGCTGAATTTTTAGCTATAAAAATCACCACTCACGGTAGTGCTTGGGTTACAAACTGGGCTGTTTTCATTCAAGACATATCCTTTGCTCTTTATTCCATTCCTCACGTCACTCAGTGGCAAACTATTTAACGCAACATAATTCACCTGCCTAAAGCACCTAAAAGCCAAGTACCTGACTCTGATGTGTACCCCAGACAGGGGCAGGGTCCCCCCGCGACACAAACCCAAGCCGAGCTCCGGTGCAGCAGCAGAGGCCGACCTAGGGCTGAGCGGGCAGCACCGAACAGACTGCCGGGGCTGCTGCTCCGGCCTGACGGGATCACGGGCGTGATGGATGTTGGCGCTGCAGCTGCTCGTGCTTTTGGACAAGTCACTGAACATCTCTGAACTGTTGTTTTGATTTTTATTTTGTAAGAGAAAATTAAATGTCCAAAGCCACGCTCGCCCATCCCGGTAAAGAATACCACACGTACAGATAGCCCGGGTTCCGCTGCTCGCCCCCCTTCGCCTGCCCCCGGCCGCCTTCATCCGCCCACAGCGCAGCCGGGCCTCGCCATGCGGCGCAGCGCCCGGCCCGCGCGGCACCGCGAAATGGCGGACCGCCCCTCCAGCCGTGCCTCCTACCGCCTTCCCCAGCTTCCAGCTCGCGGCAGCGGCGGGAGGATGATCCGGCCCCCCTGCGGGCGGCGGGGCGGGGCGGGGATGCGATAGAGCAGGAGCGGCTCTGCAGGACCGCCACGGCAGCACCCGACATGGCGGCGATGGCTGCCCCTCAGCGCGGGCGAGCAGGGCGGGCCCGGGGCGGGGCCTGCGGAGCCCATAAAGCGCCTCGCGCGGGCCCTCGCGGCCTCTTTCTCCGCAGCGGCGAGGTGCGTGCAGGTACTGGTGGGCTGGGCGGATCTGGGATTCCCCTCTGCCCCTTCCTGGGTGGGTGGCCGGGCCTCTGCGGGCGGCCCGGGGCGTCTCCGTGCCCGCGCCCGCCCGCCCGACCGCTGAGGCATCCACCCGTTCCGTGTGATCGCCTCGCTCCCGCTCGGCCTCGGGTCTTATCCCCAAGGGCCCCTCACCGGGCTCCGGCCGCTCTTTCCTGGAAGGTCACACGGAGCGTCCCCGGACGTGTCCAGGCGTTCGCTGGTAGAGGTGATGACTCTTTCCCCGTCAGAGCGACAGTGTTGACTACCGCTGTCCAAGCCAGGTCGTGTCTGATGCACCAGCGGAGCGGCCGCGGGCCGGTGCTATCTGTCCGCTGCCCCCGGTGCTCACTGTGCTTTGTTTCCCCGTAGGGCGCGGCGGAGCCCAAGGCGCCGGCGGGAGCCCCGTGCCCCACGCCAGGCCGGCGATGAGGGCACTTCCGCGGCGTGCGCCGGCAGGCCCGAGCCCCTGCCAGGGCCCAGCGGTAAGTGCAGAATAACTGTTCCGTACTGAACTAAAACCACACGTATTTATATTTGCTCTTTCAAAAGAGTTACTGACTTACTTGGGCCGCGCATTGTCACTGGAGAGGTGCCGGGTGTGGGTCCCTCCCGCAGGAGCCCCGCGGGCAGAGACCGCAGCCCGGGATGGGCGGTGCGTGGCGGCTCCGGGGCTGTCCGGGGGTCCTGCCCTGCCCCGGGCACCGTATGGTGCTCATGAGCTCGGGCGGCTGCACGGGCAGCACGGCGCCTGCCGGCGGAGAACGAGAGCCTCGCATGGGCACCAGACCTGGGCACCAGACCTGGGGCTGCAAAAGGCAGAAATAATCTGTTAATCTCTGCCTGATGCCTCTTTTTCTGTTAAGGGTCTTGGCTGTCTTGAGCTCTGCTCTGGAACCCCCATGTGTCAATGTTCTCCATATTTTTAAGGAATATTTCCCTGCCCTGTGTACCTGTAGAGCATGCCAACCAGCCACCTATTTTGGGGGAAGGATTTACATGAACTCCATCATTGCCCGTGGTTCTGCCAGGGAAGGTGTGAGTGTGGCACAGCTGCCATAGGTGTGCAGCCACAGCTCCAGCTCCTAGGGACTTGCTGGTGTAAGTGATGACTGATTTTTTTCCCCATCAGAGCGACAGTGTTGATTTCTTGCTCTTCAAGCCAGATCATGTCTGATGCACCAGCAGGGAAGTGCTGCTGTGTCCCACACCCTGGTGTTACCAACTGTCCAAAACATTGGAATCAGGGGCCTGGTGCTGATGGTTCCCTTTGGCTTTACCCCCAGGGCACTGTGAAGGCAGAAGTGGGGCTGAGCCTTGGGGAGACCTGAAGTTAAGGCTGCAGCTGACAGTGAAGAAGTGTGTGATGTGGGCAGTTGTCTGGTTTGCTCCATCGTGCCTGAACCTCTAGCACATAATGGTAAGTCTTTGAATTAGGTGTGAATCACATGTGTAAATTAAATTTTAAAAGTAGAAGGGAGGGTAAAAAAAAGAAGAGGGGGAGGAAATATCTTTCTGCAAGGGAATTGCTTCTGGTTTAACCCTGGAGACCAGACTGAGGAGTGTTAGCCTAGGTATTGCAGAAATGAGAGTACAGGGAGGGCCTCCTGTTCCATCATGTCCAAAGTGAATGGCAACCAGCAGGCCAAGGAAGCTGCAAGCTGCCCCTGTGTGTGTTGAGGTGGAATAGCATGGTGGCTTACTGCTCTGTCCTGTTTGCTTCCCTGCTGCATTGTGTTCAGAGGGCTCATTTTAAGGGCACTGTGCACAGAGATGTGTGGGTGATGGGCTGCCCTGAGCAGCTGCCCCATTAAGGAACAGGAACCATTCTGGCTGAAGTGTGTCCCTGTGGAAGGTGCTGCTGGCAAGGCTTTTCTGCCCTGACCCGTGCTGGCCAGGTTAAGGGAGTGTGAAGGGATTGCAAATGTGGGCATGGCTCTGCTACTTCCTCTGCTATTAGATCATGGTGCTTGTGGCTCTGCCAGGGAAGGTGTGAGTGTGGCACAGCTGCCATAGGTGTGCAGCCACAGCTCCAGCTCCTAGGGACTTGCTGGTGTAAGTGATGACTGATTTTTTTCCCCATCAGAGCGACAGTGTTGATTTCTTGCTCTTCAAGCCAGATCATGTCTGATGCACCAGCAGGGAAGTGCTGCTGTGTCCCACACCCTGGTGTTACCAACTGTCCAAAACATTGGAATCAGGGGCCTGGTGCTGATGGTTCCCTTTGGCTTTACCCCCAGGGCACTGTGAAGGCAGAAGTGGGGCTGAGCCTTGGGGAGACCTGAAGTTAAGGCTGCAGCTGACAGTGAAGAAGTGTGTGATGTGGGCAGTTGTCTGGTTTGCTCCACCATGTGTGCCCCTATGCCAGGGGAGAATGGTAAGACTTTAATTCACCTATGTTCACTGGCTTAAATAAAAATGGAAAGAACACCTTTCTCCAAGGAAGTTGTTTCTGCAGTGCCTTGACAAGGTAATGTCCCTGGAGATTTGGCAGAGTGATTAGGATTGCAGAAGGGGCCCTTGTAAGTGCTAAAACCTGAGTATCCCTGTTGAAATACTTCAGTTTCCCTGCAGGGAAGTTCCTATTAGCTGAAGTTCTTCCAAAAGACCTCAAATTAGTGGCAGAGGGGTCTGAAAGGTTTTGATTCAACTTCAAGGGCATAAATGTAATGTTTTTGTCTTGCCCCATTTAAGCAGTGCTAAACCAAGGTACTTCTTGCAGAGTGTGGGAGCTTTTGTTCTTCATACTTTCTGGGTTTCCCCCCCACCTCTGAATGGGAGGTTCTCAATGTCTCGAGAAGTGGATGAAAGTCATGCTTTCGGCAATGTGTCTGTTTGCAAGAGAAGGATTGCTTTTGGTGTTATTTTTCTTACTCGAAGATCAACTGTGACATTTGAAAACCTGTCTGGTTAGCATTTCACTAATTCTTTAGAAAGTGTGCTTAACATAACTTCATCAGATAAACTGCTGTTGCCACTGGCTCGTCCAGTTCCAGCCTCCTGTTGCTGTTCAGGTGCAGCTGCTCTTTCTCCAGGGAGGCTGAAGTCTCTGAAGAGCAGGATTGTGCCCTCTGTGTGCTCCTGGATGCAGTAGGACACAAGTGCTCAGTTCAGATGGTGGAGCTGGTTGAGCTGCCTGAACGTTTCTCTGGCACTCTGCTCTGTTAGATCCCCCAGGCTGATGGCATGTCCTGCTCTAAAAGCTCCCACAGTGCAGTTTGAGTTCATCCTGTTTGGCAGGGAGAAAGCTTCTGCTCTTTGCAGAGCAGCCCTTGTCTAATGGTGGTTTTTATGGGGGCTGGGGTGATTTGAAAGCTGTATATTTGCTGTTGTGGTAGAGTGGACAGACACAATGTTGCCTGTTCTCTTGACAGGTTGAGACTTAAAAGAAGTTGTCCTGGGCCCTCCGGGGGTTTCAGTGCTCTGCTAAAGAAGATGGATGGTTCTGCTGCTCCCATGCTGCTGCCTGGGATCCTCATCCAAGCCACAGCATTCACATCACCCTGCGACAGCTCTGGTCTTTCCTCAGAGCTGTCAGGCGTGATGAATTTGTCTCCTGCCAACTTAGATAGAGGGTGTTACATTTTTTGTCCCCTGGGTACAAGGCATGTAACTGGAATGTATGCTGGAACTTGCTGCATGTTTAATGCAGTTGGATACTTTTGTCTGCAGGGGCTGCATTCCTTGCCTGGAATGTTATCCTGCCACAGTCATTAAAGGCAAGGAAAATGCTCCTTGGAGCAGTTGTCAGGTATGGAAGGATGGCCTTGTGTGTAAGGAAAGGAGTCAGGGCTTGATTCTCCCCTGCCAATCCAGAAAGCTTTAGTGGTGTATCCCTGGCAGTCTGTGAAGAGGGCAGGGGGTGTCTGGATGCTGCAGCACAGTGTGTTTCTGTACTGTTGAGAGCCTGTTTTTAATAAAATCTGAGCACTGGGTGAATTTGGCTGGTGACTGAAATTCTCTTGACCCACGTTTAACAGCTCATTCCTGGATCTCCCAGTTGTTTGGGGAGTTGGAGAGCACAGCAACAGTGTGCTGCTGTGAGTGATAATGGAGCTGCCTGCTGCCTCAAGCCAGGAGATGAGGCATGATCTCATGGAACAGAGCTCCACACACCCTGGAGTAGAAGTGCTTGGCTGAGGCTGTGGCTGCTGCTGTGCTGCAGGTATCACGAGGGCAGGCTGTGCTCAGCCACTGGACAAGGGTGGTCCCTCAGTTAAATAAAACAGTTCCAGTGGTTTTGGGAGGGGACTTTTTGATGTCTGAGCTGACAGTGGCCTTTGCCACATATGCTTGTTAGGAAACAGCAATGATGGAAAGTCGACTACTATTCAGAATTCAAAGGAGTCTTCAATTTAATTGAATAGAGATTTTTCTCATTCAATTAATGTAAGCAGTGTGATCTCTTGACACTACATATTGATGAGGGACCAGAACTGCTGCTAGTATAATTACTTCATTAATGTAATGAGCAGACCTACCAGCAAACATCCTGTAGGGAGGAGAGAGTGCTGCTTGTCCAGTGGGAGCTGGAGGCACAGATGCAGCTTAAACATGTTCTTGGCATGTTTTACTACCTCTGCAAGAACAGTTGCTCAGGTCAGGTTTCAGACTGTTGCTACTGCATGCACGCATCAGGATGAAATTTCAAACTGTTGGTAGGGTGCTAATCCCAGGCAGCCCCTGACTGCTGGGCGCAGGGTCTGGGTTCCTGGGGGCGCAGGGTCTGGGTTCCTGGGGGCGCAGGGTCTGGGTTCCTGGGGGGGGCAGGGTCTGGGTTCCTGGGGGGGGCAGGGTCTGGGTTCCTGGGGGGGCAGGGTCTGGGTTCCTGGGAGCAGGGTCTGGGTTCCTGGGGGCGCAGGGTCTGGGTTCCTGGGAGCAGGGTCTGGGTTCCTGGGAGCAGGGTCTGGGTTCCTGGGGGCGCAGGGTCTGGGTTCCTGGGAGCTGGGTTTGGGTTCCTGGGGGCAGGGTCTGGGTTCCTGGGAGCTGGGTTTGGGTTCCTGGGAGCTGGGTCTGGGTTCCTGGGGGCAGGGTCTGGGTTCCTGGGAGCTGGGTCTGGGTTCCTGGGAGCTGGGTCTGGGTTCCTGGGGGCAGGGTCTGGGTTCCTGGGAGCTGGGTTTGGGTTCCTGGGAGCTGGGTCTGGGTTCCTGGGGGCGCTGGGCCAGGCCCAGCCTGCAGGGGGCGCTGTGCGGCCGCTGCCGCCCCTCAGGGCCGCACCGGCCTGGCCCAGACGGCGATGCACCCAGAGCCCCCAAACCCAGTGCACCCAGAGCCCCCAAACCCAGTGCACCCAGAGCCCCCCAAAGCCGATGCACCCAGAGCCCCCAAACCCAGTGCACCCAGAGCCCCCCAAAGCTGATGCACCCGGAGCCCCCAAACCCAATGCACCCAGAGCCCCCCAGACCCGCTCCAGTGTCCCCAGAGCAGCCGTGACAGAACCTCCCGGGGCAAGGGGAACCAGTACACACACTGCTTTGGCTGTAGCAGGCATGGGGGCAGACAACCCCATTTGAAAATCTCTTCCTACGTGCTTTGATAAGAGGTAGGGATGAGGAGGTTTAACTCTGGCTTTAAAGCAGCCTGACTTTTGCTGGCCCTGGCCAGCTCCTGAGTTTGTCTATTGGTTGACTTGAACGAGATGGAGGTCAGGAAGCGTTTTCTCAACAAAGGCTGACTTGCAGCTCTTCCTCTGCAAAGAGAACTCCCTTGCAGCTCTCAGCAGCCTGCGAAGCAGAACCATGGCACGTCCACGTTCGGTGCTGTGGGGGCTCTGCGGGTCAGTGGCCAGGCAGAGCTGTCAGTTCTATCAGCTGTAGCAGAAACAGAAACCTTCCTGTAGGTACTTGTGCAACTTTCTAAACTGAAACCTGGAGTCACTCACTGGGCTGGTATGTTTAAGCAAATGTTTACTTTTCTCAAACAGATCTGTTTCTTGGTGGCGTGAGCATTTGAGAGGAAAATAGCACATATTATTTCTCTGTCTGATGTTGCTTTTAATAGAAATTTTCATACACAAGGGAGAGTTTTAACATTTGTATTCCCAAAGACCCAGGCATATTTTGACTGCATGGTGATTATTATTCTTTCTACACCCATGTGTTAGCTGCTGCATATTAGCTTATAGCAAAGCACAGTCCATTACTTATTGCTGCTTCTACTTGCTGTGTTACTTCCTCTGCTTCCATCTCTGCTCAGTGATAAGATTATCTGACACATCAGCTGTGTTGATAGGCTGGACATTTCCATGGACAGCCAGCGAAGCACAAACTTGAGTTTGTGACCACCCAAGGAAGATCCAGATTTTGGGACCCTCAGACTGTTCCAGGCAGTAAGAGGAAGACTTTGTTTTGAAGCAGAGCATTTCTGTCTCTTACAGCATCCAGTGTTTTAAACAGATGTTCTGCAGCTATAACTTCTAGACTATAGACTCTTCCATGTTTTTTGGCAGATCCCTTACAGTGGTGGAGTGCAACAAAATGTCTTGGAAATGGAAACAGGTTCAGGACCCTTTCTATCCATGTAATCCTGAGAATCTGCCTGATTTCTTTAGTGCTACATTTGGGAAAATGTCCACTGGACTGTCTATACTTGTCTGTGCCTGTTGCTTGCTCTGCTCAGTTTTGAATGCTGTGACTGGGTCAGCTTAAAATCTTCCCTCTAGTGCTCAGAATAAACTTGACTTCCTCAGTCTTAAAGCAAATACTAAATCCAGGGGCTGGCCTCATTTCTCTACTTTGCAGACTCCCTCAGGTTCACGTAACACTCTCCAGCGAGGATCTCCAGGGCCGGCAAGACCTTTGGAGGTGCCGTCTCAGTGCTGACTGCATGAAGCAAGGCACGTTCCTCCAGATCCAGCAGGGTAGCAGGTGTTCTTCCTGTGGGCTGGGGAGGCTCAGCTGCTGCACGAGGCTGGTCAGTCAGTAAATGCAGCCTCATGAGAAGCTGCTTGCCCAGACAGATTCCCTGAAGCCTGTTCATGAAAGCTGCTCCCTGGAGGTGTGTCTTGCACCCAGGGGCTGCCCCAGAGCAGCCCCACACCTACTTGCTCCTCCCACTGCGGGTGGCTGCAGTGTCTTCAACAGCCTCCTGGTTCAGGGCTGCTCTTTAACTGACAGGTGAGGCTTTTGCTTTTGATCCTCCCACACACACTGGACTTCGGTCTGGGAAAGAGCCTGGCCTGTGGGGAGCAGCTGCCTTCCGGGTACCATTTCCCAGTGAGAAGAAATACTGAGCTCTACCTCTGCCCTTGTTGAGCAGCTTGGAGTATGTGTACTCACTTTGTGCTGCACAGTTGCAGCAGTGGTGGACATTGCCTTAACCCCCGACCAATGTTTCCAAATCTGGCCTGCTGATGAAGAGAGACAGTTGTCATGTCATGCAGATGGCTTCAGATCATTTGAAGCCTTACAAGAGCAGTGCTGTAATTGTTATACTGGCTTGGCCTCCATTCATGTTTGCAAGAATTTAGGCTAATAAGAGGGTATAAAAACATATTTTCTCTGAGATACAGCCCTTATGGGAGAAGATCTGTCTTGAGAGTGAATCCATTTTTCAGCAGATGTGGATCAGGCCCTGGACACCACCAGTTTAAAGCAGACTTTTCCTCTGAGTATTCACCGTCACTGTTTTACAGCAGGATATTTATAGATGCAATTTTCTTGGTAATCTACAGAGGAGGACTGGAATTTACAGAGAACTTTTTAGTCAGCACTTTATGTTCCTGAGGAAATGCCTTAGTAGGGTTTAGGAAAAATGCCTGGGGAAAAGGCTGTTTGCCAAAGGTGCCAGAAGCAATGTGCATCCTCTAGTGGCTCCTGGCGTATGAAAACCTGGACCTCAGGCACATGCTTCACAGCAGCTGCTGCTGTGTCATATGGGTGACATACTTTGTGCTGCTGGTCATTATTTCCTTCTGTAAGCCCTCTCTGTCACTCCTCTAAACTATGGCCAGAGTCCCACCAGTCAGTCTTGCCTCTGGAACCGCCAGAGTGCTGTTGAAGTTCTCCTGAGTGAAGTTGCGGCCTGTAAAGGTAAGTAGCAACATCGGCAGGAGTGAAAGGGATGCTGGTGAGGTCTCATCTCTCAAAAGGAGCTACAGTGACTTGGTGAATGTTTTTGCATGCAGACTTGGGTTTTTGTTCTGACTGAGCTGACCAGGTAGACCTGCTGTTCCATAGCCTTTTGGCAAGTTGAAGGCTTGGTGAGGAGGGGACAACTCCTGAGTTATCTTGTTAGTTTATAAAGCAGTTGCAAATCTGCTCTTTACTGTTCTTTTCCTGCCCTGTAGAAAAGTACTTGCAGGAATAGTGCAGAGCAGGGAGAGGATTGACAGAAAACAGATCGGGTCTGGGTGCAGGGTCACCAGGCTGTGTGGGCTGGATATGACAGGCACAGAGGATGGCCCAGCCAGCTGCCTGAGAGAGGTGATGAAGTCTTCCTTTCAAGTAACAAGTAGGTGCCTCACAGTTACCCTGTGTTGCAGGCTGCTGGAAGGGGCATTGGTGGGTTCTCTCCCTGCTGTTTTTCCTTTTTTTTTTTTTAACCAAAACGTAAACCATTGTCTCCTCTGAGCTGCCTTTTTCCTGTCTGAATGGTGACAGGGAATCTAACAAAGGCATCTATCCATGGATGAGTCTAATGATTTTCCCTCACACTGAAGAGGAAAGCTCACCATTATCTGGGTGTTGTCAGATGTTCCCTCTGCCTAATGACAGGAGTCTGTCCATCAATCACAGCATTGCTGTTTCCCCAGCTGTGGCTCGAGAGCTGGGAACAGGAAGATATAAAGCTTCCTGGGAGGTCTGCAAGGCTAACGGAAGACAGGATCTCTCAGGCCTTCAGGAATGCAGCACTGGGTTCAGCCACGGGTGAGTTGTGGTTTCCTGTAGGTTTGCCTGATCATGACAACTATAGAGGATTTCCTAGAGAGGGTGAGGTGGTAGCCCTGTAGAGAGAGTTGTAGCAGTGTTTATTGCAGGGTTCATTCATCTTTATTTTCCTCATATTCCACTTCCTCAGGAACTGGAAGAGTAGGAACAGTGCCCTTGTCCTGTGAGAGCTGTATGCATGCTGCCCGGCCTCTCAGCTTCTGCAGCTGTAACTCATCCCACTTGCTGTCATATTTAGCTGTGACTTGCTGAAAGCAGAGTAATTGGCAGCCTAACTTTTCTTGTAGAAGAAAAAACTGGTCTTGCTCCCTTTGGACCATGTTGCAAAGGACTGTGCACATCTGGACTGTGCACATCTCTACTATGCACATCTGGATTGTGCAGTGCTGGTAAGAGATGTTACTCAGGTCAGTGCCTGTGGTTTTCTGCTAATGTGGTCTAGATGTGACCTCTTTCATTGTTCAGATGTCTGCTTCTGACTGTTTTCTTCAAGGCTCTGAGTCAGACACTGCTCATAGCAGTGCTGTGCTGCAGGTGGAAAAAGAACATACAGCACTCTTAATTTTTAATGCAGGGTCACACAGGTCTATGGAAATACAGTTTTGGAAAAAGCAACCAAAGAAAGCTCTTAACTTGTTTCTCTATGATGTCTTAGGATAAAATCCAGGTCCAATCCTGTTCAGTCCTGGTCCACAGCTACGGAACAATAGCTGTGAGGTCTGTAGGCAGCTCTGGTCATTCAGCCAAAGGCCTTCCTTTATCATCCACAGCACAAATCATCTGACTTGTCAAAAATTGCTGGTGATCACACTGTAGAACGTGTGTTGGGACTCGTGGGCTGAGTTCTGCAGGCAGCAGAAGAAAGCGTGATCCTACCAGAAATACCAGAGAGCTGGACTTGGTTGTCGTCCTGTGTAAACTTGTTGTGAGGTCCCAGGGCAAAAACAATTCCAAAAAACCTGGAGGAGAAGGTGCAGTTAAACCTTTTCTCCCCCAAAAGTTACCATCCTCTGTTTGTATTGCTCTTAAAACTTCTATCTTGACCAACTATGCTTTTCATCAACAAAAGAATGCCCCTTTTTATACAACAGGGAACACCCACTGGTGTTCCCAAGGACATCCCTGCAAGCTGTTCTGCTCCTGAACTTTTCCCTGTATGACAGACTAGCCACATTTCCTTTCTGTAAAATCACGCTTGCTTGGCTCCAATACTCCTCACAGGGCCAGCAAACCCACCCAGACTTGGCAATTGTCTTGCAAGAAATCTGTTGCTGGGCTTATGTGGTCCAGCATGGCTTGGGCCATGTTTCCTTGGCATCTTCAGAGCCTGTCAGAGGGAAAAAAAAAAAAAACCCAAACCCTAAAAAATCCCCAGGGCTATGTCAAACCAGAACAAGGGAGAACTGCTGTCACTCTGGGAATGTAAGAAACAAAGTTTGCTCCCAAGAACTTGCTGGGGAGGGGGGTTGAATAAAATCCCTACTGAGATGCCTGGACCCAGATCCAATTTTCCTAACCGCACAGGGTCAGTCAAAATTGCAGTCTTTATGCAGACCCATAGCTTTCTGAAGCTTATTTTCATTCAGTCTGTGTATCTCAGAATAATGTGAAGGTGCTCCTCCTACCTCAGTTGTTGGCGGGGGATGTGGAGCATCGCAGCATGAGTGCTGGGCCAGGGAAGTGTGCTCTGTTACTGCCCCTCGGGGGATTGCGCAAGAGCCGCACCCGCCTCTGGTTTGTGTGAACTATTAGCTGAGTAATGCAATCTCCTTTTGAATGTCCTTCCTGTTCTAGATCAAGAACGAGACATGCATTGGTTAAACGACTTACCTGAGGTCACAGAGTAAGTGACTCATTGGCAGAGGCAGAAATTAACACCTGATATATTTAAATTCCTGCTTCCTAGACCCCACAGCTACTGATTTCTAGTGCTCTTTCCTCTCCCAGCCTTTATGCCTCTTGCTCACTGAAGGATTTGTTACATGTGCGATTTCCAAGGTGACAATATGACCACTGCCAAGAAAATGAGATGCCTGTTCTTTGCTGCAGACATCTAGTGATATACAAAAAAGCTAAAGTTTTTTTTATTTCTTATATTTTTGGAACATTTTACCATGTCATGCCCAAGCTGATGCAGTGTCAGCATGCCTCCAGAATTGTACATGCTGAAGGTGTTAACCTGTCCTCTGATGTTATTTTCTGTTTTTCTAGAAACATCTTTGCTGCAGTTTCCCTGAAATGGGAATGCTTTGTCCATACCCCGTCTTAGTACAATAGCATAATTGCTTGCAAAAAAACCCCAAAAACCAGTGGGTGGGTTTTATAAATCCCAGTTCAGTGTTCAGCAAGGTATAACATCTGTTGTGATCAATATTTTAGAGCAAGCCTCTTTTGATTAAAAAGTTACAGTAAAGCCTTTTGATTTGTACTGAATAGCTAGATAATTCACAGGAGTAGCTGTAATCTCTCTAAACTTCTTGCATTTCGAATTAAGAAGAAATTACAGGGTAATTCTGTAGAGAGGTAGCATAGCCAGCTGGATCGTGTTCCTTAGGAGCTGCTGTACTGGCAATGAAGTACTTTCTGTTTTTTAATGGCTCCTGAGGTATGCTGGAGTCAAATCCAGCAAAAATATTGGTCTCCTTTATAATCTACTTTTTATGATAATCTTTCGATAATCTGGTGGGTAAATGCCAGCAGTCAGGGCTGAAGAGTTTTTGGTTTGATGAGTCCACAGAAAGGGACTGTCGGGTGCGCGGCCAGCGCGAGGTGCCACAAAGAGTGTGGCAGGAGATGAGGGTATTGGTATGGGCGGCACCTGCCGCCTCAGGGCGGCGGCTCGGCACTGGCCACAGCCCCGGCACGGTCCGGTACAGCCCTAGTACAACCCCAGTACAACCCCAGTAAAGCAGGCACAGTCCCGGTACAGCCCGGCACACCGGGCCCCGGACCGGGGATGCGCTGACACCGTGGTCCCGGGGCAGCGGCCGCCCCAGGACTCGCCCCAGCGCCGCCCGGTGTGGCCGCCTCCTGCCGCTTGTGGGGGCCGGGCCGGGCCGGCTCCTCCGCCCCGGCGCTCCGCCGCAGCTGGGGGGGGGCAGCGGGCGGTGGCAGCGCAGGTGGCGGAGCTCCGAGGCCATGGCCGGCAGTCCCTGCTGGTTCCCGGCGCTGCTGCTGCTGCTGCCGCTGCCACCGCCGGCCCTGCCCCGCCGCGCTTCTGGCTGCGCCGCCCGCGGGCTGTGCTGCCCCGGCCGCGACGCCGCCTGCCTGAGCGCCGGCCGGCGGCCCGACGGCTCCACCGGGCCCTGCTACTGCGACCAGGCGTGCGCTCGCACCCTCGACTGCTGCCACGACTACGCCCAGGCCTGCACAGGTGAGGGACTGCGGCCGCGGCCGCTCCCGGCCCCGCTGCCCCCGAGCGGACCAGTCCCCTGCTCGCCTCGGGCTCTGGCTGCGTGTCCGGGCACCACCGGGCTCAGTGCGTCTTGTGGGGTCGGTGAAGGGGCCTGGAGGAGAACTACTCAGAACTGCCCAAGAGAACTATGGGACAGGTCTAAAATAAGGAAGGTTGTGCTGAGCTATGTCAAAAAATGTTATTTCTGGAGCAGGCATTTCACTGGCATCATTCCTTTAACCTTCCACATCCCCATTTGTTGCTCTTCTTCCAGTGATCCCCTGTGTCGTATCTCAGTGGAGTGCCTGGAGTGGCTGCGCAGAGCCTTGTAAGACAACCTATCGTGTCCGGATGAGGCACATCATTCAGGAGCCCAGGAACGGGGGAGAAGCATGTCCTGCTCTGGAGGAGAGGGCTGGCTGTGTAGAGTACTGGACTCGGCAAGGAGCAGAGTGCCAACAGTCCCTGAGTAAGTCCATTGAAAAGTGTCTGGGTAGTTGTGGGGAGGACTCTGGTTTGGGTCAGCAGAGCTGATTTTTACTCTGTTTGAAGAATTGTTTTTAGACACCGGGATGTTTGCCATGGGCCTGCCTGGGCTAATTGAGAACTGAGCTCTTCATGCAAGGGCTTAGACACATCCTTCCCAGGACAGTGTTGGAAGTGGTACCTGCTATTTACTGTGATCCACTGTGTCTCAAAAGTGAGATGTTACAGGTCTGCTGTGTTCTCACTTATACAAGTGTAAATCTCTGAAAATTTTGGTAAGATTGGCAGATTTATGTCTGTTTAAAACTTCTGTAAGTGGGTGTTGAACACTTTTTTTTTCATTTTTATATATGTATTTTTTTATTTTATGAGTTATCTGCAAAAAGTCACAAAAGAGCAATACCTCTCAAGGCCGAGATATGCCTTCTCTGCACCGGAGCAGAGTGCAGGCAAGGGAGACCTCCAGATGGTTTCTGGAGAAAAAGCCTGGGTTTAGTTTGTTCAAATCAGATTTTCATGGAACACCTTTATGATTCTTTTAGAAGAGTTGCTTGTCATTTTGGTTGGTATTTTGGGGTCAAAATCTGTCCAGTCTGGATTACAGCTGCAAGTGACTTCTTCAAACCTGTTGAGAGCTGGCATTAAGTGAATATTGCCTCCCCCTGTCTTTGGCTGTTCCTGTAAGTAGGCTTACTCTGCTCAGGCAAAAATCTGTCAGTTATACAGATTCTCTTCTGAGTGGAATGGTTGACAGTGATGGATAATATGAAAATAGAATTGTTTTTGTTGCCTGTTAAAACCCTATGACATTAAAAGCTCATCTTTTCTGTTTTGCAGACATAAAGAGCCTTAGAGCAGCATTGCCACTGATGCTCTGTACCCTTTCTCTTTGGTATACACAGTCCCGGCATTAATAACTACAGGAGGGTTTGGAAAAGCGAGGAAGAAAAGAGCTGCAGCTGATGCCAGTGAAAGGGCAGGGTAAGTTGGAGGCTCAGCTCAGGGACTCAGCCATATGCCACCCACAGAGTCTCTCCGGTTGCAGGAGGGAGATCATCACAAGGAAAACCTTTACAGACCAAATCTTAGCTCCTGTCACAACCTGCTCTATGAAACCTATTCTGAGAGGAGATGATAGAGGAAGTGTGGCTCAGCAAGTGGGTACCAGACTTGGAATTAGATTAGTCAAATGCTTGACCAGTCTGTGTCCCTACTGGTAAAAACAGATGCCAGTCATACCTGATATTTTTTATATGTTAGCTGAAAGCATCAGCAGAATAGTTTTATTCCCTATTTAACCTTGTCAAAATGCAGGTACGCCACGTGTTCTGCTTTTAATGACCTTGGATGGGGGGATTGTTTGGTTTGGTTTGGTTTTTCTTAGTTAGTGATCTGTGGTCTCACAGGTGAGTGTGGCTCTGGCAGCCCCATGCAGGGCCTCCCCTGGTTTTTGAGCTGACCCGCCATTGTTCGGTTGGCAGGTACTGTGTGGAGTTCCAGCTCGTGGCCATCACGCCGGGCTGCCTGCACAGCCACCACTCATACACTCGCTGGATGCATTACCTCAGGGAGGGCCACACCATCTGCGTGGAGTGTCAGCACCCGGCTCTGCACTCCCCGAGTCAGCATTGCTATGGCGATGGCACCGGCAGCCAAAAGTAAGAGTTTTAGCTCTTGTTTCCGTGTTGAATTTTTCATTCTTCTCCCTTGTTCCGCTTGTTTCAGGGTCGCAGTGCACTGCATGCAGCTCTCTGGAGCACTCTATGTATACTAACTGCTTCTTGTTGTGTACCATGAGTTTCTTGCAGAATTGAAATGATGTGGTGAAGCTCATGTAATAAACCAGGGGCAAAGCCAGGAGTGCATGTGGGAATACCTGCACTCAGTCTGCTGAATCTCACTCACTTTAGGGTGGCACAGTTGTGGAGTGTAAAGACACTCCAGCCTTAGTTCTAAGGTTAACAGTCCTGTCAGATGTCAAATAAAGCCAATTCTATTTCTTATTTTTTAGCACTGGGGATTTTGTTTCTACGGGTGACCCTCTATGAGTACTTCTGGTGAGTGGTAGCTGGCTTAGGAACTTGGGGTATGTGCTGGCATCTGAGGTGAGGTGGAGGTACTGTTAAGTCTCTGCACATTCAGCGTCCTTACCCTTGAGAACTGAAGAAGTTTTGGGGTGATAGATGGGGACCACCCAGGTTGTACAAGTTAGGTAAGCTCTGGCAGGGATGAAGGATGGCTTGAAGCTGGGAAACACATCTGGGGCAGAGCCAGCAACAGAGAAGTCCTGGCTCCCAAACTCTGATGGTCGCTGGAGTCACAGTCCAGCACTGCCTAATCCTGGTACCTCCTAATCCCATTGTTTGCTTACTAAAGGCACCTCTGAAACTGACTGGCAGCCCTGCCTGAGAAAATCATTGCCCATCAGTGTTGGGCAGGAGTATGTTTCAAACTTATGTAAAGGTTGAAATAAGCATGTTTGTTAGAACTAGGAATTCTAAACTGGGATTGTCAAGCCTCAAGCACACAATGTTGCGCTGCCAAAACTGCCAGTGATGGCCTTTGTGTGCAGGATTTTTCTCAGTCTTTCAGGAAGAGGAAGTTACAATAGAGTTTTTTCCTTTCTTCCTCAGTTTGTTATGTAAGCTTTTAGATAAGGAAGTAGAAAATCTTAACTGCTGTGGCCAAGAGTAGCTCTTACCTGCATTCAACATGTAAGTTATTATAAAAGCTTACAGTAATGTTATTTTAATAAAACTCTGTAGCCAGCCAGGAGCATCAGATGAAGTGAAATAAAAGATATATTCAGGAATTCATTTCCTCATTGGGCTGCAAAAAGAGGGGATAATGTCATCCACCTGATCTGCTGAAGAGCAGTGTATGTGGAATGGAAGCTCCAAAAAAAAGAGCACTGTATCCTGTGGGAATGATCCTCAGATGCTGGCAGGCTGAAGACTGGAGAGAGGCAGCAATAATGGAGTTGGGGTGAGTGGTTCCCTGAAATCAGGACTCAGCCCACATCTCAGCAGATATCTTAAGTCCATCCCAACTGAGCAGAGCCTAGAAATTGTTCCCAGAGTCCTGCTGTAAGATGAGCTGGTGGGTCCATGTTGTTACAGACCTGTGAGAGCCAGCAGGGAAGCCAGCTACTTGAGAGCTCACATGTTTAAGGAGTAAAGGTAAGGCTGCCGCCCAGAGTTTTGGAGGGTGTGGAATTGCTCTGTGCACAGCCAGCTTTGTCTGAATCCTCCCTGTGCAGATTCTGGTATTTTGAAAGGACCCCAAGGCAAGAGAAAAATATAGCAAGCCTTTTCCAACCATGTGTGATGCATGAATCGCAGCTCTCAAGCATGACACCTCATTAAGCCAAGGGCAGGCATATCTGGAGCAGAGCAATAATTCCAGTTTCTGCAGAACTATAAACCAAGCAGAAGTTAGGGGTCTTTGGGCTATCTGTGGGCAGCTCTCTGCATAGGACAAGAGTTGATCCAGTTGTGGTAGCTGTGCTTCTCCGACGGTCAGGGCTGGGAGATACTGATGTGAGGAATTCCCTTAAACCACTGAATGGTAAAATCTGGGAAGGGGCACAGTGCTACAGAAAAATGTCTGTTCCTGTCACTGTTAGGTTTTACTTCACATTGGTACAACCTGTGGGCCTCACTGTGGCTGCTGCTGCTGCTGCTTTACAGTGGTAGAGAGGCAGAACTGGGCCCATGGAGTGAAAATGGATGTTCTCAGACTAAATGGGATTTACTGGGTGATTTAAGCCCTATTGTACCTCGTGGTGACTGCCCTGCAGTGGAGGTGCAGCTCATTTTCTCTCACCTTCTCCCTGTAATGACTGTGTTTCAGGAATCAGCTGTTGCACTGGCAGGCAGTGGGGAACCATCGATGCAAGGGAACCTGGAGGAGAATTCGCCAGCTGGACACTTGTTCCTGCCCTTCTGTTCACAGCTTCTTGTTCATCTGACTTCTCCTGGCAGTCCCAGCAAGCCCCAGTGTGCGGCAGCAGCAGGAGCCAAAGCAATGACTTCTCCATGTTGGAGGCTTTGCTTTCACTGCCTTTTCAGAGGTTGCTGGCTGTACAGGGGCACCTGGAATCCTCTCTCTCTCTGTGTGCTCCTCAATTTCCAAAGAAATCAGGCTGGCTGGGAAGTGCTGATCTCTTTTTTCCCTGAGAGAATCTTGTCTGACCTTGATGACTTCTTGCAAATTCCCCCTTTTTTGAAAGGAGTGAGAATTTACCAAATAACAAATCAGACAAAAAAGGCCGTAAGAACTCAGGTTTAATTATTCTTTTTCTAAAGTCTCAATGAGGAATCAACAATGCAGAGTAAATTAACTCAAGTGCCTTCTTTTTGTGGCAACAGCACTTTGTGGATACTTCCTGCTCATGCTTGTGTATCTGTTCCTTCTATTTTCACCCTCCCTGGTCTCATAATTTCATTTGGCCCTCAGTCTTACAGAGGGTTGATCTTGTGCTGCTGAGGTAATGACAGAACTTGGAAATGTGTTTGTCAAATCTGAGGATAGGAGGTACCAGGGACAAACTGGCCCTTGGAATTCAGGTTCAAGGAACATCCCTGAGTTGGTCCAAAATGCAATACAGTCCTTGGGCTCTAAATAGGAAGTCAGCTCAGCTGTGCCAGGAGGGCTGACTATAGCCTTGTGTTTTTGACTGGGAAATACTTGAAATATTTTCCTTATATTCTGCTGATTAGTATTCATACATTTCTATAAATGAAAATAAAGGAGACTGGAGACCTTCTCCCAATGTCTGTCTGTTTGATTAATCTGTGTGGTGCCATCTCTTTAGCTTCTTAACCTGTCTAATTTGTTCCAGACAGGAACTCGCTGCAGGGTGAGGTCAAGGTCATTGCATTTGTCATGCCCAGGTGAGTGGCCAGGGCTGGCTCCAGCAGAGAGTGTTAATGCTCGGCCCCACCTCTAGTCTGGAATCGGATCACAAACCCCTCTAATAACCATGCTGAAGGTCTTGCATGGAGACATCAAGGGGCACTGTGGGTTTGTGCTGCAGATGCTGAGGTGTGTGGTGGGCCATGAGAGCTCTGGAAGCGCCTGATGCCTTTGGCCAGTGCAGTAGGGATTTGAGAGCAAGGGTCTGCTTCTCATGGTGTGTTACAAGCTGTCTGTGAATTAAAGACTCAGAGGGGTTGATAGCATCCCAGAGTAGGAAAATTTTAAGGAAAAAACAAAAGGTCTTCACTGTTACGTTACTTCATTGTGTAACATAACCTGTCACTAACTTGTGGCCTGCTCAAGAACACTTGCAGGTGTGTGAGCGAAGGGGTGTGATCCCCAGAGATGGGTTGGGAATAAATCACTGGAGGATGTAATTTTGGTTTTTGCAATGAGGATCTCTGTCAAGCTGAAAGCCAGTTTCATTTCTTGGTGGTCTTTAATCAGAGTAGCATTTTGTCACTGGAAGGTTTTCTTTGTCCTGCAGAAGACCCTTATTGAGCCACCGGATCCTAAAGAGGCAGGTGGTCATTTCAGGAGCAGAATGGAGGCAGATACTGGAAGAGTTTTTCATTTTCAAAATCTACCCAAACTGTTGATCATGGGAAACCCTGCTTTTACCACATTCTTTCAGAATTGAGTACTGAAGCTATAAAGGGTGCAGTTTTTTTGTAGTAGTTTTTAAAAAACTAAAGTCTTCCACAAGGGTTTTTTTCTTGCTGCTGCCTCATCCCTGAGAGCTGATAACATTAGGTCTTAACAAGAGCTACTGGTGGTGGCATGGTAGGACTGCCAGGCCTTTCCTTCTGTCTCTCTAACCTGGAGATGCAGCAGTATAAAAGATTTAGCCCCCGAGGGACCCTCATAGCAGCTGTGTTTCTGCACAGGCTGTCACTTGATGACACAAGACATTGCAAATGTCTCTGCATCAGCACATGCTAAAAAGGGTTGTACAGTGTGCTGGCTTCACCTCCACACCATGTGAGACTGTACAAACAAATCCTGTTGGTAAATTCTTGGGGGAAGCATGTGTGTGAGAGAGAGCAAGAGTGAGCCTTTTGAGTAGAAGGTAATGAAGTTGTCAGATCACTTTCCCTACAAGTCAAAATTAGCTCATGGTTTTGACACATACTGGGTCCTGCCTGTTTCCCTTTAGGAGTTGTATCACCATTCATCATTATGATCTCTGTAATTTCTACTACCTGGGTTTTGGGAAAAGTGAAACTATTGGAAATCCAAGGCAAAATACTCCTGAAAAATGGCTTTGTAGTGTAAACAAGCAAGGCAGCCTCGCATGGAGGAGAGGCTGTTCTCCGAAGATGACCGCCATTCCCATGACAATGCTAAAAACCTTTCACCACTGGTTATCAACAGGAGAACATCTCCCAGAGCAAATAGGCAAAGCCAGGAGCTCAGTCCTCATCTTCCATAGATCATCCCGTTGGGCTCTGATAATGCGGCGCTGCCAGTTGTGCACAGGCAGCTCCACCTTCCACACACCTGACTGGCTCCACATGAAAGGAAGAGCAAATAAAGCCAAAGCACCAGTGAGTCGGATTTATGTAAGAGCAAAATTAAGCTCAAGTGATGTTCCTACACTTCCCCCTGCTCTCCAGCCGAGGATCTCAATATTTAATGATGAAAAGTCAAGCAAAAAATCCAGGTTCTTTTACAACCTGCTGAAGAGCCCCTGTGATTTTCTTTTGTAGAGAAATCTTTCATTGACATGTAATGGGGAAAAAGAGAGGCCCCTGTAATGTCCAGCCTGGGATTAAGCAGTTTTCTTCTGCATTTGAAACAGAAGGTGTTAAAAGATCGTTTTTTACATGGTCTCTTCATAGGCCTATGAGCTCCCTGAGTGTCCTGGTATGTGGGATTGCATTCATCTGAATATATGAGAATCTACTTCCTTCCATAAGGAAAGAGCCCTTGTGCATTTAGAAACAAGAGGTAAAATATGCCCAGAAATGGAGCCAAAGGTAAAGAAAAAGAACAACAAAAATGTAATTTTCTTAAATAGCTGTGTTGCTCTAAGAACAAACCATTCCTTTTGCGAGTTGAGCATGTTCTCCTGGAATGGTAGGAGTTAGCAATACTTCTCCATAACTGAGACGATTCTATAATCTCTAGCTTTCTAAACATTTTTTCCTTTATTCTTAATTTTGAGTCTTTAAATATTAAGATCACTAACTCTCTTTTTTTCTGCCTTTTTTTTTTTGGTGAAGTTTATAAGTTCTTTTCAATTATAACATTAGTTCCTTGATGATGGTTCTGATACTGCAAGAGGAGTACAGGTGAGAAAGGATCCTCTCCTCACCTGCTGCCCATGCTGGGGGGATGAACCCAGGAGGGTTTCTGGGCTGCCAGAAGGGCATGTTGAGCTTCTTGTCCACCAGCCCTTCCAAGTCCTTCTCCTTAGGGCTGCTCTCAATCCATTGTGCAAATGTATTTGTAAATATGTTTGTTTTATGGTAAAGCATTTCAGTAAAAATGGCTTAGTGACTGTACTGAAGTGTAGTTTATTGGGAAATGTGGAAGCCATGTAATTAAGCAAATGCATTTTCCAGGATTGTGGTCATCCAGTTTATTATTGATCCCGTGTGCCTGCAATTGATTTGTTCAGTCCTGTGCACCTTTACTAAGAAGTAAGTTGATGTAGCATAAATATGCAGTTTTATTTCCAGCTCATGGATGTGCAAAAGCAGTTTTATCTATCTTCAGTCTGGAAAGTAACCTCACTTTCATGGAATAGTGTGTGGCAGGTTGAGGTTTCTTTAAAATCAATCAAATCCTTTAACCCTCTCCACAAATGCACAGTCTTGGGCTGAACTGCAAGACAATGCATGGGAAGGGCTCCCTCCTTCATCTGTATCTTGGGTTATCTTCTCAATTGCTGTATGCAGGGCTTGATTAAAAACCCTACCACTTCAGTAGGGTCTTGCAGAGCTTGTGATGATCAGGAGAAGCAACCCTGTACTTGAAATTGGGGGAAAATCTTATGTAGAATTGGTGTGACAAGTGGATGTTCAAAGTTCTTATTAGTTGCAATTTTGTAGAGTGGAGAATTTCTTCTTTAATATTAATCTGTATTGTGCTTCATGTTCCACCTTACACTGAACCCCACCATTCTCAGGAGAATCTCAATTGCTTGGACCAGAGGCTTTCCACAAAACAGGGTGGGAGTGAACTTTTCAGAGGTTCTGAGGCAAGTTGGGTGAAGCTGAAGGTTTGAGTGCTGTCCATGCTTTGAGCAACCAGCATTGTGCAGGCAGGAACCCAGTGGAAGGCAGTGATTTCCAGGGGGCCCAGATGGCTACAGGGTGGGGCCAGCAGTGTCCATCCTGGACTCACAAGTGTCTGAAAGGGTGTAAAATGGCCAGATCAACAAAAGGCTCCCAGGATAAAGAGAAACTTCAACTATGGAAGGTTTTTTGTCAGAATGACTCCATCACCCGTTGATCAAAGGTGAGAGGGAAGGGGCATCAGGAATTATTTAAGATCCCAAACTACAATCAGACCTGCTTGCTCTCAGATCTCTGTCTTGGAGCACATACAGAGGGAAATCAAAACCAGTTTTCCAATCAGCTCATGTTTAGTCTGCTCTTTGGCTTCTGTCATAGCAGGGAGATGGTAAAAAGATCCTAGCCCTGTAGATTACTGTGTTATAATTGACTGTTAATTTGTGTGCCTAGTTTGCTCGTTTTCTTGATTTTTGCATCTATTAATTACTGCAGAGCAGTTCTTGCTGATAACTCCCTGACAGTTTACGCTGCTGTTCTGAAATTATAAAATGATGTAGTTGGCAGAATGGGTGCAGACATGTGCAGTTAATTGGCTTTTTGCAGAAGGAAATTGCATAGTATAATAATATGCCCAGGGTGCCATGGGAAGTGCAAGTTCTGACTGTTTCAGTAAATAGGATTGGAGAATATGAGCTCTGGATTGTATATTGTCTTGGAATTTATTCCAAAGTTGGGGAGGATTTCAAACCCCTGTCCCTGAGCTCTGGAGTCACAAACTCGTTGCTGGGAGGGCTCCTGTTGGTTTTCCTCAGCTCATTCATGTAGGTAACAGGTTTAACCGGAGAGAACTGGGGTCACTGCTCTGGTTGGGGGCTGTGCCTGGAGTCACAGGAATTGTGTGATGGGAAAACAAGTGGTGGGTTGTAGGGGCTGCTGAGAGGAGAGCTGGGAAACCCAGAGCTTTGCTGGGGGAAACAGAGCACTTCTTTTCTCACCTCTTTCTTTAGGAAGTAGGATTGAAGTCATGGAGGAGATTTTTCTAAGTGAGGAAGGTTGGTGAGAATGAATGTCTTTTGTTTCCTGCTAAATGCAAGTCTCAAAACCAAAGCTTTTTTGTTCTGTTTGTTTTTTTTTTTTTTTCCTGAACGTGAATGCACAGTCTTGGGTTGACTTGGAAGATGTTACACAAACTGGGCAGTTTTGGTGTCTGCAAAGACCTTCTTGGATAAAAATGTGAACAACTTGAAGGAAATTTGAAGGATAAACAGGTTGAAAGTTTATTTCTAGTAAGAAGCCATTTCTTTTGAAAAGAACAGCTCATTCCCCAAAAGGTTTGAGTATCAAATGTTCATTATTGCTACCTGGCCTTATCTGAAAATGTCAATAATTTGATATCAGGCTCAACACTTTGATGTCTCACAAGTGGTGCCAGCTGCAGTGGGGTGGCAAGGCTGGGACCCTGCTGCTGTGGTCAGCTCCTGGCCTCTTACAAACCCCCAAGACTGCAGCTCTTCTCTTTCATCTTCTTAGCTGTCAAAGGGGGAGTGTAAACTTCTCCATTTCTGTGAAGGGCTCAGGGTCCCTCAGCAAGATGCTCTGGATGCTCATCCTGTCCTGCATGTATGTACAGCAAGAAGCTTCTCCAGCCTCTCCACTGTTCTCATTAAAGCTCTGGTTTTAACAGTTGGGGATTTGTAATTTTTTTGTTGTTGTTGCTGCTACTGCTGGTTTTCTGCATCACCACTCATTCTTATAATTAAAGTGACAGCTCTTGAACTAGTGTGTCAAAACAGCATGATTTAGTCGGAAAAGTACCGGGAAGATGATCTCGAATCAGACAACAGTGATTCATGTTTAACTTGGTAAAGGTAAACCCTAGATCCTGCTGGCTCCTGGGGAAGCTTCCCCAAGGATAGGGTGTTGGTAGGAGCCCACATGACTGGGCCCCACTGCTTGGGGTTTATGATGTAAACTGTTTAACACGTTTTGTGTCTGTGTCAGGGCTGCAGCTGGACCACTTTGAACCTTAGCAAAACTTTTCAGACTGATTTTCTAGAAGCTGTAAGGAAAAAAAAAAAAAAAAGAGAAACAAAGGAAATTATTTTGAAAATTTTTGAAAATTAGTTGATATTTCCAGCTTGGCTGGAAATTCATTCTTTCCAGGAGTCCCAGCTCTTTGTTCCCTGACATCACAAAGCAGGTATGCCAATCCTGAAGGTATCTCAGTGGAGAAATCCCAAGTGTGGGTGATGATTGCAGCTACAGGAATGTGCATCTCCCCTGTGGTGTGTGGGGCAAGAGGGGCACAGGGCTGGGCAAGCATCCTGAGAGCTTCTGACTCACTGCTTGCTCCCACTCCCAAGCTTAATCTTGGTCAAGTTCTCACCCTTCCTCCTGCTTTTTCTGCTCCATGCTCAGCTGGCATCAGTCCATGGGGCTGTAGATACCACGGTATAGGTATATGTATCTATGTGTCATTACTGTTTGTCTAAGACGCCTTGTGACTCCACCAAGAGACATAATGACTGCCTGCACATGGGGAGGCCTTTAAATCTGTCCTGCTTACAATGGCTGCTCTCCAGCATCCTGGTCTGTAGTGTACAAGAATCTTGGATTAATGGCAATATTTTTATATTGCCTTAAATAAACTTCCATTCTTGACCAGAGTGTTTTACTTCATTACACAGGAATGTTAAATGCAGCATTTATCCACAGAGCTATGCAATCTTACAATAACAACATTTGATGCTGCTTAAGATTAAAGGGCTCCGGTTTCAATAGCAGAAAGGATTTCTAGCTGGAAGGAACCAGCCCTTCAGTGCTCAGGTACCACATAGTAGGAACCTAAGCTTCCAGTTCATTTTCCAGGAAAGTTTCTAATGCTGAAGTCACTGACCTTTGTGAGAAGATCACTGGAGTGACGGACTGGCACTGGTCCAGCGGGCACCTCCTGTGCTCCTCCTGCTTCTGAGACAATATCCTCTCTGCACTATGAACAATATCTTTGATTTCAGCACTTGTGACGTGAGCTGAAAAAGAGGAGTGAGTGGGGGTGTGCAGCTGTTCTTTACACGCTGCCCTATGAAGGTCACTGAACTGGGAGTTTGGTCCTCAGGTGCAACAGCTGGGATAGTGCAGTGGCTCCAGGAGTGGCTTTGGGCAGTCTAACTGCTGCTAGGATCTCTGCTAGGATGGAGATGAATATACATGACACACTTGTGAATTGCTCAAAGAAATTAGTGGGTGGGAGAGGAAAGAGAAAGGGGAGGTAAGGATGCCTTTTTCTCCTATGCTCTCATACAGTGGAAAGCTGGTGACTGGGAGCTATTGAAATGCTTGTAATTGTCTCATTAGAGACAGAAAATGTAATTAAAAGGGATAGCAATCTCTCTCCAAATTCAAAACATTGCAGTCTATCTTCAAAAGAAATTTTGGCTATTAGCACAGGTGGTAAAGTCCCAACAATTGAACCCAATCTAATTGCTGTGTCAAACCACTAAGGAGGAAAAATGAATTCCTTTCCAGATGCTTCCAGGCGCATCCATGTGTGGAGGGAATGGGAGCGTGGGTTGGGGGGCACAGGCAGCCCAAGCGCGGGAGCCCCTGAGGGTCGGCACCCACCAAGGAGGAGCAGAGGCCACTGTCTCTGCCAGAGGTTCTCCCCTGGCCCTGCAGGGCTGGTGGAACACAGAGCCCCCAAGAGCAGCACCCGGCAGTGCCGTCTGCAGATGGCATCGAGAGCATTGACTTTGCTGTGGATGAGCAGTTCAGCCAAGTGCTCTCCAGGACAACTAGCAAATCACTCACATATTTTTCATGTTTTGCTTAGATGTTGAGGTTTTAATTCCATGTCCAGGGAAAAAGAGTGTACCTTAAATTTGTCAGCAAAGGTGAGATGTGTATGAGTGAGAGAGCTGGGTGGAAGCTCCCACTCTTGCACCGTCAGCGTGACTCTTCCCTCTCTCCCTCTCTCCAAGCCACAGGTGTGGCTTGGACAGCTGGGCCCCTTCTGTGCAGAACAAGGGAGGTTCATCCAGGGCTGCAGTGAGCAGCCAGAGTATGTGCAGTTAGTTCAGAGCTTTTGGTGCTCTTCAAGACTTTCAGAAAGGCCTTCAATTCTTCAGAACTTTACAGAAATTACAAGAAATTTAGTTTTGCATTTCTCAGACATTGTGAGGTTGACCAAAATATTTGGCACATGAAGTTGACTTCAACCCCTGGTGTATTTTCTTTAAAAGAAAATCTACAAAACTCTCTTCTCTTGCTCTCTCATTCAGTTGCATGTGTTGCTTTTCTTCTGGGACCAAAACCAAAAGCACTGAAGTGCAGGGAAAAAAAGTCTTCCTGGGTCTTCCTCACCCCATGAAGAATGGAGCTGTTAGAGTTACTGGGGGTAAAAGCAGTCCCTCTCCCTTGGTGCCCCCTGGCTTAGTGCTTGCTGTGTCTCCGCTGGGAGAGACTGGCTGATCCCACCAGTCCTTTTGTATCTCACCATGGAGCTCTGGTGATCACTCTCTGGCAGCCAGAGGTCACCACTGACATGTCCTACTGCTCCTCTGCGAGGTGAGGTCAGGCAGGTCAAGAAACCCTTCCCAGAAAACCATGAGTAAAGTATTAGAGCTGGTGAAATACACCATCTTATGGTACCTGGCCAAAAGTTCACTTGTGTCTCCATGGTCTCTAAGACCTCATGTCTCCACTCTGCAGCTTGGAGAGTGCTGAAGGAGATGGAAAGGAAGGAATTAATAAGGAAAGTAAAACAGCTAATTTTTTGTTTCATTTCCTGAGAAATAAGAGAAGATTTTTGCAGCTAATGAATTATTTCTGAAAACACTAGTAATAGCTGCAGGCAACATTAGCTTCAACTTTCCCAAGGAGCAAGAATCAGTTATGTATCATTTTAAAATTCTAATGTATTTTCATTTGCTGTAGCTCAACTCTAACATGATTGGGGGTCTGGAAAGAGGCCAGAAGAAGTAGCCATGTTTCCAACAGATTACTGTCTCCTCAGATGAAGCAGTGGAAAGCAGTTCCTGGATCCTATTGAAGCCTGGGGCTACCAATTATCTCAGCAGAGAGGCTCCGGAGTCCTTCATTAGCGCTGGGGATGGGTAACTTCAACTAAGCAGAAAAATTGGTTTTGTCAGAGGTTAAATAGCTCTGCTGCTGCTTAAAAACAACTTTGCTCTGGACTTCAGAGGCACTGGGGTTTCTGCCTCCTTTTGAAAGAAACGCTATAGCATATCAGGAGGCAAAACCCAGCCAGGAATGTGGACTGGAATGTAGTGATCCACCAGCACATAATCCCCTCCCTGTCCCAGGTGGGCAGGTGGTGGTTTGAAGTCCCACCTTCCACCCAGAGCTGAGGCTGGGACACAGGGAAGAGGGAAGGTGCTGCTCTGGCAGAGTCTCCAGGGTTGGGTTGGCTTGCCATGGCACTGCTCAGTGACTGAAGGATGTGTCATCTGAGAGAAAAAGAGGAACAGATGGTAGAGGGAGTTACAGTGGGAGGAAAACCCAATTAGAAGTCCCAGCATGGTTTGTGTTGGGGATATGGATCTCATACCTTAAGTAACAGCCAGGAAAAGAGAGATACCAGGCTTTGTCACCCATGGTGGAGAAAATTCTTGTTTCAGGCAAAGAATGATATGAAAAAAACTTTGGTAAAGCTTCTGGGAGACTCTTCTCTGAAGGGAGAGTGAATGAGGGAGATATACAATAGCAGAGACGGACTTCATATGTCCAGTGTGTGGGCTCAGTATTCCAATAGAGGTTTTTTAGCTTCCCCCTCCTGGAAGAATGTTTAATAGTTAAAACAGCAGCCTGAGAGTTGGAAGTCTGTAATCCCACCCCTGGGAATATCCCCAGCCCCTCCTGGCAGAAGCACCTTTGCATCATTCTTGGGGGGGATCACTCGCACCCTATTTTGGCCATTCAGAAGTTAATTTTCAGAAGCAGAGAGCATTACATGAGCTGGACTCAGGCAGTGGCACCGCTCAGCCTCAGCTGCTGTAAAATCCCTTATCTCCAAGACAGAGTTTGCAACTTTTTGCCATGCACAGGGATGGGACTGCCTGGGAAACACTCCTCCCTGGGAGGGGTCCAAGCACTGGCTCTTGGAGTCCAGGGACTGTGAAAAGGCCAAAGACAGCACATTTCATGCTCTCAGCAAGAGCTTAGGGGATGCTGGACTCAAATTCAGCTGGGACAGTGGCTGTGGGAGGGGAACTGTTCTGAACAGGGTTCATGGGCAGCTCTCTGTGTCAGAAGGGGGAGAAAACAATGCCCCACCCCTGCTCACCTGGGCAGCCGGGTGTCGTTTCGCTTGCAAATACAAGCCTGAAGTCCAGAAAGCCCCGATGTGTGTTTTGCGGTGCTGTTGTTGCACTGCCCCCGCTGTGCTCACGTGTGGTGCCGCAGCCCTGCCCAGCCCTGGCACAGTGGGAGGAGGTTTCACCTTCCCCAGCTGCTGCCAGAGGCATCTCCCCTCCCGCAGCTCTGCCGCAGGTGCAGGTGATGCTTTGCAGGTGAACTGCTCAGGGGTGCTGAGACGAACTGTTTGTAGGAGAGCAAGGAACAGGGTAGATGTTCTGGGAGCGGGATGAGGGACTGAGAGATTTCTGGTTTTATTCTCTAACAAAATGGGCTATGGAATGAAATTAAAAAAAAAAAATTCCTGAACAAAATGAGATATGGGAAAATTAATGTATTTTTGCTCATTCTTTCTCACTCAGCATTTTTATTCCATTAAATTATATTCCTACCTGGTGCTACACTCTTAATTACCTTGCTGAATACATCATATAGGTCTCAGATCACTGGGTAACGTTGATAAATCATTCTTATGAAACAGATTCGTGTTTTCTGAGGGGTGCTCATGAATAAAGGGTCAGAGCTAAATACAGGACCAGCTCAGGCATTCCCAGGCCTCACTGTTGTGTTATGACCATCAAGTCAGTCTAGAAATTCATGGTGGAAAGGACTGCCCATCCTTAAAGCTTTTTGTTCTCTATAAAAAAGTCCAAGAAATGCTGTTTGCTGAGTTTATTCTGGAACTTATGAGAGTATCAGTTTCACAAACTTTTCCTGATGTAGGTATATATTAATAACAACACAGTACAGGGTGCTTGGTGTCCTGGAAATTCTAAGTACCTCAGTGTCTATAAAATCTTCCTGTAGCTCAGGGTATGGGCCAGCATATCCCATCTCAGCTTCCACCCATCCACCCTGACACCAGAATAGCAAAAGCATTTAGTTGGGAAACAGGCACTTACTTCGCTCCTTCCTTCACTTTCTCTTCAATTCTGTTACATAAATTCTGTATTTCCTGGAATAGAGGCTCTGAACTGCTGAACTCAGTCTGAACGCAACCCAGATAATGAGCTCATTTACATTAATAAGAAATCAACTGTTCCTTTTTGCTGGATTCCCAGGGGAGCAGCTGGTGGTCTGCTTTTTCCATGGAGCCATTCTCCTCCATACTGAAATGCCTCAGAAATATTTGTTTGCCTGAAAATGTTACTGAAAACCAAAATTGCAGATGTGAAAAACAAATAGAGAAAACTATGGATTGTTCTGGTCAATTAGACCTTCGAAAAGTGGTCAAATATTTTGTATATTATTTGATAGCTGTATTCAAGCCCCATGGCTCTTAATTTACACTTTCTCATGCCTGGATCAATCTTCATCTCAGTGTCCCCAAGCGTTTGCCTCTTCACTGTTCAGGACAGCGCTAAAAGCTGCATCACTGTGTGGTTCATTTTAAGACTAATTATCATTAAGGCATGAAAACAGCATTTTACATTATGTAATTTTGGTGTTTGCATATAGATCAATTCATTTTAGCTTCAATTATTACTAACCACGTCTGCTGACATTAGAAAAATGCTACTGGGTATAGCAAAGTGTAAACTATTATGGTTTCTTAAAAATCTAAATCTATTCTCTATAGATTTAGATGTATACCTTTTATATATCTATGGCTATATATCTATAAAACAAATAGATAAAAAAGATAAAAATCTTAAAAAATTAGATTAGCAATGTGGGTTAATTCTTTAATTATATAAGGATTAAACTCGATGAAATGTTGCACATATTTGCTTTTATTTTTCAAAACTCATGTTAATGCTCAGTACTTGTGTTTCCAACCAGAAACCACAAACTTTCATTGCTGTGACACATTAGTCTCAGCTTCTGCCTGGATGGTTGAAAATGATACTCTGGGGCAAAGTTACCTCTAAATGCTCTTACTTGCTGAATAATAATGATGTTGCTTCTCTTAGTAGCCCAATTTCCTTACAGAAAGTAGGAAGGAAGGTAAGTAAGTAGAAAGAGGCAGTATGGAAGAATCTAATCCATATTTTATAAATCCCTTGTAAATTATTTATATTATTACTGTCTCTTCTGGAATGATCAAAATATATTGAAAAGCTGACCCTTTCCTCACGTTTATCTGTGCTGAAATGCCTAAACATTCTCTTTGGATTTGGTGACACAATATGATGTTAGATGGGAGTAAAAATGTCCCTGGAGAGGGCAGTGACATCCCTCTGAGTGAGGGCTGTGCTGCACTTTCAGCCCAACTTCAAGCACTGAATGCCAAATTAAACTCCGAAAAACTCCACTGGCTTTATTAAAGAAAGAATTAAAAGTAGCACAGTTCAGTGCCCATGGCTGCTTTTCTGGGATCCCTCTGCCCTGTGGGGTGATGGGATGAGCCCCAGCAGTGCTTGGGGGAGTCGCTGGGATTCAGTACCCTGACTTGGGTGTGCACTCCCTCGCCAGATGGTTTTGTTTGATTAACCCTTGGGATTGTTGGCTGTCTCCTGGCTTGGTGTGAGGCAGACATCACCTTGCTCTGAGTGCTCAAAACCCAGATATTTTGGGTTTGTAGGTGGTTTAGAGGATGGTGTGCAACAAAGAAAAAAAAGCTTCCTATTTCAACCTAAATAAGGACAATCAAAGGAAAATCCATTCAGGTGGGAAAGAGCTGGTGAGCTTATTTCTAACAGAGCCAGAGAGAAGAGATACCTGAGGATGTGGGCTGCAGAAGGAGGAGAGGAGTGAAAAAGCTCCTGCATTTCACTGATCTGTACAAAGCCTGGAAATGCTCTGGTGTCAGTAGAAAATGAAATACAAAGGTGATGGCCCCAGTAACTTCTGGCAGCTGGTGCTGAGCAGGCAGAGACCATGCTGCAGAGATGAGCTGCAACTGGAGACTGGGCTGGGGGCCCCTGCTTTCCACAGGGGATCACTTTAACCTGCTCCAGTCAGTGCCTTGGCTTGGCATAAAGCACACACGAGTTGTGAGGCTGAGGGGATGTGGGATAAGGGGCCCAGGCAAGGCAAAGCAAATTTCTGTAGCATATGCTAACATATGGGCAAAAATATTTCCTGTCTATAGATTTGGGACACAGTAATGAACCATGATGCCTCAGGAGATAGGCATTATTTTAATTGACTTGATAAAGTAAATCAACTCATAGAGAAAACCTCCTTGGACAGTATAATTACAGATACTGGATTATAACTCATGAGCTTGCATGCTCAGGCTGGCAGGTGAATAACAAGAGAAGTCATTAGCAGAAAGAGGAAGACATAGGAATTTCTCCACTTTCTAATTCTTCATTTGTAAACTTCCCTTCAAGTTCAGTGCCTTAGTCTTCTTAGATGTCACTGTCTGCTTGTGATGAAACAACTGATCATTTAGATTTTTCTTATAAAGACCTAAACTGAAAATGAACACAAGCAAATGCAGAACCCATGCCATTAAATACATGGACTTCTGTGATATTTGTCCACTTGTGCATTTAACTTTATGGTTTTCTTTTGCAACTGTATAAAGTGAGATGTAGAACTGCACTGTGCACTTAGTCTTTTTCCTTGGATTTTTATGTGCAGGAACCTGTAAGGGTACATGGAGTGCAGAACTGCACAAACAGGTAGATGGTCTGGATAGAACATGTGCTTACTTGGATTTTGTCCTTCTCATTTTTTAATGGCCATAAATCAAAGTCTTCATAAATCAGGGCATTCACATTAGAGCTTTGATGACTCTTATAGAAATAGCATTCCAATATAAAACAACATTTGATGTAATAAACTTATAAAATATTCTTGAGCAGTTTGAATTACCCTTGCTCTGATGACTTGTATAATTTAACCAATCCAGTCTAATGGAGCAGAAAACCACAGTGACTCTCCAAGAAAGGCCATTTCTGTCTCAAGTAGCAGCCAAAGCAGCCTGTTCATCTAATTTTCACACACAGAGCTCCTTGTCTCCAAACATCAGCTGTTCTCCCATCTGCATCTGGTTTTGCATCTGCACAATTGTGTGATTGAGATGCTGATCTCCTGGTATGGCATGGGTGCCAGGGAACACGTGTGTGCAGGGACCATGGTGTGTGTGCCAGGGATTGTGTGTGTGCCAGGGATTGTGTGTGTGCCAGGACCATGGTGTGTGTGCAGGGATTGTGTGTGTGCAGGGATTGTGTGTGTGCCAGGGACCATGGTGTGTGTGCAGGGATTGTGTGTGTGCCAGGGACCTTGGTGTGTGTGCCAGGGACCATGGTGTGTGTGCCAGGGATTGTGTGTGTGCAGGGATTGTGTGTGTGCCAGGACCATGGTGTGTGTGCAGGGACTGTGTGTGTGCCAGGGACCATCGTGTGTGCCAGGGATTGTGTGTGTGCCAGGGACCATGGTGTGTGTGCCAGGGACCTTGGTGTGTGTGCCAGGGACCATGGTGTGTGTGCAGGGATTGTGTGTGTGCAGGGACCATGGTGTGTGTGCCAGGGACCATGGTGTGTGTGCAGGGATTGTGTGTGTGCAGGGACCATGGTGTGTGTGCCAGGGACCATGGTGTGTGTGCAGGGATTGTGTGTGTGCCAGGGACCATGGTGTGTGTGCCAGGGGCCCCAAGGGTGCTGCCCCTCCCTGGGCTGTGCACAGAGGAGCTGGGGATGCTCCGGCCCCTGGGCCCAGCTGTGGTGCCCCGAGATGTGGATGGATTTTGTCCATGTAGGGTGAGGACTGAAGGTTTATGCACTGAATCTGTCAGACTTAAAACAGAAGGTGTCAGGCTCGGCACTGCTTTCCTGAATCATGGCCTCAGCCATGAACAAATAACGTATGTCTAAACCTGCTGTCAACTGCAATGAGCTGAAGCAGAAACTCAGTGCCAGCCAATGGGAGTTGTATTTTTGGCCAGTATATGTGACCATGAAACAGAGCAATAAAGGCTTTAGGTTTTTCCATTCCTTTTTATTTATTTCTGTAGGCTGTAGTAAGGGACCATTGCTTTAAAACCCTTAGACATTTGGACATATTTTACAAGACAGTACAGTTTCAGAATGTCACACATTGATCACAGTTTCATACTACTACATGCATATAAAGACGGATTTTTTTTAATAATTTGTTTTACAGAAACAACTGGAGAGGTCAATAAACTTCAACAAAGAATGACTAAATCAAAGTTACAAAAAATGTAAGACTCTAAGTACATTAGTATATGGCTAATGTTGCTGTAATCACCCCAAAGTGCCAGGGCATTGAAACATTTCTTAAAAGGGAAGAAAACTTCTGCTGGTGCACTGGACAGTGAATTCCAATATAACCGAATGAAGAGATTGTGCAAGACATGCAGGATCTGCTGGGCTATCGGGCACAAGCACTGCCCTTCCTTACAGACATGCTGAACTGGGTTCTCCATTGATTCCCCACTGCGCAGGTTAAAAAATAACCCAGTGCAAGGCAATGGAGAAACTGGTCCTAGTCTGCCCTTTCTGGGTCATAATCAGTTTCAACTTCCAGCTATAAAAGCAATTTGATCTACATGTACCAGCAGAGCCACAGGAAACACATTTTCCAGTTTTTATTTGTTAAGTATCACTTTCTTTTTTAAAAGGACCCCCACAGCTTTCCTATCCTTCAGTGACTATGGATGCTTATGGCTGCCCTTTGCAGATGTCACTGGGAAGCCTTTGCCTGGGCTCAGGGGCCCTGCAGGTCCTGGGCTACTGGAGGAGGGCCCGGGCTGGCCCCCGCCTGTGAAACGCGGGGCAGCCGCGGTGGCATCACTGAGCAGCACTCACAGCATGGCCTCGCTAAGGTTTTCTCCCTTTTCCGAAACTGCTTCACTGGCCTGATGAGAGAGCAGGATTCTGCTGCAGGAAGTGGGGGTGTATTTTTTTAATGCTAATCTAGTTGGAAAGAGAGTTTGGTTGGTAGCTGTGGCTGGCCTTTCTGAGTACAGTATCATGGCTTCAAAATTCAAAGTAAAATGGAGGTGCTGCTCCCCCACCCTCCCTCCAAACACACCAGTGGGGAATGGTTGAATGCAAAAGTAATTTTCTGCATTGACCGCCAAAAAGCCAGAGAATGGGGGGAAAAATGTTCATCACAAGCCAACAAAACTGACATAAATAAAACAAATCCCAGGGGTTGCAGGAGCCAACGTGTGGCTAATGGTATGTGGAGGCAGTAAAGCATAACAGGAAGAAGAGTCACAAATGGCAGAGCTCCTAAATGAAAAACACAGAGAAGAACAGATGAATGGTCTTAAATGTAGACTACCAACAGGACCAGAGGTTGTGCCACAATTCAAAGTGACCAGTAGCCCATCTGCCGGTAGTGTCCTCCCAGCTTCAGTAAGTCCCTGGACCGAGGGCTGAGAGCACTGAACTGTGGGGCTGAGGTTGGGACCCTGCTGTAGGGACAGTCACCTGTGAGTTTGGGATGCTGTTTGTGGCATCAAGTCCACTAAGAGTGAGCTGACATGGAGGGATGCTCAGTCATGTCTGGAATGACTGTCACCCTCTTGCCTGAAGGTTTGCCCCTTTCCCAGGCTTTCACTGACCTGCCTCTGTTTCCCATTCCCTCACCCCACCGGTTTCCAAGTATGTGCTGTGGGCAGACACCTCCAGCCCTGAGGCCATACAATGCTATTAGTTTTCCTTTAGCTTTCAGAGATATGGGTCCAAATTCTTTACTGGTCTAAATGGGGCACAGCTCCATTGGCCTCAATGGGCTTTAACTTACAGCAGCAAAGAATTTGGCATTTCATATAAATTCACTTCCTGGCTTTCATGAGGCTCTAGTTTTGAGGAGTCTTTGTACAGAGTTCAGCCTTATTATTAATTTTTGAAGGTAGTGTCACTGCAGTCTTGGAAAGACCCCTTTAAAAATAAAGGTTAATCCTTGTTCAGTCCTACACAGCATCAACAGTATTATTTCTAGTTAAAAGAAAAAAGGAAGGTTTTGCTTTTTCTTCTAAGCCCCTAAGACTGAAAACTTCTTGTGCGATGAAGCCAGAATCAAGCAAAGCAAAATTCGGAGTAGTATTTACAGATATGAACACTTGTGGCACCCAACCATTGGTGTCAAAGGACACTTATTGTGGCTTAGGTAACACCAGCAACAAATGGGATACACATTCTGGATGAAGACTTTCAGTTTTCCTAAGGTTTCCTTTGCCTGGCCGAGACAAAGTTTCAGTGCAAGAGCCTAAGTGTGATCAGCATGGGGTGTGAGATGCATGCTGGAAAATAAACCTCTCTTCTTCAAAGGGCTGGGTGGTATTTGGGCTGTTCCTGTCCTGGTGTGGGAGGGCAAAGTTAAGAGTGGTCTGACTAGAAGCTTTCTATGGTTTTGTTGACTATGCTCTAATAAACCTGCTGACGTGGAAGGTGCCTTTTGAAGGGATTTATGTGATCACTGATGACAGATATGGCAGCCTATTGCATTAATTGCTTCCTAGAAAAGAAAAATCCCACCCAACTTTAATACCTTCATTTGTGAACTGGTCTTGCTGATAATCACATGCAAAACTAGGTCTACTGGTTATTCCTTTCATTTGAGGGATACCTGGACCTTATGAAACACACACCTTTCCAAACGAAACCTCTTTCAGGTTTATTGGCTATTATGGTGGACATGTAAGAAAATCTCACAAAATGAAAGCAAGTGGAACCAAAACTCCATCTTTGGCAAAAGCATGGTCACTTACCAAACTGCTAGGCAGAATCGAAAGGAAATGTCTGTGCAGAGCTAGAGTGGGTCTGAGGCTCTTCATCATGCTAAACTTCAAGAGGCCATGAGATAGCTTCAGGATGAACATTTATCTCACGGACTTATTATTAAATTTCTGTGAATATAGCTGTGGTACAGCTATAAAGGAGCAAGGAAGATCATTAAGTAAGCAGGTACATGGACAGATTTTACCATAACTAAATCAAAATCTGGCCTCTTTCTGAATGTTTATGTTTCTCACTCCTCCATAATTTTTCCTCACTTCCTGATTTTCTCTGGGACCAAAAATAAAAATTCCAAAACCCAGTGGGAAATGAAAGTCTGGACACTTTTGTTTTAATCAAGGAAAAACTTCTCTGAAGGTGCCTGAGCATTGTCAGGTCATTGCCTTGAATAAGAGCCTAAATTTTGATGCTTATCTCAACTCCATCATGTCACTATTAGGACAATTAGATTCAAAACCTGTCTCTTCTTTCTGTTCTCAGCTTAATCGATGTAAATCTGGAGAAACTGCAGCCAGTGGTGTTGGGTGACCTTTCCCCTGCCATCACCGAAGGCAGGGTCTGGCCCGCTCCATGTTTCTCAGCAGGAACATCTCAGTTTCCACAGCCAGTCCCTGGTTAAGTACCACAAACAGGAAAATACGAAAACATGACAACATCAGACAAACCCCATGACCTTTCACAGATGCCCTTCCAGGAGGAATGTTGCAGGTGTTTATCAGAAAAAAAGGAAATAACAACAACAAAAAGGTTGGGGGATCAGCTGTGTAAATGAACACTGAGAGAGCATCTAATATATTATTCTGTAATACAAAAAGAAGAAATCTGACTTGATTGCCCTATTATAAATTTGCTAAAAATACAGATATATATTTATATTTTTATATATATATAATTTTTTTTTAAATCTGAACAGAAAAATAGACTACTCTGGAATGCATGAAAGTCACACGACTTTTCCATACATCAGATACTTATAAAGCCAACACAATGGCAAGCAGGAGGTACAGAGGTAACTAGAACATCTGTACTTTATTCAGGAACGATTTAAAGCCATATTCTCCCCAAATGAACCCAAGGTAGCACTTGTTCTGTCTGATTACCATAAGCAGAAGTGACTGACCAAACATGGAGGAGTTGGGGCTAATTTAGAGCCCCAGGGAAGCCCATCTTGCTCCGGCTGTGCAGGAGGGCACCGGCGCCACATGGCCTCCTTCACTCGACTACTTCACTCAGGAACTGTAGGATTTGCTTTAGAATGAGGTGTTCTGTGGAGCTTACCAACAGAGAGAACGTGGCTTTAGAAACCTTGTCTTTGCAATGAATTTTACATAACCTTGTTATTTACTATAAACTGTACTGGTCATAATTCTGTCAAGACATAAATATACAATAGGTACAAATATTAACAATACATTACAATTTTACAGAAGAAGAATACTGTTTTCCTTAGAAATGTGTATCTTATTAGCTGCAAGGGAAGAAAAGGCTACAGTTTATCACAGCCACAGTTGCCAAACAACCTGACCGCCTCAGATGTGTTTCTCATGACTCGCACAGGCAGATACTCCCCAGCATTTGACACACGGCATGTTCAGGAAGGGAATGTGCGTTCCATGGATTTATTTTCCTCTCTCTTGGTTTTTTTTTTTTCCTTTCTTCTACCTTTTTTTGACTCTCAAACATCTCCGAAAAATGTGGATTTCACAGGAGACTCTTGTTTTGGGTTGGGTTTTTTTTCCATAAGTGTGCTTAGGTGATGTTTTTAAGAAAAGGCACTGAGAAATCTACTGCAAAGTCACTGCTTTGTTCCTCTGTTCAAGGCTAAAACTCAAAGAATCTTTGCCTCCTGGTTAAGAAAACTGCACCCTCTCCTTTCACATATATATATATATATGTTCTATATATATATTTATAGGTATGTATTAAAAATGATGTTGATGGCATAAGATACAAGCAAGTGCAGACATCACACGTCCAGAGAGAGTTCTTTCAGGTATGATGCCTTCTGCAGCAGCAGGTGAGGCTCTGTCAGCTTGCTCGATACTTGGTGCTCAGTAAATTTGCAGACCTGAATGCCCAATATCAGTGATTAAACCACACGCTTTAGCTCGATGCAAGAGATATTCCCTGTTTTCCCCAACTGCTATGAACTTTGGGAAACATGTATTAAACAAACAAAAATTAAATTGTCCTTCTCGGATCTATAGGATTTGGTGAGCATTATGTTTTCAAAGCACTGCTTTTCCTTTGCAGTGAGTACAGACTTAGTCTACCATAGCTTTAGGTTAGAGTAGATTTCCCAGTGCTTACATTATATATATGTGTATTATGCACACACACACATATATAGATACATACTTTGTATTCAGACTTTATTTCACTAAAATAAATTCAACATACTTCCTTTTTAATTGGGCACAAAATGAGAGCTACATCTTCGTACACAAATAAGAAAGAAATGCTCTTCAAGCATATTATATGCTTAATTTTAAATTATTTGCTTTCTATAAGAAATCTATAGGACTTTGGCTATTCAGGCTTAAAAGGTAGATTTTTTAATGATACTTTTGAATTTGGCTTTCAAAAGTGACTCAGTAAAATGCTACTTTAAAGGTAGGACTAAATAGATGACATAAGGTGTGTGTCATGAGCGATCACGCAAGGCAGACAGAGGGCCTTTGGTTACAAGGAGAGTTGCACCAGTTGACTATCAGATAAAAAATGATAGAACTGTTGATTTATACATTTTTGTCAGTGCCATCTATAAACCAAATACATCAATTTGGATGAGAGTGTGGTAAATACTACACTATATGGCTATATTTAAATACGTTCACTTTCGTGACATGTAAAATATGACTTTTTTTTCCACATGAAAGCATCAGCTCTAAAAATATTTAACTTGGAAATCACTATTACTTTATTTTAAAAAATTCCCTGATTTTTCTTCTTTTTACATTTGTGCTGATGGCAGACATGACTGATCACTGAAACATAGAGATTATATTAAAACTGTTCTCTTTAAGATTTCTCGTTGCTGCTCTGTGGCCTCAGAAATCCACAGAATAAATCAGTTTTTAAAGCTTATCTGCTGGAAAGTTACTTTACTTTTTTGTGACGACTCAATCTTAACTAGTATCTCAGCAATACGTCGGTTCCTCTAAGTACACTTGTATTTACTATGGCCAAATCCTAAAGTCCTTCACCAGGCAAAGAGCCCACTCGGAGGAGCGGCGGTTTCGGCTGAAGGAAGGCGGAGTAAAAGCGAACAAACCTCAGGAACTGGCCCTTCGTAAATACCCTGGGGAGTTTCGCCTGCACACGCGGTGCTCTGGGCACCTTCCGCGTCTCTCTTTGCTTGGCACCAGGGCTCTCGCTGCCCTTCGGCTCCTTCCTGAGCTGCTGGCTCAGGTCCCCCCCGGGCCTCGCCCTGCTGGGCCACCGGGGCTGAGCAGAGCAGAGTCACTGCACCGTGGGCACAGCTCTGTGCCAAGGAGACACCTGGCAAAGCCATCCTCACAACCCATGTCAGCTCCTAAAACAGATATGTGCTTATTGCTTTTGTCCGTACATGCTGCATTCACTATTACGGGTTACAGACAGTGCTGCACGGCCGGGACGGACACACGGCTACATTCAGGACTAACCAACACTTGTTGTTTACAATAGGAAGGAACAAAATGCAGTGGACTCGAGTGGCTTCGGGGGGGTCTTCCTCCCACGTGTGCCCCTCTGCTCCCACGTCCCGTGTCTCAGCTTATCCCCGGACCCGCTGCCTGCAGATTGCTACACACCCCGGCAGGAACTCAGGGACAGGTCAGGAAACGCTCATTGACAGAGTTATTTACAACTGAGTTTTACAGTAGAAACAGAGAACAACATAAAAGGTTACCATCACAGTTATCACAGGACAAGTTGTGACTTGCTACAAGTGTGTAACAAATCACAGTCACAACAAGAGGCACAAATTAAAGTAGTGCTTGGTTAAAGTGCTTGATTGTTACACTCTGCTATCCTACTCCAGCATTGCAACAACGACAACAAAAAGTCAACGTAAAGTGCTTTTCCCCCCCGAGATTAAAAACCAAAGACAAATTATTTCCTACACAATTTGACATAACTTTATTGAAACAATAATATTTTAAAAACCTAGGCTGGTGGCTGCTAGTTCTGTTCACTTAAAATGGTCAGATCTTTTTTTTTTTCTCCTCTTTTTTTTGTTTCATTTAAAAATGACTGGATGCTATTAAAATGTCAGGCCTGATTCTCCTGCCTCTCGCAGCTGCTTCGTGCCACGGCCCTGCAGGAGCCTCTCCTGCCCGACCTCCTGGCGAGAGGGAGCACAGCCAGGCCTGGGACGGGTCACTAACGAATCCCTCTTTTTGCATATTTATGTAACACTTGCATATCTTTCACTGCGCTGCTTGGGCGCAAAAAGCTTCGCACCAGCTGCTCCTCTCGTGCGCCACGGGCGAGCCTGGGCTGCGCCGGGAGCCGGGCGGGAGGGGAGCCCAGGGCAGCGCCGGAGCCCCGGCACGGGCCGGGCGAGAGCCGCGCTCTCCTTCCAGCCCTGTGCGCCCCGGCACCGGGAGGGGCTCTGGCTGCGATGCCTCGGAGAGTCCTGCTTCTGCACGGCTCCTCCACACCTTCCCAGCGTGGGCCGTGGGCCACCAAGGGCCACGCGCTGGCCCTGGGGCAGGTACCGGCTTTTAGCAGAGGGTAAGTGCAAGTCTCACTATGTCTTAGGGCGTGTTTGGAATTAGATACAAGTGGTGCAACTCACCCTGCTGATATTTCAAAAGAAAACGTCAGGTCCTACAGGATATCAGATTGTTAAACACACAAAGAGCATTTTAAAAATTGGTTTCTCTAGACCATTATTTGTTTCAAATGCTTTTCACTTGGATTTTCCAATAATGCAAGTGTTCCCTGTTACCTTTAGACATAATATCCATCAGAAAAAGCTGTAGATGGGGAACAGCTGCCCTGAAGCAGTGAGCATTGTGTTTTTGAAAGCTTTATACCAACCCCAGCAATTTATTCCAGAGTTCAAATCTGGCTGCCTTGGCATCCTTTATGGAACTAATGCAAATCAGATGTTAATATTTCCAAAAGGAGCTCTAGCGTTCAAGGGGAATGGATGGGTATTTGGTCACATTGGCTTCACTGGACAACATGAAAGGAGATCAATGTGTGATCATGATTTGCAATCATTTTTTTGACTGATGTGGGCAATGTCTTTAGAGTTGTTTCAGAGAAGGACATTTTCACAAACCCACACTGGACCTCCCCCAGACTTTTAGAAACAGGTGGCTTGTTTCAGCCAAGTTCATGCCATGCAGAAGCTCTTTTGTTTGTGTTGACTGTGAAGATATTCCTTTAAACTCTCAGTAAATTCTTTCAGACCCCACCTCAGATGCTTTGATCATGTGTGTTAGCATGTCCTCCACTGCCTGGTAATACATGGACTTCTGGGGAAATGTGATTTTCTAGTCTGACAGTCTCCTGATTGCCGTGGGTTCTTCCAGTGATACCTTCCATAGAGTAAATGCAGTTCTGCCCTATCAGCTTAGGGGAGGTGGGTAAAGCAGCAGCTTCTAGATGGTTCTTCTCTGTTCTATAAACATGGTCCTTTTGCTTTAGATAGCCACTGTTTGCAACATTGTACTTGGGACTCACATTTCCAGGTGGACTTGAATCATACATCAGCTGACCTTCATCATCAGTGTCAGCATCTATATATTTGTGTATACCAGCATCATGGAAGTTGAAAGCTATGGCTGCCTGCGGCTCCGGTGACTTTGGGGGGGTTCTTGCACTCGCAGTTGTGTAGATCGAGGTTTCTGGGCTCATGAGAGACCTGTCAGAGAATAAGGAACTATCTGTGGCAGCAGCAGCAGCTCCCTGGCTCTTGAGAGGGTCTGGATATGTTCTCAGTACATTTGATGCTGGTACTAATGTGCTGGTGTCCTCTTCCATGAAGTTAACTTTCAGAGATCTTAGTTTTAAAGGGTTACTGGCCTTTATGGAGCTTTTGGGACTTTCAATGAAAAAAGCAGAACGGTGGCTGCTTTCGGAGCTTGGGTTCATTTCCACGTACCTGGCACTGCTCCCCTCTGGCCTGCTCTGCTCCTGAATGACGTTAATGCCGCCCTTGCAGGGCAGGGCAGTGAGCGGGCTGTGCGAGAACCGCCCGGAGTCAGGGAACTCGGCGGCGCAGCTTATGAAGCTGTCGATGCTGGACATGCTCCTCATGTCAATGATCCCATCAGTGCGAGTTGCCAGCAGGGGCACCATAGGGCCAGGAAGGGTTTCCATTTCCAGCTCTTCCTTTTGCTTTCCCGATTGACTCGACTCTTTAGTGTTAAGGTTTGGCTGGGACTGAGTCTTTGCCATTTTGTTGTACATGTCCTCAAGCTGTTGGACATTCAGGTGCTGGGGACTTGAAGATGACCTGGCTTTTTCTGGGGACCCTTGTTCCTTAGTTTCAAAAGATTTACTAGAACTAGTTTCAGAGAGTGTTCTCTTGGTCCATTTCCATTTGCTTGGAGATAAATGATTGTCCTGAACTTTATCCTTTTTGGCTATGCTTTCTCCATTCTTTTCAACCACGATGTCCATCAGTTCTATGCTACGGGCAAACGCATCCTTCATGTTCATGGAAACAATACTGCCATTCCTTTTTGCTCTTTCAAGAGCTTCCCTGCGCTTAATGGCTTTCTCCTGCCTCTTCTGCTCTTTGTAAAACTCGGAGAAGTTATTGACAATAATTGGGATGGGAAGAGCTATCACCAGCACACCAGCAATGCAGCACAGTCCTCCTACTATTTTACCCAAAAGAGTTTTGGGGTAAATGTCTCCATAGCCTACTGTTGTCATGGTGATTGTTGCCCACCAGAAAGAAGCTGGGATGCTCTTGAATTTTGTATCATCCTCATCTTTTTCTGCAAAAAACACTAAACTGGAGAAGATCATAATGCCCATAGCCAAAAACAAGATGAGTAATCCAAGTTCATTGTAACTCCTCCTCAATGTAAATCCCAAGGACTGTAAACCCGTTGAGTGCCGGGCGAGCTTTAGAATCCGGAGTATCCTCATAATCCGAAATATTTGGACCACTCTTCGTACATTTTGGAACTGAAGTACACTTTTATTGGATTCTGTGAGGAAGATAGTAACATAGTAGGGTAAGATAGCCAGCAAATCTATAGCATTCAGTGGGCCTTTGAAAAACTTCCATTTCTTAGGCGAGGAGAGGAACCGCAGGAGGTATTCCATTGTAAACCACGCAATGCACACCGCTTCCACATGGGCGAGCTGGGGGTTATCTGTGGTCTGCCCAAATTCATCCACGCCTTGTAGTTCAGGAAGCGTATTAAGGGACAAGGCAATTGTAGATAGTACAATAAACATGATGGAAATGATTGCCAAAATCTGGAAAGGAAAGAGAAAACAGTGAGTTAATCTCGGAATACACTACACTGTCTTTCGCTGCTGTTAACACATGGCTGTATTTTCACTCACACGTTGCAAGACCCATTTTGCTCAGTACGCAGAAGTTGGATAATCAATGCATCCTGAGCTGAGTTTATTTTGGAAGCTGCTTTAGTTATGGGAGATGCCTAAAGGAGATAAAGCATCTACTTCAACTCCTGTGCTTTCATCTCCCTGTAGTCAAGGAACACATAAGAACAGCTAGGATGCCAGGAGGGCTGTGAAGCAGTTCACAGCAGGAGCTTTTGATTAACTACTAATTAGGTACCCAACAAGGCCCATCTGGACAACAGGCTCTGAAATTTAAGCATGAAGGAATGCAATTGTGAATACATGATTCGATCATAGCGATGTTCTCCATTTAATGAATGGTTACTGCTGTAGTTTGGGGTGCTGATGGCTAATTACAGAGATGTGTGTACAATTCTACTACATAAGCATACAAATAATTCACTCTTGTTCAGTGACTCAACTCTAATTTGAAACTTGATGGTTGTGAAAAACATGAAAACTTCACCAAGCTTTCTAAGCCGTTTTGAGTTTTCGGGAGGAGAGAGCAAGCGTCTGAGCAAACCAAATTGGACAACACTGAGACAGCCAAGGCAGGGCAGGCCCAGCCACTGGAGACCTCACACATTGTCAGAAACCAGCTGAAGAGTGCAATGAGAGGAGGAAACAGTGCTCTGCAGTGAGCAGCCTCTCTAAACCCCAAGTAAATCTGATCAGAGTCTGGGCAACCAACTCTGCAGTGTGCAGTGCTGCATTAGTGTTTGCAGCTTTCCAATGGCATAGGCATTTTGTGCCTTTTTTATATAGACATTAATGCTGTATGTTCCAGTTTTCCCTAATTACATCTCCTTGTAAAGCCATTGTAGGGAGGTTTTGGAGCTGACCAAAAATTTGAACACTATTTTTTTCTACTAGTGAATTATTTTTCTAGTTTATTAATTGGTGGGATTATATCTAGTTTCTTAGGTAACTGCCAAAATACAATAATGATTTCAAAACACACAAACACACGTGACTAACATTTAGTCTTCACTTCAGTGTAAGCTGGTCTCTCACATTCACTTTTCTCCTGCTTGATAGAAAAGCAGCCTGAAAGTGATTGCAATGTATGTGCCTGACGACCAGATACACAACATTATGCAACGAATTATAAAATGTGTGACAAAAGTTCTGCATCCCAAATTGCAAATCTGATGCACTCCTTCCTTGACAATATAATTAGAATTTAGGTTTCCTCACAGTGACCTTTCTCAGCCAGCTTTACACCACCAGAATATCCAGTTACCACCTGAGGCACTGGAGAAAGAAATTCTTGATGGATTTATTTTCAGCCAAATGCAGCACTGACATCCCAACAGTCAGGAAATACCAGACTTCTGAACATTTATCCCCAAACAGAGAGTTGATGCAGTGGAACAACTCTTGTAGGAGAAACATGCAAGTCCAACACTGTGGTCTTCTCAAGAAGGACCTCACCTCCATAGCTGAAAGGCAAGGCTGGAAGCTTCGCTTGAATTAAGTTCATATAGTAAACTTAGGCTATGGTTTTAGGAGAAAAGCCCATATACCTTAAACCTCCCCAAATGTAAGGCAGGAGTTTCAATTTTTCAAAGTCTGATTTCAACAAGTGTTTTAAAATCCACTTGCTGTTAAGAAAATCCCTTCCAAATCAATTTTATAACATATACATATATAAAACATACATATATATATGTTTACCTTTTAACTCACTAAAATGCACTGTGTAAGTGTGATTTGCACATGACACTGCAGAACTAGTAATTTAATCTGAAGAATGAGATTTTACTAGAAACAGAAATGAACTCCACCAAACACTGTTTTCATTGTGTAAATTGGATTAAGTGGAAGTGGTGCTTGGTGTAATTAGCCTCCTATGCAATGCTCTAGCACAGGAATTTTAGAATAGCCTCACTTGCAGTTACTAAATTGTTGTTCCAAGGAAAAATGCTGTGAAGACTCCTTTTCCTTTTTAAACAGGCTGAGTAAAAGGTTTGTTATTTGCTCTGCCGTGCACCCTCCCATGAACCTTCTGCCTCCTTGCTATCTTCTTCCCTAAGTTTGCTGCTGAAATACAAACAATCCCGTAAGAACTTGTGCAATGGGGGTTTGCCTCATTGAGAGGCTTCTCAGGTCAATGAGCCAAAGAAGCTCTGGGAAAAACCTGAGCGATGCAAAACTGTAGGAAGAACCATGGGATGAAGAGGAGCAGAGAGGGACACAGGGAGAAGGCTTGAATCTTCAAACTCAAGAGAATAAAATATAAGTCAAGTGCCTCATGGTGAAGTGTGGGGAAATTTGGATGTTAATTACTTCTGCGTGGTAGCTTGTTTCAAAAGACCATCTCCGGGAGACCAGGCACTACCCCTGAGAAGCAGAGAGCCTGATTTGCTTTCCTAGAAGGCTCTTTTGGTGGTTTTGCTGTCATTTCTTTGCTTACAACCCACCATTTCTGAAGGTGTTTGTGATGTTTGCAATGGTAATTTCAATTAGTTTTGCTTGGCTTTATCTCTGCCCACTATACACAGAAGGGCTTATTTGTAGGCTTAGATGTATGTACCTGTTGGGTTTTATCTCCTTCACTTTCAGTGTGAATATTAACACTCCATCTTTATTCAGTGAATGGCATCCAGCAGCAGTAATTGGTGTCAAACCTTCTGTTTCCTTTGATATACCTTCCTGCTTTGAAGATCAAGGCAACGCCAGATGAATATAAATAAATAAACTGGGAGATCTAAGGGTAAGATTTGATTTTGGTTTAGGAGATTTAGCCATGAAGCTAAGCAATAAACAGAGACAGACATTTATCATTTCTCCCACAAGTTGCAGCAAGATGTCACTTGTGTTCCCAAGATACAGATTTTCCCCCTTACTCGTCTACTGCAACCATATCTTTGGGAATCTTCTCAGGCTAAGAAAAACTTCTAAATGTGAGTTGTTTGTCCTCAGGTATTCAAGGCACTTTTTAACTGGAAAGTACATAAAACTGAGATGGAATGTCTCCAGCTGGGTTTAGAAGATCCTTCTCCTTCTGTAAGAGATACCTTGTCCTGGTAGCGTCCACCATCCACTAAAAGCCACCCAAGGAGCAGTTGTGCACAGAAAACTGGATCCAGCTGCTGCTGTCAGGCATTAGCACTGTTCAGTTGCACAGGGCTCTGTCCCAAAGTATTTACAGTCTGGGATTTCAGATTATAGAAATCACCATCTGTCTCTCTAATAAGGTTTCCCATCTTGGCTGTACTGAACCTCTCGCTTGGCAGCTCTTGTATTTTCCACTGTCAGTAATGAGAGACAGAAAGCTGAAGAGAAGACGTTTACACTCCCAGGGAGGCCTCTAGGGAAGCTCTGCATCACAGACAGCCTTTTCATTCCATTCCTTTCCTCCTCCCTTTACTCTTCCAGGTTCACTTCTCTTTAAAAAAAAGCCAATGGGACCAATTTGGACTTGAGCAGAAACAATCCCTCTGCAGTGCATGAGGTTCCAGCTCTTACAAAACTGGAAATCCTTTTTCCAGTCACTGGAAAAAAGCACCTGCAGTCCCTGTTCCAGAGCACCGACCCCAAATCTCGCTGCTTCTCCAGCTTCTCATAGCTGCATGAAATGGAAGGAAGCATGGGAGAGAGCCTCCTCCTGTGGCACTAATCTCCATGATTCCTTAAAAGGCGTGAAACATGGCCTTGTGCTCTTGAGAACTTTGGATGGGCAATCAAAGAGCTGAGGTTGAACAGGCTCAGGGACAGAAATGTCCCTAGAGCTCAGACTTGGACTGGCAGAAGGAACAGGGAAGGGAAAGTTCAGCATCAGAGGCCTATTAGATTTTGTGAGTGTTGCTGAAATGTCCATGTTCCCGCTTGTAGAGCAAGCTGCAGGTCTGGCTGCTGGCCTATCTGGCATATGTGGGCTGGTTATTGGGATCAGGGAAGGCACCTCCAGCATCCCTTCAAGAGCATCCAGAGCTTCTGACTTGGATGCCCATGTTTGTGTAGGTCCTATAAAATGCCTAAATAAAACTGGAGAAGCTTGCAGCCTAAAATTTGGAAGCATAGGAAAACATCTGGAGTCATAAATAGCTAAAATGAGTGACGTGAGGACACATTTGTGAGACAGGCAGGAGTCCCTGTATTGTGGAGCCACAGCTATGACAACTGTTCTCCACTGTTCTCACGTTGGCTCCATGGGAGCTGAAGACAGGAGCCCTGACAGACCAGGTCGTACTGGGCAGGCATCCTCAGCAGAGCAGCGCAGACACTCCTTCAGCTGCTCGTAAAGCTGACAGTGTTTAAGACTGGCTTTTCCCTGCACAACTTTCAGACCAACTTTCAGACAGCTTGCACGAGAGAAGCTCTGCAGTCCCCTTCCTCCTTCCTTCTGTATTTACTCTTGCATTTCACCTGTAGCAATACATCACAAAGTGTGAAAATCCCCTCAGGTGCTTTACGAGGTTACTTGCAGAATGTAGTGGAAGGGCTCCGAATGATGGCCCTGGCTTGTGGCACAAGTCTCAGTATGTATGGGCAGGATTTCAGGAAAAAACTTCTCCACTAAATCAGCTGTTTCACAAAGATTTTTGTAGAGTGAATCTCTGGATTGCTGCTACGGTTCCTTTGTGGAAGCTAATAACCCAAGGATAGGCAGGGCAGGGTTTTGGATGAATTTAAAGCAGTTGCCTCGAAGTGATTAGAATGATTGTACATACATGCTGGTTATTACACATGCAAATGAGACAAGCAAGCTGATTTTGGGAGCAAGTGTAGCCAGTTTGTGCAACTGCTGTTTCCTGAGGCAAGATGGATGTGCCATGCTTGCCAGCCTTTAATCACTACCTCCTCCAAAATCCCCCCCAAAACTAGGCAGCCCACCTCTGCCTGGCACCTTTCAGGAAATAACCACCTGCCCAGGGCCTGATCCTGCTTGCTGGGTGAGACTGGCCCCAGAGATTCATCCTTTGTGATGGCAAGGTCTATGCTCATCCCTGGGGGAAGAGGGCTCCTGCCTGCTCAGAAGCTCCTCATCTCTCTCTTTGGCAGCAGCAGTTTGTGAGTTCACCCCACAGTGGCACAGAGAGGGGTGAATTTTATGTAGCAGGGACTAACCCAGCATTGAGGTTTGGTGATACTTATTGCTTGGTTATTTTCTTTACACTGCTAAAGACCCTAACTGAGATAAAGGCATGAGACAGGAGACTTTCAAGGCCATTAAAATTTATGAGAACTGGCTGTCCCAATCCCATAGATGGCTCTAAAATCTCAGGGTAAGCATCCGAGATCTCTCTGCTTGTGGCAACATGCCCTATACTTTTTCTGTCTTCATACTCAGTAATGAAGCTGATATAGCAAGGAGAAGGGGTGGTGTGTGGGAGAGAGTAGGAGGGTGTTTGAATATAGATTTGATATTCTTGGAAATACGATGAGGAAATTGTTATGTAATCAAGAAGTTCAATAATGGTTTTGTCTAATGCGCTTTTTTAGCTCCATCAAGGCCTGCAGAATAAATCTGGCATCAGGACCAGGTTTCATTCATATGCTCCATTTACTAAGGGTTTTTTCCTGCAGCCCCTCTGCTTTCCCAAGCTACAATACACTTTGAGTCAGACTGTCCAGCTCCATCCTGCCACGCCTATGCCAGCCTCTGTCTCCCCAGGCTCTGAGAAACAGAGAGCACAGTGTATTTTGAGCGATACCCCACGTGCTGCACAGTGCAGAAACAGATGGAGAGTTCCTTAATCTCCTCCCCACTTGATTCTGCACAGGAATAACATCTCCTGCTCACAGCAGCTATACATGTCTATGGTATTTATTGACAGGGGCTTGTTTTAGGAAACATCTCTTCACTAAAAAATGCCTATTTATTCATAAACTGAAAGAATTTGCAGAACACAGTCACTTCTGATGTCAAGATTATGACCACTGGGCTTGCAGGATGTTTTTTCTAGAATATGGTGAGGCCATAATGAAAGGCAACGCTTCTTGCATCATGGCAAGTTGAGGCCAAAGTGGGGGATATGGCTGCAAGGGAAGTACAGAGAACCTTTAATCCGCTTTTTTTTACGTGGAAGGATGTTAAGATGTAACGTAAGACCTTGAATCTCCAAAACCCTTAAGTCCCACTGATTCCTGTGGAGCATAAACCTCTGCTTCTCCCTGACCTGGCACTTTACATGTCACTTCTGGGTGCTGCCCCAACGGAGTCCTTGGGAACCCTCTGCTCCAGGAACTCTGTGCTCTGGAGAGGCCCCTGCACGCACCAGCTCACCTCCCTGTGGTGCCCGCACAGTCTGTAAGAAGGCAAACTCCTACACTCCTCTGCAAGCACTACTGCACAGGATAACATTAATAGAAACAAAATCAAGATAAAGCCACTTATATTTTGCTTTGGAAACATGAGAGATCTTAATTTTGACATTTGCCTGGAAAAGCCAAGTTTGAATAACGGTTAATTATTTGATTTCAGTTATAGCTGTAGTAAGTTGATCTGTTAAGAAAGTCTATTTAGTTTAAAAGAGGATACAATACTTCTGCTGATTCTATGTCAATGCTTCATTTGCCTACAGGAACCCAGAGAGCTGCAGCTACAACTGCTGCTGACTAAGCTATAGTGGGCAGAAAGTCGCCTTCGGGCATAGCTGGCTGTAAACTCTTTAATACTCTTAAGAACATGTTTAGTTGTCAGAGAGCTATCAAACCCCATTAAATGATAAATGGTGTCAGTCTTCTTTCAGAGCAAAGCCCAGATGCAAATGGTGCGCTGGAGAAGAAAATGATAGGTGAATGAAAATACTGAAAAGGCAAACTTGAAAGACATACACTGCCTTTAGACATCAGTGCAGTGACAGTTCTCAGGAGAGGATGAGAGGGAAGCATCTGTCCTATTTCTGCTGCTGCTAGCATGGGGGAAATCAAAAAAGAAAACAAATGAATGGCACATGGAAGCTGAAGTTTCCCATTTTTCTCCTGGCCTTGCCTCGTGCCTGGGATGATGCAATCCCAGCAAGCAGCACTACTGGGAGACACCCACCCAGCTCTGACAGCCCTGGGCAGACCCAAACCACCTGCGTGTCCTCCCTGCACATCCACACAGACAAACCTTGCTTCCATCCTCGAGCCTGAGCTGGGATCTCCCCAGAGAGTGCCGTTACCATCAACCCCCTTTCCCACCCTCTTGCTGACTCTCCTGTCTTCATCTTGCTTACACATTCCCACACTTTGTGCCATGCAAAATTCTACTCTTGAGCACAGAGGTTGGGATGGCAGTGTGGTATTGCTCAGCCTGGCCCTTCCGTGTAAGACAACTAAAGACACAGACCCGGACGGTGACTCTCCCACGCACAGAACATCCCACCTGCTCTGCATCTCCGCACGGCAGCTGTTCCTGGGGCCAGGCTCCAGACCCCTGCCCAGCCAGAACCTTCCCCCCTAGAGTGGGGCTCCCCTCTCGGCTGCATCTCCCATTCCCACCATCTGTCTTGCATTCAAGCAGACAGAGGTTTGGACTCAGAAAAAGCAAAAAAAATAAAGCAAAAAAAAGACTGCCTTCCACCTCAGCGCTGGTGAGTGCTTGGGAACAGCTCTTCAAGATGCCTACGGGATTTTACCCTGCACGAGGGACAGACGATGCTCGTGATCGACTCCCACCATGCAAAGCAGTCTGCTCAGCCTCAGACACTATTTATAGGGGATGCTGAGCTCAAAGTGTTGGTGTTTGCAGGAGTAGTTGTGGGAGGTTTTTTTTTAATGGTTAAATTCAATCAGGAATGTGCCAAGATAGCATGAAATCAACTAAATGTAATTAAGCAAAAACTATTAACTTGATTGCTAAACCAGTCTTCTTCTCATGAATATGCATGAGAATAATTGATATTAATTCTTTTCAAATCTGAGGCACATTAGTCCTGCATATTATAGTGTAGAATTTTTTGGAAGACTAAACCAGTTCTACTGCTGCTTTCTCACCAAAAGGCATAATTAGTCTTGCTGCAGGGAGATTTACCGAGTCATTGATACCATCCTGAGTTGCCACATAGAGAGGAAATTAGAACAGAGCTCAAGTGATGTTTTGTCTGCAAAAAAAACAATGACCTGTTTAACATTTCTTCCAGAAATGCGTTAGGAAAAGTAGCAAATCCATCTACCAGCATCAGCCACACTAATGACGTTTTGAAGAGGCAGGGAAGCCTGCAGGAACAGTAAATCCCTACAGACAGAAAGGCAGGGGCAATACCCTCTGCCCGTTTGATGTGCCTGATACCAGCATGGTCCTGTTAGCTGGGTGTCCAGCTGTCCCCAGGCTGTTCCTGAGGGCTGACTTCATCTCCCTGGGGCTGCTGCTGCCCCTGGGCTCCTGCTGCAGCTCGTGGGGGCTTCTCCATTGGGTTTCAGAGGGCATGTTTTTTTAACTGATGCCTGGAATAAGGGCATAAAATTTAGGCTGAGACATTTCTGCTGCCTCATAAGCTCTCCTTGGGGTGCAGCCTCTGACCAGGGTTTGCCTGGACACTCTCAGCCTGATGTAAGAGGAGCTTTGGTGGCATCTCTTGCACTGATGGGAAAACCTCGGACTCACAAGGGATTACAGCTGTTAATAGTTTATTCATTGCAAGTACCCTGCAAAGAAATTGAATACTAACATTCTTCTTTTTTTTAAAAGATACTTATGAAGCTCCTGCAGGTGGTGGGAAACAGACTTGCAGGATCACTCCAAGCACTCAGTTCTTAGTTCTTTATTCTGCTAAAACCTTTTGCTTCCCTGTCAGCTTCTTGGCTCTCCATCATGCCCACACCCGTCCTCCTGTCTGGCAGGCAGACCTTGTGTCAGACAGAGGACTTTGATGCAGGGACACATCCACACATGAATCCACCTTCCCAAGCCAGGGTTCCCAAGGCTTTTCTCTACAGAGCATGGAACCCTTGCTGACAGCTTTGGCACAAAGTGAATGAAGGGTTTTAAACTCAAGCACAGATGGTTCTTCCCTTTATAAGCACTAAACACTGGATTAGATATCACATATTTAATAAATAGCAACAACTGTATATAAACTGTTTACAAAAGCAGCTAAAAGCTCATCCTTGGCCTCTAATCATTCATATTAGCATGGGGCCATAGCAAGCGGTAAGTAGAGCCAGTGGACAGCAAATCTGTGTGAACATAAAAGAAAAGGCAGCTCTACATCAGCAGTTCAATAAGAGAGTTTGATCTTGCCTCACTATGAAAGTTTTGATGTATTCCAGCTATAAAAACAGAGGATGAAACAGAACTGTGAAGATGTGTACTTGGTTCTTTGTTGGGTGCCTTTTCTTTTTCATTCTTTTTTTCTCTTTTTCTGTTTGTTTGTTTATTGTTGTGTTGGTTTTGAGGTTTTTTTAAACTCAATTTGAGCTCAGAAAATGCTCGAATTTGAAGTGATCACTGACAGTCTGCGAATATTCACTCCATGCTTGCTAACTTCTGGACATGGCCACGAAAACAAACCTTTCCAAAGCAGAAGGGATAAACACTTGCTTGGACAGCCCTTGGCTTTCCCATAGCCTTGCCAGCCCTCACCACAGCCTTTCCTAGGTCCCTGCATCCCAGCGTGCTCCCAACAGGCACCGCACAGCCTGGGCAGCAGCAGCACCTGCCTCACGCAGAGCAGCCCCCTCCTGTTCTCATTCCCCTGAAAAGTGCATTTACAGAAGAAAAAGAAACACAAAACCCCACTGGCCATTTTGATAGGGAGCAGAGCTGGGGTTTGTTTTGTTTCTTGGTGGGGGTCTGCTGTTTGATTTTTAGTGGTTGGCTTACTGATATTTTGCACTTACCCCTAATAAAAGTCACCTGAAATTGTTTGGAAAATGAAGGTGTGCTGCCTTCCAGTGAAGGTTTATTGAAGAGAGGCGAGGGGAAGAGAAAGGTTCCCTATAAATGGCAGCTGAACAGTGCCAGGTGGTACATCCTATTTTAATCCAAGTGGAGAATAGTGAAGAGCAGCGCTGAAGATTAAGGGAAATGATACACCGCACTGTGTTTTAGTGCATTTTTCAGTTACCTTTTTTTTTTTAATTTGGGGTTTCTGTGTTAATATAGGATGGTGCCACACTATACACTGGGTGGCAGAAATTAATCTTGTCATGAATGTACTTCTCTGAAGGGCTGAGCCTTCCTGAGCCCTTAATTTGAGCTGATTGGACTGTCTCATTATCATAGCAGCAGATTTTGGAATAGCAAAGTTGAACCTTACTTGAACTTGTTGGCTACATTAGCACTGTTTTTCTTTCTCACCCCCACCTCCATCCATGAATAATAATACCCAGTACCCCCTTTTTAAAAATCCTACCAACTGTCCTAGTAACTGTTGGCCAAACAAACACACACTAACATGGCATGCTGGGGGAGAAGCACATTGAAGAGCCTGAGTTTTGTTTGGCCAGGACAGAAGCTGTCATTCCAGGGAAACGTGCAGTTTTGATGTCCTGGGAAACTTGGGATCTTCTGTCAGGCACATGGTCCTGCTACCTCACACATCGAGCACACCGTGAGTGAAACAGCTTTGGGGTTTGCAAAATACACACGGCGTGTGGCCTGGGGCCAGGTCACTTCTGGTTTGTGTTTCTGGTCTGAAATGTCATTGCAGTTCAGCTGGACACTCCTCGCCTGGACTCATTTTCCTCTCAGAGCAGGGCTCTGCCTGACTCATCCTGCTGTGGTTCCAGGTCACTGCAGGGAAGCAGCTCAAGCGTGGTCTGGATGTTTCAATTCAGGCTCTGCTTGGCCAGCAGAAAATAGCCCGTTCCCTTGAACACCCCCAGGCTGGGACACGTCCAAGCCCCAGTCACTGCAGAGCTGTCCCATCCACCTGCAGGAGCTGTGGGCACAGAGGCCGTGACCCGGGAGAGACCCTGCCCTGCAGCCCAAGGTCAGGCTCAGCCTCCCCGCGTTCCTCCAGCCGCTGTGTAAAGCTCTGTCTCCCATCATGCTGCATTATCCCAAATGAGCTCTGGCAGATGCTTCAGCTCTCTGCTCTGCCATCAAGGCAAACTGGTGAGACCCACCTTCCCGAGGGCAGCTTAACCCTTCCCACGGATGCCTGCTCGCCCACAGGGGGCCCAGACATGAACTGGGTCCGGAACACGGCAGGGGAATGGCTCTCGCTGCTGCGAAGTGCTGACTGCCGACCTGGGGGAGTCACCTCGCAGCCTCCCTGCTGGAAGCAGCGCTCCCAGGGGCTCCTGATGTTCCACACATCTGCAGAAACAGGCACCTATTTCTCTGCTGCCATTTGGCCTCATCCTGAGTGCAGCATAAAATGGCAAAATCCCCAAGAGAGCAGGATTTGCAAAAGATCCCAGCACCATTGTAGGCATTAAAACATGGCTTTTCAATGCATGCAGTATCCAGCACCTCTCACTGATAGCACTTGTGACAGTCACCTGGTGCCACTTGCTGGACCTGGCCTGATGGGAAGCTGCTCAGCAGGTTTGGAAATGAGACACAGGGTGAGCCCAGCACAGGGAGAAACCTACTGCTGAGTGGGGAAAACAAGTCCAGTCTAAACTGAGAGTTGCTTAAAGAAGGCACAATAATAAGGGAAAAACCACTCAGCATGCCAGGGAAATAAGTTTATAAGAATTACCAAGAGATCTAGGAATAACCTTTCAATGGTTGCAATCTGGCACAGATGTGAATGAGCATCCCTGGCAGCTGAGGGCTCTCTCTCCATGTGTTACATGGAATGAGCTGGCAATCCCCAAGGCGGTCCCAAACGGCCAGACTCATCAGAGCAGCTAATATTGGCTAATTGTTCTTCTTTATTTCTTGGAAAGAAAAAAGAGTCCTAAGGGCAGTGACACTGGAGTAATGTGTCCCAACTAACCTGCTGCAGGTTGTGTCAATCTGCTCTCTCCTGCATCCCCTTCATGGGGCACAAAGCATGTCTGTTCCCGTGGCCACTCTCCCCTGGGAAAGCAAGAGGAAGGAAAAAATGTGCTGCTCTCTATTTATGATTGCCCTGCCTTTCCTGCAGCCGGGTTGAAGGCTCTGATTTTTTTCACTCTCTCTCATTTCTCTGGCAATTGATTGCTCACTGCCGGAGGGTATTATTGGCTTCAAAAGCTTCATTTTCTAGCTCCTGAGCTGCTCATCTTCTCCTGGCTCGTTGCTGTTAGTGGAGGTCAGATCCAAGTCCCAGAGTCATTAGGCTGTTTCGGATTTGAACTTGAGAGCTTCTTTTGCTCACCCCATCACATGAAACAATCCTTTGATCATTGTAGGCATATACTTAAAAAAAAAATAAATCCAGCGGGCAGAGATTATTTAATCATATCAGTGCTGAGTGGAAATAAGCTGGAACCAAAACTTTCCCAGCCAGGTATAAAGAATACCAGTGCCTGGGGGCACCCCTGCTCAGTGTGGTGCTGGGGACTGTGGCACACACCAAAAACTTGCTTCAGTTCTGTAACTGAGCAGCAATTGTGCTCTGGCCCCAACTTTTCCTGTGCTTAAATTCAAGGGTTGCAAGATGCAGTTGTGTAATTTACATTAAAATTACAGCCTGTTCATGAAGTATTTCCACCTGGAATGAAAATTCCTAAACTGTAACTTTCAGCAGTCACCACTGAAAGCACAAGACAAAAAAAAGATGGGAGCAGTGAACCCTGAACTTCTGTGCTATGCTGTCCAACCTCATCTGGCCTGGCTGGGGAACCACAGAAAAGATGGTGGTAAAAATGCCTTACAGAAGATATTTGTCTGAACTAAAAGCTGCTTATGTACTGTTCCCTGCAGTACTCTAGAGAATTAGCTTGTTTTATAGGGTCTCATGAGATTCAAATCTTTGACATGAGGTTTCTGCTATCCTCTGTGCAAAAACATCTCTATCAGACTATTGAGCAGTCGGTGAATTTGTTTAGGAAGTGGTTCCTTAGACTGGCATTACCAGGAGCAGACACTTTTCCTGGGCAGGCGGCAGGCTGGGCACAGGCCGTCCTTACCTGGGGTGAATAAGCCAGACATGGAGCTGCTACTCCAGCAGCTAAGCTTGACTGGCTTTGGACAAGTTGGATGTCAAATCAGACAAACTGGGCCATTCTGGCTGACACCCTGCTCTTGGAGATGTGAAGAGGTACTTGGCTGTATTAAAGCTGCCACATGTTAGAGGTGACACTGTTGGAAAACAAATAAAAACCCCACAAATGCTTTGTCAGCAGGGCAGGAGGGGGAGGGACGGGTCCTGTTTAAAGATGTCTTAATCAAATCCATCCCCTTCTACACCACTAGGTTTTGCTCCCAAATCCAGTTAAACCATGAAGCTACTAAAGATCCCAATTAGCAAACGGAGAGATAATGAAGATGCAAAGGAAGAAAATCAGTGGCAAAGCCATGCTCCTGGATTGTTTCAGTACTCCATGGGAGAGCACTGAGTTCCTGACAATTTACCTTTCAAATCTCTCAAATAAAACAACTCTTGAAAATTGCCAAAATATTATTAACACAAACAGCAACAAACAGCAGGGTGACTGTGTCAAAGTGACAGCAAAGGCTGCTCTTCCCAGCTGCCAAGAGCAGCGACTGAGGGCCACGCCGGGCGGGTTGGGCTCCATGTGCAGGGGGGGCAGGATGTGGGACCCCCTCCCTGTGCACTGCACCCCCACGAGTGGGAAATCGTCAGTCCTGCTCCTTGCCCTGGGCATGCTCCTGCTGCAGCCTGAGCCAAACTAGCTTAAACAGAGGATTTTCAAAGATTGGAATTTGGGATGTAATGGGTCTCCTCTTAGTGCCACCGTCTGCAAAACCTCCTCTCTCTGCACCAAAAAATAATTCCCGAAGAAATGAGCTTGAAACTAGTGTGGGACCATGCTCAGTCCCTGTGAAAGGCAGCCTGGAAGAAGGGGTCTGGAGAGCATCTTATAGGCCTTGCCTTTCTCTTCCAAGACTTTTCCCTCCACGTTTGGATGCTCAGCAGAATCCCACTTGGATCTTGTATCCCCTTCTAAACCTGTTGTTTGCAGAAAAAAATTGCAGCCAATTTCTTTTCAAGTGAAGATGGTGGAAGAAGTAAAAGAAATGGGAAATTTGGAGGGAATTGGACAGTTTCTCAAGGAAAAATGTGTTATTGTTAAAAAAAAATTCTTTTGAAGAAAAAAGTATCACCAAGTCTCTCTGTTTGCAGTGCAGTGGCTGTGATACCTAAAGATTTTTTATACATTTTTCATACACTTGTAGCCTTGTAGATTTTTAATCTACCGTTGTATGGTTTCTAGTACTTTTCCTGCCTTTTCTCACAATAAGATAACCCTTACTAACACTTTCTTGAAGATCTGTTTAGTCTTATTCTTAAGAAGAGAATTTTTGACAAGGACATCTTGTTTTCCACCAGAACTTAAGAGACATAACAAGAAATGAGGCAAAGAAACCCCTGGACCAACTGCAAAGGGCTGACCCAAGGGTGGGTTACTGGGGCAACTGGTCTCCTATTGGATTTACCTGCTAGATATACTAATTAATTAACCTTATAAAAATTGTAGAAATCCTTTATCACACATGCACAGAGCCATACTTGTGCACCCCAAAGCTTTCATTAAAGAGTTACTTTTTCTATTAGCACTCTTAATACCATTTGCAAAGTTTTGTGGTTTTATTCCAGGCAACAGCTGCTGCTTTGAAATCAGGCTCTGGCAGATGTTATTTTGGGGTATTTAAGCCAGGCTCTTGCTGTCACCATCTCAACGTTCTTGGCTTTGTTACTGTTTCTCTGTTTTATTATTCTGAAGAAAACAACTCTGTTAGTGTTCTTTTTCTGGCAAGGAAGGGCTGCACCAGCACCAAGTGGATTGACTCCAGGTGGTGGTGGCTCAATGCGTGAGTCCCTTCCTCCTGCTGCAGGCAGGTGCAGTGTCCCTGGGATTTCCCTCCTGTGGCACAGGGGTTTTATACCTCTTGTGCTCCCTCATGGCGCTCCTGAGCTGAGCTGCAGTCTTGTGGCCAAATACTGCCAAAGGCTGCCCTGTGTGGGTGCGATGCTGGGGCCAGGTGCAAGGGTTGCACACGAGCGTGCGCATCCCAGCTGGCCATGGTCCACCCTGTCCCCACCTTCACAAGGGTCTGTGGCACAAGACCTGGGCTTCACAGAAAGACCCCAGTCCTTGTTATACAGCGAAAGTTGAACTCCTCCATCAGGGGCACGGCGTGCACTGGGTCACTCTGCCCCGTCCGTGGCTCCGCACGCGTGGGGCCCTCCTGCGCTGCCTGCACAGGGCGCTGGGTGCCAGCAGACCCAGCGGCACCTGTGGCTGTCTTGAGCACAGGCCAGGAACCAACCTGGCTTCAACAAACTGTGCTGAACTCACCTGGTAACAGCCTGGCAGGGAGCCAGGCTGATCTCCTCCCATTGCCTTCAAGGGTTTATTAGCTGCCTGCTGTTCCAGTAAAGGTTGGTGCTGTTACAGTCTCTTGCCTCTGAGCGGTCCTTAACTGTCCCCTGAAAACCCCCCTACCCAACAGGTACCCAGGTAACATCCCAGCCAAGGCTTCAATGCCTATATTTAAAAGGGTGACCCTAGTTAGGGAAGCATTTTGGAGGGACAATCTGAAACAGTAATTTCAAACAGTTTAAACATATTTTTAAGTAATCCTGTAAAATACTGTGATGCCAAGCAAAAGCTTTGGGTTAAATTATACCCCCACAAAAACCCCAGCGTGCACAGGCAGCTGCTGGAGCTGTGGTTACAGCAGCCCCGGCGGGTGACACCGCAGCAGTGCAATCAAACCTCGGGAAGGCTGCGCTCTGAGCGGCGGGGCTGCCCCGGCCTCCCTGTGCACCCCCTGCTCCGGAGCTGTGCCCCCACACGGGGCACGAGCCCGAACCACGTTTGCACAGGAAACGGCTTCGGAAGAGCCAAGCATGTCTGCTTGCTGGGGGAGCTTTCTGGGCTGCTTCTTTTCCCAGTTCAGGATGCTCCAAAAAATAAACACAGAAACTGCTCTGCACAATGTTTCTTGAGACAAAGCCACTGCTCTGCTGTGTTGCTTGCGACAGTGCCACCATAAAATAGATGCTCCTTGTGCTCTCTATTCTGACATTCCCAGCTTGAGGCTTAAAAGTTGACTTATTCCCCCTTTCTCAGCCCTCTCTCCTATGGAGCCAGGAGTATAAAAACACTAAGCCTCGTTGCTACTGACCTAAACAAATGATTTAATCAGTGATGTAAAAGGAGTGATGAGATTGTAGAATGGAAAAAATGCTGGATAGGCAGTAAGACTAATGGGGTAATGTGTAAATTTTCTAACAGATGGGACATGGCAGAGTTGACATGTATATTAAAAGGGACATAAAAACATAGACAAAACAATAGCCCGGGTTGGCCATAGCTTGATTTATGCAGTGGAAACATTTTTTCCTCTGAAGGCAAAGGCGACAAACATAAGGCTATGCTTGGTAACAAAGTCACAGTATAGTGACTGGAGATGCAAATGCCTGTATCCAAACACAGCTGGCTCTGCAGCTCTAGGGTGAGGCTGTCTCATGCAACAACCTTGCCAGGGCTCTGCAAGATAAACCAGCATCGCTGAACCCCACAAGGAAAGGGGAACCAGACACCCCGAGACATCTCGGTGGGGCACCTCGGTGTGGCATTGGGAGCAGCAGCCCTGGCTTGCAGGAGCCGGAGCGCAGGGCTCGTGCTGGCCACTCCCTGCAAGGCAGCTCCGAAAGCAAACTCAGCTGCTCTGCAAAGCGAAATCCCTCCGTGCAGAGGGTAACCCCAACTCCCACCTCTGACTGTAACATCTGTGTGCAGACAAGCTCCCAGGTCACACCATCGGCGATGCCGACGGGCACGGTGCTACTGAGGCCGGGATGAGACATCTGCTCCCCCCCAGGCTGGGCACTGCTCAGCAAGAGAGCCAAGTGACAGCTCCTCGGGCCCCCAAACATGATGGGAGCACTGCGCGCTCCCAAAAAACACCAGCTGCTCAAGGTGAGGTCAGGAGTGCTGGGGAGGAGAGGACTCAGGGACAAGAGCAAGGTTTACTATGGGATGGCTAATGAGGCAAGTCTGTATTTTTGCCTGCCTGCTCCTACAGGAGAACCCCTTGGAAATTCCTGGTGGTGAAATGCAAAAAACCGTAAAGCAAAAACCCTGAGTCATCTGTCTCAAACTGTCATAGCAGCTTCCCCTGTCAATCCACATGACCCACTCAATTCTCATCCATTTTCTCCATTTTGGGGGAGTTGTGAAAAATAACTACAACCATTCCAACTGATTGCTTATAACATATGCTCAATCTGCAGTAATTTGGCCGAATTCTCCTAAGGCTGTACCACATCTTAGGCTTTATATAATCCAGACAATAGCACCAGACACAGTCAGGGGACTTGGTCTGCCCTCAGTGCTGCTGTGCCCTGGGCAGACAGGCCACAGCTCAGTGTTCTGAAGCAGCTCAGACAGGGGAAAAAATAATATAAAATAAGAACGTAGTTACTAATGTCATTTTCCATTGAGATAGTCCATGAAATCAATCTATCTTGCTAAATCTAGAAGTTCCAAACTGTATACATAAGGTATATTAAGGGATTTGAAAAGATTAAGACTAGCTCCTATGCGTCTGTGTGTGTATAAGCACCGATTGTTTTATCTGTGAATTAACTGCCGCTGGAGAAAAGGCAAAGATAAGAAAAGCAGCCTTGTTGGGAGCAGCATCAGTGGGAATATTTGCTCAGAGCTGAGCTCTGCCTCTGCTCCTCGGGGGATGTAAAAGAGTCCCGGAGGGGTGCTGCCCTCCAGAGCCAGGGCAGCCTGAGAGATCGGCGCGGCCGCAGAGCAGCGGGCACCGGCCCGTGCGCTCGGGGCTCTGCTCCCAGCCCAGCCACACGATGCCCCCGGCTAACCAAGGTGCTCCCGACAGCTCTGCCAACTGCCTCCTCCTCTAAAAAAAAGCACAGATCACCTCTGTGTTAAAAAAATACAGCATTGATTAAATACAGCGTGAAAATGCCGTAGTGACTGGAGCCAGTGGGAAGAAGCTCCTTGCTCAGAGCGGGAGCGGATCCCAGCGTGGCCTTGCCAGGCAGAAATTCCTTACGGAACACTTGGGACAGCCGGAGAGAGAGCTCAGGACTGGGTGCTTTTCAAACTCCCTCTTGTTTGTGGTGCAGCTCGCTCCTCCCTGTGCCCCGACAGCCACCAGGGTTTGTGGCTGTTCCCCGTTAGTGACCAAGGCTCAGCCCGGCTCCGAGGGACCCGGCAGGGCTCTGGCTCTCGTAGGCAGCGCTCAAGACTCCTGTCTGCTGCTCACAAGACGCGCTGATGAACTGCCCCTTCACGGGACACAGCCCTGCTCTCGCCTTGGGACCTGCTGCCTCCCGGAATTCCCAAAAGAAGGCTGGGGGGATAAACCAGCATCGCTGCTGCCGGCTGACCTCAGGTTCACCTGGCCCAACGCACCCGGACTTTAGTCCCAGGATTATGTCAGGGGAAGCGCTTGCAAGGAAAGATGTTCCACGGGACAGCAGATACTGACTGTCGCTGTCAGTGGCAAACCCCAGCCCCCTGGCACGATGGAACATGTGCTGTTCCAAAGGCTCACCTGGGCTGGCTCCTGCAAACCTGCAGAAGGCAGGATTCCTTTCCCCAACATTCACTGAGTGCGTAACTGCGGGTTATAAAAAGCATCCTCTGAAAAGATTTTCCTACTGGGTAAAGGCCCATTACGAGGACTTCCTGGCTTAGGCAGCTGTATATAGCAGCAGTAATCCTATTATGCTTATCCTAAACTGTCCTCCACCGAGCAGTGAAATGAACTTTACAGAACACTAGAAGCCTAATTAAGCCTCCAAGCCTGCTGTGAGCGGCTCAATTCTGCCTCTGTGCAGCCGCAGGGTCACGTTATCGTAGAAAACACAAACACCTGTGCCACACACCCCCCCAAAGGCTGGTCCCTGTCTTCAGTCAGCTGGTTCAAATAAAGGCAATCAAGTTCTTTGTAGGAAGAGCTGTCCTACTAATTCTTCATCACTGAGAGCCCAAATCCATGCCCACATACCTATGACAATAATTCTGTGCTCGCAAATAGTTGCGCTAAGGCTGAAGACTGCTCACACACTTCTGTATTTTTATTGCACAGCTGTGAGGATAAAGAAGCCTGGTACTGCTCAGCGAGGCCCTTAGCCTGGCCTTTCTGGAGAGGGTGTGTAAAGAAGCAATATTACATCTACAGCCAGTGAAAGACAGCTGGGGTGCAGCAGCCCTGGTGTCTGAACAGCTGCCTCAGGCTGTGCCACGGGTGTCAAGGCAGATTTGAATGGCCTAGCTGCTTCATTCCAGCTGCATGAGGTTGGATCATAACATCCATGTTTCTCCCAAACACCTTTTCACACATGACAGTCTTTGAATTGCTCCAGAAAAACCTGAATATCAAGGAGCTTTCCTGGGCAGCAACCAAAGGGATGACCAAGGGGAGACAAGCTGCAGCTGGAAAAGGCTAAATGGGTGATTATCCTAAAATCTTAACATTGCTAACTAATGTCATTGCTTTGAAAACCCCAACACAACTCTCAATCCTGCACACAGCACGTCTCCCCTGCTATGGCACTCCGTGTGATGCATGCCCAGG